>NC_143587.1:143995086-144620086 GCF_048544385.1 Mastigoproctus giganteus
ACGTTGCTCTGGAGTTGCTGTTTCCCCTATGTAGTACTTTACATTTGTCAATGTTAAACTTCATTTGCCACCTCTCAGCCCATCTGCTCAACCTTTCCAGATCCTGTTGCAGTAGCATAGTGTCAGTAGTGTCCTTGACAACCCTGCCAACCTTCGTATCGTCTGCAAACTTGGAAACCTTTCCCGTTGTTTGTCACACCAAACTGACTCAACATTGCACTGTCCACCCATGTCAACTGGATGCACTTCCTTAGATTTTATACATTTCTTAACTAACAGCATAACACCTCCCTTCCTACCTTGTCTATCCTTTCTGTACCACACCAGGGACTCACATTTGTTGAGTATGGGCTTGGCACACCCAGGGTCCTGAGCTGGATATCATCGTTCTTCTCATTCTTGATGATCTCTCTCTCTCTCTCTCTCTCTCTGGGTTACTTAGGAATTTTCTTTGGCTGGTGCAGCATAAGCCTCAGGCACCATATGGCTAATAATAATAACAACATTGTACTCTCCAAATTCCAATTCTGCACTGCTTATATCTGTGTGATACTATGTCTCTGATATCCCAACAATGTCTGCATTTGATATCCTGACCAGCACTTCAAATAATCGAATTTATTTACTGTGCTCCTAGCATTGGTGTACATGCAAGTATATATGCACCTGTTCTTACTCTTAGTTACCCTAACACAGCCCATGTATTTACTTGTTACATGATGACTCCCTGCAGCTCTTGAAGTCCCCAGCAACTTGCTCTCTAGCCTGCTGCTCATTACAATAGAAGCACTGCAAGAATTGCTTTTGCCTCAGCCTGTGGCTACTGTTAATAATCTTTTAGTCTACGAATTCCTCCCAAGCTAGCAGTTTTCTGACCCACCTGACACTGCCTTGATAGCATCAGCAAATATTCTTGTACCCTTTTTATTCAAGTGTATCCCATCCCTATAGAAGCAGTCTCTTCTGTTAGCAAGCACAGACCACACTGAAAAAAATTCTTCCCAACGAGCCTTGCACAGCCTCTCCAGTGCCAAATTAATTGATAAAACTCTCATCATATACTCCTTCCTATCATGTCTGGGCAGAATTGCAGACGCTTTCGAATTCAACCCTAGCTCACTACTTTTTTTCGACATTGACTTGTACTTGTTAATTAATTATCTCTTACCCTTAAGGTCATTAGTGCCAACATGTACAACAATTATCAACTTTTGTGCCCTTAAAAGATATCTGCTCTACAATGTCGTCAACATTTGCCCCTGACAGACATACCCTGGTCCTGTTCCACCTGTGCTTTTTTTGCATAATATATTCCCTGTCTCCCTGATAATAGTCACCAACAATAACTAGTTCCTGTGGGACCAGCACATTCTGCCTTTAAGATTGCCACTCTGTTGCCTGTTGCACAGGAGTGAGTTCTGGCATTGAGTTGGGCAGCTGAGGGCTTGATGGGCCACTCATATTACTTTGCTCGAAGGCAACAACCGTACACCTCAAACTCTCATAGATACCCATTAGAATGCTGAATTGGGGCCTAATTTCCTCGCAGTCTCTGAACGGGACAGTCTCATGTTCTGTTCTAGTCAGGTTCACAAACATTTCACATTTCGCGAATTTTTTTAGACTATTGCCACCTTCGATTCTACCCCGAGCCAAAGCAGTCTGGCTAATCTGTGAGCATTGCTTTGCTGCTATGGTCTGGGTCATGATTCCATTTAAGTACCATTTAATTAACAATGAAATTTAATAAGATTAATAAATTTTACTGATTAATTGATAATACTTTACTATATTAAGCTAACAGATTTGTAATACAGTGCTAAATGTTTCGCTATCTAGTTTTACCTTAAACCTTACGCTATCTAGTTTTGTGTTAAACATTATGCTATTTAGTTTAGTGTTAAACCTTATGCTATTTAGTTTAGCATTAAACCTTATGCTATTTAGTTTAGCGTTAAACCTTATGCTATTTAGTTTTGCGTTAAACCTTACGCTATCTAGTTTTGCGTTAAACATTGCGCTATCTAGTTTTACATTAAACCGTACGCTATCCAGTTCTGGATATATTGTTATGCTATTCCGTATTATATAACAATGGCGGCAAGTTACGGAAGGTAAAATCTAAGGACACTAAGTATTAACTTTCAGAATTGCTATCTAAATTCAAAATAAACCAAGGAACTTGACTAGGACTATAAGCTATTCATAGAAAATAATTTAATATGACAATTAAGTCAATAAAACGGCTAAATATAATTAAAAACTTAACTTTTGCCGGAGCTGCTAAATCGTGTTCAACACGTGGATAACCTCCTACCCATTCCTCCATGGGTTAATTATACCTCAGACAATATTTCAGCAGTTTATGCTCTTTGTTTACTCCATCTGCATATCTGAAACTCCCAATAGCTGTTCTGAAAATAACTTTGAGTTCTCAGAAAATTACAGAAATGTCTGGCTATCGCAGAATTAGGAAATATTCATGATTAAGCTAAACATAATCTTATGCATGTGTTGATTGACATGTCATTTTCAGTTATTGTTAGTAAGTTCACTTTACTGCCATGTGCTTTTCTCCAATTGGTAGCACACTCTGACTTCGTGTCATTAATACTTCGCTTGGAATCAAACTGTTGATGCACATGTGCTTCACATTTTATGCAGTAGGCTCTCCTTTTACAAACAAGCTATGATCTAATCACAATGTATGTTGAAGGCAGTTTTTAAATTTGCATTCATTCTCTAGCAGGTCTAAAAGGAGTTTGAATTTTCAAAAATTAATTTTAAAAAATATTTTTTTTTAATATAGAACATAGAAATTTTTGACAGTTGTGTTCAGAAAAGATTGACAATATAGATGGCATCAAAAAAATTAATAGTTTTGAATTATTTTTGCTGAGTTTTCAAATCATTCCATGCACAGTGGAATTTAAAATTTTTGCATGCCCAACTCAGTGTTAAGTGTTTTTTTCCCTTTGGTATTTTGACATACGCACAATCTAATTTTCAGTTAAGATTGTTTTCTCTATATTTTTCCCTTCCCTTCCCTTCCCTTCTCTCCTTCTCCTTTGTACATGGGAGGTTGAAGACAAATCTTTATGGTAGTTATCGCTTCCCTGTAATATCAAACATTTGCAAAGGGTGGCCATGCCACCAGTCTAAGATATCATGGTAGAAGATCAGTCATGCTGACTGTAATGTCCTCAAACATCTAGCAATGTTTAATACCACTACAGGCATCCAGAGCCAATTAATTACGCAGTTAAAAAGAATATTACAGAAAGTATTATGAAGCAGTGGAATTGCAATTCTGAAGACACTGAATCGGTTGCTGCCATTTACAGAACCATTGGTGGAATGCAGAATGCATGGCAGCAAGAAAGGCTGTAAACAAATCTTTTGGAATATTTCATCATTATCCCACCACAGATAATCTTCAAATGTGCATATGCCAAAGCATGTTATGATAAACATCAGAGTTGGAAAGAATCTTGGATCTGCTTCGCATATTCCATCTCCTACTACACCTAAGTTTGTTTGGGACAAAGTCTGTAAAATGAAGAGCAGATACACAATTGCACCCTTCATCAATCCTAGAGCATAATGGGTATGAAATTTCAGAGCCCCCCTGCAGTTGCAAACACTCTAAGGTCAGTTCTAAGTGTTATGCTTTTTGCTGTCAAAGTTAATTTATTACTGAACAACTTCTACCAGTGAAAAGTTCCCTATTTGTTGAAGATTTCAGTATCTTCTCTCAGTCATGTAATATGAGGGTAGGGTCATTGAAAGACAATTCCAACAAGCCATTGACCTTACCTTCTGGGCAGTGGCTAATGGGTTCAGGTTTTTGTCTGAGAAGACCATCTGCATACACTTCTGTTGCAATTGGAACCTTCACCATGAAACAGAACTAAAACTTTGATAAAGCATCATTCCAAGTAGCACCTGAAACAAAATTCTTGGCAGTTGTATTCGATAATACAACAAAGAGGAAAGCTGTCCCTTCCAGGGCAAAATGGAGCAAGCAGTTCCAAATGCCCAGACATCCACTGGGTACATAGATGAAACACTTACAGGGCTAAAACAATCGTAGTTTGATTTTGTTGAAGCTAAATGTCAAAAGACTGATGTAGACAGAATCTGAACTCAAACCTTCCTTATCCTCTCAACCCAAGACCCTCAGGGCTAAATGGAGCAGAAATCGAAACTGATGTGCTTCCACGTTTAGAGCCTAAGAGCTCTCAACATGACAGTGACACCGACCATGACTTCTCTCTTTCAGAGAGATTTAAAAAGGACACAAGGAAGCAGGAATCTCCAGCTTTCCTCATAGTACATTCTTCGTCATCCCAACCTGTAAGCAAGCTCTCCCCTTTCATCATCCAGAGATGCTTAGAAAATTCTGCAGGTTCACCAAAAATGATCAAATGTCTCTAATCAGGATATTTACTGATAGAGACATCTCACTCAAGACATTCTGAATTACTATTACAACTAACTTCTTTAAGTGGAATACTGCTTCAGGTCACCCCATACAACACACTGAATTCTTCCAAGGGTGTGATCTCCAAATGGGATCTATTAAACGTTTCTGAGGAAGAAATAGTCCAGGAGCTAAAAGATCAAAATGTGTCTCATGCAAAACATGATCAGAAAAGACGGCAACTTAGCTCCTATGTGAAACATAATCTTAACCTTCAGTACTCCAAATATACAGGTTCTGTCAAAGCAGGTTACTTGAACTGCCGCGTTAGGCTATATATCCCAAATCCACTTAGATGTTATAAATGTCGAAAGTTCAGCCATTCTCAGATAGCATGCCGTGGAGATGCTGTATGTCCAAACAGTGGCTGCAAAAATCACACGCAAGCAGAATGCAAGGCTCCAACACTAGTGTCCTAATTGTAGTGGCAAGCATCCGGCTTACTCCAAAGATTGTGAACTATGGAAGATAGGAAAAAAATACAAAAATATAAAATTGAAAATAAAGTCTCTTACCAAGAAGCGAAAAAACAGGTCAACTTAAATATACCAAAATGCATTTCTGCTTCTATTATTCACAGACACAAATCAGTGGCATGTCAGACAGAAGTATCCATCTCCCCAAAAATATCAATATATCAATATTAGACTGGGCTCGATCAGTACTCTTGGTCAGCATCTACCTAAACCAAATTCGGTAGACCAAAGCAATAATACACTACTCACAATTCCATCCCAGAGACCTCGCATTTTCAAGTAGCAGAAAATTTGCAAAGATCGTATCCTGTAGAGGCGAAAGAATCATGCCTAACAAGCATGGATACAGAGGATACTATCAACCAAAAGAACTGCTTGAAATACATGCAGAAGATGATATGGACGATAGCAATAAATTAAGATGTCCCACTTGTCCCCAAAAAGAAAAATCAAAACTAGACTGTCATAAACAATCAGCTTTTAAAAAGCAGTCAGATACATCTTCCACAAACAAATCCAATTAATGAAACACATCATTCAATGGAATTGTAGAGGTTTTCGCAGCAATATTGATGATATCAATGAACTAATTCACTGCTTCCATCCTGTTGCCATGTGCCTACAAGAAACCAACTTGATGCCCCAAGTTTCCCCTACAGTCAAAAATTACACTATCTTCAGACAGGATAGATCCGACACTAATGATGCTCATGAAGAAGTAGCGATCCTGTTGGAATCACTGTTACATTGGTCTCAATTTATCTTCCACCTAATCGTCCATATTTTATTCAGGAAATCGAAGATCTTGGGTTGCAAATCAAGTTGCAACTACCATCTCCCTTCTGTCTACTAGGTGACTTTAATGCTCACCACCCATTATGAGGTTCCCCTAGCTTAGACAGGTGTGGAAAGCTTATTGAAATGTTGATAGACAGACCGGATTTAACATTGTTGAAAATACTGGCTCTACTACCTGTGTTCATTTTCCTACTGGATCTACCTCTGCATTAGACCTTTCCATTTGCTCTCCAGTGCTCTACCCAAATATCAATTGGGTTAACTCTTAACAATCCTCATAACAGTGATCATTTCCCAATAATATGCAAAGTTCAAACTTCCTGTTCATCACCAAGGGATAATCCAGTAAAATGGAAATTTCCAAAGGCTGACTGGATAAAATACAGCAGACTTGTCTCTTTCGACAGCCATATCATACAGTACTCTTCTATCAACCATGTTACTGAACAAATAACAAACCAAATTCTATCAGCTGCAACTGCTGCCATTCCACTATACCAAGTCAGAAAAAGGCAAAAATTAAATTATTGGTGAAATATAGAGTGCAACAATGCAAAAAAAGAGAAAAACAAAGCATGGAATCAATTTCACAAACCTCCAACCCCTTACAATCTTATTAATTATAAGCGACTTAGAGCAAGAGCCTGTTATATCAGATGAAAAGCAAAAAAAGAATCTTGGATTAAATTCGCTTCCTCAGTTAATAAAAATACATCAGACTGATCTGGAACAAGATAAAACTGTTAAATGTTTATATTGTACTTAATATGTAGTCTTATAGTTATAGTTACGTTGGTTATTTTTATTTTAATTTAGATAAACAGTTTTTGTAGATATACATAATACTTAATATAGGTAAAACCGTTATTTCGTTCGAATCTTGCAGCCATTGTATTTGTATATAGTGGTAGGGAACTCAAATTTTTAATTGAGATAGTTAGGTAGCTCTAATGTATAATTTATAGAGTAATACGCCTCACTGTTTCTATTAGATAGCGTAGTATTGACATTTAATTAATTTAATTTATTGATTTTATTAATTTAAAGTATCATGCCCCAGACTAGAGCAGCAAAGCAACGGGCACAAAGTGGCAGGAGTGCTGTGACTCGAGGGAGAACTGAGGGGGGCGATTCTCCAACGCATCACAACCTAAAAAAATGTGCATCTTGTGAAATGTTTGCTGAACTCTATGGAACGGAACATGACATTGCCATGGGGGATGTCTTTGTGTGTGCACGATGTAAGGAGTGTTAGGAAATCAGGCAACAACTCAGCGTTGTTATGGGCCTATATGAGAGTTTGAAGAACAGGGTGGATGCCCTCGAAAGATCTAAATTGAGGGGCCCATCGGGCTCTCAAGCTGCCCACATCAACGCCAGAGCTTGCACTTGGTCATCAACGCAACACAGCGGCAACACCCAAGGCAGAATGCACTGGTCCCACAGGAACTGGTAGTTGTTGGTGACTCTATTGTCAGGGAAACGGGAAACATGCTTTGTAAAAAGGATAGGTGGAACAGGACCAGGGTATGTCTGCCAGGGGCAAAGGTTGATGACGTTGTAGAGCAGATATCATCTTTTAAGGGTACAAAGGTGATATAGTTGTACACGTTGGCACTAATGATATTAAGAGTAGGAGACCGGCAGAATTACTTAACAAGTACAGATCACTGTTGAACAAAAGCCGAGAATTAGGGTTGAATTTGAAAGTGTCTGCAATTCTGCCCAGACACGATAGAAGGGAGTATATGATGAGAGCCTTGTCGATCAATTTGGCCCTGGAAAGAATGTGCAAGGCTCAAGGGGTAGAATTTTTTTCAGCCTGGACTGTACTTGTTAACAGGAGAGACTGCTTCTATAGGGATGGGATACACTTAAATAGAAAGGGTGCAAGAATATTTGCTGATGCTATGGAGGCAGTGTTAGGTGGGTCGGAAAACTGATAGCTTGCGGGAATACAAGGACTAATAGTTTAACAGTAGCCGTAGGCAGAGGTGAAGGTGATTCTTACACAACTTCTATTAGAATAAGTAGCGACTTGGAGCGTGGGGTGTTGGGGGTTTCAGGGACGGATGGCGGTCATCCTGAAATAGGTGGGTATATGGGATGTGTTAGGGTAACTAAGAATAGGAGTAGGAGCATGTATGCTTGCATGTATACCAATGCTAGAAGTATAGTAAATAAATTTGAAGAATTTGAAGTGTTGGTCAAGACATCAAAGGCGGATATTGTTGGGATAGCAGAGACGTGGTGTTACACAGAAATAAGGAATGCTGAACTGGAATTTGGGGAGTACAATATGTACAGAAAGGATAGACAGGATAGAAAGGAAGGAGGTGTTATGCTGTTAATTAAGAAAAACATAAAATCAAAAGAAGTGCATCCAGTTGATATAGATGAATAGTGCACTGTTGAGTCAGTTTGGTGTGACATAAGCACTGCGAAAGCAAAAATAAGAGTAGGAGTGTGTTATAAGCCTAATGACTCGAATGAGTACAATGAACAATTGTACAGAGAAATACAGTGGGCTAGTAAGTCGGAATGTCTTATGATGGGGGATTTTAACTTCCCAGATATTGACTGGAACTTGTGGTTGGTTACTCACACACTAGTCAGACTTTTGTGGATTTATTGGATGATTGATTTGGTTATCAGCAGTGATAATTCGTGTATTAAGAATTTGCAGATAAAGGAACCACTAGGTGGCAGTGATCACAGTGTGCTGATGTGGGATTTACTTAAAGATTTAATTACCATCAGGGGTAAAGGAAAGGGTTTTTGCTTCCGTAAAGGCGAGTACAGTGGTCTCCGACAGTTTTTAAATTCTGTACAGTGGGACCAACTGACGATGTTACCAACAGTAAATTCTAAGTGGGAAGCATTCAAGGAATTAATCGTGGAAGCTACTAAACGTTTCATACCTATTAAGAAATATTGTTCAAGGTTTAGGCCTAAATAGTTATCTAATGAACTAATGAGACTCGTAACAGAGAAGAAAAATGCATGGGATGCATATAAATTATCAAGCGACTCAGAAGCCTATGGCAGATATAAGCTAGTCTGTAATCAGGTGACAAATGAGGTTAGGCAGGCAAAGGCAGATTACGAGAAATCCTTGGCAAAAGATGCTTAGAAAAACATCAAGGATTTCTTTACTTATATAAACTCTAAAAGGAAGGGGATGAATCTGATTGGTCCACTTGATATCGATGGTTCGACTGTTGATTCTGCTCAGATAGCAAACAAACTGAATGAGTATTTTGCATCTACATTCACACATGAGGAATTATTAAGGTTTGAAAATGGCAGAAGGTTATCAAATTGTAGCAGGACACTTAATGATTTTGGAATAGCTGAAAGCAAAGTGGAGGAGAAATTGTTGAAGTTAAACATAAGAAAAGCACCTGGGGTGGATGGGATCTATCCAGTTATATTAAAGGAGGCAGCAAAGCAACTAAGCAAACCCTTAGCCATAATTATGAGAGCGTCCTTGGACTTAGGGGAGGTTCCCACGGACTGGAGATGTGCAAATGTATCCCCAATTCACAAATGGGGATCGAAGGGTGACACGAGTAATTACAGACCAGTTAGTTTAACTTCTGTTCCGGGTAAAATAATGGAGTCACTGGTTAAAGATGCATTGCAGGATCATCTAGACAAGACTGCAGCAATAATTCAGACACAGCATGGGTTTGTTAAGGGAAAGTCTTGTCTGACAAATTTGATAGGTTATTATGATGTGGTTACAAAGGAACTGGATGCAAAAAATAATTTTGATATCATATATTTGGATTTCAGGAAAGCTTTTGACACTGTTGTGCATGGAAGATTATTGTACAAATTGGAGCAGAATGGTATTAAGAGTAAGTTGCTACAATGGATAAAAGGATGGTTAAGCGGGAGAAGACAGAGGGTGGTAATCAATGGGTGCTGCTCTTCTTGGACTAATGTTATTAGTGGAGTCCCACAGGGTTCGGTGTTAGGTCCACTGTTGTTTTGTATATTTATCAATGATATTGATGAAGGTATATCAGGCTTAATGTCGAAGTTTGCAGATGATACAAAGGTTGGCAGGGTTGTTAATGACACTAATGGCAGTGTGCTACTGCAACAGGATCTGGATAATTTGGGCAGATGGGCTAAGAAGTGGCAACTGAAGTTTAACCTTGACAAATGCAAAGTACTGCATATGGGTAGAAGTAACCCCTGAGAAACGTACCAACTGTGTGGTATGACACTTAAGGTGGTAGAAAATGAAAAAGACCTGGGAGTAATTGTGCAGTCAGATATGAAGTTTTTTGAGCAATGCAGACAGGCTGCCAGGGCAGGTCATGGGGTTTTGTCAATGATATATAGGAATTTTGCTAGCAGGGAAAAGGAGGTGATTATCCCTCTGTATAAGGCAATAGTCAAGCCACGCCTTGAGTACTGCGTACAGGTCTGGAGGCCTCATTTTAGGAAGGATGTAGATTTACTTGAGCGTGTACAGAGAAGGGCAACAAGATTGGTGAGGGGAATGAAGGGATCCTCTTACCAAGAGAGGCTTAAGTTCTGCAAATTGCAGTGGCTGGAGACTAGGCACCTGCACGGTGATCTGATTGAAGTGTATAAGGCCTTGAATGGGTTGAGCACGCTGAATTCTAATGGGATCCTTCCACTTGTTCAGATTACGAACCTAAGGGGGCATAAATTCAAATTAAGAAAAGGCAGATGTAGAATAGATGTGCGGAAATTTGCCTTTAGCCAGCGGGTGGTTAATTGCTGGAACAAACTTCCATCTGTCGTTGTGGAAGTTGATAAGTTGAATAAATTTAAGGAGGAACTGGACAGGCATTTGGAGGGAATGGTGTGATTTTTTTTTTTTGGCTGATGCTGCATAAGCTCATACACTTGATTTCTTGCATCACATGCCACTACTACTGCTACTACTACTATGTCAAATTTCCTCCAACATCTACTCCACAAATTAACTGGAGTGGACAGGAACTCTCTGCCCCTACAGAAATCACAAATGCACTAGGATCTGTATTTTCTCAGTTGTCCTCCTCAACTGCTTATGACCAATCATTTCAAGAAATTAAAGATGTAACTGAAAAATCCAAACTGCATTTCACTGACAGATGTGCATTAACATATAATCAATCATTCACCATGGTTGAACTGCAGCATGCTCTTACCAAAACAAGCAACAATGCTGCTGGCCCTGATGGGATATTTTGTGTAATGCTCAAAAATTAGATCCAAAATCACGCTCATCACTTTACATCTTCTTCAACCGAATCTTCACTGAATGTAAATTCCCAGGCTTTTGGCATCAATTCTACGTACTGGCTATCAAAAAACCTAGTAAAGACTATTCTATTCCTCATAACTACAGACCAATTTCACTTACCAGCTGTCTGAGCAAAACCATCAAAGAAATGATTCATCGCCGTCTGACTTAGTATCTTGAGTCCCAAAATTTAATCAATAACAATCAATTTGGATTCAGAAATAATCAATAATCATTGGACCTTATGATTAAAGCCGAAGCAAACATCAGAAATGCATTAATCAAAAAAGAGCATCTCGTTATGGTCTGTCTGGATATTGAGAAAGCCTTTGACACCACATGGCGTTTTGCATTTTAAAGGATCTACATTCTCTTGGCCTGAGAGGAAATTTGCCATATTTCATCCAAAATTTCTTACAACAAAGATCGTTTCAAGTTCATTATCGGGGAACTCTCTCTAAAAACTTTGTCCAGGAAGAAGGAATCCCTCAAGGGTCTGTTCTCTGTGCCACTCTATTTGCAATTAGAATTAATCACTTAACTGAACTCATTTAGAAATTTTGGACTCATATTTTTATGCTGATGATTTCACAATCTCCTGCCATTCTCAAAACATGAACTATATTGAGAGACAATTGCAGATATCAATAAATCGGATCCAGATTTGGATTACACAAAATGGTTACAGACTATCCAGCCAGAAATCGACTGTCATTCACTTTTGTACCTTATGTAAAATGCATCCTGATCATGAACTTCAATTAGATAACCATCCTATTCCAATAGCAAATTGTATTCATATGCTTGGCTTAATTTTTGACAGCAAGTTAAACTATTAAAAACACATTGAACATCTCCGGACAGCTTGTCAAAAAAAAATGAACATACTCAGAGCCTTATCAGCAACAACCTGGGGAGCAGACTGTTACACCTTGCTTCACTTATGAAATACCACCACTTTGCTTATTGGAGGCTTGAAGTGGTGAAACCCATGTTTAGTCTCTAGAGCAAAGTTTCCGGCATCTCCCTCCCCCTATACTTCTCCTTCAACCCATGCATGGTACTAAGTACTATAGGTTTTGATACCTTTCGTGTTTGGGGTTTTCATAAAAAAAAAAAAAAAAAATATAGATCCATAATCAGATCTCAACTGGACTATGGTGCTTCTGCTAGGGAAAACGCTTTATCTCGCCTCAACCCTATTCAACATTCAGCTCTTAGAATAGCCCTAGGTGCATTCAGATCATCTGCATTGCAAAGTCTGTATGTGGAAGTCTATGAAGCTCCTCTAAAGATCAGAAGAAAAGTGCTATTACTGAACTACTCAACCAAGATCCAAAGGAAGGCGACCCATCCTAATTGGTCGATATTTAATGAACCGCAACTCACCACCTTTTACAGAAACAAACCACAAGCAACTAAGCCTGCAGGTATTAGGTTAATGGAACTAGCAGAAAACTGGAAAAATCAACTCAATAAAGTCCACCAAGAACCTGTAGATCACGTTTTTCCATGGTCTGTCATGTGACAATTATTTCCACCAGTGGGGAAAACACTCCTTAACGGATATTAACATCCAGCAGCTGTACATTGCGCATATACAATGTTTTCCTGACTGCATATACTGATGGATCGAAGTCCCAGAGTGGAACAGGTGCAGCAGCGGCATTCCACGACACTACCATTTCTGTATCACTTCCGACAGAATGCAGTAGTTACACCACTGAATTATATGCCATGAAGCTTAATCTGGAAAGCATTAGCAGAGGCATTTGATGCAAGAAAGCAAGCTTATGCAGCATTAGCCAAAAAAAAAAAAAAATAAATAAATAAAAAAAAATAATAAATAAATAAAAAATAACCACTTCTACTTCACCCCTCTGTTCGTTCGAAATACCTGTCCAGCTGAGCCTTAAACTTATTTAGGCTATCAACTTCCACGACAAGGGATGGAAGTCTATTCCACCAACCAACCACCCGCTGGCTAAAGGCAAATTTCCTCACGTCTATCCTACATCTGTCTTTCCTCAATTTGAATTTATGCCCTCTCAGGTGATTATTCTGAGCAAGAGGAAGAATCCCATCAGCATTGAGCATGCTCAAACCATTCAAGGCTTTATACACCTCTATCAGATCACCTCGCCGGTTTTCCATCTCTCAATCCAAAAGAGCATAAGCTACACAGACTCGCAAAGTGCCCTATTAGCAATGCAAAAGATTTCCCCACCTACTCATCCATTACTACAGCTCTTCAGATCAGAGTTGATTCGTCTCAGAGATCATCGGCAAAAGGTTGTCTTCTGCTGGATCCCAGGCCATACTGGATTACCAGGAAATGAAATTGCAGATTCTGCTGCCAAGCATCCATCCAGCACAGCCCCAATGAATTTTCTGGTCCCGTTTAGTGATTACAAAATGCATATAAGAAATATATGTAAGGAACGATAGACACTTCAGTGGCAAATGTATATACATAACAAACTCCTTGAAATTAAACCTATACCGCAATTATGGGCCTCCAATTTTTGCACAAACAGACAAGAAGAGGTAGTCCTGGCCAGAGCCCGAATAGGCCACACTCATATGACCCATCTATTGCTGTTATCAGGTAATGACCCTCCACAGTGTACACATTGCCACAAGTCACTCACAATAAAACACATACTCCTGGAATGCACCTTGTATAACAACTCTCGTCTAATGTCATTCACTTCTCTTTCAAACTTATAGGAATTGTCACTTTGCCATATCATAGGCCAAAATTCAAACCTTACAGAATTTTTCTTCTTTCTGAAACGAAAAGGTTTATATAACCATTTCTAACTGCTTCCATAGAAGCCAATAAAACTAGTATTAAAAATACTATGATAGGTGCAATATGACCTAAGTAGCCTTTGCACCAGAAAAATCCAAACATGACAACAACATCAACCTAAGAACAACCAATTGGCAAACTCGCCATTTCTAGTGCAGAAATGTTTAGAAAGCATAATAGGTACCTCCAGGACAGCTCGTCATTTGAGGTCAGGAAACACTGGTTGAAGTTGCC
Source organism: Mastigoproctus giganteus (assembly GCF_048544385.1). Classification (NCBI taxonomy): domain Eukaryota; kingdom Metazoa; phylum Arthropoda; class Arachnida; order Uropygi; family Thelyphonidae; genus Mastigoproctus; species Mastigoproctus giganteus. The sequence goes on from NC_143587.1 coordinate 144,009,165, forward strand.
ACTGCTCAACTGTCTGAGCAACCACTAAAACTAAAAATGTTTGGTGGAATTTGTTACCGTTTCACCACAAATTTCCCCAAACATGTCAAGAGGTGTCATCACCAAATTGGACCTCATCAACATGTCAGATGAAGAGCTAAAATAACTTCAAGATCAAGGAGTCATCAATGTCAGACGAATTATGACAAAGAAGGATGGCATACTAGTTCCTACTCGGAATATAATATTCACTCTTGACAACCCAGACCACCAATAGTGATCAAAGCTGGTTATCTTAATTGCCTTGTTAAAGCCTACATTCCAAACTCCTTAGTTTGGGCACTCACAGACAGCCTTCAGAGGAGCAACTGCATGTGGATCCACTGCACACACTAATACTGATTGCACGGCTGCAATCATCCAGCTGTCATAACTGCAGAGAAACACATCTGGCATTTCCCTAGGAATGTCCTGTTTGGAAACATGAAAAAAAGATACAGCGATACAGAGTTGAACGCAATACCACCTACCAAGAGGCCAAAAAATTCTTACCAGCTGTGAATACTAATAACCTATGTTCAAATAAACAAAAGACATAGCGATTGTAACCCAAATGGTGGTGACTATAGCACCAAGTGACTTGTTATCTGAGTGGGGAAGGTCAGTATTGGCCACTGTACCAATAAAGCAAATGACAAGAAAACAAAGTAAAGCTATAAATATGCCGATTACTGTACAACCAGGTGCCAATCTATAGCAGAACACTACAGTACCTACTTCTTTTGATGCAAACTAAACAGATTGCATGGACTTAGTAGATAGTTCGCACCAAGATGAGCAGGTATTAGAACTATTCACTGATGAGATGGACATGGGGGAACCATACTTTCCAAAAGAAGAGGAAAGGTAAATTTGAGTGAAACAAACCTTCTGCCCCTCGAAAACAAATCGAGAGTTCTACTAAACTCACACAGTGCTTACACTTCTTCAGTGGAATCGTAGAGGATATCATAGTGATTTAAATGACATCCAAGACCATCTCTCACAATGCATCCCTCATTTTCTGCCTACAGGAAACTTATCTAACCCCACATATGACTGTTTCTCCTCCAGAACAACATAATTCATCGGCATTGCGTTGCATACAACCAGAAAAATCTGGCACTTGGAGGTGTAGCATAAATAATCAACACTCAAATATCCTCTAAACCAATCCCACTAAAAATAAATGTTGAGGCAGTTGCAGTACGAGTCATTGTTAACTCTGACTTAGCTATCATTTCACTATACTTGCCCCTAATCAAAATATAAGCTATGCTGTCCTATAAGAATTAGTGATACAACTTCCTCAACCCTACTTCACCCTAGGAGACCTCAACAGTCACAATCTGTTATGCAAGAATCAAACCATGGACAAATGCTGACAAATTATCAGAAAATTGCTTGACAAGCACAATTTGTATCCTTTATCAGAATATATATCTAACCAAATACTACAGGCAGTGGACTAAGCGATTCTGAATCACTCCAAAAGTATATCAGCACACCCAAATTTGTGGTGGAATAATGAATGCAGTGCAACTAAAAAAAGAGAACACTGCATGGAACATCTTCAGGAAGTTCTCAACAACTATAAATCTCATCCTCTTTAAACAGGCTTGGACAAAAGCAAAACTTATTAGACAGATCAGCAGAAAAGGAAGAATGGAGGCATTTTGCCTTCACAATGCATTTCCTAAGACGTGACCTTTGAAAAACAGGCAAAAAAAAAAAAACAAGAAGTACAAAAATGCAAATTATATGAACCAAAACACAACATGTACTCAACATTCATTCATCAACTTTCTCATACTCACTGTTAATGGTTGGGATGCAAAAAAACCAATGAAGATGGTAAATACAGTGGGCATTTTAAATCATTCATGAAAATATCAACTACGATATCTTATTCACCTCATTTTCAGGTACATAAGGCATAGGCTGAGAAACATTTCATCAACTTTGAATCAGCATCTGGTGCTGCATACAATCTCCCCATCACAATGTCAGAATTGCACCATGCTCTAGCCACCACAAACCCAGTGAAGCAGGACCAGATGGAATACATTATATGATGACTTCAAAAGTTACTGAATCAGTCCCTTGATGTGGGCACCTGTAATAGGTGCTAAACCTAATTCAAATGATCAAAACAATAATGTTTATTAGTGTATTAAATATTATTTGTATTTAAAATTTTTGTTTCTTAGTTACTATAAGGATCCGAGTGCCAAGCGATAGTTCCCAAGCAATCTTTCTAGTGCGGTTTTCTAGAATTTTTCCTGCATCAAATACTAGTGCTTTCTTTCGGCGTCTCCGTAGCCAGGTGGGAAGGAGCAGCAGTGCGTAGCACACACTTCTTGATTAGACCGGGGTTCGAGCCCGTCACCACCAAATACGGAGGATGCGGAAAGGTTAGGGAATGACCACCGCATATCCCGGAGCAATATGGCCTTAGTTGCTAATGCTCCTAAAAACCAAATAACAAACAACAACTAGTGCTTTCATAAACCCTCCATCGCTCGTAATGTTACTGCTGACCCCTAGCAACGTTACTTCTATTACTAGCAACATACTGCTCTCCTCTTCTGCTGATCACTTGGTTACTGGTTGACACCGCTCCTGCCTCCATGTGGCAGGGCTGGTAACCTGGGAGAAGGAATTCCTCTTCCAGGGCTTAAAAGTAGCAGCGATGGATTGAGACGCTTATCTACTTCTAGAGCCCACAGACTTGATAATGCTGTCTCAGACCATGACTTAAATCGTCCGAAGAGACAACTGACTGAAAAACAGAGTGCAGGTATGCCAGCATTTCTAATAATGCATTTACTATCCACACAACCTGTCGGCAAGTTACTGCATTTTCTAATACAGAAATGTTTAGAATCGGTTGTTGGATCACCTAAAATGGGCAAATGTCTCCAATCTGAAAAATTGTTAAAATTAACAACATTTAACAGTATTCTAGTGACAGTTATGCCCCGCAACACACCGAACACCTCTAAAGGCATATCAGCGAATGGGACTTACTAAATGTCTCAGAAGATGAAGTAATACAAGAACTTAATTATCAGAAAGTGGCACATGCATGGAGAATTATGACCAATAAAGATGGCAACCTACTACCAACTAGGTCCATCATTTTGACATTCAGTACTCTTCCATCTTCTGTTAAAGCAGGTTACTCGAACAGCAAGATTTGGCCTTACATCCCGAATCCCATTCGTTGCTTTAAGTGTCAGAATTATGACCATTCTTAGATGGCATGCCCGAGGCAATGCTGTGTGTCTTCTCTGTGGCTCCGAGGAGTATTCTCAAGAAGACTGTACAGCTTCCACTCCTGTTTGCCCAAACAGTAAAGAAAGCCATCCTGCATTTTCTAAGACATGTGACCTTTGAAAAACAGGCAAAAAAAACAGAAATATGAAGTGGAGCATAAAGTCACATATCCTAAAGCAAGTGCTACTAACCATGCCTGCCTAGTCGATCATATGCATCAGTCACCAAAAACAGCCGCTCAGCTGCAACTCAAACAGATGTCTCCATAGAACCCAATATTTCCTTTGCAAAAAGAAACCTACAATCAACGAAACCAGCAATACGCCAATCAATATCCCAACTGATGCTATCTCAACCATGCCAGATACAAAAAAAAATCAATTATTATTGAAAATCAGAAGAAAGTGAAAACACACAATAGCAACATGGAAATGGATGTTCAGAGGATGACGATACAGTAATAGAGTTCATGCTAATGATACCATGGATACAGGAAGCCCAACCTTTCCCAGAAATGAAAAATCAAAAATAAGCAGACAGAAACCTTCTCAGAAAAAATCAATCAGATCAATTCAGATCAATCTTCCTCAAATAAATCCAACCAATGAATAAATTTCTACAATGGAACTGTAGAGGATTACACAGTAATATAGATGACTTGAGTGATTTACTAATTAAAAGTAATGCAGTAGGTGTATGCTTACAAGAAACCTTTTTATCATTGCAACTTTCTCTGAAATTCAAAAATCACAATATGTTTAGGTGCGACAGGGATTTCAGCACTCCTGCTTGTGGAGGGGTGGCTATACTTGTCAAAAATACCATGCCGTCAAGACATCGCCAACTACAAACCCCCTTAGAAAGTTGTAGCAGTTCGGATGACAATGGGAACATATTTAACCCTTGCATCCATTTATATCCCACCGAATTATCATTGCTCTCAGACGGAACTTGACAATCTTATCATCTGGCACCTCCGTAGCCAGGTGGGAAGGAGCAAAAGTGCATAGCACACACTTCTTGATTAGACCAGGTTTGAGCCCGTCACTACCAAATATGGAGGATGCGAGAAGGTCAGGGATTGACCACCGCATATCCCCCGAGCAATATGGCCTTAGTTGCTAATGCTCCTAAAAACCAAGTAACAAATAACAACAACAATTTTATCACACAATTACACCCTACTGTCTGTTTACCCGGTGATTTAAACAGTCACCACCCATTGTGGAGATCTTCTACCATGGATATAAGAGAGGTCAGTTAATTGAAACATTCCTGGATAACCACAACCCAACTCTATTAAATTCTGGCCAACTCATATTTAACTAGCTACAGGTGCTACATCAGCCATAGACTTATCCATAATCATTTTGCATCAACATTCACACATGAGGAGTTATTCAGGGAGGGGAATGCCAGAGGTGTATTCAACTCTGGCAGTAAGCTAGATAATCTTGTAATAACTGAGAATAAAGTGGAGGAGAAATTGTTGAAGATAAATACAAGAAAGGCACCTGGGGTGGATGGAATCTATCCAGTTATATTAAAGGAGGCGGCAAAGGAAGTAAGCAAATCCTTAGCCATAATTATGAAAGCTTCCCTGGACTCAGGGGAGGTACCCATGGACTGGAGATTTGCAAATGTGACCCCAATCCACAAAGGAGGATCAAAGGGAGACACAGGTAATTACAGACCTGTTAGTTTAACTTCTGTTCCTGGGAAATTAATGGATGCACTGGTTGGTTTAAGAAGCATTGAAGGATCACCTGGACAAGACTTCAGTTATAGCTCGGACACAGCATGGGTTTGTTAAGGGGAAGTCTTGCCTGACCAATTTGATATTGGATACCATGATGTTGTTACAAAGGAACTGGATAATTTATATATCATATATTTGAATCTTAGAAAGGCTTTTGATACTGTTGCATATGGAAGACTGCTGCGCAAATTGGAGCAGTGTGGTATTTGGAGGTAAATTGCTGCTATGGATAAAAGGATTGTTGAGTGGCTGAAGACAGAGTGGTAATCAATGGACACACTGATCTTTGGACTAATGTTATTAGTGGATTTCCCCCCAGGGTTCAGTGTTGGGTCCATTGTTTTTTTCTGTATTCATTAATGATATTGATGGTGGTATATCAGGCTTAATGTCCAAGTTTGTAGACGATATGAAGTTCAGCAGGGTTGTTAATGACAGTATGCTGCTGTTGCTGCTGCAACAAGATCTAGAAAAGTTGAGCAGATGTGCTGATAGGTGGCAACTGAAGTTTAACATTGACAAATGTAAAGTACTGTATTTGGGAAGCAGTAATCCAAGATTAATGTGTAAATTGTGTGGTACTGCACTGATAGTGGTAGAGAGTGAAAAGGACCTGGGGTAATTTTGCAGGCAGATATGAAGTCTTCTGAGCAGTGCAGACAGTCTGCATGAGTAGCTCATGGTGTCTTGTCAATGATATACAGGAATTTTTCTAGAAGGGATAAAGATGTGATTATCCCCTTGTATAAGACAATGATCAGGCCACACCTTCAGTACTGTGTACAGGTCTGGAGGCCTCATTTTAAGAAGAATGTAGAGCTGTTGGAATGAGTACAGAGAAGGGCACCTGCGAGGTGATCTCATTGAGGTGTATAAAACCTTGAATGGTTTGAGCATGCTAAATGCTGATGGGATTCTTCCTCTTGCTCAGAATAATCGCCTGAGAGGGCATAAATTCAAATTGAGGCATGACAGTTGTAGCATAGATGTGCTGAAATTTGCCTTTAGCCTGTGGGTGGTTGATTGGTGGAACAAACATCCATCTGTCGTAGAAGTTGATAGCTTAAATAGATTCAAGGCAGAATTTGACACGAGTGGAATGGTGAAATAAGAGGTTTTTTTTTTTTTTTTTTTTTTGGCTAATGCTATGTAAGCTTGCTTTCTTGCATCATGTGCCTTTGCTAATGCTAACAACTGACACCCAAATTATATGGAAAAAAATACGAGCTCTCAATGGGAAATTTTTACCGTTGTAATCTCCGATAATACAATGGAATGGGCAGGACCTATCCTCCGTTGATATTGCAAATGCTTTAGCAGAATCTTTTTATAACATTTTTGCCTCTTCCTCTTATGCGACCTCCTTTCAATGCCTTAAAACTGATGAAGAACATCATAAATTTAATTTTTAAACTAGACTCTTACTTCTGTATAACCAAACCTTTACTCTAGTTGTGTTCAAAGAATCCTTGAGAAAATCTCCAAACAGTGCAGCAGGACTAGACACCATTCACTACAGTATGCTGAAGCATCTATGTGATGCCGATCTCTACATAATATTACTCTTTTATAACCGGATATTCTCAGACGATACATATTCTCTGTCATGGCGTCATTCTTATATTTGTGCTATTCCAAAACCAGGCAAAGATCCTTTTCTAGTTCAGAATCGTAGACCTATACTGTTGACAAGCATTTTGGGCAAAATCTTTGAAAGGATGGTGCATAAGAGGCTCATCTGGATTCTAGGCTCCCAAAACCTTTCTGATCACCAATATGGCTGTGTCCGCAAAAACATATCTACCCTAGATTTACTTGTCAAAATTGAATCAAACATGCGTAATGTCTTTGTCATGAGGCAGCATCTAGTAATGGTGAACCTAGATATTCAGAAAGCATTTGATACCACTTGGAGTGGTGGTATTATTAAAGATATACATTGTTGGGGCTTAGAGGTTACCTTCCTCAAATCATTTAATTCAGAACTTTTTAAGGTTACGCACCTTTCAAGTTCGATATCGAAACATCAAGAAGAGTTAGATGTTTGATGTTAGATGAATGTTAGATGTTTCGATATCGAAACATCTAACATTCAAGAAGAGGGTGTACTACAGGGCTCCATTCTGAATGTTACCCAATTTGTCATTCGGGTCAATAACATATTGTACAATCTCCCAAAAACTATTGAAGTATACATGTATGCAGATGACCTCACGATATCCTGCCAGTCACAAAGTATGAACACTGGTCTTGCCAGAATAAAATCCTGGACCTTACGAAATGGATACTGTCTTAAGGAACAGAAATCCACTTCTACTCACTTCTGCAAACTACGGTCGCTTAATCCTGATCTTGAGCTAAAGATAAATAATGTGCAAATACCCCTTGCACACACACTCCGTTTGCTTGGCCTGATATTAGGTAGGAAACTGAACTTTCACGCACATGTGACTTATCTTCAAATGATCTGCTTGAAGAAATTGAATATCCTTTGGGTGTGTCATCAATGTCATGGGAATGCTGATCGATATACCCTGATCTATCTTTACAGAGCTCTCATCGGATCTTTATTGGACTATGGCTCTCAAGTGTATGACTCTTCGAGGAAAAGTACTTTGGAGAGATTAAACACCGTCTAGCACAGTGCCCTGAGAGTTTCTCTAGGGGCTTTCAGAACTCCTCTAGTTCAGAGCCTTTACATCAAAGCCCATGAACTTCCCTTACGTCTTCGCAGGGAAACATTACTTCTCTCGTATGCCGCAAAAATCCAGTCTTCCTTTTCATCCTAATTGAAGATGCCTGTACAATACCAAATGGGAATCATTTTACAATAGTAAACCAAATGAAAACCGACCTGCTTCATTTAGACTTAGAGAATTAGTTCAATCATGGAATATAGAAATCAGCAATATATTTTAGAACATGACACCTCCTAATTCACCTTGGACACCTATACCTGTAATTTATGATGACTATTTCCAACATTGGGAAAGAAGGCCTTATCACCCTACAATATCTCACAGTTATATGAAGCTCACTCTACTTCTATCTCACAGCCTGTAAAATCTATACAGATGGATAAAAAACCAAGTAGGTGCTGCAGCAGTCTGCCCTTCATTCACCGCTTCTGCCTCATTGCCAATAGAATGCATTATCTTCATTGCTCAGCTTTATGCTATAAAATCTGGATCAGATTATTGAAATTTTAATTATGCCTGCATTAATATACACCGACTCACTCAATGCTGTCTCTGCTCTAAGTAGTAATACCAATTCCGCTCACCCTGTAATAAAAGAAATATATTCGAAGCTACATACTTGCAGTAAATTGAACCAAACAGTGACATTCTGCTGGATCCCAGGGCATTCTGGGAGAGCATGAAATGAAAGAGTAGATCTTGCAGCCAAGCAACCAGATATGGCCCGCCTCCGTAGCCAGGTGAGCAGGAGCAGCAGTGAATAGCACACGCTTCTTGATTAGACGGGAGTTCGAGCCTGTGACTACCAAATACAGAGGATGCGGAAAGGTCAGGGAATGACCACCACATATCCTCGGAGCAATATGGCCTTAGTTGCTAATGCTCCTAAAAACCAAATAAACAACAACAAACAACAGCAACCAGATACGACTATTTCACAGACTTCTCAAGTTCCATATACCAATTACAAACACAATATCTGTAAAGCATGTTATAAGAGCTGGTCAACAATCTGGAAAAGTTATCCAGGAAACAAACTTTACTGAATAAAACCAGTTTCTGGAAAAGCAGGCGAGAAAAGTAATTCTAGCAAGGCTAAGGATTGGGCATACTCACCACACTGACCTGCATCTCTTAATGTGCCCCGCAGTGCAGTGCACATCATTTCATGTACAACTGACTGTTCGTTATTTATTTGTGGACTGCCCTCACCTTTTTAATATCTGTTCAAGCACATTTAAATCAATTACCAATGCACAGTCATCTTTAACATTATTACAGATTCTTGGTGATGATCCTAATAAGAAAGAACTGTTTACCTTCCTAAATCATATAGGAATATATAATAAAATATATCAGTTATTACAATAAAATTTAAATTTATTAACCATTAGAAAGAAACAATATGACCCTGGCAGCCTGTGTCGTTAAATTCCACAACAACAACAACAGTTACTATAAAATTTGGTTGAAAAATTTAAAAAATCACTATTACAAATATACCCCGTATAAGTTTTGCACAGGACCCCAGGGCCCATGAAGTAATTCTTGAACAGGGCTCTACAGATTTTGGCTTTGTTTGTCTGCAAGGGTCAACCATGTCAATGCCATGCCCTTGCCCTCATGGTCTGAGGGACAGGATTCAGGCTGGCGGCAGTGCAGGTATGGCATCTGGATAGCCCTGCCTTCCGACTTCTGAGCTCATTTATTGCTTGCCAGGTAGTGGGTATCCCTTTGGGCTCTGTGGTGGGTGGGGAGCCCAAGCACTGAACTAATAATAATAATAATAAAAAAACCACTATGAATCCCGATAAACCGATTTCTTCGGGGTCCCCCAAAACGGTCCCTATCTGAAAAAACAAACGATGAAACAGAAAATGCTAACGAGGCAAGATGGTTGCAGGATAGATTGTGTAGAATTTTGCCTTCGGCCAGTAGGTGGTTGATTGTTGAAACAGGTGTGTTGTGGAAGTGGATGGGTTCAATAAATTCAAGGAAGAACTAGACAAATTCTTAGAAGGTATGGATGGGTGAATTGCATAGTTTTCTCTTTTTTATTTTCCTTATGTTATATAAGCTTGCTTTCTTGCATCATTTGTTTACGAGAAGCTACATCACTTACCACCAATTTAGAGGCAGTAGCGATTCATCTAATAGCATATGAATCACTACTGTTTCTATTAACTGTTTGCCACTTGGGAATGACATTTTTCAAGCACAGACTATTGATGTATCATTAAGCAATGGTGCCCCTTTTCTATTACTAGGTGATTTCATTGGACATAATACTCTGTCGGGAAGGGCTGGCATCAATGGAATGGGTTGGACTGTCAAGCATGCACTTGAAAACAGTGGCCTGGCCATTCTAAATGTGGGTTCTAACACTTTCTACAGCTTATCCATACATTTACTGCAACAGATCTGGCTCCGAGTGCTAAGAGAGCAACTATAGTGATTTCTGAGTGATTTTCTTAAAGAGCGGCTGAAAATTATAGTGTGATCCTTAATTTATTCTAGAGTTATTTAATTTTGTGCTTCTAAAGTAAAGAAGTTAGCGTATCTAACAGAAAGGAAAGACACCTTTCTTCTTGTACATTATTATTATTAGCCATATGGTGCAAGGAAGCCTGAGGCTTATGCTGCACCAGCCAAAAAAAATTTGAGTTACCCTGTGTGTGTGTGTGTGTGTGTGTGTGTGTGTGTGTGTGCACGTGGTTGTGAGAGAGAAAGGGAGAGAGAGAAGTAGAAGGATATCACCAAGAAAGAGAAGAATGATGATATCCAGCTGAGGACCCTGGGTGTGCCATGCCCATACTCACCAGATGTGAGCCCCTGGGGTTATAGGACTAATTTACTAACACACTAACGACTAATCTTATTTTATTGCTTGGTCACTGGTGGCATCACTCCTGCCTCCACATGGCGGGGCTGGAAACCTGGGAGAAGAAAGCCACCCTCCCAGGGCTAAAATAAGGAGCAGTGATGGACAAAAATAAACAGTCCTCATGTAGTTCTTTTGATCCAGATCATGACAACACAAATATATCCCATGCTAAGAGACAAAAAAATGAAGGAACGGATAATACTACCCCTCTCTTTTTAATACTACACTTCTCCACAGACCAACAATTGAGTAAGCTCTCCCCATTTTTGATACAGAAATGTCTCGAAATGTGTCTGGCCCTCCAAAAATCTTTTGGCAATTAAGATATGGAGATTTATTAGACAAAATGACCAAACAGACATGCCGAGAGAATACTGAAAGTATCTTCCTTTGGTGGAATTGCCATGAAAGTTATCCCACATGCAACCCTAAACTCCTTTAAAGGGATAATATCAGAATTGGATCTATTAAACGTATTGGAGGATGAACTTGTGCATGAATTAAGTGATCAAAACGTGGTACACACCAAAAGAATTGTCATCAAAAAGATGGAGAGCCTCTCCCTACCCAGACAGTGATTCTAACATTTCAAACACCAAATCTACTTACTAGCATGAAAGCTGGTTATCTCTGGTGCTTTAAGTGCCAAAAATTTGGCCATTCACAACTGTCTGCAGAGGTCTAGTCACTTGCGCTACCTGCAGATCAAAAGAGCATACACACACACAAACTGTAACACTGAAATGTAAAGTTGTCCTAACTGTCATGGTAACCATTCTGCCTTCTCTAAGGAATGCCCTCAATGGAAAAGAGAAAAGAATATTCAAAAACATCAGAGCAGAAAGTATATCAAGAAACTAAGAAACATTTTGCAGGTCCTACTGGCCGTGGGTGCCAAGCGTTATAGTAATCAAGCAATTTCCTGAGTGATTTCTAGAGTGTTTTCTCAAAGATATAGTTTTGTTTCAGTTATAAAAGTTTTCTTACTTTTCTATTATTAGGCAACTTAGTCTTACAAATCTTAAGCAAGTGTAAGAAAGGAAAAACACCTTTCTTCTTTTTTCCTTAAATTAACATACTAACTTTTATACCGCTTGGTCACTCTAGCGGCACTGCTCCTGCCACCCCGTGGCAGGGCCGGTAACCTGGGAGAAGAAATCCACTCTCCCAGGGCTGAAAGGAGCAAAGATAGATAAAAATATGTATCCACCTTTAGAGCCATTGAGCTGAAGACGAGACAACATAAATGACTTCTCTCAACCCAAGAGGCTGAGAACAACCCTTCAAGAAGAGATACAATCATTCCTCATTCTACACTCTCTCTCAGAGCAGGCTCTGAGTGAGTTATCGCCATTCCTTATACAAAAATGTATTGAGTCTGCTGCAGGTTCACCAAAAACGGTAAGGCGACTTCAGTCCGGGGATATTCTTGTAGACACCACTAAATCTCAACATTCTGCAAAGTTATTAAAGCTGACTACCTTTGGTGAACAACCAATAAAAGTCACTCTCCATGCCACCCTAAACTCCTCGAAGAGGGTAATTGCAGAATGGGACTTATTAAATGTATCAGAAGAGGAAATAGTCCAAGAGCTTTGAGAACAAAAAGTAATCCAAGCAAGGAGAATCCTGACTCGGAAAGATGGTATTCTTGTTCCCACAAGGAGTATAATCCTCACTTTTAGCTCTCCTATTCTACCAACGTCTGTTAAAGTTGGCTATCTTCATTGCCATGTGCGTCCTTACATCCCGAATCCAATCAGGTGCTATAAGTGCCAAAAATATGGACACTCCCAAACTGCATGTAGAGGTGAGGCATTATGTCCAAATTGTGGATCAAAGGATCATAATCAATCTGAATGCACTGCTACTTCTCATTGCCCAAACTGTAAAGGTAATCACCCGGCTTTTTCCAAAATATGTGAATTATGGAAACAAGGGAAAAAAATCCAAAAATATAAAGTCGAGAATAAAGTCACATACTCAGAGGCAAGAAGACAAATACTCAAAACAGAACCAAAGTGTACATATGCCACTGCTGCTAAACAATTTCAGTCCTTAGGTATTCAAACAGATGTTGCAGTTCCTCCAAATATATCCATCGCTGATTGGCCACGTTACTTGCTCTCTGCTTCCAGACAGTGTCCTTCACAACAAAAAGCTGAACAAGCTAGTAACACCCCAATTACCATTCCAACCGACGTGCCTCAAACAGCAAAACCAAAAGTGGCAGAAACTAAAGTACTGAACCCACCAGTTTCAATGGGCATGGATGTTGACCAACGCAGTGAATCAGATGATGGTATATTAGAACTTCATGCGACTAATGAGATGGATGTCACACGTCCCTACTTTCCAAAGAAAGAGAAGCGAAATCGGATCGATTCAAGCAAGTTTCAACTAAAAAGCAGTCAGAAACAAAAATAAACAACAAAACCACTTAATGGAAAGATTCCTCCAATGAAATTGTAGAGGCTTTCGCAATACAAAAGACGATTTATATGATCTCATCGACCAGTATGATCTAGCAGGCATATCCCTACAGGAAACCTACTTAAATGCACGAGTGTGTCCCACCATTAAAAATTACACCATCTTCAGACGAGATAGGAGAATAGACTCGCCAGCCCGTGAAGGAGTGGCAATTCTTGTTAGAAACAGCGTTCCATCAAAACATATTGCTCTTCAGACCCCTGAAGAGCAATATGTTCCGATGCACTTCAATATGCACTGCCACTGAAGCAGTGCATATTGTAATTGGCATCACTCTTACAATAGCGTCAATATATATCCCTCCTAATTTCTTATTCTCTTCAGATGACCTAAAAAATCTAATAGACCAGCTACCATCTCCGTTCTGCTTGCTTGGAGACTTCAATGCACATCATTCGCTGTGGGAATCTCCAACAATTGACAAGAGAGGTAAGCTAATAGAATCCTTTCTTGATGCTTATCAACTCACCATTTTAAATACTGGTGAGCCAACCTACATTCATTTTTTGACTGGATCCATGAGTTCAATAGATTTCTCGATCTGTTCTCCCTCCATATATACTATTATGGAGTGGTCTGTTCTTGAAAATCCACTGAACAGTAATCACCTGCCAATTCTCTGCAAACTCCAAACACGAGCAAACTCCCCATCGCCACGTCGCTCCATTTGGAAATTCTGTAGGGCACACTGGAGTGAATATGCCTCTCGTGTTCAGTTAGATGATAAAATAATACAATCTCAGACCATAGAAAATGTCACGGAACACATTACTACTCAAATATTACTAGCTGCTACCATTGCAATACCAAAATCTTTACCGGGGAAACGGAAACACAGTAACTACTGGTGGAACCAAGATTGTACGCATGCGAAACAGGAAAAAAACAGATCTTGGAATTTATTTCGTAAATTCCCCACAACTAGTAAACTAATTAACTTCAAAAGATTGAAAGCCAAGTTCCGTAAAATAAGAAGAAATGCAAAGAAAGAAGCCTGGATTAGCTTTTCCTCAAGTATAAATAAGGACACATTTAATAAGAATCATTTGGAGAAAAATGCTTAATGGCAAATATGTTCAGTCCCCAACTACAGTACTAAATTGGGAAGGGAAAGAGTTGTCATCACCAGGAGAAATAGCAAATGCCTTAGCGGAATCATTTGCCAGCATATCAGCAATATCCACCTTTAACCCAACCTTTCAACTAATTAAAGAATCTGCAGAAAAGCATAATATTAATTTTTCTAGGGCAGTTTCACATCCATACAACCAGCCATTCACATTAACAGAATTTCTAGAGGCACTCAATAAAACACCCAGTAGTTCTGCTGGGCCAGATGGGGTCTATTATATAATGTTAAAACAACTTGACAACAGAGCAAAAAAGAACATTGTTAAAATATTACAACCGTATTTTCTTAGAAAATACCTACATTCTCCTGGCGTCACTCAGTTGTTCTAGCCTTCCTGAAGCCAGGAAAGGATTGTACCTTTCCGCATAACTACGGGCCAATTTCACTGACTGGTTGTCTAGGAAAAGTCCTGGAAAAAATGGTTCACAGGTGGCTAACGTGGTTCCTGGAAACAAACAACTTACTAAACAGCAGCCAATATGGATTTCGAAAGAATCTGTCCACGCTAGATGTGATGATAAAAGCAGAGGCAAACATCCGAAATGCCTTCATAAGGAGAGAAAATCTAGTCATGATTAATCTCGACATTGAGAAAGCCTTCGATACACCTGGCAATATGGTGTACTAATATGGTGTAAAAGATCTCCATTTTTAGTAATAAATACACCAGCTGCCGTTGCAGATGAACTCAACAGTTATTTTGCATCGATATTTACAAATGAAAAGCTTTTTGTGGCAAAGGGAAATTGTGGGAGCGAAGTTAAAAAATATGTAATTAATGATATTGAAATTTCGCAAGATTATTTAATGAAAAAACTTTCGAGCCTACAGACCAGTAAGGCTCCTGGAGTTGATGGAATATACCCTATAATCTTAAGAGAGGCGGCAAGCGAGTGCATTGAACCATTGAGGCTAATTATGCGAGCATCATTAGACTCTGGGGAGATTCCCTTGGATTGGAAAAGTGCAAATGTATCTCCCATACATAAGGGTGGCTCTAAAAGTGAAGTTGGAAATTATCGACCTGTCAGTCTGACTTCAGTAGTAGGGAAAATCATGGAGGCAATGATCAAGGGTGGAATTCAGGATCATTTGGATCGAATTGAAATTCTCAAGGATACTCAGCATGGTTTCGTAAAGGGAAAATCATGTTTAACAAATCTGGTTCGCTATTTCGAAAGGGTCACTCACGAGCTGGATTTAGGGAATAATTTCGACATTGTTTATTTAGATTTCAGCAAAGCTTTTGACTCAGTCCCACATGAGCGGTTGCTTTATAAGCTGGAACAGGTTGGAATCACTGGGAAAATCCTTAGATGGATAGAAGGATGGCTTCAGGGCAGGAGGCAGAGGGTTGTGATAAATGGCTATTCCTCAGATTGGGTTGATGTAAGAAGTGGGGTTCCCCAAGGATCAGTATTAGGACCACTGTTGTTTTTAATTTTCATAAACGACATTGATGAAGGGATAGAGGGCGTGATGTCTAAATTTGCAGATGATGTTAAAATTGGGAGAGTAGTTAATGATCACTGTCAAGCTGAGCTTCTTCAGAGAGACCTAGATAGACTTCAGGAATGGTCAGAAAAATGGCAGCTGTGCTTTAATCCAACAAAGTGTAAGGTATTACACCTGGGAAACAGTAATCCCAAAAAAACTTATTCACTTGGTGGAGTTCAACTAAAGCCAGTACTGGAGGAAAGGGACTTGGGTGTTACGATACGGTCAGACATGAAATTCTCTGAGCATTGTAAACAGGTTGCAAGGAAGGCCCATGGTGTCCTATCAATGATCTATCGAACTTTTGCAAGTAGAGATAGGGACGTGATAATCCCATTATATAAGGCTTATGTTAGACCACACCTGGAATACTGTGTTCAAGTATGGAGACCGCACCTGAAGAAAGACATCGAGCTTCTTGAAAGGGTGCAAAGAAGGGTAACTCGCCTGGTGAGATCGGCAAAAGGGCGTCCTTATGAAGAAAGACTTCGAATATGTGGGTTGCAGAGTTTGGAAACTAGACACCTTAGAGGAGATTTGATTGAGGTGTTTAAGGCTCTGAGAGGCATCAGTAAAATGAATGAGGACAAAATTTTCAAGATTATAAATGATGCTAGAACTAGGGGACATAAATTCAAGTTACGGGGGGAAATGTTTAGATTGGATTGCAGGAAGTTCTATTTTAGCCAGCGAGTTATAAATTACTGGAATAAGTTGCCTTCATGGGTGGTAGAGGCCGAGAGTTTGGGGAAATTCAAAGGTCATCTGGATAGTACTTTCGGGTAAGGGAAGCACATAGGATGATAGGTTTAATTTCCTTTTTATTTATTTTTTATTTTATTAATTATTATTATTTAGTTATTTATTTTTATTTTTTTTGTTTTTATCATTGTTTTGTTCGGATTTATTTTATTTATTTATTTTTTATTTTTTTTTTTTTGGCTGGTGCAGCATAAGCCATAGGCTTTCTTGCACCATGCGGCCGTTACTAATACTAATACTATGCAACAGAATGTTTCAGGTAAGGTATATGAACAATTTATCCAAATCATTTGAACAAGAGGAGGGTGTACCGCAGGGTTCCATTCTAAGTCCAACATTATTTGCAGTAAGAATTACAAATATGACACGGGAAGTACCAAATACAGTAGAATCGTACATGTTTGCCGATGACCTTATTATCTCTTTTCAATCCCAAACTATGAACACCATTGAAAGACAACTTCAAATCTCCATCGCTAAAATAGAATCATGTACACTGCGGAATGGTTATTCTTTAGCAGAAAAAAAATCCATTGAAATTCACTTTTGTAAAAAACGAAAACTCCACCCGGATCCAGAAATATTTTTAAAAAACAGCCTGATACCTGTCACTAACAATTTTCATCTGTTGGGGCTACATTTAGATAATAAACTTAATTTCGCTTCCCATATATCTTGCCTTCGAACTACGTGTCTTAAAAAACTGAACATCCTAAGAGAAGAGAGCTTGCTGACAGAAGCTGACAATTTATTTATATTTAAGATGGGGGAAGACATCCCTGCTAATACAAATTTTCAACAGCTCCATAAATCGCATTCCTTGGAAAACTCAGGAAAAGTACATATCTATGCTGATGGCTCCAAAACAGATACAGCTGTAGGTGCTGCAGCAGTTTCTTCCACCTTCTCAGTAGCTGTGTCTCTTTCCATTGAATGCAGTATCTATATTGCAGAATTATTCACAATAAAACTGGCTCTAGATTATATAAACAAGTACCATATCAAGGAATCTTTGATATATATAGACTCCTTAAGCACAATCACTGCCATTCAATCTACTTTTTCTCCCTCTCACCCCAATCTTAAAGAAATCCAATCTAAGTTATTTCACTATCAAACAGTCAATCAGAAGGTTACCTTCTGCTGGATCCTTGGTCATGTTGGCATCTCAGGTAATGAACATGCAGATGCTGCTGCAAAACATCCCGACTCTTGATCTTCCAGACAACTAAAAGTTCCCTACGCCGATCACAAATCTGTCATTAAAACAACATGCAGGAAACAATGGTCTCTCCTTTGGAAAACTCAAACCAATAATAAACTGCTGCAGATAAAAAAAGAGCCACAACTGTGGACATCTAGTTCCAGGAGAAGCAGGCGACAACAAGTGATTCTAGCAAGGCTCCGCATTGGCCATTCGCATCAACTCACCTGTATTTGCTTATGGGAGAGAATCCTCCTCAGTGTTTCTTTTGTCAGTCGCAGCTAACAATAAAACACATCCTCATAGAATGTCCGCAACTTTCAATAGTCAGAAAATCAAGCTTCAGCTCCCTGTCCAACTTACAGGAACCCTTAACCTTATTTCATATTCTTGGCAATGAAGCAAATTTTGATGAACTGTTTAATTATTTAAAACGAATAAATCTGTATAATAGACTGTGATCATAGTAACAAACAAATTATGAACAGGCACAATATGACCCAAGAGGCCCTTATGCCAAAAAACCCAAATACGACAACAATAACAGCAGGTCCTACTAAGCCACCTACATATTAGCATTAGTAGAGGCATATGATGCAAAAAAGCAAGCTTATGCAGCATCAGCCAAAAAAACAAAAACAAAAAAAAAACACGCCCATTTCACCCCCTCCGTTCATTCGAAATACCTGTCCAGTTGAGCCTTAAATTTATTTAGGCTATCAACTTCCACAACAAGGGATGGAAGTCTGTTCCGCCAACCAAATACCCGCTGGCTAAAGGCAAATTTCCGCACATATATTCTACATCTGTCTTTCCTCAATTTGAATTTATGCCCTCTCAGATGATTATTCTGAGCAAGAAGAAGATCCCATCAGCATTGAGCAATCTCAAACCATTCAAGGTTTTATACACCTCTATCAGATCACCTCGCCGGTGCCTAGTCTCCAGACTCTGTAATTTGCAAAAACTTAAGCCTTTCTTCGTAAGAGCAACCCTTTGTGCCATTCACTAATCTTGTTGCCCTTCTCTGTACCCGTTCCAGCAGTTCTACACCCTTCTTGAAATGAGGCCTCCAGACCTGTATGTAGTACTCAAGGTGTGGCCTGACCATTGCCTTATACAAGGGAATAATCACCTCCTTATCCCTGCTAGAAAAATTCCTGTATATCATTGACAAGACACCATGAGCTACTCTTTCAGCCCATCTACACTGCTCAGAGAACTTCATATCTGCCTGCACAATTACCCCCAGGTCCTTTTCATTCTTTACCACTGTCAGTGTAGTACCACAGAATTGATACGTTGATCTGGGTTTGCTGTTTCCCATATGTAGTACTTTACATTTGTCAATGTTAAACTTCATTTGCCACCTCTCAGCCCATCTGCTCAGCCTTTCCAGATCCTTTTGCAGTAGCATACTGTCAGTAGTGTCCTTAACAACCCTGCCAACCTTTTTATTGTCTGCAAACTTGGACATTAAGCTTGATATACCATCATCAATATCATTTATAAATGCAGAAAACAACAATGGACCCAACACTGAACCCCGAGAGACTCCACTAATAACATTAGTCCACGATGAGCAGTGTCCATTGATTACCACTCTCTGTCTTCTCCCCCTCAACCATCCCTTTATCCATAGCAGCAATTTGCCTCCAATGCCACACTGCTCCAATTTGTGCAGCAGTCTTCCATGTGCAACAGTATCAAAAGCCTTTCTAAGATCCAAATATATAATATCAAAGTTATTCCCTGCATCCAGTTCTTTTGTGACTGCATCATAGTATCCAATCAAATTGGTTAGGCAAGACTTTCCCTTGACAAAACCATGCTTTGTCCGAGCTATAACTGAAGTCCTGTCTAGATTATCCTGCAGTGCTTCTTTAACCAGTGCCTCCATTAATTTTTCCGGAACAGAAATTAAACTCACTGGTCTATAATTACTTGTGTTAGCCTTTGATCCTCCTTTTTGAATTGGGGTAACATTTGCACGTCTCCAGTCTACGGGTACCTCCCTCGAGTCCCAAGAGGCGCCTCCGTAGCCAGGTGGGCAGGAGCAGCAGTGCATAGCACATGCTTCTTGATTAGACCAGGGTTCGAGCCCGTGACCACCAAATACGGAAGTTGCGGAAAGGTCAGGGAATGACCACCGCATATCCCCGGAGCAATATGGCCTTTGTTGCTAATGCTCCTAAAAAAAAAAAAAAAAAAACCAAATAACAAATAATGAGTCCAAAGAAGCTCTCATAATTATGGCTAAGGGTTTGCTTAGTTCCTTTGCTGCCTCCTTTAATATAACTGGATAGATCCCATCCACCCCGGGGGCCTTTTTGTATGTTTATCGTCAACAGTTTCTCCTCCAATTTCCTCTCAGTTATTACAAAATCATCTAGCTCACTGCCAGAGTTTACTTCACCTCTGGCATTCCCTTTCCTGAATAGTTCCTAATGTGTGAATGTAGATGCAAAATACTCATTTAGTTTGTTAGGCACCTGAGCAGGATCACCAAAAGTTGAACCATCAATATCCAGTGGACCAATCTGATTCATCCCTTTCCTTCTAGAGTTTACATAGGTAATTCTTTTCTGTTTTTCTTTGCATCCTTTGCCAAGGATTTCTCATAATCTGCCTTTGCCTGCCTAATCTCCTTTGTGACTTGGTTACAGACCAGCTTATATCTATCATAGACTTCCATGTCTCCCATTAATTATGTCTCCCAACTAAAATTTGTGGGTGACCAACCCACAAATTTTAGCAATGTCTGGGAAATAAAATCCCCCATTATAAGACTTTCTGATTTACTGGCTCACTCTATTTCCCTGTACAGTTTCTTATTATACTCATTGGACTTGTTAGGCCTATAGCACATTCCTACTCTCAATTGTGATCTCCCAATGCTTATGTCACACCAAACTGACTCGACACTGCACTATCCAGTGATGTCGACTGGCTTCACTTCCTTGGATTTTATGTATTTCTTAACTAATAGCATAACCTCTCCTCCCTTCCTATCCTGTCTATCCTTTCTGTACACATTGTACTGCCCAAATTCTAGTTCTGCCTTCCTTATATCTGTGTGACACCACGTCTCTGATGTCCCAACAATATCTGCCTTTGATGTTTTGAGTAATACCTCAAATTCATCAAATTTATTTACCAAACTCCTATCATTGGTGTACATGCAAGTATACATGCCCCTGTTCCTATTCTTAGCTAACCTAACATAACCCCCCTCAACGTGGGCACCTGTACGTGGTGAGGGGACCTCCCAGTGATGCTGCTGGTTTTCCAGATTAGCATCAATGGGATCCAACGCCCATACCTTGGTTCCAGGGTTACAACATTGGAATCCGGCGTGTGCAGCCGTGCGCCGCGACCCGTGGAAGCGGAAAGGGGGATCCTGGTGGTTGAGGGGCCCAGCCTTAATACACCACTTTGGCCCCTGCTTCGACGAGACGGGTTGTCCCGGACCGGCTCGACTGGGATCAATCGGCGGGTGGTATTATACTGCTAGGGTCAACTGCGTTCCAATAAGTCTCCCTCCCTATGGTCCTGGGACGGGATAAAGACTTATTGGTAACGTGGGTATGGTGCTCTAAGCGAACTCGGCGTCCCATTCGTGTACGCAGTACCTGCTAGTTCACGAGTGGGCGTCCCCTCGTAGGGCTCCGTGGTGGGTGAGGTACTTAGGCATCAGACATTTTCTCTTTACTCATATGAGTAATTTAAATCTCCTTTCTTCTGGGGCCCCAACAAGACCCCTACCTAATCGAAATGAAGACGCAGAAAACACCTCTGCAAAAAGAGCCAGGACTGAGGATACACCATCATCATCAGTGACACCGCTTTTCCTCATTCTCCATTCCACCGGAGAGCAGTCCATTGGGAAGATGTCACCCTTCTTTATCCAGAAAGGATTAGAAGGGTTGGCAGGTTCACCTAAAACTGTAAAAAGACTGCGTTCTGGCGACCTTTTGGTCGAAGCTTCTACCACCAAGCAAGCGGAAAAAATCATAAAGTCTACATCCATAGGGGGAATACCTATCATCGTAACCCCTCATAAAACTCTAAATTCTTCACGTGGTGTCATATCAGAGTGGGACCTTCTTCATGTTTCTGAAGAAGAGATCTGCTCTGAATTAAAAGAACAAGGAGTGACAGCTGTCAAAAGAATATCAATGAGAAAGGATGGGAATCTCGTCCCTACCCGAGTTCTCATCCTAACGTTTAACACCCCACGGCCTCCAAGTTCCATTAAGGCAGGCTATCTAAACTGCCCAGTGAGGATTTATATCTCAAACCCACTGCGGTGCTTTAGATGCCAAAAATACGGCCACTCACAAACATCTTGTCGTGGTAATCCTGCCTGTGCTCGATGTGGTGTTAAAGACCACGAGAGCAAGGAATGCTCAGCTCCAAAACCTATCTGTGTCAATTGCCAATAAGAACATCCCGCCTACTCTAGAGCATGCCAGCGGTGGAAGGATGAAAAAGAAATACAAAAACTGAAAACAGAGCTGAATATCTCCTACCCAGAGGCCAGAAAACGTATCCAACCAGTAAATAGCGGGAAACCTTCATATGCCCAGAAGGTTTCTGCTAAGTGCACTATCGGGACACAAACTGAGATGACTATACCACCAAAAGAGTCATTCACCCCAATTGCACGCTATTTATTGAGTTCTCAAAAGCCCACCAAAAAAACACAGTCAGTTGCCACTCCTATATCCGTACCTCCTAGTGCTCCACCACTACCAAAACCAAGTGGTAAAGAGCCTCAAGTAATAACAGAAAGAATGGATGTAGAGAACAAGGAGGTACAGGATGAATCAGTCTTGGAACTCTTTGCGGAGGAAGAAATGGACACGGGACAGCGTCCATTCTTCCCCAAAAAAGATAAAGTCAAGACTGATAAAAGTAAGCCCTCAGCACCTCGGAAGCCGCCTGATGGACCCACCAAGCCAAAATAATGGCTAAATTCCTACAATGGAATTGTCGTGGATTCCGGCGAAATACAGATGACATCAAGGCCCTCCTGCAAAAGCACGAGCCAGTTTGCTTTTGCTTGCAGGAGACTTATCTAAAGGCAAATGATGATCCCACCATGCATAACATCACAATCTTTCGTAAGGATAGAATTGCGGATGGTCCTGCTCATGGAGGAGTGGCTATCCTTGTGAATAATCAGACCCCAGTTCATCCCTTTGCTAATTACAACCAGCATAGAGGCTGTTGCAATTCGCCTTACAGTGGGATTTCTATTAACGGTCTGCTCTATTTATTTGCCACCTGGGACTGACATCTCCCAGGAAGAACTTGATGATCTTGTAACGCAGTTGCCTCCCCCTTTCTTACTTCTCGGGGATTTTAATGGACATAACACCCTGTGGGGTAGTGCTAACATCACTGGAAGGGGACGGGTCATAGAGCGTATGCTCAATGACAATGCCCTTTCCCTTTTAAATACTGGAACAAACACCTTCTTCCACATGCCTACCCGTACTTTTTCTGCCATTGATCTCTCTATCTGCTCCCCTTCTCTACTCCCTTCACTCACTTGGGAAGTGGAGGAGAATCCATACGGAAGTGATCACTTCCCTGTGATAACCTTGTTACACAGTGGGAGACCATGTCTTCCTTTTAGGTTACCACGGTGGAAGTTTGATCAGGCTGACTGGAATGCCTTCCAACATCAGGCAAATTTTGACCTGAGTACAGTCAGTCAGGAGCCTATCAATGACGCAGTAATGTACATCACAGAAATCATTGTCCAAGCAGCTGCGAATGCTGTTCCAAAAACATCTGCCCGGTTTCCACCATTTCCCAAACCTTGGTGGAATTCACAATGCACAGCAGCAAAAAAGGCTCAAAACAAAGCGTGGGGGATATTCCGTCGATATCCTACCACTGTTAATCTAATAGCCTTCAAGCGTGCACGAGCCAAAACACGCTACATTCGCCGTCAGAGTCAAAAGGAATCATGGATCCGTTTTACATCATCTATTAACCAGGCTACCAATTCTAAGGTAGTCTGGGATAAAATCCGGAAAATGAAGGGAAAATATACATCCCACCCTTCTTCAATCCTAGATTATAATGGATGCGCTATTGCAGATCCAACTGCAATAGCCAATGCTCTTGGGGAAACATTCTCTAACATCTCCGCAACATCTTCGTATTCCCCAGAGTTTCTGGTCCTGAAACATAAAATCGAAAAGCAGGCACTTAATTTCAAGTCCAAGGGCCTCTATCCCTACAACGGGGCATTCACTATGCAGGAATTGAAGAGAGCCCTCACTCTTTCTAATGCAAGTGCTGTTGGACCAGATGGCATCCATTATGAAATGATTAAACGTCTTTCACCAAAATCTATGGATTATCTGCTCCTTCTATATAACAGAATCTTTATTGAAGGGCAGTTTCCGGACTCCTGGCGGAAGGCAATCGTCCTTGCTTTTCCTAAGCCAGGAAAGGATCCAAAAGTCACCACCAATTATCGTCCTATTGCTCTGACTAGCTGTCTGTGCAAAATCCTGGAGAGAATGGTTAATTCTCGTTTAATATGGTACTTAGAATCAAATGACCTTCTCTCCAACATCCAGTGCGGCTTCCGAAGGAACCGGTCCACTTTGGACCATCTTATTAGATTCGAAACATCCATCCGGGATGCTTTCCTAAAACGCGAACACTTGGTGTCGGTGTTCTTTGATATGGAGAAAGCGTATGACACAACTTGGAGATTTGGCATTTTAAAAGATCTGCATAGCGTTGGTCTTAGGGGGCAACTCCCCATTTTTATTAAACACTTTTTAGCCAATCGATCTTTCCAAGTTCGTGTGGGATCCTCACTCTCTCGTTCCTTCAGCCAAGAGGAGGGAGTACCACAAGGATCAGTATTAAGTGTCACGCTTTTCGCCATCAAAATAAATTCCATCATAGGACAACTTCCTCCAACTGTAAACAGTGCCCTCTATGTTGATGACTTTAGCATATTTTGTCAGTCATGCAACATGAGGGTTATTGAAAGACAACTGCAGAAAGCCATTGATCGTCTCAATTCCTGGGCACTTGTTAATGGCTTCAGGTTCTCGCCGGAGAAGACCGTTTGCGTACATTTTTGTCGCAAGCATAATCTTCATCCTGAACCTGAATTAAGGCTCGGACAAAATGCTATTCCAGTAGCACCGGACACAAAATTCTTGGGACTCATATTTGACAAAAAGTTGACCTTTCTGGATCATATCCGTCAACTCCGCACAAAGTGCACAAGAGGGCTGAATATTCTCCGCTTGCTCTCCTCTACATCTTGGGGAGCAGACCGATGTACCCTTCTTTGCATTTACCGTGCACTTGTGCGATCCAGACTAGATTATGGGTCCCTGGTTTACAATTCGGCCAGAGACAGTGTACTTCGTTGGCTGGATCCTGTCCATCATCTGGCTCTCCGTACCGCTATTGGAGCTTATCGAACATCTCCAGTCCAGAGCTTATATGTCGAGGCAAACGAACCACCGTTATCGCTTCGACGTAAGCAGTTGTCTCTATACTGCGCTTTAAAATTGAAATCCCTGCCAGACCATCCTACGTGGCTATCCGTTTTTGAGCCACGATGGGAAAATTTGTACAACACCCGTAAGACTGCCAATCGTCCTTTTGGTATTCGTGTCCAAGAGCTACTCAAAGAACTTAATATAAAGGTAGACAGGGTTGCCCAAACACCAAAGCAACCCCTTCCACCCTGGCATGCTCATGTCCCGGCATGTGACTTGTCCCTTAGAAATTGGGGAAAGTCTGACACTCCATCGTCTGTCTACCTGCAGCTTTTTTCAGCACACCGAGCTGAACATTCTGACTTCACGCCAGTCTACACAGACGGCTCGAAGGCGGAATCATATGTGGGATCTGCTGCTGTCTTTAGAGACAGCACTACATCGGAGCAGATTCCCTCTGAATGCAGCATATTTACTGCAGAGCTGCACGCTATAAAGTTAGCCTTGGATCACATTAGTGAATGCCAATACCATCGGTTCATTTTATATTCCGACTCTCTCAGTGCGTTACAGGCTTTAATATCTGTGAGATATAATGATCATCCAGTTCTGTCTAGCATTCAGCAGAAGATTCGCGTTCTCCATGAACGTGAATATGATATCCGCTTCTGCTGGATTCCCAGCCACATTGGGATTAGGGGAAATGATTTGGCTGATGCCACAGCCAAATCAGCAATTCCCAATAATAACCGCTGCCTGTTAGTCCCCTATACAGACTACAGGCAAATAGTACACCAAAAGGTACATTCCCAATGGCAGGATTCGTGGAATAGACAGACTGCGAATAAATTATATCATATAAAACCTGTAATTGAACCGTGGCAGTCTAGTCTGCGCAGGAATCGTAAGGAGGAAGTTGTTCTTGCCCGGACCCGCATAGGACACAGTCATTTAACTCATTCGTTTTTGCTGAGGGCTGATGACCCTCCTATGTGTGTGTCCTGTGGCACAATCTTAACAATCAGACACATTTTAGTTGACTGTACCTGTTTTAGAAATGCTCGTTTTACCGCTTTTAACCATCTGACTGAGCCGTATACACTCAGTCAGATTTTATCCGACAATGACCATGTGTCTGCTATTTTTAATTTCCTAAAATCAGTAAACCTTTTTAATCATATTTAAAAATCTTATTATTTTAAGATTTTCCATTGTTACTTATTTACTGATATTTGTCTGTTACAGTTTATACTTGTTTTTATAACCTGACGTAGTGACCTAATTCAGTAGGTCACTGAAACTTTTTTACTTTTTATGACAAGGTTTTGGCGCATTATAGCCATAGTTGCTGATGCGCCAATAAAACTCAACCAACCAACCAACCTAACATAACCCATGTGTTTATTTGTCCAGAATGACTCCCAGCAGTCTCTAATAAGTGCCCTGCATCTTGTTTTCCAGGCTGCTCCTCATTACAATAGAAGCATTGCAAGAATCACTTTCACCTCTGCCAGTGGCTACTGTTAATCTACAAAGGGTACTAGGAAAGTTTTGCAATATGACGCAACAATGAATCACAGGAAGCTGCTTGTTGCTGCATGTTGAGACATGTTCATATGTGCATAGTAGCCGCCGCGCCAAGTCAATGGGCTCAGTTATTCATTAGTAGTGAGAGTGTAAAGTGCTTGCGATGGCATCGTGGTCACGAAATGAGATAAGGACAGTTTTGCGGTATAATTTCGTGCATGGTTTTACCATAGACCAGTGCTTAGAAGAAATGACTCTTGCACTAGATGATGATTGTCCACATCATACAACGATATTCAGGTGGTATAGAGAATTCCAAAGGGGAAATTTAACTCTGGAGGATTCTGAGAGGCCGGGAAGGCCACGAACGTCAGTTACGGAGGAAAACGTTACTGCTGTGAGGAAAATGCTTGACGAAAATAGGCGAGTGACCTACCAACAGATAGAGGATACTTTGGGCCTAAATGCACCAGCAATTAGTTCGATTCTGCAAGATCATTTGCACGTGAAGAAACTATGTTCTCTCTGGGTGCCGCATCAACTGACTGAAGAGCAGATGACACGACGTGTGACTCGGTGCCGGGAGATGTTAAAAAAGTTTGATAAGGGACAATCTCGGTATGTGAACAACATCGTGACAGGTGACGAGACTTGGCTGTACTATTACGATCTGCCGACCAAGGCTCAAAACAAAGTTTGGGTCTTTGATGATGACGACACACCTGTAATTGTCAGAAAATCCCGATCTGTAAAGAAGAAAATGATAGCTGTATTTTTCAAATCGAGTGGAATTGTGGAACGTGTCGTTTTGGACATGCAGAAGACAGTCACAGCTAAGTGGTATACTGAACAATGCCTGCCTAAAGTCATTGGATCTATGAAGAACCTGCGGCCAAAGTCAAGAATGGACACCTGGTACCTCCATCACGATAATGCTGCAGCTCACAGCGCCAAAGCCTGCACCGAATATTTGACCACGACAGGACTGAAACTTCTCGAGCACCCTCCCTACAGTCCAGACCTTGCTCCCTGTGACTTTGCACTGTTCCCGCATGTGAAAATGAAGCTAAAAGGGAGGCGGTTTTCCAGTGATGAGGACCTTCTACGGGCTTGGGACAACGAGTGTGCTTTACTCCCTAGTGAAACTTGGCAGAACTGGTTTAAAGATTGGTTTCGGAGGATGGAGAGGTGTATTGAATGTAGAGGAAATTACTTTGAAAAAATTAAATAAACAAAGCTGTATTGCAAAACTTTCCTAGTACCCTTTGTATTAGTCCTTGTATACCCCCAAGCTAGCAGTTTTCCGACCCACCTAACACCGCCTCAGTATATGTTTCAGTTACCGAATGGTTGCGCTCAGTAGCAACTCAGACTTACTGCTTATTCCCTCTATCTCAATATCACTACATTCCTCATCAAAGAAACAATCTACTCCCAAATATGCTACTAGAGAAGCGAATACACCTGTAAAAATACCTCCAGACAAACCTAATGAGCAAACCTAAAGAAGCAACACAGCTAAATTTATAGCTGATACCATAGATATCGATGAAAAGGTAGATGAAGATGATTCAGTTCTTGAGATTCATCCAGAGGATGACATTGAAACCGGCAGGCCAATCTTTCAAAAAAAACAAAAGCAAAAGTAGACAGGCATAAACAAAAATATCTGCAGTAATTAACCAAACCTACCAGTTAAAACCAAACAATGCACATTGAAGTGATTCAATGGAATTGTCGTGGACTTCGTGCTAATTTAGAGGACCTATATGATCTCCTAAGTGAATATAAGGCTGTTGCAGTATGCATACAAGGAACAATCCTGATGAATTGCTCTAATGCAGCACATTGAGGAGTAGCGTTGTTGATAAACTCTTTAATTCCCTCCATACCTATTCCCCTGCAAACACCTTTGCAGCCCATTCACCATTGGCATAACGATAACATTAGTCTCATTGCATCTCACCAACCACGTTTACACCCTTGTTGATTTAGATGACCTCGTAAGACAAATACTGACTCCTTTCTGTATTCTGGGCGACTAGAATGGTCATCACCCCCCTATGGGGTTCTCAACATCTTGACTGCAGAGCACAAAGAATTGAAAAATTCTTAGATAAACACAATCTATTTTAAACACCGATGATCACACATATGTGCATATACTATGTTGTTCAAGCTCTGCCATTGATCTAACAGTATGTTCTCCAACAATACTTTCTCTCATGGACTGGACAGTTACTGATAGCCTTCGTGGTAGTGATCACTTTGTGATCATCTGTAATTTCTGTACAAGTTCTCCTCCGAGTAACATAAGAACAATTTGGAAATTTGACAAGGCCAACTGGACCAAATATCAAGAAATAGCTCAGTTAAATTCCACTATCATTGCAACTGACAAGATTGATTCTTCAGTAAGCTATATTTCATGACAAATAACGACAGCAGCTTTATCTGGTATCCCGAAATCATCATTTAAAATCTGGTTCCATTCAAAAATGTGGTGGATTGAAGAATGTAGCATTGCTAAAAAAGAAAGGAATAAATACTGGAATCAGTTTCGAAAACATCCAATCACAGTTAACCTCCTACAGTTTAAGAGTGCAAGGGCTAAGGCTTGTCATGTAAGACAAATGAGTAAAAAAGAGGCCACCATAAACAGATCCATAGATACTGCTACTGTCTGGGAAAAAATCAAATGTATCAATGGCAAATACTGATTTGCAACTTTTCCGATTCTATTTCTAAAAGGGAAGGAAATTTCTGATCCTGTGAAATTTCTAATGCATTCGGCTCATCTTTTGAAACCCTCTCAGCTGTTTCCACGTATGAACCAGCCTTTCAGTCGCTAAAATACAGTACAGAAAAGTATAAACTGAATTTAAATACCGCTCTCCAATATTCATACAATCTGCCACTAACCATGACTGAATTGTACAATGTACTTACATTATTATTATTATTATTATTACAATTAGCCGTATGGTGCAAGGAAGCCTTGAGGCTTTTGCTGCACCAGCCAAAAAAAAAAAAAAAATTTGGAGTTACCCCAAGAGAGAGAGAGAGAGAGAGAGAGAGAGAGAGAGAGAGAGAGAGAGAGAGAGAGAGCAAGTGTCAGAAGTAGAAGGGAATCACCAAGAAGAGAAAAATGATGATATCCAGCTAAGGACCCTGGGTGATGGGTAAGTGCATTGTACAATTGTACACCAGTGCTTCGGGTCCTGATGGAATTTATTACACAATGACTTCCCATTTAAGTGAAGAATTGTTAAATGCTCGCTTACAACTCTATAATAGAATTTTCTTAGAGGAATATTATCCCACTAGCTGGTACCATTCTTATGTTTGCCTTCCCGAAACCAGGAAAAGACCACATGGATCCAACAAACTATCGGCCCATCTCTGTAACCAGTTGCTTGGGAGAAACATTAGAAAAAAATAGTCAGTACCCAACTAACATTGTTCCTGGAGACTCAAAACATTTTGAGTCCAAGTCAGTATGATTTTCGGAGAAGTAGATCGATACTTGATCTTATTATTAAAGCTGAGGCAAATATTCTGAACAATTTTCTAAGAAATGAGCAGTTTGTCATGATATGCATCAACATCGAAAAAGCCTTTGATACTACTTGGTGATATGGGATTCTTCTTGACTTACATAAATCTGGCCTTTGGGGTCTTCTCCCGAAATTTATTTAGAGCTTTCTAGCTAACAGATCCTTCCAAGTCCAATTCCACTCTTCACTGTCTGGAACATATATGCAAGAAGAGGGAGTTCCTCGAAGCTCAGTGCTGAGCACCACACTCTCTGCCATCAGGATTGATTCTATAATCAAGTGTATACCTGACACAGTTGATGCATACCTGTATGCTCATGATCTTGCCATCGCATGTCATTCACAAAATATGTGATTCATTAAAAGACAACTACAAGGTCTTTCTAATTTCATTAATGAAGTGAAAACAACTGCAGTACACTTCTGTTGTAAACATACTTTACATCGGGTCCAGACCTTCAGTTAGACTCTCATTGTATTACATATCAGCACAGTATTTGATTTCTTGGTAAAGTACTTGATAAAAAATTAAAGTTCCTAGAACATATAAAATATATTCGTACCAGCTGTCTTAAGAAACTAAATATTCTCAGAGTAATCTCCTCTATGTCATGAGGTGCAGATTGTTACATGTTGCTACATTTATACTGCTCATTAATTAGATCCTGCCTCGACTATGTGTCTCCTGCATATGCCTCAGCTAGACCAAGTGTACTGTAATGGCTTGATCCCATACATCATAGTGCACTACAAGTTGCACTGGGGCCCTTCATACATCTCCAATTTTTAGTCTATATACAGAAGCCCATGAACCGCTGCTCCACCTTCAATCGACAAATTCTTCTCCTAAATTATGCTGCTAAAATCAGCAGCCTTCCACATCACCCCATATGGAAATATCTCTTAAGACCAAAATGGGGAAACCTCTCTCAAATTAAACCATGTCTTAAGAAACCATCTGGCATTAGGCCCCCAGCTCTAAACACAAGCTGGGGCCTCAATATGAATAACATACTGCAGGATACTAACGTGCAAACCCACGATACATATTGATAAATATTTTCAGAACTGGGGAAAAAATAATCTTCCAGATATTAACATTAGACAATTACATCTGGCCCACTCCACTCAGTTTAAAAGTTACATTCAGCTATATACAGATGGATCCAAGACTTGCAGTAAAATAGGCACAGCCGTAGTCCTGCCAGACGTTATCATTGCCAGTCAGACTTCAGTGCTAGACCCGTTGTTGTTTTATATATTTATCAGTGATATCGATGAAGGTATATCAGGCTTACTGTCCAAGTTTGCAGACGATACAAAGGTTGGTAAGGTTGTTAATGACAGTACAGACAGTATGCTACTGCAACAGGATCTAGAAAAGTTAGGCAGATGGGCTGAGAAGTGGCAACTGAAGTTTCACATTGAGAAATGAAAAGTACTGCATATGGGTAGCCATAACCCAAGAGAAACTTACCAACTGTGTGGTACTACACTCAGGAAAGTGGAGAATGAAAAAGACTTTGGGGTAATTATGCAGTTAGATATGAAATTCTCTGAACGTTGCATTGCAGACAGGCTGCCAGAGCAGGTTATGGAGTTTTGGCAATGATATATAGGAATTTTGCTAGCAGAGAAAAGGTGATTATCCCTTTGTATAAAGCAATGGTCAGGCCACACCTTTGAGTACTGCGTTTAGGTCTGGAGGCCTAATTTTAGGAAGGATGTAGAGTTGCTAAAACGGGTACAGAGAAGGCCAACAAGATTGGTGAGAGGTGAGTGGTTTTTTTTTTTTTTTTTAGGAGCATTAGCAACTCAGGCCATATTGCTCCAGGGATATGCGGTGATCATTCCCTGACATGTCCGCATTCTCCGTATATGGTGGTCACGGGCTCGAACCCTGGTCTAATCAAGAAGCATGTGCTGTGCACTGCTGTTCCTGGCTACAGAGGCGCCTGGTGCTCTTACCAAGAGAGGCTTAAATTCTGCAAGTTGCAGCATCTGGAAGCTAGGCACCTGCGAAGTTTATCTGTTTGAGGTGTATAAGGCTTTGAATGGTTTTAGCAGGCTCCAATGCTGATGCAATTCTTCTGCTTGCTCAGAGTAAGAGCCTGAGGGGGCATAGATTCAAATTGAGGAAAGACGGTTGTAGAATAGATGTATGAAAGTTTGCCTTTAGCCAGCGGGTAGTTGATTGCTGGATCCATTTATTGTTGTTGTGGAAGTTGATAGCCTTAATTAAATGTAAGGCTGAACTAGACAAACATTTGGAGTGACTGAATGGGTGAAATGGGAAGTATTTTTTTTTTTTTTTTATGGATGATGCTGTAAAAGTTTGCCTTCTTGCATCATATCCCTCAACTAATGCTAATGATAATGTGTTCTTTAGTTTCTTATTTTATTTTATTTGAATATTGGAGTCTTATGATCTATGTAATGATATTGCATCTTTCTGAGAGGTTGCCCTGATTGTAGTTTGCTTGTTTTGTTTTATGAGAATAATATTTTGACCTATTTGAAGTTAGGATAAATAAAAAACATTTTTGTTTCATTTTCAAGATTGCATTTTTCTGGTTTCCCATAAAGGAATTGAAAAATATCCGTGTTTTTAAACAGTATGTTACTATTTCTTGTTAAAAAAAAAAAAAAAAAATGCATTGTGACTTACATAGCTGTCACATGTTTTTTTATCTTTTGTTACTCTGAAGGATATTAGTGGTTACTCTGAAGAATATTAATGGTTTTGCAGTCTTAAGTTAGAATAGATACTAATCATATCTGGCCATTGGCACACAGATGCTTGGGGTAATCATTGATACACAAAAAGGATGTGTAATTGGTTACTGAAAAGTTGGTTATTATGTGAACAGTTTTGCTTAATTGAATTCTGAAACTGAAAATAACTATTAATTTGCATATATCTCCTGTCGTTTAGTCACAACTGCTTTGAAACTGAATGAAGCAGATTTGTAATACAAGAGAATAAGAAGTTAAATTAGAGAAAGTTAATCATTCTGACATTAAAATACTAAAAGAGAGTAGCCTAGCCTGCAAACTGATTTTGCTGGAAAGGCATATTAAGATCTTTATGGGGACTACAAAGACATTTATTTACTAAAAATTTAGGTGTTGAAATTTAAAAGTTGGACTCCAATTTAGCATTTTGTATACTTAGGACTCCTCTTTTTCATAATATTTCAAATAATATGTTTTGTTTTACTTTTGTGAAAAATTATACTTTTAATTCTTTAATTCTTTTTATTATTTTTTTTTCTGTTTGTTTTATGCCCTGTTGTGTGTAATTTTATTTTTCAAAAAATATCCCAACTTTATAAAATTATCTTCTGGCCACCTTGAGGCAGCTGCACAAATTCCGGGAACCAGGAGCACTTACCACTGTTTTAATCTGTCTTCTATAATTTTATTTTTCACAGAAAAAACTAAATAAATAGAGTTGTTTCTGTAGAGAAGCTTATTGTTGATTTTTAATTTCTCAAAAATAATTTTTTTTTGTTTAGTTATTAGAATTTACTTCCAGGCCATACTGGATAGTCTGGAGTATAGCACATGGGTTCCAGGTTGCTCGCTACTTAGATAAGACATAGAAGCTTATGTTAGGAATCAGTGTGCAGTATCTCAAATAAATAAATAAATATTCTGTTTCTGCTTTAGATTGTCTGTATAGAGCCAATTGAATTTACAACCACATTGTGAAATTTATAGAAGTAATATTTATTGTTTTAAGACATCTCTGTTTCTTATGGGGGAAATCAGCCATTATTGGAAAATGTTTTTTAAATATTAAATAGCTTCAAAGAATTTTGATCCACCTGGTAGCCATTAACAATTGTCATATATAAGATTTTTTAACATTTATTACTGATTTTTAAAAATATCATTTGTAAACTTATTGCTATTAATTCACATTCTAGGAGGTCCATTGGTGGATGCACTTAAAAATCTACAGACTCCTGTTGATTTTGATCAGGTGACACAAGTGTTTTATCAGACATGCTGTGCTGTTCAATATATGCATAATCAGAATCCTTCCATTATTCATCGAGACTTAAAAGTTAGTATTTATTTAAAACAATCCTTTCATAAATTTTTCTTTCTTATGTTTCAAAGTATTTTTTATTATAAAAGACAGCTCGAAAGTTATGTGCTTATTTTAGTTGATAAAGAACTTTAAATTACTTGTTTTATTAGCATTCAGCATCAGCCAAAAAAAAAAAAAAAAAAACCCACTCCCATTTCACCCCTCTGTTCGTTCGAAATACCTGTCCAGTTGAGCTTTAAATTTGTTCAGGCTATCAACTTCAACAACAAGTGATGGAAGTCGGTTCCACCAACCAACCACCCGCTGGCCAAAGGCAAATTTCCGCACATCTACCTGACATCCGTCCTTCCTCAATTTGAATTTATGCCCTCTGAGGTGATTATTCTGAGCAAGATGAAGAATCCCATTGGCATTGAGCATGCTCAAACATTCAAAGCCTTATACACCTCTGTCAGATCACCTCGCCGGTGCCTAGTCTCCAGACTCTGTAATTTGCAAAACTTAAACCTTTCTTCGTAAGAGCAACCCTTTGTGCCATTCACTAATCTTGTTGCCCTTCTCTGTACCCGTTCCAGCAGTTCTACATCCTTCTTGAAATGAGGCCTCCAGACCTGTATACAGTACTCAAGATGTGGCCTAACCATTGCCTTATACAAGGGAATAATCACCTCCTTATCCCTGCTAGAAAAATTCCTGTATATCATTGACAAGACACCATGAGCTACTCTTGCAGCTCGTCTGCACTGCTCAGAGAACTTCATATCTGCCTGCACAATTACCCCAAGGTCCTTTTCATTCTCCACCACTGTCAGTGTAGTACCGCAGAGTTGATACGTTGCTCTGGGGTTACTGTTTCCCATATGTAGTACTTTACATTTTTCAATGTTAAACTTCATTTGCCACCTCTCAGCCCATCTGTTCAACCTTTCCAGATCCTGTTGCAGCAGCATAGCGTCAGTAGTGTCCTTAACAACCCTGCCAACCTTTGTATCATCTGCAAACTTGGACATTAAACTTGATATCCCATCATCAATATCATTCATAAACACCGAAAACAACAACGGACCCAACACTGAACCCTGAGGAACTCCACTAATAACATTAGTCCACGTTGAGCAGTGTCCATTGATTACCACTCTGTCTTCTGCCACTCAACTATCCCCTTATCCATAGCAGCAATTTGCCTCCAATGCCACACTGCTCCAATTTGTGCAGCAGTCTTCCATGTGCAACAGTATCAAAAGCCTTTCTAAGATCCAAATATATAATATCAAAGTTATTCCCTGCATCCAGTTCTTTTGTGACTACATCATAGTATCCAATCAAATTGGTCAGGCAAGACCTGCCCTTAACAAAACCATGCTGTGTTTGAGCTCTAACTGAATTCTTGTCTAGATGATCCTGCAGTGCTTCTTTAACCAGTGCCTCCATTAATTTACCTGGAACAGAAGTTAAACTAACAGGTCTATAATTACTTGTGTCAGCCTTTGATCCTCCTTTGTGAATTGGGGTTACATTTGCTCATCTCCAGTCTATGGGTACCTCCCCTGAGTCCAAAGAAGCTCTCATAATTATGGCTAGGGGTTTGCATACTTCCTTTGCCACCTCCTTTAATATAACTGGATAGATCCCATCCACCCCAGGTGCCTTTTTTATGTTTATCCTCAACAATCTCTCCTCCACTTTCCTCTCAGTTATTACAAAATCATCCAGCTCACTGCCAATGTTTACTTTACCTACATCATTCTCCTTCCTGAATAACTCCTCATGCGTGAATGTAGATGCAAAATACTCGTTTAGATTGTTAGCCACCTGAGCAGGATCCTCAACTGTTGAACCATCAAGTGGACCAATCTGATTCATCCTTTTCCTTCTCGAGTTCAAATATGTAAAGAACTCTTTTCTGTTTTTCTTTGCATCCTTTGCCAAGGATTTTTCGTAGTCTGCCTTTGCCTGCCTAATCTCCTTTGTGACTTGGTTACAGACCAACTTATATCTATCATAGGCTTCCATGTCACCCATTAATTTGTATGTATCCCATGCATTTTTCTTCTCTGCCACATGTCTCATTAATTCATCTGACAACCATTTAGGCCTAAACCTTGAACAATATTTCTTAGTTGGTATCTAAAGCCTGGTAGCCTCCAAGATTAGTTCCTTGAATGCTTCCCATTTTGAGTTTGCTGTTGGTAACATCATCAGTTGGTCCCACTGTATAGAATTTAAATACTGTCTCAGACCATCATAGTCGCCTTTACGAAAACAAAAACCCTTCCCTTTACCTCTGATGGTAGTTACCTCCTTGAGTAAATCCCACTTCATCACACTGTGATCACTGCCACCTAGTGGTTCATTTATCTGCAGATTCTTAATGCATGAAGAATCACTACTGATAATCAGATCAAGACTATTGCTCCCTCTTGTTGCCTCACGAACATGCTGATGTAGAAAACAATCATCCAATAAATCCACAAAAGCCTTGCTAGTGTGCGAGTGACCAACCCACAATTTCCAGTCAATATCTGGGAAATTAAAATCCCCCATTATAAGACTCTCTGATTTACTGGCCCACTCTATTTCCCTGTACAATATCTTATTATACTCATCAGAGTCATTAGGCCTATAGCACACTCCTACTCTCAATTTTGATTTCCCTATGCTTATGTCACACCAAACTGACTCGACACTGCCCTGTCCATCGATGTCGACTGGCTTCACTTCCTTGGACTTTATGTGTTTCTTAATTAATAGCATAACCCCTCCTCCCCTCCTGTCCTGTCTATCCTTCCTATACACATTGTATTCCCCAAATTCCAGTTCCGCATTACTTATATCTGTGTGACACCACGTCTCTGATATCCCAACAATATCTGCCTTTGATGTTTTGAGCAATACCTCAAATTCATCAAATTTATTTACCAAACTCCTAGCATTGGTGTACACGCAGGTATACATGCACCTGTTTCTATTCTTAGCTACCCTAACACAACCCATGTGTTTACTTGTACCGCAATGACTATCAGCAGTTTCTGAAATATCCTGCATCTTGTTTTCCAGGCTTCTGCTCATTTCAATAGAAGCAGTGCAAGAATCACTTCCATCTCTGCCAGTGGCTACTGTTAATCTATTAGTCCTTGTATCCCCCCCAACTAGCAGTTTTCCGACCCACCTAACACTGCCTCGACAGCATCAGCAAAAATTCTTGCACCCTTTCTATTTAAGTGTATCCCATCCCTGTAGAAGCAGTCTCTCCTGTTAACAAGTACAGTCCAGGCTGAAAAAAATTCTACCCCTTGAGCCCTGCACAATCCCTCCAGGGCCGAATTGATCGACAAGGCTCTCATCATATACTCCCTCCTATCGTGTCTGGGCAGAATTGCAGACACTTTCAAGTTCAACCCTAATTCACGGCTTTTTTTCAACAGTGACCTGTACCTGCTAAGTAATTCCGCCGGTCTCCTACTCTTAATATCATTAGTGCCAACGTGTACAACTATATCACCTTTTGTGCCCTTAAAAGATGATATCCGCTCTACAACGTCATCAACCTTTGCCCCTGGCAGACATACCCTGGTCCTGTTCCACCTATCCTTTTTACAAAGCATGTTCCCCGTTTCCCTGACAATAGAGTCACCAACAACTACTAGTTCCTGTGGGACCAGTGCATTCTGCCTAGGGGGCAGCCTCTGTGTTGCCTGATGACCAAGTGCAAGCTCTGGCGTTGATGTGGGCAGCTGAGAGCTTGATGGGCCCCTCAATTTATTTCCTTCGAGGGCATCCACCCTGTCCTTCAAGCTCTCATAAAGGCCCATAACCACGCTGAGTTGTCGCCTGATTTCCTTGCACTCCTTACATTGTGCACACACAAAGACATCCCCCTTGGCAGTATCATGTCCCGTACCCGACTGCTCCGCAAAAATCAAGCAAACAGTGCATTTTAAAAGACTGTGATTCAGAGGGCAACTGCCCCCCCTCAGTTCTCCCCTGAACCACAGCACTCCCATTAGCTTGAGCCTTTTGCTTTGCTGCTCTGGTCAGAGTCATGATTCCGATTTAATTCAATAAAATTCAAAACAAAAATTAAATCCTTAAGTTATATCCCAAAACAGTTATGTTATATATATATATTTTTTCGGTATCTAGTGTTTTCTACGAGTTCCCTTTATACAACTTCCGTATCACGTGTACCACTATAGTTATGTATTAATTATTTGTTACGATTAAGTCGTTATATATATATAGAGTTAAAAATACAATTTAATTGACAAAGTTTATCAAGATTAATAGATTTACTGATTAATTGACAATATTATATTATGCACTATACTACACTAAGCTTATGCTATCGTGTAAAAATGGCGGGAATTCACGAACGGTATTTCTACGGACTCGTAAGTATTGATTAGCTTCCAAATCTCGCTATCTCAATTTAGAATAAACTAAGGATCCTAACTAGGTCTATAATCTACTTATAGAAGATAATTTGATATAACAATTGGTTAATAAATCGACTAAATTTGGTTTAAAAAAAAAAAAAAAAAAAAGACCTCTCGTTCAATTTGTGACACGTGGATTTGATACCGTTACCGATACTAAGTAATATCTACAAAATCTCTGTCTAAGTTAAACTTTAAACTAAATATCGTAACTAGGAATATAAAGCTACTCTAGAAAATAAGTTAATATGACAATTTAAACTAATAAAGCAGAAAATAAATCAGGAAAAACTTCTCTGTTTCAAGAGCTTTAAGGAGCAACGACCACACAGGCTAATCTCGCACCCAGACTCCAGTTTCTGGAGTGATATGCAGATAAAATTTTTTTCTCTGCATATACAAGTGAATATAATTAGTGTCACTTCAGCTTATGGAACTCCGTTAATAATAGAAAAGTGAAATTTGGAATGGACAGTTCCAGCACATGTGACTGAATGGGAGCATTTTACACCGGTAAACCAAATGAAAACTGACCTGCTCCACTTAGATTTAAGGAACTGACTCAATCATGGAATATAGAAATCGGTAATATATTTCAGGACACTACACCACCAGATCCACCCTGGACAAATATGATGACTATTTTCAACAGTGGGGAAATAAAACCTTTGCACGTCTGTGAAATATATACAGATGGATCAAAAATTGAGACCCAAGTAGGTGCTGTGGTAATATTCCCATCATTCTGTCTCATTACCAGTCTCATTACCAGTAGACTGCAGTATCTTCACTTTCTGAGCTTTATGCTATAAACTTAGCTCTGTATCACATTATTGAATATCTAATATCTAATATCTAATTCCATCTGCTTTTATATATACTGACTCACTTGGTGCTGTCTCTGCTATAAACAGTAATACCAACTCCTCTCACCCTGTAATAAAACAAATCCATTCTAAATTATTTGTGTGTAATGAGTCAAACCAAACTGTGACATTCTGCTGGATCCCAGGACATTCTGGGATAGCAAGAAAAAGCAGATCTTGCAGCCAAACAACCAGATACTTCTATTTTACAGACTTGTCAAGTTCCATATACCGATTTCAAACCCATCATCTGTAAAGAATGCTACAATAGCTGGTCAGTAATCTGGAGAGGTTATCCAGGAAACAAAATTTAACCAAAAAAACCGATCCAAAGCTGTGGCTCTCCAGCTTCCGAAAATGCAGATGAGAAGTAATTCTAGAAAGGCTAAGAATTGGGCATACTTGCCTCACACACCTCTATCTATTAACAAAGGACAGCACTCCTCAATGCACATCATGCCATATACAACTGGCTATTCATAATTTATTAGTGGACTGTCCTCACCTCAATTTTCACTCAAACAGCTTTAAATCATATGCTAATGCACAGTCATCACTAAAATTATTGCAGATTCTTGGAGATGACCCTAATAAGAAAGAACTATTTACCTTCCTAAATAACATAGGAATATACCATAAAATATAACAGGTATTACAATAAAGTTAGTATTTCCTTATTAACCACTAGAAAGACACAACATGGCCCTAGCAGCCTAAATGTTGCTAGGGCCATGTTAAATCCCAACACAACAACAAGAACAATCAGCATATGTGGAAAGGAAAAGTGGCAAAAAAAAACCCCTACTACCAGCAGACAGTTGCCCGTGTGTACTGATATGCAAATCTGACATCATGGGATGTGATCATTGCTGACTTTTCTGAGAGGATGGAAGATCAAAGCAGTCAAGAGGTCTCAAAGTGATACTCTAGAAGGATGATGCTCTACCAGAACAACAGTAATTGCATGGCTCTGTTCAGAAAACACAAAACACTGGCATTCAAAAGGATTAAGAAGAGGACCACTTTCCTGGGAGCTGCACAAAAATGATGAGAATATTTGAAGAAATGGAATTTATCTGTAGTCCAAAGCAGAGGATTTTCTCCAGCGATAGCAGCATTTGTTAAACAGGTTTGATGATGATGCAGCATGAAGATGATGTCTATGGTTGATTATGCAGCATGAAGTAGTAGTAGTAGTAGTGGCGTGTGATGCAAGAAAGCAAATGTATGAGCTTATGCAGCATCAGCCAAAAAAAAAAAAAAAAAAAAAAAGAAAATCACACCATTCCCTCCAAATGCCTGTCCAGTTCCTCCTTAAATTCAACCTATGAACTTCCACAACTACAGATGGAAGTTTGTTCCAGCAATTAACCACCCGCTGGCTAAAGGCAAATTTCCGCACATCTATTCTACATCTGTCCTTTCTTAATTTGAATTTATGCCCCCTTAGGTTCATAATCTGAACAAGTGGAAGGATCCTATTAGAATTCAGCATGCTCAACCCATTCAAGGCCTTATACACTTCAATCAGATCACCGCGCAGGTGCCTAGTCTCCAGCCACTGCAATTTGCAGAACTTAAGCCTCTCTTGGTAAGAGGATCCCTTCATTCCCCTCACCAATCTTGTTGCCCTTCTCTGTACACGCTCAAGTAAATCTACATCCTTCCTAAAGTGAGGCCTCCAGACCTGTACGCAGTACTCAAGGCGTGGCCTGACCATTGCCTTATACAGAGGGATAATCACCTCCTTTTCCCTGCTAGCAAAATTCCTATATATCATTGACAAAACCCCATGACCTGCCCTGGCAGCCTGTCTGCATTGCTCAGAAAACTTCATATCTGCCTGCACAATTACTCCCAGGTCTTTTTCATTTTCTACCACCTTAAGTGTAGTACCACACAGTTGGTACGTTTCTCTGGGGTTACTTCTACCCATATGCAGTACTTTGCATTTGTCAAGGTTAAACTTCAGTTGCCACTTCTTAGCCCATCTGCCCAAATTATCCAGATCCTGTTGCAGTAGCACACTGCCATTAGTGTCATTAACAACCCTGCC
The DNA here is from genome assembly GCF_048544385.1 of Mastigoproctus giganteus. NCBI lineage: Eukaryota > Metazoa > Arthropoda > Arachnida > Uropygi > Thelyphonidae > Mastigoproctus > Mastigoproctus giganteus. The sequence goes on from NC_143587.1 coordinate 144,050,884, forward strand.
AACCTTTGTATCATCTGCAAACTTCGACATTAAGCCTGATATACCTTCATCAATATCATTGATAAATATACAAAACAACAGTGGACCTAACACCGAACCCTGTGGGACTCCACTAATAACATTAGTCCAAGAAGAGCAGCACCCATTGATTACCACCCTCTGTCTTCTCCCACTTAACCATCCTTTTATCCATTGTAGCAACTTACCCTTAATACCATTCTGCTCCAATTTGTACAATAGTCTTCCATGCGCAACAGTGTCAAAAGCTTTCCTGAAATCCAAATATATGATATCAAAATTATTTTTTGCATCCAGTTCCTTTGTAACCACATCATAATAACCTATCAAATTTGTCAGACAAGACTTTCCCTTAACAAACCCATGCTGTGTCTGAATTATTGCTGCAGTCTTGTCTAGATGATCCTGCAATGCATCTTTAACCAGTGACTCCATTATTTTACCCGGAACAGAAGTTAAACTAACTGGTCTGTAATTACTCGTGTCACCCTTCGATCCCCCTTTGTGAATTGGGGATACATTTGCACATCTCCAGTCCGTGGGAACCTCCCCTGAGTCAAAGGATGCTCTCATAATTATGGCTAAGGGTTTGCTTAGTTGCTTTGCCGCCTCCTTTAATATAACTGGATAGATCCCATCCACCCCAGGTGCTTTTCTTACGTTTAACTTCAACAATTTCTCTTCCACTTTGCTCTCAGTTATTACAAAATCATTAAGTATCTTGCTACAATTTGAAGGAAGGAAGTCAACTTCCTTCCATTAATTCTACAACAGCATCACAATGGCTTAACATTCTTTGTCAACCTGTGCAAAGTTCTTTGATCCATCATCAATTGGTACTCATACAAAATCCATATAATGCGACATCTATTATGAATTGATGCCCCATCAACATAACTGTTCATTTCTAACAAGGATGGCAGTTGATGACACATAGCCAGCATAGCCAGGGGACATCTTGTGGAACAATGAGGCTCATTTCCATCAAATGGCAGTGTAAATATTCAAAATTATTGAATGTGGGTATCATTGCTCCAGGCATTATCAACAAAGTGTTTCTCCATTGTCTTCGTGTTACTGTTTGGTGTAGTTTTACAGTGAATTTTGTAATTGAACTATGTTTGTTTGTTTTTTTTTTTTTTTTTTTTTTTTTTGAGGAGCTTAGAGCTCGTGATTTAGAGATGTGTACTGCGACAGCTGAGCCTACTGCAATCTTCTTCATCATTGTTTGGATTCTGTTCTTCAGTGGTGGGATGTGGGAGAAGAGAGAGAGGAAGGTAGGGATGTATGGAAACAGCTGTTTTTATGCAGTATGGAGCTTAGCTGCTTTGTAACACATTTGATGATGACATCTCACTACTTTCAAAACGTTTGGCTGCCTTGATCCCTGGCTGATTATTTGTGACTTTTGGTTACTGGACATTCAAGGACTGTGTGTGTGCATGAGAGAGAGAGAGAGAGAGAGAGAGAGAGAGAGAGAGAGAGAGAGAGAGAGAGAGAGAGAGAGAGAGAGAGAGAGAGAGAGAGCATCTCCCATGCAGACCTTTATGATTTCATTATGCAGCTGTCTTCTTTAGTAGGGAATGTCATTGGACACAATACCCTGGAAAAGTGTAGATACTAATATGAGGGGATCATACAATAGAGTTTATCCCTGAAAATAATGATCTTCTAAATGTAGTAAAGAACACCTCTTTTCACATGTTTACCTATATATTTTCTACTTTCTGCCATTATTGAACATTTTACTTGCTCTCTTTTCCTTCTCCTTTTGTTTATTTGGGAGGTTGAAGACAGTCCTTATGTGGGAGTGATCACTTCTTTGTGATATCTTTCTTGACCAAGAGAAGACCGTGCCAACAATGAAGTGGAAGTTTGAAAAGGTTTTTGAAAAGGAAAGTTGGAAATATTTTGAACAGCTGGCACAGATTGACATCAAAAAAGTCATTCAGAAATCTGATAGTGATGCACATTACAACAGTTATTGTCTGTGCAGCAGTTGCAATTCCAAAAACATCTGTGGTGTTTCCACTATTTCCAAAACAACTTTGGTGAAATTTGAGTGTGCAGCAGCAGCAAGAAAAGCTCAAAACAAGGCATGGCCTTGGGTGAAAAGCAATTTAGTGACCGAGTAATCATTTCCAAAGATAGTTTTTGTTTTCAAACATTCTCCCAGTTCAGTACATTTGAAATAGAGCTTTGCAAAGTAAGCAGACTCTCAGGAAGGAAATTCACCTTCCTTTTTTTCTTTTCTCTACTAACCAACTAACTTTTATACAAAAGTCAAAAGTCACTCTTGAGGCACTGCTCTTTCCTCCCTGTGGCGGGACAGGAAACCTGGGTGGTAAACCCCTGAGTCAAAAGAAACAAAACATTGATTGTGACTTTGCTGGCTGGAAATCTATGAAAGTCCCGCTTCCATGGATTTGTATCAATGTGATGATGACATTTCCACCCTAAAGAGAGTGAAGATACAAACTTTCAGAGTAGACTATCCAACTTTCTTGATTCTCCATTCTTTAATAAACCAATCTGTAGGCACTTTATTGCCATTTATCATACAGAAAAATCATGAAAATGCAAGTATCAAGCTCATTTTATTTGGTGGAGTTCCAAAGTGTCCCCACATATGCTACACCCAACTCCAGAGGTGTTATTTCAGAATAAGATCTAGTGAATGTCTTGGAGGAGGAAATTTCTCAGAAACTACAAGAACAGCAAGTCACAGAACAAAGGCCCCGGGTGCCAAGCGTTCCGTGGCCAAGCGATCTCAGTGCGTTTTCCAAAGCGAGCTATCTAAAGAGCTTTTGCCATTATATATATTCTGTTTATTTCCGAATACCGTTTTTTCTCATTTTATATTTAAGTAGCTCTTTTGTTCTGCAAGAAGTAGGCAAAGGCCCAGAAAGGAAAGAAACCTTTCTGTTTCGTTTTCTTTATTACTAACACAACTAATAGCCGCTTGGTCACCTCGTGGCACTGCTCCTGCCTCCCCGTGGCGGGGCCGGTAACCTGGGTGGTAAAGACAAACCCCCAGGGCCAAAAGGAGCCGACATGGATATAAGTGACTATCCACTGTTAGAGCCCTCGAGCTCAAGGTCAGAAATTCCTGACATTGACCATGACTCCAATCGTCCAAAGAGACTAAGGACGGAAAATCAGAATAATGACGTGCCCGCATTTCTTATAATGCACTCATTATCCACGCAACCTGTTGGCAAACTATCGCCTTTTCTTATACAGAAATGTTTAGAATCGGTTTGTGGATCTCCTAAAATGGTTAAGCGTCTCCAATCTGGAGACCTTCTAATTGAAACTTCTAAGACAACTCACTCAGAGAAGCTGTTAAAATTAACATCATTTAACAGTATTCCAGTGTCAGTTACGCCCCATAACACTCTTAACACCTCTAGAGGCGTTATCAGCGAATGGGACTTACTATCAGTGTCAGAAGAAGAGATAATACAAGAACTCAGGGAACAAAAAGTGACTCATGCGCGGAGAATAATGACCAAAAAAGATGGGAACCTACTACCAACCAGGTCCGTCATTTTGACATTTAGTACTCCGACTCTTCCATCTTCTGTTAAAGCAGGTTATTTAAACTGCAAGATTCGGCCCTACATCCCAAATCCCATTCGCTGCTTTAAGTGCCAGAAGTATGGCCATTCTCAGACGGCATGCCGAGGCGATGCTGTGTGTCCTATTTGTGGCTCTAAGGAGCATTCCCAAGGAGACTGTACAGCTGCCACTCCTAGTTGCCCTAACTGTAAAGGAAGCCATCCTGCCTTTTCTAAAGCATGTGACCTTTGGAAAACAGGCAAACAAATCCAGAAATATAAGGTAGAGCATAAAGTCACATACCCTGAAGCAAGGAAGCAAATACTGTTAACCATGCCTAGCCGATCATACGTATCGGTCTCTAAAAACAGCCGGTCAATTTCAACTCAAACAGATGTCTCCATAGAACCAAACATTTCATTTGCCACCTGGGCCAAAACCATGCTAACGTGCAATAAAAAATCTACAGTTAATGAAACCAGCAACATGCCAATCAGTATCCCAACTGATGCCATCTCAACCTTGCCCGAAAGAACAAAATCTGTTAGTGTTGAAAATCAAAAGACAATGAAATCATGCTATAGCAACATTCAAATGGAAGTTCAGTCAGAGGACGAAGACACAGTCCTAGAATTACATGCCAATGATACCATGGATACAGGACGCCCAACCTTTCCCAAAAATGAAAAATCAAAACTAAGCAGGCAGAAACCTCAGAAAAAACAGTCAGATCAATCTTCGTCAAATAAACCCAAGCAATGAACAAATTCATACAATGGAACTGCAGAGGATTACGCAGTAATATAGATGACCTGAATGATTTACTCACACAAACTAACGCATTAGGAGTATGCTTACAGGAAACATTTTTATCACCAAAAGTTTCACTCAAATTCAAAAACTATACTATGTTTAGGCGAGACAGGGATTCTGACTCTTCTCGTGGAGGGGTAGGTATTCTTGTCAAAACTACCATACCATCAAGACATCTCCAACTAGTAACCTCCCTAGAAGTTGTAGCAGTTCGGATAGCAATGGGAATATCATTAACCCTTGCATCTGTTTATATACCACCTAATTATCCTTGTACCCAGACTGAACTTGACAACCTTTTAACACAACTGCCACCTCCTGTCTGTTTACTCGGTGATTTTAACGGTCACCATCCATTGTGGGGATCCTCCACTATGGATAAGAGAGGCCAATTAATTGAAACATTCCTAGATAACCATAATCTGACTGTATTAAACACTGGCTCTCCAACGTATGTTCAATTACCTGCAGGCACAACATCTGCCATAGATTTATCTATCTGTTCAGCATCTCTTTTTCCAAGTATGGAATGGTTGGTGTTGAACGATCCATTCCACAGTGACCATTTTCCAATAATCAGCTCACTTCAAACACAGGTCGTATCATGCCCCAAAGCCCGTATATCTTGGAATTTCCACAAAGCAGACTGGAAAAACTACTGTACTTGTGTCCTATTAAACAAACAGTATGTACAGCAACAACATATTGATGAAGTAACCGAACACATTACCAGCCATATATTATCAGCAGCTGAAATGTCTATTCCAAAATCCAACCAGAGCAAGCGGGTACACCAAAACCATTGGTGGAATCAAGATTGCACCATAGCGAAAGTAGAAAAAAACCGTGCTTGGAACCAATTTCGCAAATTCCCCACTACTGCCAACCTTATAGCTTTCAAAAAACTGAGAGCCAAAGCAAGACAAATTAGGAAAAAAGCAAAACGTGACTCCTGGATTAAGTTCGCCTCAACTATTAACAAAAATACTGACACTCGGATTATCTGGAAAAAAATACAAGCTCTCAATGGAAAATTTCTACCTCTACAGTCTCCAATAATTCAGTGGAATGGGCAGGACCTATCTTCTCCTACTGACATCGCAAATGCTTTAGCAGAATATTTCTATAATACTTCCGCCTCAACCACTTATGTGACTGCTTTTCAGAGAATTAAAACTAATGAAGAACGAAAAAAATTGAATTTTTCAACTAATCACCCACTTCCATATAACCAGCCCTTTACTATAGCTGAACTCAAAGAATCCTTGAGTAAATCTCCAAATAGTGCAGCAGGACCAGACGGCATTCACTACAGAATGCTTAAACATCTGTGTGAAGCTGATCTGTACATACTATTGCTATTTTATAATAGGATCTTCTCAGAAAACACATATCCTCTCTCATGGCGTCATTCCTATATTTGTGCAATACCAAAACCGGGAAAAGATACATCTCTAGTTCAAAATTACAGACCAATATCATTGACAAGCTGTTTGGGCAAGACCTTCGAAAGGATGGTGCATAAGAGGCTCACCTGGATTCTTGAATCCCAAAATCTGCTTTCTGATCACCAATATGGCTTCCGCAAAAACAGGTCCACCCTAGATTTACTTGTCAAAATTGAATCCAACATACGTAACGCCTTCATCAGGAGACAACATTTAGTTATGGTCAACCTGGATATTCAGAAAGCATTCGACACCACATGGCGTCATGGTATTATCACAGATATGCATCAGTTAGGGTTGAGAGGCTATCTCCCTCAAATTATTCAGAACTTTTTAAAGTTACGTACCTTTCAAGTCAGATATCAAACCTTCCTATCAGCATCTCATATTCAAGAAGAGGGTGTCCCACAGGGTTCTATACTGAGTCCAACCCTATTCGCAATTAGGGTCAACAATATATTGGAAGATCTTCCAAAAACTATTGAAGTATATATGTATGCAGATGACCTCACCATATCGTGCCAATCACAAAATATGAATACTATCGAAAGACAGTTACAAATTACTCTAAACAGAATAGAATCGTGGACTTTACGCAATGGATACCATCTTGCTGAACAGAAATCCACTACCACTCATTTCTGCAAACTCCGGTCATTTCATCCTGATCCTGAGTTAAAGATAAAAAATGTGTCGGTTCCTCTGGTTAACACTGTCCGCTTTCTTGGCCTGATTCTAGATAAAAAACTGAACTTTCAAGCACATGTGGCCTATCTTCGTACCATCTGCTTGAAGAAATTGAATATCCTTCGGTGTGTGTCATCCATGTCTTGGGGCGCTGATCGGCATACGCTTATCCATATTTATAGAGCTCTCATCAGATCCCGTTTGGACTACGGTTCCCCAGTGTATGACTCTGCGAGGAAGAGTACATTAGAACGATTAAATACCATCCATCACAGTGCCCTTCGAGTTTCTCTAGGGGCTTTCAGAACATCCCCAGTCCAGAGCCTTTACATTGAAGCCCACGAACCTCCCTTACATCTTCGGAGGAAAACATTGCTTTTAATGTATGCCGCAAAAATCCGCAGTCTTCCCTACCACCCGAATTGGAGATGTCTGTACAACACCGAATGGGACTCATTTTACAACAGTAAACCAAATGAAAACAGACCTGCTGCACTTAGACTTAAAGAACTAACTCAAACGTGGAATATTGCAATCGACAATATATATCAGGACATAACACTTCCTGATCCACCGTGGACAAATATCCCTGCAATTTACGATGACTATTTCCAACAGTGGGGAAAGAACACCTTGTGTCCCTTCAATATCGCACAGTTACATGAAGCTCACTCTGCTTTTAATTCACAGGCCTGTAAGATCTATACAGATGGATCGAAAACTGAGACCCAAGTAGGCGCTGCTGCGATCTTTCCATCTTTCAGCACTTCTGTCTCATTACCTGTAGAATGCAGTATCTTCACTGCTGAGCTTTATGCTATTAACTTGGCTCTAGGGCATATTACTCAACTTCTAATTTCGTCTGCCATAATATACACTGACTCGCTCAGTGCTGTCTCTGCCATAAATAGTAATACCAACTCCTCTCACCCTGTATTAAAACAAATCCATTCTAAATTACTTGTGTGTAATGAGTCAAACCAAACTGTAACATTCTGTTGGATTCCAGGTCATTCTGGGATAGCAGGAAACGAAAGAGCAGATCTAGCAGCCAAACAACCAGATACTACTCTTTTGCAGACTTTTCGATCCCCATATACTGATTATAAACATATCATCCATAAAGCATGTTACAATAGCTGGTCATTAATCTGGAGAGGTTATCCAGAAAACAAATTATTCCAAATAAAACCAGAACCAAAGCTGTGGCCCTCCAGCTTCCAGAAAAGCAGACGAGAAGAAACAATTTTAGGAAGGCTCAGGATTGGGCATACTTATCTCACTCATCTCTATCTATTAACTAATGACAGCGCTCCACAATGTACATCATGTCAAGTACAACTGACCATTCGCCATTTGTTAGTGGACTGTCCCCACCTTCAGAACATCCGCTTAGATACTTTTAAATCAATTGCTAAAACACAGTCATCAATAAATTTATTGCAGATTCTGGGAGATGATTCTAATAAAAAGGAACTATATACTTTCCTAAACCGGATACAAATATATCATAAAATATAGATATTATTTCATATTCACTATTAGAAGACACAATATGGCCCAAGTAGCCTTTGTGTCGTTAAACCCAACAACAACAACAACAACATCACAGAACAAAAATAATTATACTTAAGAGAGGTGATGAGCTTATTCCTCCTCACAGCATTGTGCTGACATTTAGTATTGCAACTCTTCCTTTATCAAGGAAAGTAGCATGGAATATTTGAACTGTTGCATATGCCCGTACCTTCCAAATCCAATAAGATATTGTAAGTGTCACATATAAGCTTGCTTTCTTGCATCATATGCCTCAACTAATGCTAATGCTATGGATAGGAGTGGCCAATTAATTGAAATGTACGTGGATAACCATAACCTGTGTCTGTTGAAGTCTGGCTCTCCAACTCATATATAACTACCCACAGGTACAACGTCAGCCGTAGACTTATTCATCAGTACAGAATCTCTTCTTTCAAGCATGGAACGGTTAGTGCTGAATGATCCATTAAACTGTAATCATTTTCCTATAATCAGTTCAATTCAAACACAGATTTTGTCATATCCTAAACCGGTCCTTGAGGTTGTTGCAGACATTCTCTCAGATATTCCAGCCAAGCTGTACTTACTACCTTCTTACCACGTGTAAACCCTATCCAAAAATTTCATTAATTCATACAGCATGACCCCGGCCCCGGGTGCCAAGCGATCTCAGTGCGTTTTTTAAAGCAAGCTATCTAAAGAGCTTTTGTCATTGTATATATTCTATTTATTGCTGAATACTGTTTTCCTAATTTTATATTTCAGTAGCTCTTTCATTCTCCAAGAAGTAGGCAAAGGCCCAGAAAGGAAAGAAACCTTTCTGTTTCTTTTTCTTTATCACTAATACAACTAAGAGCCTCTTGGTCACCTCGTGGCACTGCTCCTGCCTCCCCCGTGGTGGGGCCGGTAACCTGGGTGGTAAAGACAAACCCCCAGGGCCAAAAGGAGCCGACATGGATATAAGTAACTATCCACTGTTAGAGCCCTCAAGATCAGAAATTCCTGACAGTGACCATGACTACGGACGGAAAATCAGAATAAAGATGTGCCAGCATTTCTTATAATGCACTCATTATCCACGCAACCTGTTGGCAAACTATCGCCTTTTCTTATACAGAAATGTTTAGAATCAGTTTGTGGATCTCCTAAAATGGTTTAGCATCTCCAATCTGGAGACCTTCTAATTGAAACTTTTAAGACAACTCATTCAGAGAAGCTGTTAAAATTAACATCATTTAACAATATTCCAGTGTCAGTTATGCCCCATAACACTCTTAACACCTCTAGAGGCGTTATCAGTAAATGGGACTTGCTATCCGTGTCAGAAGAAGAGATAATACAAGAACTTAGGGAACTAAAAGTGACTCATGGGCAGAGAATAATGACCAAAAAAGACGGCAACTTACTACCAACCAGGTCTATCATTTTAACATTTAGTACTCCGACTCTTCCATCTTCTGTTAAAGCAGGTTATTTAAATTGCAAGATTTGGCCCTACATCCCAAATCCCATTCTCTGCTTTAAGTGCCAGAAGTATGGCCATTCTCAGGCGGCATGCCAAGGTGATGCTGTGTGTCCTATTTGTGGCTCTAAGGAGCATTCCCAAGGAGACTGCACAGCTTCCACTCCTACTTGTCCTAACTGTAAAGGAAGCCATCCTGCATTTTCTAAAGCATATGACCTTTGGAAAACAGGCAAACAAATCCACAAAGTCACATACCCTGAAGCAAGGAAGCAAATACTGTTAACCATTCCTAGCTGATCATACGCATCGGTCACTAAAATCAGCCAGTCAGTTGCAACTCAAACAGATGTGTCCATAGAAAAAAACATTTCATTTGCCACCTGGGCCAAAACTATGCTAACGTGCATTAAAAAATCTACAGTTAATGAAACCAACATGTCAATCAGTATCTCAACTGATGCCATCTCAATCTCGCCCGAAAAACCAAAATCTGTTAGTGTTGAAAATCAAAAGACAATGAAACCATGCTATAGCAACATGGAAATGGAGGTTCAGTTAGAGGACGAAGACACAGTACTAGAATCACATGCCAATGATACCATGGACACAGGATGCTCAACCTTTCCCAGAAATGAAAAATCAAAACAAAACAGACAGAAACCTCAGAAAAAACAGTTAGATCAATCTTTCTCAAATAAACCCAATCAATGAACAAATTCCTACAATGGAACTGCAGAGGATTACGCAGTAATATAGATGACCTTGAATGATTTACTCATACAAACTAATGCATTAGGAGTATGCTTACAGGAAACATTTTTATCACCAAAAGTTTCACTCAAATTCAAAAACTATACTATGTTTAGACGAGACAGGGATTCTGATTTTTCTTGTCGTGGAGGGATAGATATTCTTGTCAAAACTACCATACCATCAAAACATCTCCAACTAGAAACCTCCCTAGAAATTGTAGCAGTTCGGATGGCAATGGGAATATCATTAACCCTTGCATCTGTTTATATACCACCTAATTATCCTTGTTCCCAGACTGAACTTGACAACCTTTTAACACAACTGCCACCTCCTGTCTGTTTACTCGGTGATTTCAACAGTCACCATCCATTTTTGGGATCTTCCACTATGGATAAGAGAGACCAATTAATTGAAACATTCCTAGATAACCATAATCTGACTGTATTAAACACTGGCTTTCCAACTCATGTTCAATTACCTACAGGTACAACATCTGCCTTAGACTTATCCATCTGTTCAGCCTCTCTTTTTCCAAGTATGGAATGGTTGGTGTTGAATGATCCATTCCACAGTGACCATTTTCCCATCATCAGCTCAATTCAAACACAGGTCGTATCATGCCCTAAAGCCCGTACATCTTGGAAATTCCACAAAGCAGACTGGAAAAACCACTCTACTTGTGTCCTACTCAACAAACAGTATGTACAGCAGCAACATATTGATGACGTAACCGAACACATTACCAGCCATATATTATCGGCAGCTGAAATTTCCATTCCAAAATCCAACCAGAGCAAGTGGGTACACCAAAACCAGTGGTGGAATCAAGATTGTTCCATAGTGAAAGTAGAAAAAAAACCATACTTGGAACCAATTTTGCAAATTTTCCACTACCGCCAACCTTATTGTTTTCAAAAAACTGAGAGCCAAAGCAAGACAAATTAGGAAAAAAGAAAAACGTGACTCCTGGATTAACTTCGCCTCAACTATTAACAAAAATACTGACACTCAGATTATCTGGAAAAAAATACAAGCTCTCAATGGAAAATTTCTACCGTTTCTCAATGGAAAATTTCTACCAATAATACAGTGGAATGGGCAGCACCTATCCTCTCCTACTGACATCGCAAATGCTTTAGCAGTATCTTTCTATAATATTTCCGCTTCTTCCACTTATGTGACTGCTTTTCAGCGAATTAAAACTAATGAATTGAATTTTTCAACTAATCTCTCACTTCCATATAACCACCCCTTTACTCTAGCTGAGCTCAAGGAATCCTTGTGCAAATCTCCAAATAGAGCATCAGGACCTGACAGCATTCACTACGGAATGCTTAAGCATCTGTGTGAAGCTGATCTGTACACACTATTGCTATTTTATAACCGGATCTTCCCAGAAAACACATACCCTCTCTCATGGCATCATTCCTATATTTGTGCAATACCGAAACTGGGAAAAGATACCTCTCTAGTTCAGAATTACAGACCAATATCATTGACAAGCTGTTTGGGCAAGATCTTCGAAAGGATGGTGCACAAGAGGCTCACCTGTATTCTAGACTCACAAAATCTGCTTTCTGATCACCAATATGGCTTCTGTAAAAACAGGTCCACCCTTGATTTACTTTTCAAAATTGAATCCACCATACGTGTAACGCCTTCATCAGGAGACAACATCTAGTGATGGTGAACCAGGATATTTAGAAAGCATTCGACACCACATGGCGTCATGGTATTATCAAAGATATGCATCAGTTAGGGTTGAGAGGCTATCTCCCTCAAATTATTCAGAACTTTTTAAAGTTACGTACCTTTCAAGTCAGATATCAAAACTTCCTATCAACATCTCACATTCAAGAAGAGGGTGTCCCACAGGGTTCCATACTGAGTCCAACCCTATTTGCAGTTAGGGTCAGGATATATTGGAAGATCTTCCAAAAACTATTGAAGTATATATGTATGCAGATGACCTCACCATATCATGCCAATCACAAAATATGAATACTATCGAAAGACAGTTACAAATTACTCTAAATAGAATAGAATCATGGAATTTACGCAATGGATACCATCTTGCTGAACAGAAATCCACTACCACTCATTTCTGCAAACTCCGGTCACTTCATCCTGATCCTGAGTTAAAGATAAAAAATGTGTCCATTCCTCTTTTTAACACTGTCCGTTTTCTTGGCCTAATGCTAGATAGAAAACTGAACTTTCAAGCACATGTGGCCTATCTTCGAACCATCTGCTTGAAGAAATTGAATATCCTTTGGTGTGTGTCATCCATGTCATGGGGTGCTGATCGTCATACGCTTATCCATATTTATATAGCTCTCATCAGGTCCCGTTTGGACTACTGTTCTCCAGTGTATGACTCTGCGAGGAAGAGTACTTTAGAGCGATTAAATACCATCCAGCACAGTGCCCTTCGAGTTTCTCTAGGGGCTTTCAGAACCTACCCAGTCTAGAACCTTTACATTGAAGCCCACAAACTTTCCTTACATCTTCGGAGGAAAACATTGCTTTTGATGTATGCAGCAAAAATCTGCAGTCTTCCCTCTCACCCGAAATGTAGATGTCTGTACAATACCGAATTGGAGTCATTTTACAACAGTAAACCAAATGAAAAACAGACCTGCTGCACTTAGACTTAAAGAACTAACTCAAACGTGTAATATAGAAATAGACAATATATATCTAGGAAATAAACTCATACACCGACCATTGAACAAAATTTACTGTAACTAAAATTTTTACAGATAGTAGAAAAATAATGCAAAATCAAAAATAAATTATTTACAATAAACTAATGATTGTATATTGCGGAATACTAAAAACTGTAATAAAAGATCGTTTACAATAAAATAAGCTAAAATATAAAATTAAAAGCGCTAAAAACCTGGAGCTTTCCAGAGCGTCAGCTCTCTTCTTCAACAGTAATATGACTTCCTGCAACATCTCCTTAAATAGCAGGTTCACGGTACCTCCACACATGGTATTTCTCCATGTGGTTCAATCGGCACACGGTCAATACCGGAAGCGGAAATGTCTCGGGTACGTGGCAAAGAAAATCGTTCATCCGAACTTAATACAATTGTTTCAAAAATAGGATAAATTTATTAACTCATCGAATTTATTAACTGTATTCCTAGCATTGGCGTACATGCAAGTATACATGCACCTGTTTCTACTCTTAGTTACTCTAACACAGCGTATGTATTTACTTATTCTGCTATGACTCCCAGCAGTCCTGGAAATCCCCATTGCCTTGCTTTCCAGGCTGCTGCTCAATTGCATTTCAATAGAAGCACTGCAAGAATCCCTTTCACCTCTGCCAGCGGCTACTGTTATCTATTAGGTTGTGTATCCCCCCAAACCTAGCAGTTTTCCGACCCATCTAACTCTACCTCGATAGCATCAGCAAATATTCTTGCACCCTTTTTTATTTAAGTGTATCCCATCCCTGTAAAAGCATTCTCTCCTGTTAACAAGCACAGACCAGGCTGAAAAAAATTGTACCCCTTTAGGCTTGTACAATCTCTCCAGGGCCAAATTGATCAACAAGGCTCTCTCTCATATACTCCCTCCTATCGTGTCTGGGCAGAATTGCAGACACTTTCAAATTCAACCCTAACTCGCGGCTTTTTTTTAACATTGACCTGTACTTGTTAAGTAATTCCGCCAGTCTTCTACTCATAATATCATTAGTGCAAACTTCTACAATGATATCACCCTTTGTGCCCTTAAAAGATATCTGCTCTACAACGTTATCAACCCCAGGAGCTCACATCTGGTTAGTATGGGCTTGTACACCCAAGGTTCTGAGCTGGATATCATCATTCTTCTTTTTCTTCGTGATTCCCTTCTAATTCTGACTCTTGTTCTCTCTCTTTCTCTGGGTAATTTAGGTATTTGGTTTTTTTGGCTGGTGCAGCCTAAGCCTCAGGCTTCCTTGCACCATACAGCCAATAATAATAATAACAATAACCTTTCCCCCTGGCAGACATACCTTGGTCCTGTTCCACCTATCCTTTTTGCACTGTTCCCTGTTTCCCTGCCAATAGAATCACCGACAACAACTAGTTCCTCTGGGACCAGTGCATTCTGCCTTGGGCTTTGCCACTGTGTCGCATGATGTTCAAGTGTAAGTGCTGGCATTGATGTGGGCAGCTGAGAGCTTGATGGGCCCCTCAATTTAAATCCTTCGAGGGCATCCACCCTGTCCTTCAAGCTCTCATATAGACCCATAACAACACTGAGTTGGCTCCTGATTTCCTTACATCGTGCACACACAAAGACATTCCCCTTGGCAATATCATGTCCCGTTCCTGATTGCTCCGCAAACATTAAACAAGCAGTGCATATCAAAAGGCTGTGATTCACAGGACAACCGCCCTGCTCAGTTCTCCCTTGAGCCACAGCATTCCCATTAGTTTGAGCCTTTTGCTTTGCTGCTCTGGTCTGAGTCATGATTTCTATTCAATTTCAATAAAATTCCGCTACAAAATATATCCCAATGCAGTTATAACACTATATATATATATTTCAGTATCGAATATTATCTCTGAGTTATGTTATGTGACTTTCTTATCTCCTGTCAAGTTATATGTATAAATTTATATTGTTATGTTTGTAAAAACTCGGTCGTTATATGTATTTAGTTAAAAAAGTACAATTTAATTGACAATGAAATTTAATAAGATTAGTAAATTTTACTGATTAATTTATACTACTATACTTGCTATCTAGTTTTCCGTTAAACCTTACACTATCTAGTTCGGGGTACATGTATCATATAACAATGGTGGCAATTACGAATGGTATATCTACAAACACGAGGTATTAATTACTTTCAAAATCGCGCTATCTAAATGCAAAATAAACCATGGAGCTTGACTAGGTCTACAAGCTACTTATAGAAAATAATTTAATCTAACAATAAAGTCAATAAAACGGCTAAATATAATTAAAAACTTAGCGTTCACGTGAGCTACAAAACTTGTTGAACACGTGGATTAGATACCCTTACCGATACTAAGTAATAACCTACAACATCTCTATCTAAGTTCAAATTAAACTAAAGTATTGTTACTAGGAATATAAAGCAACTCTAAAAAATAAATTAATATGCCAATTTAAATCAATAAAAAAGCAAAAATTTAAAAAAACTTCTTTTTTGCTGGAGCTGTAAAACTTCGCCTGTTCACTTGTACTCTCGTGTGTTGGATCTTGAGCTTCAGATAAAAGAATCCTTGAGAAAATCTGAAAATAGTGCATCTTGCACAGAGGGCATTCACTACAGTTTGCTGAAATGTCTGTGTGAAGCTGATCTAAGCATATTATTGCTCTTTTATAACCAGATCTTCTCAGAAAATACGTATTGTCTGTCGCGGTGTCATTCCTATACAAACCCATAACCGGAAACGTCACGGGAAAGTAGTAGCAGAGGCACAAAAAAGTAGAAATGATACAAGACAGTAATTAGTGGCAAACATTTATTTGACATAATATTAACAATGGAGTACGAGATGGATGCATTTCATAATGTTACAACAGATGCTCGAAGGTTCCACCATAAGATGCGATGCATGCGTGACACCGACGCAGCATGGATTGGCGGACATGGTCAAACACACCTGCAGTTTCTTTGACAGCAGCAGTGCAGACGAGTCTCGCCACGAGATCCATTTCCGTCTCCACAGGCAATTCATACACAATAGATTTGAGGGCCCCCACAGTAAGAAATCAAGACTCGATAAATCAGGTGAGGGTGGGGGCCAGGCAACGGGTCCACCACGGCCAATCCATCGACGCCCAAAACACCTGTTCAAATGGTCACGAACACACCTTTCATAATGGGCAGGCGCCCCATCATGTTGAAACCAAATGTTGCATCTCACATTTGCTGGAACATCGTCAAGTAACCCTGGTAGAACTTGTTCAAGAAAGATCCGATATTTAATGGAGTTCATGCGGGATGGTAACAGGTATGGCCTACTAAGCAGTCACCGACCATACCTGTCCACACATTTATTGCGAAGCGATGTTGTGCCGCATGGGGGCACACACCGTGTGGGTTGTCATGAGCCCACATGAGCATTGTGCTGATTGAATAAGCCTTCCCGAGTGAAATAAGCCTCATCCGTGAACAAAAGACTTGAATTTTCCATAGGCTGGAAAATTCAAGTCTTGAACACTTTCTTGGAGAAACCACTGCGCAAAAGCCACATGTGCAGCCACATCTTGGGGTAGCAGTAACTGAACCTTTTGGAGATGAAAAGGGTGTAAGGAATCGTCGTGCCAGACACTCTGTACACTGCATTGAGACACTCCTAAGGCAGAGGCAACGGCACGTGTGCTGGTAGTAGGATTATTCTGGATGGCATTCAACACACTTTCTTCCATGGCGGGAGTTTGTGTCGAACGTGGTTTGCCCGCACTACTCCTGTTACCTCCAAATGACCCATAATCGCACAAATTTTGATGCACACGCGCAAACAAACGGTGATTCGGTACATGTCTGTCTGGGAAGTGTTCTCCATAAATTCGTTGAGCGGCTTGTCCATTGCCCTCTGCTAATGTTAAGGTCGCCATAGCCTAGTGGTCAGGTGCACAGGTGCATAAGTACACGTGCCTTGAGTGACCGGGGTTCAAGCCCGTGACTGCTGAATACGGTGCTGTTTCTTGTGATCTGTCTACCTTGTGGACTCCTCTGACCATTTGGTTGTCCCAGAGTATAAAGAGAAATTTATTTATTTAATCCATACACTATGTGCATGGCTGCCAGCTCACAGTTCATATATCGATGCATGCTCTTTGTGTGGCGCCTACACACCGTCTACTGACTTATGGTGACGTTTCCGGTTATGGGTTCCTATGCGATTCACATTCCTTTCGATGTTACCTACCTCCCCTAAACGTTTGTACCAATATTTTTGAGACACTGTATAACTGTCTTGTAGCATAATAGCCTTAGATGCTAATGTGGCAGTAAATCAGGCCCTGGGTGGCAAAGTGATTGTGACTGAGCGATTTCTCTGTGCTTAAAGTATGATTTTCCAAAAAGTGATTCATAGTTCTACATTCCTGTCCTTAAAAAATTTATTTATTTAATAACAGCTCTTGTTAAAAAAGTACTTGTACAGAGTAAGAAAGGAAAGTTACCTTTCTTTATTTCTTATATTTTTATTACTAACACCTACTACTTCTTGCTTGGTCACACCAGGCACTACTCATGCTTCCTCGTGGCGGGGCCAGAAACTTTGGCAGAACAGTTAATCTGCCAAGGGCTAAAAGGAGCAATTATGGAACACAATAGGTTTCCTCCTCTAGAGCCGACAAGCTCTTGGCCAGATATAGAAACTGAACATGACATGTCTCAACCCAAGAAGTTTAAGACCAACTCCTCAGCCATAAATTTTCCTGCAATTCTCATAATGCACTCTCTCTCTTACAGATCAGCCTTTCACCAAATTGTCTCTGTTTCTTATCCAGGAACACCTAGAAAGCCTTGCAGGATCTCCTAAAACAGTGAAGCGACTGCAATCAGGGGACCTACTAGTAGAAACAATCAGCAGGAAATATTTGGAGCATCTACTGTTACAAATTTTGCTGGAATTTCAGTAAACGTTTCTCCCCATTGTACCCTAAACACATCTAAGAGTGTTATATCCAGCTTGGACCTATTGAATATCTCACAGGAGGAGATAAGTCAAGAGCTTCATGAGAAAAATGTAACTGCAGTAAAAAGAATCATGATTAAAAATACACTCACACCTACAAGGAATATTATATTCACTTTTAATACACCAAACCTACCTTCATCCATAAAAGCAGGTTATCTTCTTTGCTGCATTCGACCCTACATTCCAAATCCATGAGATGTTGTAAGTGCCAAAAATATGACCACTCTCAAACGGCATGTAGAGGAAACCCGGTTTGTCCCAAATTTTGATCCTCCGATCACAATCAAAGTGATTGTTCAGCAACAGAAATGATCTGCCCTAACTGTAAAGGCAACCATCCTGCTTATTCTAGGACATGCGACAAATGGAAAACTGAAAAGAAATCTTGAAGTATAAAATTGAAGTAAGCTTTCAAGAAGCAAGGAAATTAATTGCTCCCAGTATTTCTAAACGTACATACTCCAGTGTGGCACAAAAATATCAATCAATGGCTACCCAAACTGATGTTACAGTCCACTTCAACCTCTGACTCTGGGTGCCAAGTGATTGTGATCAAGCGTTTTCTCTGTGCTTAAAGTGCGATTGTATAAAAGTGATTATAGTTCTTTTAAGTTCCTATTCTTAAGAAATTTATTTATTTAATATCAGCTAATGTAACAAAAGTACTTTTACGGAGCAAGAAAGGAAAGCTACCTTTCTTTATTTTACATGCCCAAACCCAATGTACTTTTTCTGACAGAATCTCAGTTATCGGTTGATTCAACTACTGCTCATCTCAGATGCCCAAATTATTCGCTGTATGATTCCTTTCGCCTCAAAGGTCGTACTTGTAAAGGTCATATTCCCTGTCAGAGACTTGGCAATTTGGAATCTCCTCTCTTTGATCTTCTCTGGCTTAAAATCTCTCTACCTCATTGTGTCAAATTCATCTGTTGTCTCTACCGTCCCAACTCCACTAATCACTTGGAGCTCTTTGACTTCCTCTCTTTGCAACTTGACTTTCTCCAGTCCAACTTTCCTAACAGTGAGGTAATTTTCCTTGGTGATTTTAATGTTCACAACTCCAGCTGGCTTCCGTTTTCTAGTCACACCGACCCAGCAGGTTGAGATGCTGAGGCTTTTGCAATTACTAATGATCTAGCACAGATTGTTCATTTACCTACAAGAATAACGACAATCCTAATCATACAGCCAATACGCTTGATCTTTTTCTCACAAACAACCCTTCTAAGTAAACGGTCGAAGTGAGAGGTCCTTTAGGCACTTCAGATCACAATTGGTGATTGTTTCTTCTTCAATGGAACCCTTATCTCATGGCTATTCCCAACCTCGTGTTGTTTGGCATTACAAGAATGCAAAATGGGATGACCTGCGAGACTTCTTTTCTTCTGTTCCTTGGTCGGATTACTGTTTCAAAAGTTCTGATGTCAACGTTTGTTCAGATCGTGTCAGTGAAATTATTCTTGCAGGAATGGAATGCTTTATCCCACATTCCACTTTAAAATCTCGTCCTTTATCTAAACCTTGGTTTTCCAATAAATGTGCTAAGGCTGTTCAAGAGAAGAGTGTTGCATATTGCGAGAGCGAGAACGAGGGTAGCCTGTGCGGACGTACATTTCTGCCGCTCCTGGAACAGAGAAGTTTTTTCTGATTTATTTTGTTTTATTAGCTTAAATTGGCATATTAACTTATTTTCTAGAGTAGTTTTATATTCTTATTTACGATACTTAGATTAAAGTAACTTAGATAGAGATTTTGTAGGTATTACTTAGTATCGGAAAGGGTATCAAATCCACGTGTTTACCGTTCGTAAATAGCCGCCATTGTTACGCGATAGAAAATATCTCTAAATAGATAGCATAAGCTTAATATAGTATAGTATAGTACATAATATTGTCAATTAATCAGATAATTAATCTTGTTGAACTTCATTGTCAATTAAATTGTACTTTTAACTATACATATAACGACTTGGGTTATGTAACATAAATAATTAGTAAAAAATAAATAATTAATACTTAACTTGATAAGGAAGTAATATAAAGGGATTTCGTAGATAACACTCGATACTGAAACATAAATATAGCGTTATAACTGTGTTGAGATATAAGTTTAGGGTTTTAATTTTGTACTGAAATTGAAATTTTATTGAAATTAAATCGAAATCATGACTCTGACCAGAGCAGCAAAGAAAAAGGCTCAAGCTAATGGGAGTGCTGTGGCTCAGGAGAGAATTGAGGGGGGGCAGTTGCCCTCTGAATCACAGCCTATTAAAATGCACTACTTGCTTGATGTTTGTGGAGCAGTCAGGTACGGGACATGATACTGCCATGGGGGATGTCTTTGTGTGTGCGCGCGATGCAAAGAGTGTAAGGAAATCAGGCGACAACTCAGCATTGTTATGGGCCTATATGAGAGCTTGAAGGACAGTGTGGATGCCCTCGAAGGATTAAAAGTGAGGGGCCCATCAAGCTCTCAGCTGCCCACACCAATGCCAGAGCTTGCACTTGGTCATCGCGCAACACAGTGGCAGCCCCCAAGGCAGAATGCCCTGGTCCCAAAGGAACTAGTAGTTGTTGGTGACTCTATTGTCAGGGAAACGGGAAACATGCTTTGTAAAAACGATAGGTGGAACAGGACCAGGGTATGGCTGCCAGGGGCAAAGGTTGATGATGTTGTAGAGTGGATATCATCTTTTAAGGGCACAAAAGGTGATATAGTTGTACATGTTGGCACTAATGATATTAAGAGTAGGAGACCGGCGGAATTACTTAACAAGTACAGGTCACTGTTCAAAAAAAAGCCGTGAATTAGGGTTGAATTTTAAAGTGTCTGCAATTCTGCCCAGACACAATAGGAGGGAGTATATGATGAGAGCCCTGTCGATCAATTCGGCCCTGGAAGGATTGTGCAAGGCTCAAGGGGTAGAATTTTTTTCAGCCTTGTCTGTACTTGTTAACAGGAGAGACTGCTTCTACAGGGATGGGATACACTTAAATAGAAAGGGTGCAACAATGTTTGCTGATGCTATCGAGGCAGTGTTAGGTGGGTCGGAAAACTGTTAGATTGGGCGACTAATATATTAACAGTAGCCACTGGCAGAGGTGAAAGCGATTCTTGCACTGCTTCTATTGGAATGAGCCGCAGCCTGGAATATAAGATGCAGGATATTTCAGAGACTGCTGGGAATCATTGGGGTACAAATAAACACATAGGTTGTGTTAGGATAGCTAAGAAAAAGAACAGGTGCATGTATACTTGTGTGTACACCAATGCTAGGAGTTTAGTAAATAAATTTCATGAATTTGAGGTATTGCTCAAAACAGATATTGCTCAAACAGATTGCTCAAAGGCAGATACTGTTGGGATTTCAGAGACGTGGTGTCACACAGATATAAGGAATGCAGAACTGGAATTTGGGGAGTACAATGTCTACAGAAAGGATAGACAGGATAGGAAGGGAGGAGGGGTTATGCTATTAGTTAAGAAATACATAAAATCCAAGGAAGTGAATCCAGTCGACAATGCTGGACAGGGCAGTGTCGAGTCAGTTTGGTGTGACATAAGCATTGGGAGATCAAAATTGAGAGTAGGAATGTGCTATAGGCCTAACGACTCTGATGAGTATAATAAGAAACTGTACACGGAAATAGTGTGAGCCAGTAAATCAGAAAAATCTTATAATGGGGGATTTTAATTTCCCAGATATTGCTAAAATTTGTGGATTGGTCACTCGCACACTAGCAAGGCTTTTGTGGATTTATTGGATGATTGTTTTCTACATCAGCAAGTTCGGGCGGCAACTAGAGGGAGTAATACTCTTGATCTGATTATCAGTAGTGATTCTTCATGCATTAAGAATCTGCAGACAAAGGAACCACTGGGTGGCAGTGATCACAGTGTGCTGAAGTGGGATTTACTCAAAGAGGTAACTACCATTAGGGGTAAAGGGAAGGGTTATTGCTTTCGTAAAGGCGACTGCGATGGACTGAGACAGTATTTAAATTCTATAGAGTGGGACCAACTGATGATGTTACCAACAGCAAATTCAAAATGGGAAGCATTCAAAGAACTTATCTTGGAAGCTACTAGGCTTTACATACCAACTAAGAAATATTGTTCAAGGTTTAGGCCTAAGTGGATGTCAGATGAACTAATGAGACATATGGCAGAGAAGAAAAATGCATGGGATACATACAAATTAACACATGACACAGAAGCCTATGATAGATACAAGTTGATCTGTAACCAAGTTAGAAAGGAGGTTAGGCAGGCGAAGGCATATTATGAGAAATCTTTGTCAAGGGATGCAAAGAAAAACAGCAAAGAGTTCTTTACTTATGTAAGCACTAGCAGGAAGGGGATGAATCAGATTGGTCCACTTGATATCGATGGGTCAACTGTTGATGATCCTGCTCAGGTAGCTAACAAACTGAATGAATATATTGCATCGACATTCACACATGAGGAGTTATTCAGCGAGGGGAATGCCAGAGGTGTATTCAACTCTGGCTGTAGTGGAGGAGAAATTGTTGAAGATAAATACAAGATAGGCACCTGGGGTGGATGGGATCTATCCAGTTATATTAAAGGAGGCAGCAAAGGAAGTAACCAAACCCTTAGCCATAATTATGAGAGCTTCCTTGGACTCAGGGGAAGTACACATGGACTGGAGATGTGCAAATGTGACCCCAATTCACAAAGGAGGATCAAAGGGCAACACAAGTAATTATAGACCTGTTAGTTTAACTTCTGTTCCTCGAAAATTAATGGAGGCACTGGTTAAAGAAGCACTGCAGGATCATCTATACAAGACTTCAGTTATAGCTCAGACACAGCATGGTTTTGTTAAGGTTAAGTCTTGCCTGACCAATTTGATTGGATACTATGATGCAGTCACAAAAGAACTGGATGCAGGGAATAACTTTGATATTATATACTTGGATCTTAGAAAGGCTTTTGATACTGTTGCACATGGAAGACTGCTGCACAAATTGGAGCAGTGTGGCATTGGAGGCAAATTGCTGTTATGGATAAGAGGGTGGTTGAGGGGGAGAAGACAGAGAGTGGTAATCAATGGACACTGCTCATCGTCAATGTCCAAGTTTGCAGACGATACGAAGGTTGGCAGGGTTGTCAAGGACACTACTGACACTATGCTACTGCAACAGGATCTGGAAAGGTTGAGCAGATGGGCTGAGAGGTGGCAAATGAAGTTGAACATTGACAAATGTAAAGTATACTACATATGGGAAACAGCAACCCCAGAGCAATGTATGAACTCCGTGGTACTACACTGACAGTGGTAGAGAATGAAAGGGACTTGGGGGTGGTTGTGCAGGCAGATATGAAGTTTTCTGAGCAGTGTAGACAGGCGGCAGGAGTAGCTCATGGTGTATTGTCGATGATATATAGGAATTTTTCTAGCAGGGATAAGGAGGTGATTATTCCATTGTATAAGGCAATGGTCAGACCACACCTAGAGTACTGTATACAGGTCTGGACTCCTCATTTCAAGAAGGATGTAGAGATGCTGGAACGAGTACAGAGAAGGGCAACAAGATTAGTGAATGGAACAAAGGGGTGCTCTTACGAAGAAAGGCTTAAGTTTTGCAAATTACAGTGTCCGGAGACTAGGCACCGGCGAGGTGATCTGATAGAGGTGTATAAAGCCTTGAATGGTTTGAGCATGCTCAATGCTGATGGGATTCCTCTTGCTCAGAATAATCACCTGAGAGGGCATAAATTCAAATTGAGAAAAGATTGATGTAGGATAGACGTGAGGAAATTTGTCTTTAGCCAGCGGGTAGTTGGTTGGTGGAATAGACTTCCATCCCTTGTCGTGGAGGTTGATAGCCTAAATAAGTTTAAGGCTCAGCTGGACAGGTATTTCGAACGAACAGAGGGGTGAAGTGGAAGTGGTTATTTATTTATTTATTTAATTTTTTTTTTGGCTGATGCTGCATAAGCTTGCTTTCTCGCATCAAATGCCTCTACTAATGCCAATGCTAATATCGTAATTGGCTTGTTTCTAATTCTTCAGTTTCATTTTCTGCCTACACCAAAGCTTGCAACAACTGTAAAGCAGTTATTAATCAGTTTGAAGTTATTAATCAGTTCTTGCCGTAATGGTAGTTGAGCATTCTGGTCTCTTGCCAAAGCTATTGGCCGCAACTTTTGCCCATCTCTGCTCCCACCTCTGTCCAAACCAGATGTGTCTGTTGTCACTTCAGCCAAAGATAAAGCTGACCTGCTAGCATCCTATTTTTCTTCCAGCTCATGTATTAATGATCTTGGTAAAACACCTCCCACCATTCCCAACACGCTCCATTCAATGCCTCCTGTGGTCTTCCGTCAAAAGGATATCAGAAGGATTTTGACGAATCTTGATGCTAAGAAAGCTCGAGGTCCTGATAGTATTTCTCCACTTTTTCTCAAAACCTGTGCTCCTGAACTTACTCTGGTCGAACCTGCTCGAACCCCGGTCTAATCAAGAAGCATGTGCTACGCACTGCTGCTCCTGCCCACCTGGCTACGGAGGCACCCCCTACACCAAAGCTTGCAACAATTGTAAAGCAGTTATTAGTCAGTCCAAACAAATTTTCAACGGACTAAAAGTAGAAAGCTTGCTTGCCCTAATGATAACCGAGCATTTTGATGTCTTGCCAAAACTATTGGCCGCAACTTTTGCCTATCTCTGCCCCCACCTCTGTCAATACCAGATGGTTCTGTTGTCACTTCAGCCAAGGATAAAGCTGCTAGCACCCCATTTTTCTTCCAACTCATTTATTAATGATCTTGATAAATCACCTCCCACCATTCCCAATGCACTCCATTCAGTAGCTCCTGTGGTCTTCCATCAAAAGGATGTCAGAAGGATTTTGACGAATCTTGATGCTAAGAAAGCTCCAGGTATTTTATTATTATTATTATTATTATTATTAGCCATATGGTGCAAGGAAGCCTGAGGCTTATGCTGCACCAGCCAAAAAAAAAATTTCTGAACCACCCCGAGAGAGAGAGAGAGAAGTAGAAGGGAATCACCAAGAAAGAGAAGAATGATGATATCCAGCTCAGGACCCTGGGTGTGCCAAGCCCATACTCACCAGATGTGAGCCCCTGGGGTTGCTCCACTTTTTCTCAAAATCTGTGCTCCTGAACTTACTCCTATTCTTTGCCGCCTTTTTTCACTTTCTTATTCCAAAGGTGCTTTTCCTTCTGCTTGGAAATTTGCTCATATTCAGCCAGTTCCTAAAAAGGGTGACAAGTCCCTCCCATGCAGTTATCGTCCCATTGCAATTTTTTTTTTTTTTTTTTTTTTTTTGATTTGGTAGTTGTTGGCACATCGGCTTCTGTGGCCATATTGCACCTCCCAAGGTTTTTGCAGTACTTTGATCCAAGCCCGAGGCGGGAATCGAACCCGCGACCTTTGGGTTGCCAGGCAGGTACTTTACCCACTCGGCTAGCCCGGTCGGCCCCATTGCAATTACTTCTACTCTTTCTAAATTAATGGCGAAATCAATTAACCGCCAACTCTTAAACTACCTAGAAACCTTCCATCTGATCAACGATCGCCAGTATAGATTTCATTAGTGTTGATGCACTGGTGATATTCTGGCTTATGTTACCCATTTATCGACTAATTCAATGCAAAAATTCGGTGAAACACAAGTAGTTGCTCTTGACATCTCAAAGGCTTTTGATCATGTTTGGCATAAAGGTCTAAACAAGCTTCCATCTTATGGTTTGCCAACTGTTTTTAGTAATTGGTTATCCAGTTTTCTCTCTGATCGCTCACTGAGGGCGATGGTAGATGGCTCTCTGTCTTCTAACTTCTCCACTAATGCCGGTGTCCCCCAAGGTTCAGTTCTTTCCCCCACTCTTTTCCTCTTGTGTATTAATGACCTTCTTCCATTGACTGGAAATCCTATCCATAGTTTTGCCGATGATAGCACATTGCATTCCACTTTCCATTTTGAGAAACCTTGTCCTGCTCAATCAGCTTCAACTTCTCTAAAATCTTCTACCAATTCCTTAAATGCCGATCTTCAGGTAATTCTCCAGTGGGGTAAAGACAACTTAGTTGATTTCAACCCTTCTAAAACTCAGTCTTGTATTATATCTCACAAAAAGGATTCTTCTGCTCCTATGCTTATCTTTAGTGACACTCCGATTTCTAGGCAAAATGATATATCTCTTTTGGGGATTACCCTGACTTCTAATCTCTCTTGGCACAAGCACATTACAAATATTGCTTCCTCTGCTTCTAAAAATCTTGGTTTTCTCTTTTGCTCTTGGCCTTACTTTTCTTCCAAACAGCTGCTCACTCTGTATAAATCACAAATCTGCCCTGCCATGGAATATTGTTCCCACATCTGGGGGTGGTGCCCCCAAAACCTCTCTCAGGCTTCTTGATTCCATTCAGAAGAGGGCAGTTAGGTTAATTAATGATTCATCTCTAACAGAGTCTCTCCACTCGCTTTCTCATAGACGTACTGTTTCTGCTGCATGCCTCTTCTACAGATACTTCCATGGGCACTGTTCTTCTGAATTGGCTTCTATAATTTCCGCTGTCTCTTTCAAAACAGTCCGAACACTTGCCGCCACCATCCAACATCCATTTACTGTCCAACTTCAAACCCATTCAAACCCACAGAACCAACTTTTCATCTTCCTAATTTATTCATTCAACTGCCGTTTTCTGGAACAATCTACCTTCATACGTATTTCCTGAAAATTACAATCTACAGAAGTTCAAGTCCAATGTCAACAAATATCTTCTTTCGTCTTCTCAACTTCCAACCCAAGCACGGTACTAAGTACTATAGGTTCTAATACCTCTTGTGTTTGGGGTTTACATAAAAAAAAAAAAAAAAAAAATTTCATATTTCTATTACTAACAATTACTACTTTATGATTGGTCACACCGGCACCGCTCCTGCTTTCTCGTGGTGGGGCTGGAACCTTGGCAGAACAGTTCAGCTGCCAAGGGCCAAAAGGAGCAATTATGGAACATAGTGTTTCCTCCTCTAGAGCCGACAAGCTCTCGGCCAGACATAGAAACTGAACACGACACATCACTCATTTTAAACCCAAGAGGTTTAAAACGAACTACTCGGCGACAGATTTTACTGCCTTTCTCATAATGCACTCTCTTACAGATCAGCCTCTGACTAAACTGTCTCTGTTTCTTATCCAGAAACACCTGGAAAGTCTAGTATGATCTCCTAAGACAATCAAGAGACTGCAATCAGGGACCTACTAGTAGTAACAAACAGCCGAAAACATTCAGACCATCTACTGAAAATTACAAATTTTACTGGAATTCCAGTAAAAATTTTTCCCCATGAACCCTAAACACATCTAAGGGTGTTATATCTAGCTGTGATCTATTGAATGTCCCAGAGGAGATAAGTTAAGAGCTTCAGGAGCAAAATGTAATTGCAGTGAAAAGAATCATGATTAAAAAGGACAATACACTCACATCTACAAGGAATATTATACTCAATTTTAATACACCAAACCTACCTTCATCCATAACAGCAGGTTATCTTCTTTGCCACATTTGACCATACATTCCTAATCCCTTGAAATGTTATAAATGCCAAAAGTATGGCCACTCTCAAACGGCATGTAGAGAAAATATAGTTTGTCCCAACTGTTGGTCTTCCGATCACACTCAAAATGATTGTTCATCAACAGAAATGATCTGCCCTAACTTTAAAGGCAACCATCCTGCTTATTCTAGGACATGCGACAGGTAGAAAACTGAAAAGAAAATCGTGAAGTATAAAATTGAAAATAAAGTAAGCTTTCAAGAAGTGAGGAAATTAATTGCTCCCAGTACATATAAACATAAATATTCCAAATACTAAACTTATATGTTCCAGTGTTGCACAAAAATATCAATCACTAGCCACACAAACTGATGTTACAGTCCCTTCAAACACCTCAATCTCTGACTGGTGCACAAACTGTTCTCTCTCAGAAATAGCCCTATATCCCCAAACAATTGAACCAGGGAAGCTCTTACAATACCAGCGAAATCTCCTCCTCCAACGAATGCTGCTGCATCAAATAATCGAGGTTTAAACATAAAAATGAATATTCAGGACACATCTATGGATACAATTGACTCATTCAGACAGGAAGACCCAGTCTTAGAAATATATGTGGAAGGAGATATGGACATCAGTCAGCCATTCTTCTCCAAAAAAGACAAACCAAAACCTGAACGCCATAAACCAGTCGCATCAAAAAAACAGTCAGATACAGCTTCTTTTAGTAAACACCAATAGTGCCTTATATTCTTCAATGGAATTGTAGAGGATTTCGTAGCAACTTTAACAATATTCAAGGCTTAATTAACCACCTGTATACAAAAACCAACTCTCCAGTTGGTTTCTGTATACAGGAAACCTATCTAACTTCTCAAATTTCTGCCAACATAAAGAACTATTATATCTGTCAACATGATCGTAATACTTAAACTTTCGCCCGTGGAGGTGTGGCCATCTTGGGCAGCTCAAAGATTCGAACCAAGCAAATTGTTTTGAAAACTGAAGTTGAAGTTGTTGCTGTACGTTTGATAACCCAAATTGAATTAACGTTAGTATCAGTTTATCTCCCACCAAGTCATACCTTCTCTTACCAAGATCTTGAAAACCTGCTAATACAGCTACCTTCCCCTGTCTGTCTCTTGGTTGATTTCAATGGCCACCACCCCTTATGGGGATCTACTAAATTGGATAGGTATGGCAGACTGATTGAAACCTTAATAGATAAGCAAAACCTTACCATTCTTAATACCGGTGCACCTACTCACATACAGTTACCAACTGGACAAACTTCTGCAATCGATCTCTCGATATGCTCTCCGATTCTGTTTCCAATCATGGAATGGCCTGCCATGGGCAGTGATCATTTTCTGATTATTTGTGATTTGCTCACTGCATAACCACCATTAGCCAAATCCTGCAAGAAATGGAAGTTCTCTCGAGCCAACTGGGTCAAATTTCAATCAGCTATCGCTCTGGATGAGAAATTTATATGAACACAGTCGATAAATGAAGCCACAGATTATATCACTTCACACCTACTATCTGCAGCTAACTTCAATTCCATTGTCGAATCCCCAGTCCTGATGGCACCTTAACTATTGGTGGAATGAAGAATGCACAAAAGCAAAGGAGTTAAAAATATATTTACTGCTATTATTTACTGCCAACAGACAAGATGTCGATGTTTTCATAATATTTTTGTAACACAATTTTTGATATTATTTATATATACAAGTTTTTTTTTTTGGACTGTTAAGCCCCCCCCCAAAGAGCTTAGCGCCTCGGGTCCCGAGAAGTGTAAGGCAGCCCTGATAATGCCTGGAATGCTTTATACCTGTTTTATATCATATATGCTTTTATAATAATATATTAAGTAATTATGCTGTTTTACTTGGCTTATACTATTTTATTCCTTTTTGACTTGGTGCATTATAGCCTGTGACGCTGATGTGCCATAAAACCCATAAACAAACAAACAGACCAGTTAGCTTGACTTCAGTGGTACGGAAACTCTTAGAGGCAATGATTAAGGGTGCAATCCAGAGACATTTAGATAGATAGGGCATTTTGAATAACACACAACGTGGTTTGTTTAGGCAAAATCATGTTTAACTAACTTAGTAAGCTATTTTGACACAGTTACTCATGAGCTGGATGTAGGCATAATTTATTTGGATTTTTAGCAAAGCATTTGATTCAATTCCTGATTGGAGGTTATTGTGTAAGCTGGAACATGTTGGGATTATTGGAAATATTCTAAGATGAATTGCAGGGTGGCTGCAGGGCATAAGGCAGAGGGTTGTGATTAATGGATATTCTTCAGATTGGTGTAATGTCGAGAGTGGGGCCACCCAAAGATCAGTCCTTGCACCACTGTTGTTTCTGATTTTTATAAGCATCATCAAAGGGTTAGAAGGCATGATGTCAAAATTTGTAGAAGATATAAGGATTGGTAGAGCTGCTAATGATCAGTTCCAAACAGGGTTCCTTCAGGATGACTTGAACAGACTTCAAAAGTGATCAGAGAAGTGCCAGCTGTGTTTTTATGCAGCAAAATGCAAAGTGTTACACTTCGGGATTAGCAACCCCCAAAATTAATTATACACTTGGTGTGGTTGAGTTAAAAACAGTAGAGGAAGAAAGGTATTTGGGATTTACGATACGGACAGGTACGAGTGTTTTCTTAGCAGTATAAACAGGTGGCCAGGAAAGCCCATAGTGTCTTATCGATGATTAGTCGAACATTATCCTGACATAGGGAGGTCATAATCCCACTGTATAAGGCAATTGTAAGACCACATCTGGAACACTGTGTTTTGGTATGGAGACCTCATCTGAAATGGCCTTAGCTGCCAATGTGCCATTAAAAACTAAATCAAATCAAAATCAAACCTAATCTGAAAAATGACATCGAGCTTGTCGAAAGGATCGAAAGGCAGGCAACTTGCATGGTGAGACTGGCAAAAGGCGGCTGTATGAGGAAAGACTCCGACTATGTGGTCTGCAGAACTTGGCAACCAGACACCTCAGAGGTCACCTGATTGAGGTTTATAAGGTTATGAAATGAGTTAATAAAATGAGTGAAAGGGAAATTTTCACTTTTATAAATAATCCCAGAACTAGGGGCCACAAATATAATTACAATGGAAAGAGGTTTAGACTAAATTGTAGGAAGTTTTCTTTTAGCCAACGAGTCGTTGATTGCTGGAAAAGGTTGCCTTGCAGGTAGTTGTGGCTGATAGTTCAAAGAAATTTAAAGATCATTTGGATAATTACCTATACGAGGAGGGTAGCACATAATTTGTATTTTCTTGTCCACTTGTTTTTTTATTTTCTGACTCTTTTTTTTTTTTTTTTTGTCAGCACAGCAAAAGCCGGTGGCTTCCTTGCACTATATTGCAAATACTCTTACTTACATGCATGGTATGTAAGATCAGTCAGCTGAAACTGGTCAAGCCTGCATTAGTCATATTGATAGAGGCTGGTCCAGTTTTGACTGATATTAGGCCAGTGGTTTTCAACTAGGGTGCCACGTAATTTGGGTTCAAGTTACTTAAACTTATTTATTTATTTTTTTATTTATCTATTTTTGTTTAAATATAAGATTGCTTATCATACCTTTTTGTAGGAAATTTCTTCAGCCGACACTCACATCAAATTGATCCGGTTAATATATAATATAAAAGATCTAAGTTTGAAATGCGATAATATCCATATTAAAAGATTGTTAATTTATACGGTTTTTATAAAACTAATCTTGTCTACTTACTGCCACCAAGAAAGAGCAAAGCATAGCCAATGCACATCAATCTACCCCAAACTAAACCCATCAGCAATGATAGACTAGAAACTGAAGATAGTTGTCAAACTATATTAAAATATTTTAGACTAGATGTCTTTATACGTGACAGGGTTATTTCGGTTATGACCAATGCTCACAAGAAGTAAAGTGACAAATTTAACAATATCCACTTTCTGATAATTTAACATTAATGCACCACAACAAGATTATTTTTGTTACCCAGTGTGAATTGCTCTATACACACACATGCACGTAAAGGTCCATGAGTCCGAATAAAGAAGTCTAGTATGTATGAGCAGATGGGCCGAGAGGTGGCAAATGAAGTTTAACATTGACAAATGTAAAGTACTACATATGGGAAGCAGCAACCTCAGAGTGACGTATCAACTCAGTGGTAGAGAACAAAAAGGACCTGGGGGTAATTGTGCAGGCAGATATGAAGTTTTCTGAGCAGTGCAGACGGTCTGCAAGAGTAGCTCATAGTGTTTTGTCAATGATATACAGGAATTTTTCTAGCAGGGATAAGGAGGTGATTATCCCCTTATATAAGGCAATGGTCAGGCCACACCTTGAGTACTGTATACAGGTCTGGAGGCCTCATTTTAAGAAGGATGTAGAGCTGTTGGAACAAGTACAGAGAAGGGCAACAAGATTAGTGAATGGAACAAAGGGTTGCTCTTATGAAGAAAGGCTTAAATTTTGCAAATTACAGTGGCTGGAGACTAGACACCTGGGAGGTGATCTGATTGAGGTGTATAAAGCCTTGAATGGTTTGAGCATGCTCAATGCTGATGGAATTCTTCCTCTTGCTCAGAATACTCATTTGAGAGGGCATAAATTCAAATTGAGGAAAGACAGATGTAGGATAGATGTGAGGAAGTTTACTTTTAGCCAGCGGGTGGTTGGTTGGTGGAATAGACTTCCATCCTTTGTTGTGGAAGTTGATAGCCTAAATAAATGTAAGGATGAGCTGGACAGGTACTTGGAATGAACGGAGGGGTGAAATGGGAGCGTGTTTTTTTTTTGGCTGATGCTGCATAAGTTTACTTTCTTGCATCATATGCCTCTGCTAATAAAAAAGTCTAATCTTAAATATTTTAATATAGTTTTTAATATAGTTTTTAATATAGTTTGACATTTGTCAAACTATATTAAGGGGCTCACATCTGGTGAGTATGGGCTTGGCACACTCAGGGTCCTGAGCTGGATATAATCATTCTTCTCTTTCTTGGTGATTACTTTCTGCTTCTGACCCTCTCAGTGCCTCCGTAGCCAGGTGGGCAGGAGCAGCAGTGTGTAGCACACGCTTTTTGATTAGACCGGGGTTCGAGCCCGTGGCCACCAAATACGGAGGATGCGGAAAGGTCAGCGCCTCCGTAGCCAGGTGGGAAGGAGCAGCAGTGCGTAGCATATGCTTCTTGATTAGACCAGGGTTCGAGCCCGTCACCACCAAATACGGAGGATGCGGAAAGGTCAGGAAATGACCACAGCATATTCCCAGAGCAATATGGCCTTAGTTGCTAATGCTCCTAAAAACTAAATAACAACAATAACACAGCGGAAAGGTCAGGGAATGACCACTGCATATCCCCTGAGCAATATAGCCATAGTTGCTAATGCTCCTAACAACAATTTCTGACCCCCTCTTTCTCTCTCTCACTGTGGGTAACTCAATTTTTTTTTTGGCTGGTGCAGCATAAGCTTCCTTGCACCATATAGCTAATAATAATAATAAAATTATCTTCGGTTTCTAGTCTATCACTCCTGATGGATTTAGTTTGGGATAGATTGATGTTCATCGGCTACGCTTTGCTCTTCCTTGATGGCAGTAAGTAGACATTGGGAATTGAAGACAAGATTAGTTTTATAAAAACCGTATATAATAACAATCTTTTAAGTATGGATATTATCGCGTTTCAAACTTAAATCTTCTCTATTATATATTAACCGGATCAATGTGATGTGAGTGTCGGGTGAAGAAATTTCCTACAAAAAGGTATGATAACCTATCTTATATTTAAACAATATTACTTAAAGTAGGAAGAATTGGGCTCCATCGCTCTTATATTTTGAAATCTTATTTATTTATCTTTTTATTTCATTATAAAAAGGTACAATCTTATCTTACCTATATGAGTTAGGATTTTCTGTGTTTGCTGCTATAAAAACTAACAAGTGGAAAAGACTACAAACGATTGAGGAAGAAATGAGCGTATGTATCTCCTGTATTCTGGCATGATTCGCAGATCTTTTTGATCTGTGAATTATGCCAGGCACAAATGTGTCATTGAAAAGTTACATAAAATAAGTGTTTAAATTTCTTCCATTGTATGGTACATATTTGATGTGAAAATATCTATGGCGGCACTAGAGTAAAATCCATAGGTAATGAAATTTTCTTCCGGTAACGGAAATGACGCAATTGATTGTTAACAGAATTTTTTTTTACAGAAATGACACATTTGACGTCAATTCCTATTATGTGGCTGTTAGATTTTAAATGATGCAAATGACATCACTTCCTAAATGGTGCTAACGATGCTAACTCAGTCACTAACACTGATTCAGTAGAGTAAGTAGTTGATTCAGAGGAGTAAGTTCATACTAAGATATGAAAATGACGTCACTTCCTAAATGATGGCAACTCAGTCACTAATGTTGATTCAGTAGAGTAAGCACTGGTTAGTAATATTATGCAAGAATAAAATGCAAACTTTAATAAAATCTGCTTCTTGAGATTTTGATTAACATCAACGTTCTAAGTAGTGTGGAAATAAGTAAGTTTCGATCAGACTGTTCAAAAATTTAAACGGTTTTTCTCTAGTGCCGCCAGAGATATTTTCACATAAAATAAAACATAATCAAAATTAAAATGATCCCTGATGAAATGTTAATAGAAGAACAGGCATGATTCAGAAAAGGAAGATCATGTACAGATAATATATTTATATTAAAGCAAATAATAGAAAAATGAAAAGAGTTTAATTTAGAAACGCATTTAGTATTTATAGATTATGGAAAAGCATTTGATCGAGTAAACAGACGAAAACTATGGGGCATATTGAGTAATAAACGATACCCAAAGCATCTTACAAAAATAATAGAGTTTATATCAAGGAACAAAAATAGTAATAGATACAGTTAATAAATTAACAGAAGAAAGTATAATAAATCAAGAAGTTAGACAGGGACGTAGCTTGTCACCAACACTGTTTAACATATATATCGAGGATATGATATGTGAATGGAAAGAAGAAATTAATACAGGTATATATTTAAATACAAAGAATAGGATTTGTAGATGATCTTTTATTTGCAGATGATCAAGTAATTAT
This sequence comes from Mastigoproctus giganteus, assembly GCF_048544385.1. Taxonomy (NCBI): domain Eukaryota; kingdom Metazoa; phylum Arthropoda; class Arachnida; order Uropygi; family Thelyphonidae; genus Mastigoproctus; species Mastigoproctus giganteus. Next base: position 144,085,553 of record NC_143587.1, read on the forward strand.
TCAAGATGGTGAAGATAATTTACAAAGAGCAGTATTTAAATTAAACCAAATAACAGAAGAATATAAAGTTAAAATATCAATGATGAAAACTAGAACAATGGCTTTTAAAGAGAAAAATGCAGTGAGAAAAAAATTGTTATAGACAATAAAATATTAGAACAAGTAAAATATTTTAAATATCTAGGATGTGATATAACATATGATGTCGAAGAAGATATGAATCAGAAATTAGTGAAATTTCAAAATATATGTGGAACAATAAAAAGAACTCTGGCTAAGAAAACAAAGAAAGAAACACAATTGAAATTTTACAAAGTAATGGCAATATCAACACTTCTTTATGGATACCAAAACAAAGAGACATTAATAGAATACAAGCTGCAGAAATCAAATTTTTAAGATATGTTAAAAGGATGTACAAAATTAGATAAAATACCAAACGTAAATATTAGAAAGGAATTAAAGATTTGCTCAATTAATGGCAAAATTATAGAATATAGACAAAGATGGAAAGAACATGGAGAAAGAATAGAAGATAATAATTCCCTAAATTAGCTTATACATATAGAGCAAAAGGAAAACGAGACAGAGGAAGACCAAAGAAAAGATGGGCAGACCTCTTCGAGATCGGAACAGGCGGATCACCTAATCCATGAAGGAAGATGAGATAAAACATCTTTCGTGCGTACAGGGTACACACGCTGCTTTTTTTTTTTTTTTTTTTTTTGTGGTGTTCTGTAATTGATGTTTATTTAGTACCTCTATATAAAGAATAAAATTACTATATAAGTATATATCATTTGTATTATCAATTATAATTTTGCTTATATTATTATTATATTAACTATCACATAACATATTTTTTTTAATATTAAATAAATATATAAAAAGAGAGAATCTGTTCTAACAAGCAGAAAATTGAGTAGGGGTGCCATAAAATAAATTACTTAAGGGTGCCATTATTAAAAAAAAAAAAGGTTGAAAACCTTTGTATTAGGCACTTATTCCATCTAGTTTAATGCTTTATATGTATGTGAACATTTGTAATCAAACCTTTCTCTGGTATGTTTTAATTTTCTTTAATTTGCAATGGGCTACAAAATTGAGTATTTTGGTATAAAACTGTATTAGACACTTTGATACATTTCTGTCTTTGATTATTTAATTTTTTTTCCCTTTATATTTTAGATTGAAAATTTACTTTTAAGTGCCCAGGGTACTATTAAGTTATGTGATTTTGGTAGTGCCACAACAAAAACTTATAAGCCTGATACCTCTTGGACAGCCATACAGAGGAGCCTTATAGAAGATGAGGTTTGTTTCTAATTGTAATATTAGTATTATTAGAATAGACAGAGTGGTAGAAGTAAACTAGGCTGATTGAGGAACATTCAGCTAATTTAAATGATTTAAATTCATTCAGCATTCCTTCAGCTGAATGAATTTAAATTTATTTTCATCTAGGTATTTATTCGTAGATTCTCCAATTTCATAGTTAGATGGTAGTTCAGTTTTTGGCAGAAATATCAAAAAAAGAGAGTTTTCTTAGTTGGTCCACATTAGGAAAATCCATTTTAACTGAAATACATGAGTATCATCACAAAAGATATACTCTGTTTTTAGTTTCTTAAATTCTTTTGGTTCTTTGGTTCAGCGTCAATGGATGCTGCTCTTTGTGGACTAATGTTATTAGTGGATTCCCCCCCCCACCAAGGTTCGGTGTTGGGCCCACTGTTGTGTTGTATATTTATCAGTGATTTTGATGAAGGTATATTAGGCTTAATATCGAAGTTTGCAGATGATACAAAGGTTGGCAGGGTTGTTAATGGCAGTGTGCTACTGCAACAGGATCTAGAAAATTTGGGCAGATGTGCTGAGAAGTGGCAACTGAAGTTTAACATTTACAAATGCAAAATACTTCATATGGGTAGAAGTAACTCCAGAGAAACGTACCAACTGTGTGCTACTACACTTAGAGTGGTAGAAAATGAAAAAGTTCTGGGAGTAATTTTTTTTTTTTTTATCAAAACCCCAAACATGAGAGGTATTAGGACCTATACTTAGTACCATGCTTGGGTTGGAGGTTGAGAAGACGAAAGAAGATATTTCTTGATATTAGACTTTAACTTCTGAAGAGTAATTTTCAGGAAAGCACCTGTTCGGACTGTAGAAAACAGTCCGAACAGGTGCTTTCCGCGCTGTTCGGACTGTAGAAAACAGTCCGAACAGCGCGCGTTCGGACTGTTTTGAAAGAGAAAGAGTGAATTATAGAAGACAGTTCAGAACAGTGCCCATGGAAGCATCTGTAGAAAAGGCATGCAGCAGAAACAGTATGTCTATGAGACAGCAAGTGGAGAGACTTGCCGAGATGAGTCATTAATTAACCTAACTGCCCTCTTCTGAATGGAATCTAGAAGCCTGAGCGAGGTTTTGGGGAGCACTGTCCTGGATGTGGGAACAATATTCCATGGTAGGGCAGATTTACGATTTGTACAGAGTGAACAGCTGTTTGGAAGAAAAGTGACGCTGAGAGCGAAAGAGAAAACCAAGTTTTTTAGATGCAGAGGATGCAATATTTGTAATGTGCTTGTGCCAAGATAGATTAGAAATCAGGGTAATCCCAAAAGAGATATACCCTCTTGCCTAGAAATAGGAGTGTTGGTCAGAGAGAAAACTGGATAACCAATCACAAAAAACAGTTGGCAAACCATAAGATGGAAGCTTGTTTAGAAGACCTTTATGCTAAACATGATCGAAAGCCTTTGAGATGTCAAGAGCAACTGCTTGTGTTTCTCCAAACTTTTCCATTGAATTTGTCCATAAATGGGTAACATAAGCCAGAATATCACCAGTGGAATTGCACTGATGGGATCCATACTGGTGATTGTTGATCAGATGGATGGTTTCTAGGTAGTTTAAGAGTTGGCAGTTGATTGATTTCTCCATTACTTTAGAAAGTGTGAAGTGATTGCAGTGGAATGATAATTGGATGGGAGGGATTTGTCACCCTTTTTAAGAACTGGCTGGATATGAGCAAATTTCCAAACAGATGGAAAAACACCTTTGGAATAAGAAAGTGAAAAAAGGCGGCAAAGAATAGGAGTAAGTTCAGAAGCACAGATTTTGAGAACAAGTGGAGAAATACCATCAGGACTTGGAGCTTTCTTAACATCAAGATTTGTCAAAATCCTTCTGACATCCTTTTGATGGAAGACCACAGGAAGTATTGAATGGAATGTGGTGGGAATGGTGGGAGGTGTTTTACCAAGTTCATTAATACATGAGTTGGAAGAAAAATGGGATGCTAGCAGGTCAACTTCATCCTTGGCTGAAGTGACAACAGAACCATCTGGTTTTTACAGAGGTGGGAGCAGTGATGGGCGAAAGTTGTGGCCAATAGCTTTGCCAAGAAACCAGAATGCTCGGCTACCATTAGGGCAAGAAGCAAGTTTTCTACTCTTAGCCTGTTGAAAATCTAGTTTGGACTGATTAATAACTGCTTTACAATTGTTGCGAGCTTTGGTGTAGGCAGATAATGAAACTGAAGAATTGTGCAGTCAGATATAAAGTTTTCTGAGCAATACAGAGAGGCTGCCAGAGCAGGTCATGATGTATTGTTAATGATATACGGAGTGTTGATTCAGCCTTTTGATAATGATTTTAACATTAATCCTGCTTGTGACGTACAGCAGCAATGTAATTTTTTTCCCCACAGGTGCAGTCCCAAACCTTATGAACAGGTGTATCAGTTGTAGAAGTTGTTTTAATGTTGACATGCCTTGGAAATTTGACCCATGGTTGGAAGGTTACATAACCGCACTTTCCGAAGAAGGGTACAGTTATGCGAAAATTTTTGATAGGTGCAAGTCGAAAAATTTTAGTGTATCAAAGTTCGGTATCCATAATGTTTTGAATGGAAAGGAAAATTCCACGAAGCTGCTGCAAGTGGGCGGAAGACACCGAAGAAACTGCAACCTGCTCCAAGTCGAACGAGGGACGTAGTATGAAAAGTGCAGTTGCTCATTGTCGGTGAAAATTCAAAAACCCAAAGAGCTATAGTGTCACGTGTGGGAACATCCCAGTCAACCTTTTGTCGCATAATCAATGAAAATTTTGCAACTGGAGAAGAAGCACAAAGCCCTCGTAAACCACCTATGAGCAAGGCACATTGCAGAGCGGTGGGTCAATGCTCGAAAACTCTACGAAAAATATCTGCCAACTGAAAAGTGGAAATTCGTAGCAACATTGGACGAAATGTGGGTGTACTTCTCCTATTGCAACAAAATTCGGACAATTTGTTACCATCCACAGGGTGACAAGGCCTTTCCAACATGGGTGCGTCAGTGAAAGGAAAGTTTTGGCCGAGGTTTTATGGTTGTAGCTGGTTTTTGTTATAACGGCAAATTTGAGTTGCGTAGAGTTGCTAAAAATGTGAAAATTAACTCAATGTATTACCAGACTGAAGTTCTACAGGCTTTGTTTGAACGTGAAATACCCACATTATACGGTTCTGATGCTGAAAAGGACTGGGTGCACAAGGATAAGGTGTCCAGCCACAGTCACATTCCACACTTGCTTTTTTTGCAGAGAATGGTAGCAGTGACAGTATTTGTTTGATCCTGTTTGAAGATATACCTGTTAAATCATGTGATGCCACACCCATGGATTTTTGCACATTCGGACTTTTGAAAAAATCTCTCAGAAACCGCTGCCCCAGAACCGTTGAAGGTTTGTGGAAAGTCTGCAAGCAGGAATGGGACAAGATCGATATGGTAGTTTTGCAGTGGGCTTTACTTCAATAGAAATTGCGATGCCATGCGATAGTCCATGAGCAGGGAAAACAAATAGAACACAACCGGTGGTGGTGGCACGGAACTTCGTAGTTTTAAAGGACTGTCAAATTCCTTATCAAAAGTCCGAATCAAACCTCCGTACAGGAATTTTGCCAGTTGGTAAAAGGAGGTGATCTTTTTGTGTAAGGTAATGGTCAGGCCATGCCTTGAGTACTGTGTACAGGTCTGGAGGCCTAATTTTAGGAAATTTGTAGAGTTGCTTGAGGGTGTACAGAGAAGGGCAACAAGATTGGTGAGGGAATGAAGCGGTCCTCATACCAAGAAAGTTTTAAGTTCTGTTAATTGCAGGAGTTGGAGACTAGGCACCTGTGAGGTGATCTGATTAAGTAGTACAGGACCTTGAATGTGTTGAACACGCAGAATTCTGATGGACTTCTTTTGCTCAGAACCTGAGGGGGTCATAAATTCAAATTGAGGAAAGACAGTTGTAGAATAGACGTGTAAAAATTTGCATTTAGCCAGCGGTGGTTAATTACCGGAAAACTCTTCCATTTGTCATTGTGGAAGTTGATAGCTTAAATAAATTCAAGGAGGAACAGGACAAACTTTTAGAGGGAATGGACATAGAAATTGTTTTTTTTTTTTTTTTTTTTTTCACTTGGGCTGATTCTACATAAAATCATATGCTTGCTTTCTTGCATCACATGCCTCCATTATTACTACTACATCAGTCATTTTCTGCATCAACAATTTTAATTAGTTCATTAGCATGCAAAGGACAATTAGTGCATTTATTCCCCAAACAATCCCAATAACTAAATAAAATTGGCTATGTTTTAGATTCCGAGAGGTTCGTGTGTGTTGTCTATTTTAATGCCTACGTAGAGGTGATACAGAGATGTCCTAGCCCATTATTTTGCAATAAATGATAGATAGAACCCTATTGGCGATCCTGAATTCTGCACTGCTGAAAGAACTTCATGTGAGATTGTAGAATTATTCCAAAATATTTTTCTTCTTCAGCTGGCATGAGTTTGTCACTCCTTAATTGCAACTTTGAAAACTGCACTCTGTTACCTGCAGTTGTTTCCTTATTCTGTCAGAGTATCTCTTTGTCTTCTATAAGAATAACTCTTTCTCTTAATAGCTGATCTTCTTACCCTTTATTTTACCCTTTCCAACAGGTCCACACCTATTGTGTGTTTTAACACCTCTGTAGGGGTGGTGGAGAAATGTCATAGTTCATTACATTGCACTAAATGATAGGTGGAACCCTATGGGCTATCTTGACAACCTTTACACACACACTGCTGAGAGACCTTCATGTTAGATTGTATAATTATTCCTAAATCATTTTCTTCTGTTTCTTAGAAAGTCTTTCATTGCATAAGTGATAAATTAATAATTAAATGTGGGTAATTGCAGCTTCCAGCATTTAACTACTACATTTTGAGCTGTTTGAAAATTTAATAAAGATCATTTTGAAGGTGCATATTCTATTTGCTGTTAGGAAAGTGGCTAGCACCCTCAGAGAGAAAATATGTCATTGGCATATTTTGGTATCAGAAGATCTTGTTACACTTTCATAATACACTTTACTAATAAATACACTTTCATACACTTTGCTAATAAATATCAGAAAGCATAATGGACCAAGTACTTATACTGAATCTTTTGAGCTTCTCACTTCTGAACCTAGTATATTCAGAGGGATAACTGTTTATAATCAGTTTTTGTTACATATTGGTTAACCATTGATCTCTTCAATTAATCAAATCCAATAAAATAAAACATTCCGATATAGTCCTCTCTGAAATGAAAACTCATGCCTTTACTTTAGATAGTCCCACTTTATTTTATTGTGGTCATTATTTGCTATTGGTTCCCTGCCATTTAAGGTTTTGAAACATTTAGGCTCCTTAGTGAAAACCAGTTGTAAGATACTATAGCCCCTTATACTCATTGACATGTTGGAATAAGTAGCAATCATCTAGATTTGTACAAAAAAAGCACTGTTACCATATACAGTAGTTTATTTCTGGCTCATGTATTCCTGTTTGTAAGAGTAGGTTGAAGTTGCCCATAATGAGACAATCATGCTTACTAATCCATTTAATCTGGTGGAAGAGATTTTTATCATATTCCTCAGAGTCATTTGGCTTATAATATAGTCCACTATCATCTTCTCTTTACTGCAAGTCATTTCAAATCATCCTCGACTTGACATCTGCTTTGCATTGATCTGATTTGGGGAACATCCTCATCTTCAGGCAGTTTTAGATCAAAAGCATCTCTTCTCCACTTTTCCATCCCTCTCTATCCATCCTAAACATATAATATTCACTGAAATGAAATGCATCTCATATCTCTTCACATCTCATAGTCCAACTCCATCAGTGTATATTGGCTTGATCAAAATTTTGCCTTTATTCATTTAATTTGCTTTTAAAATTTTTCCATGTGGTCTTAGATTGTTGGTGGATTATGCTTTAATTACAATTTCCTTTTCAGTGTTTAGGGTATTTAATGGTTGCACACAGTTGTAATTTTGTCCGATGATAGTTACCTAAGTCGATTGCATGCTGATATCCATAACTTCCCAAGCTAACAGAATCCCCGAACCCTTAATGTCTCCTCAGTGGCATTAACAAAAATTCGTGTATTTCCTTTGTTTAAGTGAATAGCGTATTAACCAAATAAATTCCAACTAACTGAACTACCAGCTGTCTACTGAATTAATTGCAGTTATCATTTTGACTGATTTGAATAAATATCTATAAATATCTTATTCTTGTATATTCTATAAATACCTTTTGAGATAGTAACTGATTTTCATAGGTCAGTGTAAAGTGTGTTAGTTGTCTGACAGCACTGGGGATTCCCCCATCTCCACATTGTATTCTTTGTAAGTGACACAGAACTCTGTGGAGGCCAGAAATTTAAAAAGTGTGTGGAGAGTGGTTTGTTGTGTAGTGTTATGTTCTGTTGTTTCTCTGATCACTTAGCCATTTGGCCCCTATTGGGACCCACCGTTGCCCACACTTTTCCACGAGGAGGTAGTCCAGGCACCCAGTAGATTATTTATGTAGTCTGGCAGGCTCTGCCACCTATTTTCCAAGGATTTCAGTGGCAAGACCTATATATATATATATATATATATATATATAAAGAATCCAAATATTCCAGAGTTAAATTGTAAAATATATATAAAAAAATTATTAAGCGTTACAAATATATAAAATTATTAAGTGTTACATATGGAACTAACCGATTAATGCCATCAAACGATAGAACATTACATCGGTCGTTAGGTATGTCCAAATTATATAAGTTATAGTGTAATGTAAGTACCTCCATCGTTTGAAAATCGATGTAACCACTGGCCAACCATACCTCCAGTATACATGAAAAATTACATGAAAAATATATAAAATATTAGGTTAAATAACATAATAAGCCTTACATGGGAACCCATTTTGCAAGAGACTTTGTCAAGGGCTAAACCCCTACAAAATAAAATTCCATGTTAGACTGAGCCATCGGTTTCTGTTATCTGCCTGTATACCAAATCCAATATCCATCATAATGGATAATTCAACTAATTTAAAATTAGGTTATAGTAAATACTATAAATCAGTATAAATCTAGCCATCCAAAAAGGGGTATGTCTAACCATAATTTGTAAGAATACAGGCTGGATGATATTTAGCCCGACCGATCGCTGCAACATTATAAGCACAACTGAGAAATTATTAATATTTGCTGAACAATTTGCAGAAAAAAGGCTAATTTAGCTAACTAAAGGCGAACGGAAAGCAGGGTAGTTAAAGCAATAGTACCTCACTCCCCCTCGAATTACTCTAATAGTTCGTGAGATATGAAAAATTAGGCAAGAGGATAGCTAAAAGTGAAACAGAAAGGAAAAGCAAATTATCAATATTACATCGGATATAACCGGGAGTGTAAATTCCCGACCCTAATAGTAGGGATCCTGGTTAAGTAGTAAGAGCCGGTAAAATATATATCAATATAATTCGAAAGGAAACAGAAAAAACGGAATGGCTAATTCCTAAGATAATTTACTATAAATCTAACTTCAAAAATTAAGTAGTGGCAAACTTTATGTAAAGCGTTAAACAACAAAGGAGGGAATGCAGCTAAACAACAAAGGAGGGAATACCGTAGAACCAGTATGCTCCCGTCAAAGAATCTACCTTACATACGTTACCGTAGCCCAAGGCGGGAAAAAAACTAAACGCCTGCAGGAAACGTACAAGACGTTTATAACTGCCGCGTATATTGCGCCACCTAAGATTTGTCCAATAATAGCCAGGTTTGGGAAGAACCAAAAGCTTAACAGCGCCCTCTATAGTAGAGAAAACAAAACCAATAATTCTCAGATGTCGAAGAGAAATCTTAGTAAAATATAAACGAATTGATTCCTACTGTAAAAACACATATAGGTACCACTTTTCTAAGACGTAAGCTATATATAGCGTGTTTATGCAGCAGTGCCTAGTATGTACATGTATATACAAAGGCTAATTAGTAAACAACTCGCTCCATAGATACTGATGTATAAAACCGATAATAATTCTTTTAGAACAGAGAAACTATACCAGATAATAATTCCTTTAAAACCGAGAAACTATATACCGTACATGTAATTCAATATACTGTATGCCTAATAGCTTCCATGGTATCCAACAAGTTTAGATCTTCGTGGTATTGTTTTAGGGCTATTGACAAAGCAGTACTCATATGTTTCATAATAAAATTATGTGGGAAACCGTTATCTAATAAAATATGCTTAAGATTGATCAGTGTGTCTATAACATCACTTTTATTATTACAGATATATAATCTTCTGATACCTTGTGTCACTATTATGTTTTTAAGGATTCGCATTGAGGTGTTAGTACCCCAAATGGTTAGGTCTATAGTTTTGAAATTAAATTCTTTGCGTTTGTCAAATACCTTGGTAGTTAGGTTATTATTCTTAATATGAATGTCTATATCCAGATATGCAGCTTTACCAGAGTCACTCTTGTTAGTGACCTCTAGAACCAAATCCTGCGGGTAGTGTTTAACTGCTTCTGTATGAAAGTTAGTATAGTTGAACACAATTAAGTCATCTATATATCTGAACATATTGATATCTTTATCGAAGTTCTTTTCAAAATGGTGTAGATATAGATTGGCTATAAGACTCGAGCTACTCGCCCCCATAGCTATGCCAGTATGCTGTACGAAAATATTGCTACCATTATAAATATAGCTGTTGGAAATACATAGGTTAAGTAGGTTATCCCAATAATTACATTGGATATAATCTAATGCTGTGCTTATGTTCAATTTCTAGTATAGTGATAGTAATATTATCGAAGCTATGTATTTGGAAGTGCTGCAGTTCAATGTCATTTTTGCTAACAAAGTTATTAATATGTGATCTGTGCCCATTAATTCTAATATGTAATTCTCTTCCCGTTTGTCCAATATATTTGGCCATGCAATTATTGCAAGTAATTAGATAAATGGCTCCCCTAGAATGGCAGAAAACCGGATCGTCCGTATTATTTGAGACATGTTTAATGTCCATAGCAGGGCATGTTTGACATCTAATATTATTGCATTTTTTGAATTTTAAGTATTTTTCCGATGTATAAATCTTCGTGTCCGAGGGTAAGTTAGTGGCTATATTATCCATAGTTTCATTAATGGTATCATTAACGAGACTGTTACTTGGTAAGCCTAACGCATTATATGCAAACTGGCTAGTTTGGTTACTTATCGGATCACCCATAGCCACAGTGGAATCCGCGGTACAGTTTAGCCTATGCGACCAATGTAGTATCGTATGATTATTCGAAGTGTAGTAGCTCATAATAGCATTAAAATGTGACAATATCTAAAATGGGAAGTACCATTAGCAATCGACTACAAGTCATACCAAACTCAGAGTATAATAACCTGCAATATAATATCTTAATATCCTGATACTAACTTTTAAATATAATGATATAATACGATAAAGTAAGATAAAGCAATTTAATAACTCTAAAGGAGTATCCTAGTAGACCAGTCAATACAAAGGCAAACTCCTACATTAATAAAGAATCCAAATATTCCAGAGTTAAATTGTAAAATATATATAAAAAAATTATTAAGCGTTACAAATATATAAAATTATTAAGTGTTACATATGGAACTAACCGTAAACTTGCATATAAGTATAATTTACCACTAGAGGCCTTCTATAATTGGCTGGTACTTACCATCAGCGAACTTAAGCAACATATATGTAGGAAGCTTTTACATAGGAAGCAACATACCAATAGAGATAGCAAAAGATATAACATGCAGTTAATCAAACGATAATTAAAGGATTTACAGGATATATTTATCATAACTACTATAGACAAGGCCGCCAATAATTATAGTTTCATCTGCAAAAAATTCTACGCCTCACTGTTATACGAGCTACATAGCAGTGCCACATACGCTAGATCAAATGGTAACCTTGGTACTATTACCAAGAAGCTACTAGCTATGCAAAAAAAGTTAAAACTTAATAACTACAACACTAACTTTCCTTTTTTGTATGGTATACCCAAATTTCATAAATCGCCTATCAGTTTCAGATTTATAACTTCATGTAGAAATAGCTACTCAAAGGTCCCGCATTGTAAGCTAGTTGAACTGCTTAGGATTATCTTCAATACTATAAATTTCACTAGAATTATTAGTAATAATAGACCTATTTTAACCTTTATAAAGAATAATAAGCATAACATCAAACACATAAATACATTTGATTTCAAAAACTTATTCACTAGCATCCCGCATGATAGTTTAAAATTGGTTTTAAATAATTATTTCACAGAATATAGCGATATTTTACTCTGCCAACGTAATTACTGGGATAACCTACTTAACCTATGTATTTCCAACAGCTATATTTATAATGGTAGCAATATTTTCGTACAGCATACTGGCATAGCTATGGGGGCGAGTAGCTCGAGTCTTATAGCCAATCTATATCTACACCATTTTGAAAAGAACTTCGATAAAGATATCAATATGTTCAGATATATAGATGACTTAATTGTGTTCAACTATACTACTTTTCATACAGAAGCAGTTAAACACTACCCGCAGGATTTGGTTCTAGAGGTCACTAACAAGAGTGACTCTGGTAAAGCTGCATATCTGGAAATAGACATTCATATTAAGAATAATAACCTAACTACCAAGGTATTTGACAAACGCAAAGAATTTAATTTCAAAACTATAGACCTAACCATTTGGGGTACTAACATCTCAATACGAATCCTTAAAAACATAATAGTGACACAAGGTATCAGAAGATTATATATCTGTAATAATAAAAGTGATGTTATAGACACACTGATCAATCTTCAGCATATTTTATTAGATAACGGTTTCCCACATAATTTTATTATGAAACATATGAGTACTGCTTTGTCAATAGCCCTAAAACAATACCACGAAGATCTAAACTTGTTGGATACCATGGAAGCTATTAGGCATACAGTATATTGAATTACATGTACGGTATATAGTTTCTCGGTTTTAAAGGAATTATTATCTGGTATAGTTTCTCTGTTCTAAAAGAATTATTATCGGTTTTATACATCAGTATCTATGGAGCGAGTTGTTTACTAATTAGCCTTTGTATATACATGTACATACTAGGCACTGCTACATAAACACGCTATATATAGCTTACGCCTTAGAAAAGTGGTACCTATATGTGTTTTTACAGTAGGAATCAATTCGTTTATATTTTACTAAGATTTCTCTTCGACATCTGAGAATTATTGGTTTTGTTTTCTCTACTATAGAGAGCGCTGTTAAGCTTTTGGTTCTTCCCAAACCTGGCTATTATTGGACAAATCTTAGGTGGCGCAATATACGCGGCAGTTATAAACGTCTTGTACGTTTACTGCAGGCGTTTAGTTTTTTCCCGCCTTGGGCTACGGTAACGTATGTAAGGTAGATTCTTTGACGGGAGCATACTGGTTCTACAGTATTCCCTCCTTTGTTGTTTAGCTGCATTCCCTCCTTTGTTGTTTAACGCTTTATATAAAGTTTGCCACTACTTAATTTTTGAAGTTAGATTTATAGTAAATTATCTTAGGAATTAGCCATTCCGTTTTTTCTGTTTCCTTTCGAATTATATTGATATATATTTTACCGGCTCTTACTACTTAACCAGGATCCCTACTATTAGGGTCGGGAATTTACACTCCCGGTTATATCCGATGTAATATTGATAATTTGCTTTTCCTTTCTGTTTCACTTTTAGCTATCCTCTTGCCTAATTTTTCATATCTCACGAACTATTAGAGTAATTCGAGGGGGAGTGAGGTACTATTGCTTTAACTACCCTGCTTTCCGTTCGCCTTTAGTTAGCTAAATTAGCCTTTTTTCTGCAAATTGTTCAGCAAATATTAATAATTTCTCAGTTGTGCTTATAATGTTGCAGCGATCGGTCGGGCTAAATATCATCCAGCCTGTATTCTTACAAATTATGGTTAGACATACCCCTTTTTTGGACGGCTAGATTTATACTGATTTATAGTATTTACTATAACCTAATTTTAAATTAGTTGAATTATCCATTATTATGGATATTGGATTTGGTATACAGGCAGATGATAACAGAAACCGATGGCTCAGTCTAACATGGAATTTTATTTTGTAGGGGTTTAGCCCTCGACAAAGTCTCTTGCAAAATGGGTTCCCATGTAAGGCTTATTATGTTATTTAACCTAATATTTTATATTTTTCATATAATTTTTCATGTATACTGGAGGTACGGTTGGCCAGTGGTTACATCGATTTTCAAACGATGGAGGTACTTACATTACACTATAACTTATATAATTTGGATATATATATATATATATATATATTATAAAAAAAGTGGGTGAACACTAGAATTTGGAAAGGCTGAAAGAGGTTTACGAGAAAGCGGTTGAATTTTTAGACGTTAATAAGAATTTGGTGGCATTGTTAGGGGTGTACTCGATCGGTTTAGTTACAGTGGGGAGAGAGACTAGGGGGAAACAAGTAGAAGGATGGGGATGGGGATGATAGAGTAGGCATCCCCAAAGAGGTTAGTGAGGCTGAGCCCCACCAGCCAAAGTATGGGGAAGGCAGGAGGGGAGGGGAGGAGACAGAGACCCATCTCCTCCCTCTCTCTCTCTCCCCTGTCTGGGAATAGGGTTTTAAAGGGAACCGGGTTAGAGTACCCAGTTCAGATTGCAAAATGGCGTGTTGGCAGCAAAGCTGCAATATGTCTTTGTTGGTGATGGCTGTCAGGTCCATGTCTTGTTGAATCCGGTAAGAAGGTGAAACTGCCCATCCCATTCTGTGGGTGGGATATGTTAGCTGGCAGTGAAGAACCCAGCAGGCGAGGGGGTGGGAGAGACACACATTTACTTCATTCATGAGCCGCATTCTCACTCTACTTGCATTCTATTTTTATACTTTTTTTCCCCTGTTAGGCTATATATACACTGTGCTGCCACTTTATTAGGTACACCTACCTAGTAGCATGTTGAGCCTCCTTTAGCCTTCAAAACAGCCTGAATTCGTATAGGCATGGATTGGACAAAATGCTGAAATCGTTGTGCAAGAATTGAGTACCATGCAGACATGAGTGTGTCATGTAGTTTCTTGAGATTCGACGGAGGTGTAGGCCTGCAGCGAACAGCCCTTTCCAGTTCATCCCAAAGATGTTCAATAGGATTGAGATTCAAAGACTGAGCAGGCTATTGCAGCAAATAAAAGTCATTGTCATGTTCCTGGAACCATTCCATAGTGATTTGGGCTTTGTGCACCGGCACATTATCCTGCTGGAAGTAAACATCTGACTGAGGATAAACTGTCAACATGAACAGATGCACTTGGTCAGCAACAATGCTTAGGTACGATGTGGCATTCAGACATGAATCTATGGGTATTAATGGACCCAACGTGTGCCAAGAAACATTCCCCACACATTAACACTGCCCCCCCCCACCACCTTGCACAATAGTCGTCAGACATGACAGGTCCATGGATTCATGTTGTTTTCGCCAAATTCTGAGCCTTCCTTCAACTTGATATACCAGGAACTTTGACTCGTCAGACCAAGTAACTGTTTTCCAATCTTCGATAGTCCAGTGCTGGTGTTGCTGTGCCCACAGGAGGCGTGATCTCTTGTTCTTCTTTGATAACAAGGTACACGATGTGGCCGTCGGCTGTTGTAGCCCATTTGCGACAAAGTGCGACTAGTGGTCCACTGCGATGTTTTGTTCTGTGCACCAAGGTTGTATTCTGACGTGATGTGCGACATTGTGGTCCATCTGTTTGCTTGAACAATTCTAGCTATCCTCTTCTGACCTCTCTCATCAACAAGCAATTTTCTTCCACAGGAGTGCCATTGAGAGGATGTTTTCTGTTCGTTGCAACATTCTCAATACGCCCTTGAAACTGTGGTGCGTGAAAAGTTCAGGTGAACTGCTGTTTCAGAGATGCTTTGGCCAGCACATCTTGCACCTACTACCATGCCATGTTCAAAGTCTGTTAGATCACTCCTTTTCTTGCTACGGTTTGTATGCTTAACTGATACTAGAAAGGTTGTTCTGCTACATTTATATCCACAACTGTGGTCATGTGACTTGCAACCTTGTGGGACAAACCATTTGTGTGCACAGCAGGGGTGTACCTAATAAAGTGGCAGCACAGTATATATATACAGACAGGGTGTCTCAAAAATATTGGTACAAATGTTTAGGGGAGGTAGGTAACATCTAAAGGAATATGAATCGCATAGAAACCCATAACCGGAAACCACCATAAGTCGCTACACTGCGCTGTTCATCAGTTCGCGAGAGGGAAAATTTCTGGTTTACTCATTCAAGCAGTAGTCGCCACACGAAGAGCATGCATCGATATATGAATTGTGAGCTGGCAGACATGCACGTAGTGTATGGATTAGCAGAGGGCCCACACGGTGTGCACCCCCATGCGCCACAACATCGCTTCGCAATAAATGTGTGGGCAGGTATGGTCGGTGACTGCTTAGTCAGCCCATACCTGTTACCATCCCACATGAACTGTGCTAAATATCGGATCTTTCTTGAACAAGTTCTACCAGGGTTACTTGATGATGTTCCAGCAAATGTGAGATGCAATATTTGGTTTTAACATGACGGGGTTCCTGCCCATTATGGAAGTTGTGTTCGTGACCATTTGAACAGGTGTTTTGGGCGTCGATGGATTGGCCATGGTGGACCCATTGCCTGGCCCCCACACTCACCTGATTTATCGAGCCTTGATTTCTTTATGTGGGTGGGGCCTCAAATCTATTATGTATGAATCGCCTGTGGAGACCAAAATGGATCTCGTGGCGAGACTTGTCTGCGCTGCTGCTACTGTCAAAGAAACTGTAGGTGTGTTTGACCGTGTCCGCCAATCCATACTGTGTTGGTGTCATGCATGCATCGCATCTCATGGTGGAACTTTCGAGCATCTGTTGTAGATTCATGAAATGCATCCATCTTGTACTCCATTGTTAATATTATGTCAAATAAATGTTTGCCACTAATTACTGTCTTGTGTCATTTCTGCTTCTTGTGCCTCTGCTACTACTTTCCCGTGACGTTTCCAGTTATGGGTTCCTATGCGATTCACATTCCTTTAGATGTTACCTACCTCCCCTAAACGTTTGTACCAATAATTTTGAGACACCCTGCATATATATATATATATATATATATTTATTTATTTAATTTTTTTTCACAATCACTCATTCATCTCTTTCTCAAACACCGGGGGGGCGGATGCAATGGTGCATAATGTAATTTAAATACTAATGCTTAATAATTAAGCTAAATAAGAAAGAATATAAAAGATTAAAACCACTTAACTGTAACATTTATGGTTTGACAGATATTTATTTAAGGTATACCCAGTATAAAATAAAATATTATTTTATTTTATTTTATTTTATTTTATTTTATTTTATTTTATTTTATTTTATACTGGGTATACCTTAAATAAATATCTGTTAAACTATGGACCCCAGTACTCCAGGCCCATTTGTCACTATTTATGGTTTGGTTTCTTTTTCTCACACACTTAAACTCTCATTAATTCTTCTGGCTTTCATTTTATTTGTTCGACTCTTGCTTTCTGCGGCCCCAAGAGCCAAGCGATATTAGTGACCACAGCGCCTTTTCATAGTGATTATCTGGTACGCTTTACTGTAATTACATTTCTCCTGAGTTTGGCAAGTCCATTAACTCTTGAGTATCAGAATTAAATAGATCTATTCAAATAATATAACTTAGAAAACAAAGTACATTTCTTTAACCCCTTTTTTATTTTTTAGTACATACTAACCTTCTCTTCGCTTGGGTCACTAGGTGGCATTGCTCTTGCCTCCACATGGCAGGGCTGGTAACCTGGAAGAAAAAGGTAATCTCCCAGGGCCAAAAAGAGCACGTCATGAGTAAATCAAACTCTGATTTATCTGGACTGTCAGATGCAACCCAGATATCTAAAAAGAAAGATAGTTCCATTGCAGTAAGTTTTTCGATTTTTTTCATTTTAATTTCTGGAGAGTATCATATGGAAGTGTTCTACGTACTATACTGAGGTAAACTTCTCTGATTATTTTACAAATCCCTCAGATCAAGAATGCAAAGAAAAACAAATCAGAACTTCCAGACATCAAATGAAAAGGGATATTAATGAAAAAGATGCAGATGATGGCATCCTAGAAATTTTTATCGAAGTAGACATGGACATGAGAAAGCCTTACTTTCCAAAGAAAGATAAAAACAAGAGTGAAAATCAGAGAACTTCAACAATACAAATGTTCTGAAAGCAGCCTAACAAGAAACAAATAATGGACACAATAATTCAGTGGAATTGTCATGGTTTCCGTGCCAATATTGATGACTTATATTATGTTACCTCTAAATATATGCCAATATGTCTCTGCCTTCAAGAGACATATTTAAAACCTCCAGATACACCAAAACTGTCTCAGTATAATATCTTTAGAAAATACAGAACCCACCAAAATACTGCACTTGGTGGTTTGCTGATGGTGTAGCTGTTTTAGTAAACCCACATGTTCCTTCCAATCTTGTCTCACTGAATTCTCTACTTGAGGCAGTAGCCGTCCGTGTAGCTGCTGACATTCACATTACAATCTGCTCCTTATACATTCCACCAAGTGATATCATTCGACAAAACAATCTAAATAGTCCCATTGCTCAGCTCCCCGCACCTTTCCTCATTCTGGGAGATTTAAATGGACATCACACAGTATTGGGGTAACAACCACATAGATCAAAGAGGGAAAACTAATTGAAAAATGTTTAGATGACAACAACCTTCTTCTAAATGATGGGTCACCAACATATCCCAAAAATCTGGTGGAGTGATGAATGCCGTATGGCTAAAAAAAAAAGCAAAATAAAGCATGGAATACCTTTCGCAGCTGTCCAACTATAGCTAATCTTATCATATGTTAGACTAATCTACATTAGACTCAGTAATAAAAAGGCAGCTTGGATCCACTTTACTTCAACCATCAATCAAGACATCCCTACACCCAATTTGGAAAATAATCAGAAAAATTAGTGGGAAATACCAGACGACTCCTGTCATGGAATGGAGGGGACAGAACATTTCTGACACTGTACAAATTGCCAATATCTTAGGGACAACTTTGCCAAAGCATCATCAGTGGAAAGTTATACACCAACTTTCACAGGCCCCGGGTGCCAAGCGAATTCGAGGTCAAGCGATTTCTCTGCGATATATAGAGTGCTCATCAAAAGCGATTAAAGTTTTTTCTAATTTTGTACGTTTCTATTAGCAGCTTTATTTCTATATTGTTCTACACTTAAAAGCCACAAGTTAGAACAGAGAAAGGAAACTCACCTTTCTTTATTTTTCCATATATCTCTATTTCCACTAACTAACTAACACTTTAACCGCTTGGCCTCCTAGCGGCACTGCTCCTGCCTCCCCGTGGCGGGGCCGGAAATCTTGGCAAGTAAGACCACTTGCCAAGGGCTAAAAGGAGCAAACATGGCAAACACTGACCATCAGGATATTGAGAACGAAAATCCAAAGAGACAAAAGACGGATCGGATGGAGCAACCTTGCCCATCGTTCTTAATCATCCACTCTCTTACTAGTCAGCCCATTAATAAATTGTCTCCGTTTGTCATACAAAAACATCTGGAGGGTATTGCAGGATCTCCCAAGATGGTGAAGAGACTGCAATCAGGAGACTTACTAGTAGAAACCACCAACCACAGACATTGAGAAGCTGTTACAGCTTACAAGTTTTGCTGGAATTCCAGTTAAAATATCCCCGCACACAACCTTAAATTCATCTAAGGGTGTGATATCCAGTTGGGACTTATTAAACGTTACTGAGGAAGAAATAACCCAAGAGCTGCAGGGACAACACGTAATTGAAGCAAGACGAATAATGATCAAAAAAGATAATGTACTTACACCTACAAGAAACATTATTCTCACCTTCAATACACCCAACTTACCCTCCTCTGTAAAAGCAGGTTATTTACTTTGCCGAATCCGGCCTTACATTCCAAACCCTTTAAGGTGTTACAAATGTCAAAAGTATAGCCACTCACAAACTGTATGCAGAGGAGTTCCTGTCTGCCCTAATTGTGGATCTGCAGATCACATACAAAGTAACTGTACAGCTACAAAAATGAACTGCCCAAATTGCAAAGGTGACCATCCTGCATATTCCAAGACATGCGAAAAGTGGAAAACCGAGAAAAAAATAGTAAAATACAAGGTTGAGAACAAAGTAAGTTACCCAGAAGCGAGAAAATTAGTTGCTCCAACTATAACCAAAAATATGACCTATGCCAATGCTGTGAAAAAATATCAGACAGTCTCCACTCAAACTGATGTAACAGTTCCCACTAACAAATCAATATCTGATTGGGCTAGAAATGTTCTTTCTAAGCAACAATCTAAGTTCTCTGACCAAGCCAATAATACTCCTCTGACAATACCAGCGGCATCACCTACTCCAGTCATAGATACCATATCTCATAGTTCAAACGCAAATGTAGTAAAAAATTTTCAGGACACAACCATGGACACAGATGGCACATCCATACAGGATGATCCCCCTCTAGAAATCCATGCAGAAGAAGAAATGGACACAGGTCGACCAGTTTTCTCCAAAAAAGATAAAACTAAATTAGAGCGTCATAAGCCAGTAACCTTCAAAAAACAGTCAGATACAGCTCCTTCAATAAAACACAAATAATGCCTTGTATTTTACAATGGAACTGCAGAGGCTTTCGTTGCAACACAGATGATATCCGTGATCTAATTAGCCGCTATTCTCCAGTTGCCCTTTGTCTTCAGGAAACTTACCTAACCTCGCAAATTTCTCCTTCAATAAAAAACTATTGTCTTTATCGAAGAGATCGTAACACAGCAAATGCTGCCCATGGTGGTGTAGCAATCCTGATAAACTCAAAGATCCCAACTAAACATATTCCACTTCAAACAGAAATAGAAGCTGTTGCTGTTCATATAACTCTGAATATTTCAATAACAGTTGTTTCAATATACCTACCACCAAACCATACTTATTGTTTAAAAGATCTTGAAGATCTATTCATACAGATACCTCCACCTCTCTGTATATTAGGGGATTTTAATGGGCACCACCCCTTATGGGGCGATCCTAAACTAGACACACGTGGTCGACTCGTTGAAAGCTTTCTAGAGTCACAAAACCTCACCTTACTCAATACTGGTACGCACACTCACATACAACTCCCAACTGGACACACCTCAGCAATAGATCTCTCAATTTGTTCTCCAATACTCTATCCAACCATAGAGTGGTATGTTTTAAATGATCCAATGGGCAGTGACCATCTTCCAATCATATGCAATGTTTTAATGTCACAGAGTCCATCAAACAAGCTCCGCAGGAAATGGAAATTTGTTCGGGCAAACTGGGCAAAATTTCGATCATCAATCTCTCTTGACGAGGAAAAAATCCAGCTCCAAAATATTGATAATGTAACAGACTACATCACATCACATCTCCTAAAAGTGGCCAAGGACACAATACCATTATCAAACCCCCCTGATCGCAAGCATTATAATTATTGGTGGAATGATGAGTGCACAAAAGCAAAGAAATCAAAAATCAAAGCCTGGAATTTATTTCGGCAATGTCCAACCACAACCAATCTCATTAATTATAAGAAGCTAAGAGCAAAAGCACGATTTGTACAAAAGCAAGCTAAGAAAGAATCCTGGACCCGTTTTGCATCGACCTTTAACAGAAACACTGATCCGAAAACTATATGGAAAAAAATTAGACAGTTATCTGGTAAGTTTCCTACTATACCTTCTCCAATCCTCTCCTGGAAAGGGCAAGATCTATCCAGTTCCTTAGACATTGCTAATGCTTTGGGCGATACTTTTGCTGAAATATCAGCGGCATCAGCATATCCTACATCATTCCAACGAATTAAAAACACTAGAGAAAAGCATGCCATAAAATTTCAAACTGCATGTACTCTTCCATATAACAAACCTCTGCAATACTTTGAACTTCTGCATGCCATTAGAACAGCCCACAATGGGGCAGCCGGGCCAGATGGGATTTATTATGTCATGCTTCAACATCTCGATGACAAAGCTTTAAGCCTGCTTCTGGTTTTTTACAATCGTATATTTTTAGAAAACGTTTTTCCAACTTCTTGGCACCACTCTACTGTTTTGGCATTCCTAAAACCTGGGAAAGATCCAACTAACCCCTATAGCTATAGACCGATCTCTCTATCAAGCTGCCTGAGCAAAATCCTTGAAAAAATTGTCCACAGAAGACTCGTATGGATCATTGAGTCACAACATCTAATGAGCCATAGCCAATATGGCTTTCGTAAAAATAGGTCATGCTTAGATCTTATGGTCAAGGCTGAATTTGCCATTCGAAATGCCTTTGTTAAACGGGAACATCTTGTAATGGTTTCAATAGATATCGAGAAGGCTTTTGACACTACCTGGCGGCATGGCATACTTAGTGATCTTTACTCTCTTGGTCTGCGAGGCAACCTTCCTATTTTTGTTCAGAACTTCCTACGTACTAGATCGTTTCAAGTTCAGTACCAAGATGCCCTCTCCAAAACGTTTATACAGGAAGAAGGAGTACCACAGGGATCAGTACTGAGTGCCACTTTGTTTGCTCTTAGAATAGATTCCATCACCAATCAGCTTCCAAATACAGTTGAGACCTACCTTTATGCAGATGA
Organism: Mastigoproctus giganteus; assembly: GCF_048544385.1. Taxonomy (NCBI): domain Eukaryota; kingdom Metazoa; phylum Arthropoda; class Arachnida; order Uropygi; family Thelyphonidae; genus Mastigoproctus; species Mastigoproctus giganteus. The sequence goes on from NC_143587.1 coordinate 144,107,706, forward strand.
TCTTTCCATCTCCTGCCATTCCCAAAATATGAGGTCTATTGAACGGCAGCTCCAGATATCACTTAATAAAATCCAACAGTGGGCCAGCCTCAATGGATATCGACTCTCGCAGCAGAAAACAGTTGCCATCCATTTTTGTAGACAGCGCAAACTTCATCTGGATCCTGAACTTCAAATTTATAATGTCTCCATCCCGGTCACTAATAGCATCAGATTTCTAGGATTAACATTTGATAATAAGTTAAATTTTATAGACCACATTAAAAATGTACGTACTTCCTGTCTAAAAAAGTTAAATATACTCAGAGCTTTATCCTCCCAAACATGGGGCGCAGATCGTACATCTCTGCTTCGGCTATACCGGGCATTAATAAGATCCCGTCTTGATTATGGAGCTCCCATCTATGATTCAGCCAGATTGAGTGCATTGCGTTGGCTTGATCCAATTCAACACAGTGCCTTGAGACTTTCACTCGGTGCTTTCAGAACATCACCAGCACAAATTCTCTACATTGATGCCCATGAACCGCCACTAACTTTACGTAGGAAAACACTGTTATTGAACTATGCTGTCAAGATACAAAGCTGTGCCATGCATCCGACTCAGTCATACCTGTTCAATCCACCATTAGAAAACCTTTTCAGAAATAAACCAAGCGTAGTAAAGCCAGCTGGTCTTCGCCTTCTTGAACTGATGCAAATTTGGAATGTTTCCATCCTTTCCGTACAACAGACAACAACTTGTCCTCAACCACCATGGTTTCCACCACCTATACCGACCTGTGACACCTACCTCTCTCAATGGGGTAAGAACATTTTACAAACATCAAATATCAAACAACTTCACGAAGCTCACATTCAAAGATACTTTGACTTCTCTCCAATTTATACAGACGGCTCTAAATCTAATTCAAACGTTGGAGCAGCTGCAGTGTTTCCAAATACCGTTATTTCAGCATCCTTGCCATCTGAATTCAGTATCTTCTCAGCTGAATTATATGCTATCAAACTAGCTTTACAGAATCTCTCTTCTGACTGTGCTTTAAAATATGTTATTTACACTGATTCACTCAGCTCAATCTTGGCTTTATATAACTCCTTAAATAAAGTACACCCTGTTCTAGACGAAATAAAAAGCATATTACTGAAAATTGAAGAACGCCATCAACTGGTCACCTTCTGCTGGATTCCAGCTCATTCTGGCATTTTGGGCAATGAACTGGCTGATAAAGCTGCAAAAAATCCAACTAGCTTCGACTTAACTGATATTCCTGTTCCGCCATCAGACTATGCATTAATCATTCAGTCTGCATGCCTGTCAAAATGGACAGCAATATGGCACTCTCAAATTAATAATAAATTATTTCAATTTAAACATGATCCAAAAATTTGGCGCTCCAGTGTCCGCACATCAAGACGAGAAGAGGTAGTCCTTTCCAGGGTAAGAATAGGACATACTTACCTGACCCACCTTTATTTACTCACAAGGAACAACCCGCCACAGTGTCCACTTTGTAATGTAAATCTGAGTATTAAACACATTCTCATTGACTGCCCTTACTATGAACAAGACAGAACTTCAACCCTACTATCACTGATTAATCTTCGTAGACCAATAACTTTAGAGAATCTCATTGGAGATGACGCAGATATTTCCGAATTTTTCAACTTCTTAAAGCAAACTGGACTTTTTACTCAATTCTGAATTTATGAAACTTTATCATTTCTTTTTATTATAAATGAATAGGCGCATTATAGCCAAAGTAGCTTATGCGCCATCAAACCTCCATATCAACAACAACAACCAACTTTCAGGAGATTTAAAACAAATACAGAAAAACAAAAATTAAACGTCTTATCAAAAGGAAAGAACAATATAACCTACCATTCACTATCCACAAACTGCGTAGAGCTCTGTCAACATCTAGATGCAGCTCGGTAGGACCTGACAATATCCACTATTCAGTGATACAGGAACTAAGTGCTGAATCATCGCAGTCACTCTTGGATCTGTTTAATAGACTTTACGTAGAAGATACATTCCTTAAACAATGACATCATGCTACAGTCCTTGCCTTCCTTAAACCCCGAAGGGACCCAACAAACCCTACTTGTTATAGACCCATTGCCTTGACTAGTTGCCTCTGCAAAATTCTTGAAAAGATGATAAACTGTCAACCGATATGGTACCAAAAAGCTTTAATCTCCTACATTCTGCACAATTTGGTATTCGCCAAAACAGATCAACCCTAGATATACTAGTAAGACTAGAGAACTCCATTCGGAATGCATTCCTCAGATCACAACATCATGTAATTGTTTGCTTTGATATTAGTAAAGCATATGTTTCCACATGGGAGTATGGCATTCTCCACGAATTAGATTACCATAGACTTGGAGGTCATCTACGGATTTTCATACAGAACTTCCTGTACAAATGCACATTTCAAATCCGATTTAAAACTTTGTTATCCCAAGTATACTTACAAGAAGAAGGAGTTCCCCAAGGCTCAGTTCTAAACACTACACTTTTTATAATTGCAATAAACAACATTGCTGAACAACTTCCGAAGAATATTGATAAAGCACTATTTGTAGATGATCTTAGCATTTCGTGTCATGTGAAGAAAATGAATACTGTTGAGAGACAGTTACAAGGGGCAATAAATAAAATCAGTTCATGGACACAAACTAATGACTACCAACTCTGTCCCCAAAAAACATTGTGCATTCATTTTTGCCGCTAATGTAAACTCCACCCACATCCCGAACTACTGGCGCCTCCGTAGCCAGATGGGAAAGAGCAGCAGTGCGTAGCACATGCTTCTTGATTAGACCGGGGTTCGAGCCCTATCACCACCAAATACGGAGGATGTGGAAAGGTCAGGGAATGACCACCGCATATCCCGGAGCAATGTGGCCTTAGTTGCTAATGCTCCTAAAAACCAAATAACAACAACAACCCGAACTAGTACCGAACGGACAACTAATAGCAGTTCATCCCACCATACGGTTCTTAGGAATAACATTACATCATAAACTTACCTTTTTAGAACATATTAAAAAACTAAGAATATCTTGTCAGAAAAAGCTAAATATCATCTGGGTTCTTTCAGCAATAAGTGGGGGAGCTGATTGCCTTACCTTGTTACAATTATATAGAGCCTTAATCAGATCGAAGCTTGACTACAGAGCACCAGTGTTATAACTCAGCAAGACCCACTGCCCTTTGCTGCTTGACCCTATCCATCATAATGCAATACGCATTGCCTTAGGAGCATATCGCACATCTCCAATACATAGATTACATGCCAAAGCATATGAACCCCCTCTCTCCATCAGAAGACAACAGCTGATATTACGCTATACATATAAAATTAGATCTATGCCAAAACACCCAAACTGGCAGATACTTTTCACATCACAGCATAGCAGGTTATACCAAAACTGCTCTACTGCAAATCGTCCTTTGGGTATGAGAATAAAACAACTCTTAGAAGAACTAAATTTAACCTTAGAGAATGTGGCGCATAACCTCCCATTCTCTCTTGCTCCTTGGAACATCACTCCACCTTCATGCGAATTACACATTCATGAATGGAATAAATCTACGTTACATAGGAAAAATTTCTTGCAATTATACCATGCAGCAGTGGACCAGTTTCCCAACTTCGTCATAGTATATACTGATGGATCAAAGAATGATGCCCACGTTGTATATTCTCAGCCAAACTAATAGCAATTCAGGTTGCACTGAATTACATTGAGTCCTCCGATATTAAAAATAGCATGATTTTCTCAGATTCTTTAAGTGCACTTCAAGCACTGAAAAACACCATGAACATCACTCACCCAGTTGTAAAAGAAAAAAGTCACCTCTTTGCATACATTATCAGAACTTGGGAGAAATATATGCTTCTGCTGGGTCCCAGGACATATGGCAATTCCTGGGAATGAACTAGTGGACAGTGCTGCCAAAGGCTAACCTACCACCCGACAGCAAGTGGAAAGTCCTTCATGAAGACTATAGACCAATAATCCAGGAAAAATGCACGTACCAGTGGCAGTTATCATGGCAGCAACAGCTTAACAATAAACTTTAAATTTTCTGTTTATACTCCGGCACAACAACGAAGTCAGTAAAGTTCACAATTAATCGTTAATACAAATATTTATCGTATTTAGTAGTCACGGGCTTAACCCCAGTCCACTCAAGGAGCACGTGCTATGCACTCTCGCTCTTGACCACTGAGGTATTAAACCAAATCTTGAGCGATGGCCTTCAAGCTTCAGTTCAATTCGACAGCAGGAGGTAATATTAGCTCGCTTGAGAATCAGTCACGCTAACATTACTCATGGTTATCTCTTAAGAGGGGAGACTCCCCCTCAGTATCATCACTGTAACACTACACTTTCCGTGAAACATATCTTTGTTGAATGCACAAAATATGCAAGAGAACGCCAGAACCTCACTGCTGACATAACGAAAGACCCTCTTACACTTGCTTTAATCTTGGGTAATAAAATAAATGTCTCCAACATCATTACTTTTCTCAAAACGATTAATATACATCACCTCCTTTAGCTAAAAAAAAAAATAATTTTTAGCCATAGTTAGGAAATTATCCCTACCTTCAAGAAATAACATCCATACTTACCATATGTATGGCACACTATGGCCATAGATGCTGATGCACCAAAAAAATCCCCAATCAACCAACCAACCTTGCTTTCTGCACTGCACTCTCTGGGCACCTTAACTTACTGTTATTCTTCAGTTGTGGTGCAGGCCTAGCCTCAAGTTTTTTGCAGGCCAGGGGAGAATGCAGTGATAGTGTTTGTGTTGTTAGTAAATGTTTGTTAGTATATATAAAGTAGTGTAAGTTATTATTAACTTTGTATTCTTTCAGCCAATTACATTTGCTCTTCCACTCATTCACTCACTTTCCCTCGTGCTGGGTCACTCTTTCTTTCATCAAAACTGACATTTATTCCTTTTTACCATAATTCCTAATTCACTCTTCCACTCAGTGACCAGCCTATTCATTCTTTCTTTCATTCTTCTTTCATTCTACATTGCATCCCATTGCTACCAGCTTACTAATATTTTTCAGCTAATCTGCTTCCCTGGCTGCCTGTACATCTCCCTCCCCCACATGGTTACTTATTTGATGTGGGGTTCCAGGTTCCTACACATGGCAGGGTTAGGCCTGGGGGGGGGGGACCCAGGTCAATCCAGTTTTGTCATGTCAGGGTGCTGCTCTCCTGACAGTTATTGTCTGGGCATGGTGGGAGACTTGGGCAATTTTAATTGTTGATTATTGTTTAATTGCTGGGGGGCTGAATTGCCATTCTTTGGATAGTTCTGCGCATTTCGAATACTTTCTGTGTGAAGAATGTAAAGGCTTTATAATTTTCATCTTCTGTGATAAACAGGTGTTCTTCTCCCCTAGGAAGGGGGCCAATCTCTGCTATTAGCTGTGTTCTGGGGATGTCATAAATTATAGATTCATATAGAATGTGTGCCCAGTCTTCCCTCTTGCCACGGGTGCAATTTGGGTCATCAGTCAGCCCTAAGGAGGTTAGTTTTGCCTTAGGTAGCCGTGAAATGTCAATATGAATGTTGTAAATAGTCCAGGAGCATACCACTTAGGCGGTTTTGGGCTGACCATTGCCACCCATGGCAGAAACCTTTTGGTAACTAGACCTCTGGTTTCCTGCTCCCATTTTGTTTGCCCTAGCTCATGGAGCTTTGTGGCTATTCTTTTTCTTTCAGCATTGAAAGCATTGGCTGTATCACGGGCTATCCCCAGAAATTCTGTGGGTATGCCCCTTTTAAGTCTATAATACAAGCCTCTTTTGGCTACTTCCAGGTCAAGTGGTAGAGTTCTGGCCAGCAACTGTAGTGAGGTGTGCTTACTGTGTGACATGCTCTGGTAATGGTGAGAAGTATTGTCCTTTTTATCGATTCAAATTTATTCCTGTTTCTTACTATGGTCGAGCGGGTGAACCGCGGACCGGCTCCATAGGTGATAACATAGGTAGGAACATTGCATGGTCACTGAAATCTTTTTATCTTTTACTGTTTTTATTATCTGGTTTTGGCCCATTTTATCTTCTTTTGCTGATATGCCAATAAAACCCAAACCATTCCAAATCAACATGACCAATCTGTAAGTTCAGTTGAGGTTTAAATCATTAGTTCTGCCTATATTACCATGCCCCCAGTAATTGGTGCCATTATGTGCTGATAAACAGTTTGTTACATCATCAGTGCAATAACATATGTCTTTCTTATGGAATATGTTCCCCTATCTACTTTACAATTAATTCCCCATTAAAACTACTTCTATCAGAAGCAAACCGTTCTTTGCTGGTTGATCATTTCTGGAGCCAGATTCAGATGTGTCACCCAACACTGCATAAAATATGTAATTGTAAATTCTTATGTATGCACATCACACAAATCAACATAATAGAATCTTGATAATTTGAGGCAAATGGAACCGAGGTTGCCTTAAACTATCAAAAAACTCATGGAACATATGGAATATATTCTCACAAAAAAAGGACAATTTACAATGGCATTTTATTAATAATAGTATATTTTCTAGTATCAGTACAACTTTGTGAGTCTCTTTTAAAAATTTTTCAGTTTTTGGAATGAATTCTTTAAAAATCACTGTTTGAACGGCCCACATCACATCCAAAAGATTTTCTGGGCTTTATGTGAAACTGTTGAGGCTGTCAAAGAAGCGTGTTTTAGGCAGCTAGTAGGGTTAAGCTAATTTTGCAATTCATAGTATGTGATATACAGAAACATAGAGGCAGAAAACGTATGGCAAGCAAGTATATTTTCTGCTGTTTTTTGGTGAGGAACTAGAATTTTAGATGTAAGTGATTGGACTTCCTTTCAGTCTCTACGAAAAATACAGGAATATAGTTTTGTTTATTTTTTCATATTCAGTCTTTGTGGTTTTTCATAAAATCAAGGTATCTTCAGAACATTTTTCCGAGCATCACCTTTCAGTTTTGATCTGTTTTGTGACACCAGTTCACAAAGTAACTTGTTTGCCAAAGTAGAAGCCATAAAAAGTTGGTATTATTTCTGACACAAATTTTTTATGGTTTCTCCTTTGTCTAATCCTTTTAAAGCTTCAGGCTTGACTTTCATTAAAGACTATTTTTCTCTTGCTTTTATAACTCATTGTACACTGTCAAAAAAAAAAAAAAAAAAAAACAACACTTAATATATACATGTGAGGAACAGCTCTAATAAACATAACTGCCTCAAAAACATGTGTACACAGTGATTCACTTGCCTCAACTGAAGTTTATTTTTAGAAGGGTGTCAGCTGGCCAGAGGAAGTGACCTCAGTTACAGTTATATTTTTGGACTATACAGAACCTTGAACTAATGGGACTAGAACCTTGAACAAATGGGACTCTGCTGTACAGTTATTAACAAGTGCCCAGAGAGTGAGTAATTAGCTTATATATACAGGTAGTTCTTGACTTTATGAGTTAATTCGCACCTAGCGCGTGCTTGTAAAGCAGGAATTTATTTCCCATAGACATAAGGTTAAAATAGGGGTTACATTCTCAACGATGAAATTAGTTAGCTAATTAGTTTGTTTAAGCAATCATTGATTTATCGAAAGAAATGGAAACGTAGCCTGTAAAATCAAGGAAATAATAATAATAGAGATTTTATTTACGATCTACATAAATGTTAGTAAAACTTATAAAAAGGTTAAAAATGTTAAAGAATGTTTATTCTTCATCATCATCGACTAAATGCACAATGGTTGATCACTCATTATTGGTTCAGCACTCATTGGTTTGTTGCACAAGGAGTCATCTTCTTCAGAAATATTTCAAGAGGCATTTGTTTCCAAGATAATTTCATGATTGCATGCATAAGCATTTTTTAACGACACACACAAATTTCAGCTAACACAATGCACGTAGAATAACAAGTTTGCAAAGCTTAAAAAAAAAAGAAACAAAGAGAAGATTCTGAAAATTTATTTGTTTTTTTAAATACAATTAAAGATTTCAGTAAAGGGGAAACACATTTTACCATAATAACGTAAAAACCACAATTTTAGCTATCAGCATTTTCGCAAATGCAGGAAGATCGAGTTTACTACCCATTTATAATTACTTGCAGTAACAGAAAAGCCGAATAAACCGGAAAGTGCAAATTGTTTTTATTGTTTTATGGTCGTGACCTCCAGAAATGTGCTTTAGAAAAATATCACAAAGGCGTTTAAAATTGATTCTTATAATGGAACATATGATAACAATGAAAGTGTGTAGTGCATTTTAATGATTTGAATTGGTTACCAATTCAAATCATTAAAATGCACTACACACTTTGTTTGTAAATTGTAACTAATACAATTTACAAACCATGTTCACGACCTTTTATATGGCCTTAAGGTCACGCTCGTGACCTTAAAAATGACATTTTAGAGAGATAAATAGCTTAGTTATGCAGCGAAAATTTCAACTTCCGAGATCTTGAAACGAATTACCAAAAAAACAATGTGTTATTGGGTTCACATTACGATATTTTCATGATACGATGGTGTCTCTGGAACTGATTAATAACGTAAAGTGGGGTAAACTATATTGTATAGCTACGCACATGGTTTGGAATGCAGTATTTATGAATGTTTAACATTAATTTTTTGCAATTAATGTTCATATTTTCGATTTTGTTGATACTTGGGAAAAAAAAACTCATAAACCCGGGAACTTGTAAAGGGAGAACTTCCAGTATATATACACACTCAGTGATCACTGACTTATGGCGACCCCATCCGTAATGGACTGTGCAGCATAGCTGGCTGGGGGCCAGCCGAGCTAGCCGGGTGGGTAAAGTGCCTGCCTGGCAACCCAAAGGTCACGGGTTCGATTCCCGCCTCGGGCTTGGATCAAAGTACTGCAAAAACCTTGGGAGGTGCATTATGGCCACAGAAGCCTATGCGCCAACAACTACCAAAAAAAAAAAAAGCAGCATAGCTGGCAGTATAAAAAGCTGAACAGCTTTGTACACTAGAGCAGTGCTAATTTGCATCTAATCGTGCAAGTCAAAGTGATAAAGTAGAAGTTATGGGACGTAGTAAAGATATATGAATAATGGTTTACAAGATGAGTTTCTAAAGGGCATGATTGTGGGATATAATACGTCTGGTACATCCATGCACTCAGAGTTTTACAACAGATGACCCAAAAAGACACTCTCCTTGTGGCTGATCACTGTTGATGGTGAATGCTGCGATGACAACAACAGCACGATGGTTGGTACTTGAGCACTGGAAATGAGCGTGCTGTTTTGATCAGTCACAATACCTTGTGCAACACACGGATGGACACCTTTGTGTGTCTTGCAAGCAATGAGCCCATGGACCTGGTGGTTGCTTAATATGGGGCATGTTTTGCTGGCAAGAACTAGGAACCCTCGTGCATTTGAATCAACATTTCACTGGTGAAGTCTACCAGCAACTCTTAGGAGACCATGTCCACCCTGCCATATTTAATTTTTTTTCTGGATGGAAATGTTTCTTCCAAGACAATAATGCACCATGTCACAGGGCCTGCACTGCGCACAAGCAGTTTGACTAACAGAGTGAAGATATCACCCATCTTGATTGGCTTCCAAATTTGCCTGACCTCAATCCAGTTGAACTGTGGGATGTTTTGGAATGGGAAGTGAGGCGTACGGACACGTGGCTGTCATCTCTTTTGACCCTGTAAAGCCTTGCATGCAGCATCACTACAGATCCTTACTGATGTTTTCAGAAATCTAGCAGAGTCAATGCCAAGGCAAATAGTGGCTGTTATTCATGCAAATTGTTGCCCAGTGTGGTGTTAGGTAGGTGGTCACAATTCAATGATCACTGAGTGTATATAAGGATATCTGCTTAGCTCTTTTATAGATATCATTTCTTTCTTTAAAATTAGGTTACTGTTTGTCAGATCAGTGGTCCCTTTATGCCAGCTTACAGAAAAATTAACCCCTCTCTAATATGTGAAATATGATTAAAAATTTTGTTTTCTGTAATTCTGTTGCAGTTATAAGTTGTTATTGCGAGTTTTCATGGTTACGCATGTGTAATGCTGGTATGAGGTATATAGAACTGATAGTAATCCCAATAATTACTTTTTACTTGTGCATTGACGGGTGTTGGTTCCTGTTGAAGTACTTATCAATGTGTAAAGACAGTAATTAGTTTTTGTTTTATATTTTTATATTCTGTATAATTATAATTTGATTAATCTAATTTTGGCTTATTTAATATACATAGATTTATATCATTACATATTGCTGTTTAACAAACCAGTACTGAGGCTCCGAGTGCCAAGTGATTTGCAATCAAGCGACTAAGCACTGCAAATTAGTGCTTTCTCTAGAAGGAGTAAACTGTTTTTGTTTAAAGTTAAACTAAAACATAATTGAATATGCCTTAGTAAAAAAATCCACTTTCCTAGTTTATAGATTAGGAATAAAAGTAATCTCCTTTTTTGTTGTTTACTTTCTCTGTATGTATGTACATATTTATTACTTACCCTGTCTTCTGCTTGGTCACAACTTTGCACTGCTCCATCTTCCACTTGGTGGCAGGACAGGAAACTTGTCTGAAGTTGTCCCATCCTGGGCAGAATGGAGCAAACTGACCAACCCAGAAGCCACTGGGTTGTCTCACTCAAATATAACAGGGTACAAACACGAAAACCTAGTTCCCTCCACAGCCAAATAAAAAAAAAAAAACCTGATGAAATGGTATGCCTGGCTTCAACTTTTTTAATAATTCATTCTAATAGTTAAATGACAGTAAGTAAATTGCCGTCATTCAAAATATGAAAATACTTGGAGAGCATTGCTGAGCATCATGTTCAGCTACCAAACCCACCTGCATTAACTGCCAAGGAGAACACTCTGCTTACTGTAGAGCATATGAGAGTTGAAAAGAATAAAAATAAATTCAGCTCTTTCTATACAATGGAATTTTCCTTGAATAGCAGTTTCCAAATGCCTGGCGCAAAGCAACTATTCATTTGCTAAACTAGGAAAGGATTCTAAATTTCCAAAAAAATTGTCGACTAATTACTCTTACTAGCTGTTTGTGCAAGATATTGGAGGGAAAGGTCAATGCTCATCTTGTATCGAATAGCTTTTTTTTTCCTGCATTCAGTCCGGCTTCTGAAGAAAGGGTCCACTTTGAGTCACTTAATTTGACTAGAAACATCTGTTCATGATGCTTTCCAAAAAAGTTAGCATGTGGTGTCCATCTCCTTTGAATGGAGAAAGTGTATGACACAACATGGAGATTTGGTATTTTGAGAGACCTTTATAACCTCGGTTTAAGAGACCACCTTCCCTTTTTTATTAAAAACTTTGTATCCTGCGAACTTTTCCAAGTTAGAGTAGGATCCACCTTCTCTCAGTCCTTTTGCCAAGAGGAGTGAGTCCTGCAATGATTTGTTATAAATGTTACGCTTCCTTCAACCATAAACAGTGCACTTTGTCGATAACCTCAGCATATTTTCCCAGTCATGCAGTATGAGAGTTATTGAGAGAAAACTGCAACAAGCTATTGATTACCTTCACTCCCAGGCACTAGCCAATGGTTTCAAGTTCTTGCCAGAGAAGACTGTTTTCATCCATTTTAGTTGCAAACATAAGCTCCACCCTGAACCAGAATTCAGACTTGCACAGAGCACCAATCCAGTAGTAGTGGAGACAAAATTCTAGGGACTCGTATTCAATAAAACCCCTCGACGTGGGCACCTGTATGTGGTGAGGGGCCTCCCAGTGATGCTGCTGGGCTTCCAGATTAGCATCACTGGGATCTAACGTCCATACCTTGGTTCCAGGGTTACATCTTTGGAATCCGGCGTGTGCAGCCGTTCGCCGCGACCCGTGGAATTCGGAAAGGGGGATCCTGGTGGTTGAGGGGCCCAGCCTTAATACACCACTTAGGCCCCTGCTTCGAAAAGACAGGTATTCCCGGACCGGCCCGACCGGGATCAATCGGTGGGTGGTTCTTACTGCTAGGGTCAACTGTGTTCCAATAAGTCTCCCTCCCTTTGGTCCTGGGACGGGATCAAGGCTTATTGGAAACGTGGGTATGGTGCCTCTAAGCTAACTTGGCATCCCATTCGTGTACGCAGTACCTGCTAGTTCACGAGTGGGCGTCCCCTCGTAGGGCTCTGTGGTGGGTGAGGTACTTAGGGCATCATAAATTTTTATCTTACTCCTATGAGTAATTTAAATCCTTCTTCTTCTGGGGCCCCAACAAGGCCCCTACCTAACCGAGATCATGACGCAGAAAACACCTCTGCAAAAAGAGCCAGGACTGAGGATACACCACCATCAGTGACACCGCTTTTCCTCATTCTCCATTCCACCGGAGAGTAGTCCATTGGAAAGATGTCAGCCTTCTTTATCCAGAAAGGATTAAAAGGGTTGGCAGATTCACCAAAATCCGTTAAACGACTGCGTTCCGGCGACCTTTTGGTCGAAGCTATAAATATAAAACAGGCGGAAAAAATCCTGAAAGCCACATCAATAGGGGGAATACCTATCATCGTAACGCCCCACAAAACTTTGAACTCTTCACAAGGTGTCATTTCAGAGTGGGACCTTCTTCATGGCATAGAGTGATGGCTGTCAAAAGAATATCAATGAGAAAGGATGGGAATCTCGTCCCTACCCAAGTTCTCATCCTAACATTTAACACCCCACGGCCTCCAAGTTCCATCAAAGCAGGCTATCTAAACTGCCCAGTGAGGATTTATATCCCAAACCTACTGCGGTGTTTTAGATGCCAAAAATACAGCCACTCACAAACATCTTGTTGTGGTAACCCTGCCTGTGCTCGATGTGGTGTTAAAGACCACGAGAGCAAGGAATGTTCAGCTCCAAAACCGATCTGTGTCAATTGCCAAGAAGAGCACCCCGCCTACTCTAGAGCATGCCAGCGGTGGAAGGATGAAAAAGAGATCCAAAAGTTAAAAACAGAGTTGAATTTCTCCTACCCAGAGGCCAGAAAACGTATCCAACCAATAAATAGCGGGTAACCTTCATATGCCCAGAAGGTTTCTATTAAGTGCACTATCGGGACACAAACCGAGATTACTATACCACCAAGAGAGTCATTCACTCCGATTGCACGCTATTTATTGAGTTCACAAAAGCCCACCAAAAAAACAGTCAGCTGCCACTGCTATATCCGTACCTCCTAGTGCTCCACCATTACCAAAACCAAGTGGTAAAGAGCCTCCAATAATAACAGAAACAATAGATATAGAGAACAAGGAGGTACTGGATGAATCAGTCTTGGAACTCTTTGCGGAGGAAGAAATAGACACGGAACAGCGTCAATTCTTCCCGAAAAAAGATAAATCCAAGACTGACAAAAGTAAGCCCTCAGCACCTCGGAAGTCGCCTGATGGACCCACCAAGCCAAAATAATGGCTAAATTCCTACAATGGAATTGTCGTGGATTCCGGCGAAATACAGATGATATCAAGGCCCTCCTGCAAAAGCACAAGCCAGTTTGCTTTTGCTTGCAGGAGACTTATCTAAGGGCAAATGATAACCCCACCATGCATAACATAACATTTTTTTCGTAAGGACAGAATTGCGGATGGTCCTGCTCATGGGGGAGTGGCTATCTTTGTGGGCAACCAGACCCCAGTTCAGCCCTTGCCAATTACAGCTAGCATAGAGGCTATTGCAATTCGCCTTACAGTGGGATTTTTATTAACTGTGTGTTCTATTTATTTGCCACCTGGGACTGACATCTTCTAGGAAGACCTTGATGATCTTGTAACGAAGTTTCCTCCCCCTTTTTTACTTCTCGGGGATTTTAACGGACATAACACCCAGTGGGGTAGTGCGAACATCAATGGAAGGGGACGAGTCATAGAGCGTATGCTAAATGACACTGACCTTCCCCTTCTAAATACTGGAACAAATACCTTCTTCCACATGCCTACCCGTACGTGTTCTGCCATTGATCTCTCTATCTGCTCCCCTTCTCTGCTCCCTTCACTCACTTGGGAAGTAGAGGAGAACCCATACGGAAGTGATCACTTCCTTGTGATAACCTCATTATACAGTGCTAGACAATGTCTTCCTTTCAGGTTACCACGGTGGAAGATTGATCAGGCTGACTGGTCTACCTTCCAACATCAGGCAAATTTTGACCTCAGTACCGTCAGTCAGGACCCTATCAATGATGCAGTAACGTACATCACAGAAATTATCGTCCAAGCAGCTGCGAATGCTGTTCCAAAAACATCTGCCCAGTTTCCACTATTTCCCAAACCTTGGTGGCATTCACAATGCACAGCATCAAAAAAGGCTGAAAACAAAGCGTGGGGGATATTCCGCCGATATCCTACCACGACCAACCTTGTAGCCTTCAAACGCACACGAGCTAAAGCACGCTATATCCGCCGTCAGAGTCAAAAGGAATTGTGGATCCGTTTTACATCATCTATTAGCCAGTCTACCAACTCTAAGGTAGTCTGGGATAAAATCCGGAAAATGAAGGGAAAATATACATCCCACCCTTATTCAATCCTAGATTATAATGGATGCACTATTGCAGATCTAACTGCAATAGCCAATTCTCTTGGGGAAACATTCTCTAACATCTCTGCAACATCTACGTATTCCCCAGAGTTCCTGGTCCCGAAACATAAAATTGAAAAACAGGATCTTAATTTAATGTCTAAGAGCCTTTATCCCTACAACGGGGCATTCACTATAGAGGAACTGAAAAGAGCCCTCACTCTTTCCAAAGCAAGTGCTGTTGCACCAGATGGCATCCATTATGAAATGATTAAGCATCTTTCACCAAAATCTATGGATTATCTGCTCCTTTTATCGAAGGGCAGTTTCCGGATTCCTGGCACAAACCAATCGTTCTTGCCTTTGCTAAGCCAGGAAAGGATCCAAAAGTCACTACTAACTATCGTCCTATTGCTCTGACTAGCTGTCTGTGCAAAATCCTGGAGAGGATGGTAAATTTTCGTTTAATCTGGTATTTAGAATCAAATGACCTTCTCTCCAACATCCAGTGCGGCTTCCGAAGGAACCGGTCCACTTTGGACCATCTTATTACACTGGAAACATCCATCCGGGATGCTTTCCTAAAACGTGAACATTTAGTGACTGTATTCTTTGACATGGAGAAAACGTATGACACAACTTGGAGATTTGGCATCTTAAAAGATTTGCATAGCCTTCGTCTTAGAGGGCAACTTCCCATTTTTATTAAAAACTTTTTAGCCAATCGATCTTTCCAAGTTCGTGTGGGATCCTCACTCTCTAGGTCCTTCACCCAAGAGGAGGGAGTACCACAAGGATCAGTTTTAAGTGTCACGCTTTTTGCCATCAAAGTAAATTCCATCACAGAACAACTTCCTCCAACTGTAAACAGTGCCCTCTATGTTGATGACTTTAGCATATTTTGTCAGTCATGCAACATGAGGGTTATTGAAAGACAACTGCAAAAAGTCATTGATCGCCTTAATTCCTGGGCACTTGCTAATGGCTTCAGGTTCTCGCCAGAGAAGACTGTTTGCGTACATTTTTGTCCTAAGCGTAATCTTCATCCTGAACCTGAATTAAGGCTCGGACAAAATTCTATTCCAGTAGCGGCAGACAAAATTCTTGGGACTCGTGTTTGATAAAAAGCTGACCTTTCTGGATCACATCCGTCAACTCCGCACAAAGTGCACAAGAGGGCTGAATATTCTGCACTCTCTTTCCTCTACCTCTTGGGGTGCGGATCGATGCACGCTACTACGCATCTACCGTGCACTTGTACGATCCAGACTAGATTACGGGTCCCTGGTATACAATTTGGCCAGAGACAGTTTACTTCGATGGCTGGATCCTGTCCATCATCAGGCTCTCCGTATCGCTACTGGAGCATTTCGAACATCTCCTGTCCAGAACTTATACGTTGAAGCAAACGAACCACCGTTATCACTTCGACGTAAGCAGTTGTCTCTAAAGCTGAAAAAACTGAAATCCCTGCCAGACCTTCCTACTTGGCCTTTCGTTTTTGAGCCACGATGGAAAAATTTGTACAACACCCGTAAGACTGCCAGTCGTCCTTTTGTTATTCATCTCCAAGAGCTACTCAAAGAACTTAATATCAAGGTAGACAAGGTTGCCCAAACACCAAAGCAACCCCTTCCACCCTGGCATGCTCATGTTCCAGCATGTGACTTGTCCCTTAGAAATTGGGGAAAGTCGGACACTCCATCTTCTGTCTACCTGCAGCTTCATTCAACACACCGAACTGAACATTGACTTCGTACCAGTTTACACAGACGGTTCGAAGTCGGAATCATATGTGCGATCTGCTGCTGTCTTTACAGACACCACTACATCGGAGCAGATTCCCTCTGAATGCAGCATATTTACTGCAGAGCTGCACGCTATAGAGTTAGCCTTGGATCACATTAATAAATGCCAATACCAACGGTTCATTTTATATTCCGACTCTCGCAGTATGTTACAGGCTTTAATAACCGTGAGATATAATTCTCATCCAGTTCTGTCTAGCATTCAGCAGAAGATTCACTTCCTCTGTGAACGTGAATATGATATCTGCTTCTGCTGGATTCCTAGCCACGTTGGGATTAGTGGAAATGATTTGGCCGACACCGCAGCCATATCAGCAATTCCCAATAATAATCGCTGCCTGTCAGTCCCCTACACAGACTACAGGCAAATAATACACCAAAAGATATATTCCCAATGGCAGGATTCGTGGAATAGACAGACTGCGAATAAATTATATCATATAAAGCCTGTAATTTTGAGGACGAGAGTTTCCTGTGCGGACATGCCTTTCTGCCGCTCTTGGAACAGAGAAGTTTTTTCTGATTTATTTTCTGCTTTATTAGTTTAAATTGACATATTAACTTATTTCTAGAGTAGCTTTATATTCCTATTTACGGTACTTAAAGTTAAAGTAACTTAGATAGAGATTTGTAGGTATTACTTAGTATCGGAAAAGGTATCAAATCCACGTGTTTACCGTTCATAAACAGCCGCCATTGTTACGTAAAAATTAATCAGTAAAATCTGTTAATCTTGTCGAACTTCATTGGCAATTAAATTGTACTTTTTAACTATACATATAACCACTTAGGTTACGGGACATAACTAATTAGTAAAAATAAATAATTAATACATAACTTGATACGGAAGTTATATAAAGGGATTTCGTAGATAACACTCGTTACTGAAACGCGATACAGCATATCCGGAATTCGATAGCATTAGCTTTGTATAGTATAGTGCATAATATAATATTGTCAATTAATCAGTAGATCTATTATTCTTGTTAAACTTCATTGTCAATTAAATTGTACTTTTAAGTATATATATATAACGACTTAGAGTACAAACGTAACAAATAATTAATACATACTTGATACGGAAGTTATATAAAGGGAACTCGTAGATAACACTCGTTACTGAAAAATAAATATAGCGTTATAACTGTGTTAAGATACAAGTTTAAGGTTTTAATTTTGTTCTGAAATTGTAATTTTATTGACATTTAAATCGAAATCATGACTCTGACCAGAGCAGCAAAGCAAAAGGCTCAAGCTAATGGGAGTGCTGTGACTCAGGGGAGAACTGAGGGGGGCAGTTGCCCTCTGAATCACAGGCTTTTAAGATGCACTGTTTGCTTGATGTTTGCGGAGCAATCGGGTACGGGACATGATACTGCCATGGGGGATGTCTTTGTGTGTGCACGATGCAAGGAAATTAGGCGACAACTCGGGGTTGTTATGGGCCTATATGAGACCTTGAAGGACAGGGTGGATGCCCTCGAAGGAAATAAATTGAGGGGCCCATCAAGCTCTCAGCTGCCCACATCAACGCCAGAACTTGCACTTGGTCATCTTGCAACACAGAGGCAGCCCCCAAGGCAGAATGCGCTGGTCCCACAGGAACTAGTAGTTGTTGGTGACTCTATTGTCAGGGAAACGGGGAACATGCTTTGTAAAAAAGGATAGGTGGAACAGGACCAGGGTATGTCTGCCAGGGGCAAAGGTTGATGACGTTGTAGAGCAGATATCATCTTTTAAGGGCACAAAAGGTGATATAGTTGTACACGTTGGCACTAATGATATTAAGAGTTGGAGACCAGCGGAATTACTTAACAAGTACAGGTCACTGTTGAAAAAAAGCCATGAAGTAGGGTTGAATTTGAAAGTGTCTGCAATTCTGCCCAGACACGATAGGAGGGAGTATATGATGAGAGCCTTGTCGATCAATTCGGCCCTGGAAAGATTGTGCAAGGCTCAAGGGGTAGAATTTTTTTCAGCCTGGAATGTACTTGTTAACAGGAGAGATTGCTTCTACAGGGATGGGATACACTTAAATAGAAAGGGTGCAAGAATATTTGCTGATGCTATCGAGGCAGTGTTAGGTGGGTCGGAAAACTGCTAGCTTGGGGGGAGACAAAGACTAATGGATTAACAGTAGCCACTGGCAGAGGTGAAAGAGATTCTTGCACTGCTTCTATTGGAATGAGCAGAAGCCTGAAAAACAAGATGCAGGATATTTCAGAGACTGCTGGAAGTCATTGTGATACAAGTAAACACATGGGTTGTGTTAGGGTAGCTAAGAATAGAAACAGGTGCATGTATACTTGCGTGTACACCAATGTTAGGAGTTTAGTAAATAAATTTGATGAATTTGAGTTATTGCTCAAAACATCAAAGGCAGATATTGTTGGGATATCAGAGACGTGGTGTCACACAGATATAAGGAATGCAGAACTGGAATTTGGGGAGTACAATGTGTATAGAAAGGATAGACAGGATAGGAGTGGAGGAGGGGTTATGCTATTAGTTAAAAAACACATAAAATCAAATGAAGTGAAGCCAGTCGACATTGATGGACAGGGCAGTGTCGAGTCAGTTTGGTGTGACATAAGCATAGGTAAATCAAAATTGAGAGTAGGAGTGTGCTATAGGCCTAATGACTCTGATGAGTATAATAAGATACTGTACAGGGAAATAGAATGGGCCAGTAAATCAGAGAGTCTTATAATGGGGAATTTTAATTTCCCAGATATTGACTGGAATTTGTGGGTTGGTCACTCACACACTAGCAGGGCTTTTGTGGATTTATTGGATGATTGTTTTCTACACCAGCATGTTCGGGAGGCAACTAGAGGGAGTAATACTCTTGATCTGATTATCAGTAGTGATTCTTCATGCATTAGGAATCTGCAGATAAAGGAACCACTGGGTGGCAGTGATCACAGTGTGCTGAAGTTTTTTTTTTTTTTTTTTTGGTAGTTGTTGGCGCATCGGCTTCTGTGGCCATATTGCACCTCCCAAGGTTTTTGCAGTACTTTGATCCAAGCCCAAGGTGGGAATCGAACCCACGACCTTTGGGTTGCCGGGCAGGTACTTTACCCACTCGGCTAGCCCGGTCAGCAGAGTGTGCTGAAGTGGGATTTACTCAAGGAGGTAACTACCATCAGAGGTAAAGGGAAGGGTTTTTGCTTTCGTAAAGGCGACTATGATGGTCTGAGACAGTATTTAAATTCTATACAGTGGGACCAACTGATGATGTTACTAACAGCAAATTCAAAATGGGAAGCATTCAAGGAACTAATCTTGGTAGTTGTTGACAGTGGCTTTACATACCAACCAAGAAATATTGTTCAAGGTTCAGGCCTAAATGGTTGTCAGATGAACTAATGAGACATATGGCAGAGAAGAAAAATGCATGGGATACATACAAATTAATGGGTGACATGGAAGCCTATGATAGATATAAGTTGGTCTGTAACCAAGTCACAAAGGAGATTAGGCAGGCAAAGGCAGATTATGAGAAATCCTTGGCAAAGGATGCAAAGAAAAAGAGTTCTTTACCTATTTAAACTCAAGAAGGAAAGGGATGAATCAGATTGGTCCACTGGATGTTGATGGTTCAACAGTTGAGGATCCAGCTCAGGTGGCTAACAATCTAAACGAGTATTTTGCATCTACATTCACACATGAGGAGTTATTCAGGAAGGGGAATGTCGTAGGTGAAGTAAACATTGGCAGTGAGCTAGATTATTTTCTAATAACTGAGAGGAAAGTGGAGAAGAAATTGTTGAGGATAAACATAAAAAAGGCACCCGGGGTGGATGGGATCTATCCAGTTATATTAAAGGAGGCAGCAAAGGAAGTAAGCAAACCCCTAGTCATAATTATGAGAGCTTCTTTGGACTCAGGGGAGGTACCCATGGACTGGAGATGTACAAATGTAACCCCAATTCACAAAGGAGGATCAAAGGCTGACACAAGTAATTATAGACCTGTTAGTTTAACTTCGGTTCCAGGAAAATTAATGGAGGCACTGGTTAAAGAAGCACTGCAGGATCATCTGGACAAGAATTCATTTATAGCTCATACACAGCATGGTTTTGTTAAGGGCAGGTCTTGTCTGACCAATTTGATTGGATACTATGATGTAGTCACAAAAGAACTGGATGCAGGGAATAACTTTGATATTATATATTTGAATCTTAGAAAGGCTTTTGATACTGTTGCGCATGGAAGACTGGTGCACAAATTGGAGAAGTGTGGCATTGGAGGCAAGTTGCTGCTATGGATAAAGGGATGGTTGAGTGGCAGAAGACAGAGAGTGGTAATCAATGGACACTGCTCAACGTGGACTAATGTTATTAGTGGAGTTCCTCAGGGTTCAGTGTTGGGTCCATTGTTGTTTTCTGTATTTATAAATGATATTGATGATGGTGTATCAGGCTTAATGTCTAAGTTTGCAGACGATAGCATGGTTGGCAGGGTTGTTAAGGACACTACTGATTCTATGCTGCTGCAACAGGATCTGGAAAGGTTGAGCAGATGGGCTGAGAGGTGGCAAATGAAGTTTAACATTGACAAATGTAAAGTACTACATATGGGAAACAGTAACCCCAGATCAACGTATCAACTCTGTGGTACTACGCTGACAGTGGTAGAGAATGAAAAGGACCTGGGGTTAATTGTGCAGGCAGATATGAAGTTCTCTGAGCAGTGCAGACGAGCTGCAAGAGTAGCTCATGGTGTCTTGTCAATGATATACAGGAATTTTTCTAGCAGGGACAGGGATGTGATTATTCCCTTGTATAAGGCATTGGTCAGGCCACACCTTGAGTACTGTATACAGGTCTGGAGGCCTCATTTCAAGAAGGATGTAGAGCTGCTGGAACGAGTACAGAGAAGGGCAACAAGATTAGTGAATGGAACAAAGGGTTGCTCTTACGAAGAAAGGCTTAAGTTTTGCAAATTACAGAGCCTGGAGACTAGGCATCGGCGAGGTGATCTGATAGAGGTGTATAAGGCTTTGAATGGCTTGAGCATGCTCAATGCCAATGGGATTCTTCCTCTTGCTCAGAATAATCACCTGAGAGGGCATAAATTCAAATTGAGGAAGGACGGATGTTGGATAGATGTGCGGAAATTTGCCTTTAGCCAGCGGGCAGTTGGTTTGTGGAATAGACTCCCATCGCTTGTTGTTGAAGTTGATAGCCTAAATAAATTTAAGGCTCAGCTGGACAGGTATTTCGAACGAACGGAGGGGTGAAATGGGAGTAATGGTTGTTTTTTTTTTTTTTTTTTTTTTTTGGCTGATGCTGAATAAGCTTGCTTTCTTGCATCTTTTGCCTCTACTAATGCTAATTGAACCGTGGCAGTCTAGTCTGCGCAGGAATCGTAAGGAGGAAGTTGTTCTTGCCAGGACCCGCATAGGACATAGTCATTTGACTCATTCGTTTTTGCTGAGGGCAAATGACCCTCATATGTGTGAGTCCTGTGGCACAATTTTATCAATCAGACACATTTTAATTGATTGTCCAGATTTTAGCAATATTCGTTTTGTCGCTTTTAATCATCTGACTGAGCTGTATACACTCAGTCAGATTTTATCCGACACTGACAATGTGTCTGCTGTTTTTAGCTATTTTAAATCAATAAAGATTTTTACTTGTATTTAAAATTTACATGTTATTGTTATTTCTTTATTGATTTATCTTTTTTACATTTTATACCTTTGTTATTTTATATCTTGACATGGTGACCTAAGTAATTAGGTCAGCGAAATTAAAATTTTTATATATCACCTGGTTTTGGCGCATTATAGCCTTAGTTGTTAATGCGCCAATAAAATCCAAGAACCAACCAACCTATTCAATAAAAAGTTGACATTCTTACATAGTCAACATCCCACCAAGTGCTCAAGAGGACTGAACATTCTTTGTGCGCTCTCTTCTACTTCTTGGGGTATAGACCGATTCACCTTACTCTGTCCGGATTGTGCACTTGTACGATCAAAATTGGCCCTGGGTGCCAAGTGTTATAGTGATCAAGGAATTCTCTGAGTGATTTCTGTTTTCAAAAAGATAAAGTTTTGTTTCAGTTTTTAAAGTTCTTTTACTTTCCTATTAATTGATAGACAACTTAATCTTACGAACCATAAGTAAGTTTCAGAAAGGAAAAATGCCTTTCTTTTTTTCCTTTAAATTAACTTACTAACATACAGGGTGATTCACTACCAGTGCGACAAACTTGCAGGACGTGTAGGGGGCACAAAGACGAATCGAAATCACATAGCATTGCAGGGTCTGAAATGCCTTCGTCATGCGGTAGAGGACGTTGAACGGGAGGTCGTGTGAACAGCGATCCTGCTGGAAGTCAGCATTTGCGAACCGGTTCCCGAGGCAGTAGGATGGACGAGTATTCAAACGTTGAACTGGCCGACATGCACCTCGCGTATGGAGCTGCGGACTGTAACGGGCGTGCCGCTTTGCGCTTGTACCAGGAACGTTTCCCGCACAGGCGTGCTGCTCATCATACGATTTTCGCACGTGTGCACAGAAGGATACGTGAGACTGGTTGTTTCACAAGAGGTACGAGGATACCAGACAATGAGGAGAATGTCCTACGTCTTGCAGAAGGCAATCCGAGTACGAGTACTCGAGCGATAGGCCAACAATTGGGTATTTCCCAATCCACTATATGGAGGATACTGTCAACAAACCAAATGAGTTCATACCATCTGCAACATGTCCAATCATTGGAGCCTGCGGATTATCCACTCCGGAGGACTTCTGCTATTTGGTTTCTTCAACAGAAACTTTCGCAAATGCTGACTTCCAGCGGGATCGCTGTTCACGCGACCTCCCGTTCATCGTCGTCTACTGCATTATGAAGGCATTTCGGACCCTGCAATGCTATGTGATTCCGATTCGTCTTTGTGCTCCCTACACCTCCTGCAAGTTTGTCGCACTGGTAGGGAATCACCCTGTACATACCGCTTGGTCACTCTGGCAGTACTGCTCTTGACTCCCTGTGGTGGGGCTGGTAACCAGGGAGAAGAAACCCACTCTCCCATGGCTGAAAGGAGCAAACATGGATAGTAATATGTATCCACCTTTAGAGCCATCAAACTCAAGACTACCTACAAATGACACTGAAAATGGCTTCTCTCAACCCAAGAGGTTGAAAACAAACCCTCAAGAGGAGATACCATCATTCCTCATACTGCACTTTCTCTCAGACCCGCCTCTGAGTAAGTTATCACCATTCCTTGTTCCGAAATGTTCGTTATTTGGTTTTTAGGAGCATTAGCAACTAAGGCCATATTGCTCCAGGGATATGTGGTGGTCATTCCCTGACCTTTCTGCAACCTCCATATTTCGTCGTTACAGGCTCGAACGCCGGTATAATCAAGAAGCATGTGCTATGCACTGCTGCTCCTGCCCACCAGGCTATGGAGGCACCTTCCGAAATGTATTGAGTCTGCTGCAGGTCACCTTACTGTTTCCACCGAAAACAGTAAGGTGACTCCAGTAAGGAGATATTCTGGTAGAAACCATGAAATCCCAACATTCTGCATAGTTATTAAAGCTGACTATTTTTGGCAGACAACCAATAAAAGTTACTCCCCATGCCGCCCTAAACTCCTTGAAGGGAGTAATTGCAGAATGAGATTTACTAAATGTGCCACAGGAGGAAATTGTCCAGGAGCTTCATGAACAAAGAGTCATTCAAGCAAGAAGAATCATGACTCAGAAAGATGGAATTCTTGTTCTCACATGCATAATACACTTTCAGATCGCCCACCTTACCAAAATCTGTCAAACAGGATATCTCCATTGCCATGTCCGTCCTTACATCCCAAACCCAATCAGATGCTACAAGTGCCAAAAGTATGGACACTCCCAAATTGCATGTAGAGGCGAGGCAAATGTCCAAATTGTGGGTCAAAGGAGCACAATCAATCTGAATGCACTGCTACCACTTTTCATTGCCCAAAGTGTAAGGGTAATCACCCGGCTTTCTTCAAAATATGCAAACTATGGAAGCAAGAAAAAAAAAATACAGAAATAGGAAGTTGAGAATAAAGTGACATATTCAGAGGTGAGAAGGCAAATACTGAAAACAGATCCAAAATGTACACATGCAACGGTTGCTAAAAAATTCTAGTCATTAGGTATACAAACAGATGTTACAGTTTGCCCAAATATGTCTGTCGCTAATTGGGTATGCCCCATGCTCTCTGCTCCCAAACAATGTCCTTCACAATAAAAATCTGAACAGGCCTGAATACACCAATTACCATTCCAGCCAATGTACCTTCAACAGCAAAACCAAAAGTGACAGAAGTGACAGAAACCATTGCACTGAAACCACCAAATTCAACCAGAATGGATATTGACCAGCACAGTGATACAGAATGATGGCATATTAGAACTTCGTGCGATTGTTGAGATGGACGTAACACGTCCCTATCTTCCAAAGAAAGATAAACCAAAATTGGATTGATGCAAACAAGTCACAACTAAAAAGCAGTCAGAAACAAAAACAACCAACAAAGCTGCTTAATGGAAAGAATCCTTCAATGGAATTGTAGAGGCTTTTGCAATACAAAAAACGATTTTCGTGACCTCATTGACTGCTATGAACCAGCAGGCATATCCCTACAGGAAACTTATTTTAATGCATAAGTTTTTCCTACCATCAAAAATTACACCATCTTCAGACGAGATAGAAGCATTGATTCATTACCCTGTAGAGGCGGGGCGGTTCTTGTTAGAAACAGTTTCATCGAAACATATTGCTCTTCAGACTCCTTTTGAAGTAGTGGTAGTATGCATTGATTGGCATTACTCTTACAATAGCAATATATATCCCTTCTGATTTCTCATTTCTCTTCAGAAGACCTAGAGAAACTAATAGACCAGCTGCCATCTCCGTTCTGCTTGCTCAGAGATTTCAATGCACATCATTCTCTGTGGGCATCCCCAAAAATTGACTAGAGAGGTAAGCTAATAGAATCCTTTCTTGATGCCGACCGGGCTAGCCGAGTGGGTAAAGTACCTGCCCGGCAACCCAAAGGTCGCGGGTTCGATTCCCGCCTCGGGCTTGGATCAAAGTACTGCAAAAACCTTGGAAGGTGCAATATGGCCACAGAAGCCGATGCGCCAACAACTACCAAAAATCAATCAAATCCTTTCTTGATACTTATCAACTCACCATTTTGAACACTGGTGAGTTGAACATATTCATTTTGTTCAACTGAACATGTTCATTTTTCAACAGGATCCATGAGTGCAGTAGACCTTTCAATCTGTTCTCCCTCCATATATATACTATTAAGGAGTGGTCGGTTCTTGAAAGCCCACTAAACAGTGATCATTTGCCAATTCTTTGTAAGCTCCAAATATGGGCAAACTCCCCTTTATCAGGTTGCTCCATTTGGAAATTTGGTAGTGCACACTGGAATGAATACACCTCTTATGTCCAGTTAGATGATAAAATAATCCAATCCCAGCCCATAGACAATGTCACATAACATAACTAATCAAATATTACAAGCCACTACCACTGCAATACCAAAATCTTTACCCAGAAAACAGAAACACAATAATTACTGGTGGAATCAAGATTGTGCACATGCTCAACATGAAAAAAATAGATCCTGGAATATATTTTGAAACTTCCCCACAACTAGTAATCTAATTAACTTCAAAAGACAGAAAGCCAAATTCTGCTAAATAAGATGAAAGCAAAGAAAGATGCTTGGATTAAATTTTCCTCAAGTATAAACGAGGACACGGACAGCAGAATCACCTGGAGAAAAATACAGACACTTAATGGCAAATATGTTTCAGCCCCCAGCTACAATGCTAAATTGGGAAGGGAAGGAGTTGTCATCACTGGGAGAAATAGCAAATGTCTTAGCGAAAATATTTGCCCATATATCAGCAATATCCACCTACAACCCACCCTTTCAACGAATTAAAGAATCTACAGAACAGCATAAGATAAATTTTTCTACAATAATTTCACATCCATACTACCAGACATTAACAGAACTTTTAGGGGCACTCAAAAAAACATCCAGTAGTGCTGCTAGTCCAGATGGGATCTACTACATAATGTTAAAACAGCTTAACAGTAGTGCAATAAAAACATTGTGTAACTACTACAACCGAATATTCTTAGAAAATGCTTACCCAACCTCCTGGCATCACTCAGTAGTTCTAGCCTTCCCAAAGCCCAGAAAAGATCATACCTTTCCACATAACTACAGGCTGATTTCACTGACTAGTTATTTAGGCAAAGTCCTGGAAAAATCGGTTCACAGACTGCTAATGTGGTTCCTAGAAACTAACAACTTGCTAAATAGTAATTGGTTCAGGTTTTGAAAGAACCATTCCAAATTAGATATAATGATAAAAGCAGAAGCAAATATCCGTAATGCCTTTATAAGGGGACAGCATTTGATCATGATTAATCTCAATATTGAGAAAGCCTTCGATACAATCTGGCGATATGGTGTACTTCAAGATCTTCGTTCTTTTGGCTTGAGAGGTCATCTACTCCAATTTATACAAAACTTCCTATGCCACAGAACATTTCGGGTCAGATACATGAATAATTTATCCAAATCATTTGAACAGGAGGAGGGTGTACCACAGGGTTCCATTCTCAGTGCAACGTTATTTGCAATAAGAATTACAAACATGACATGGGATGGCATAATACATTAGAACTGTACATGTTTGCTGACGACCTCGTTATCTCTTGTCAATCCCAAAATATGAACATCATTGAAAGGCAGTTTCAGATCTTCATTGCTAAAATAAAATCATGGGCATTACGAAATGGTTACTCCCTAGCAGAAAAGAAATCCACTGCAATGCATTTTTGTAAAAAATGCATATCACACCTGGATCCAGAGAGATTTTTGTCTGTTGGGGTTATATTAAAAAAAAACAAAAAAAAACTAATTTTTTTTTTGCTTCCCATATCTTAGCTTAGGACTACTTGTCTTAAAAAACTGACCATCCTAAGAGCAGTCTCTGCTGTGTCCTGGGGTTCCGACAGAATCTCTCTCTCTTTCCTGCATCTGTATAGAGCTTTAATAAGATCATGCTTTGATTATGGTTCACATGTCATTTACTTTGCTAATAAAAGTTCTCTCTTATGTATGAACGGCATCCAGCATTGTGTCCTTAGGATAGCTTTGGGAGCCTTCAGAAAATCTCCGGTTCACAGCCTGTATATTGAGGCAAATGAACCCCCTCTCTGCAACTCAGGAGGAAAACTCTATTGTGTAATAATACAACAAAAATTAAAAGCATACCATTCTACCCCAGCTGGCAATACCTCGTTGATCCTCAATATGCCATATTATATCATAATAAACCTAATGAAAACCGTGCCACAGGGTTTCGACTGCAAGAGCTCATGCTCATTTGGGATATTAAATTTCAGAACATTCCAAGACCTTGCTACTCCTGAACCTCTCTGGAATGAATGCTCACCTCTCTGCGATAATTTCTTTTTAAGATGGAGAAAATCCTCTCTGGCAAACCAACTGCCAACAGCTCCATAAAACTCATTCTTTGGAAAACTCAGATAAAATACCTATCTATACTCGTGGCTCCAAAACAGATGCAGTCGTAGGTGCTGCAGGAGATTCTCAATTGCTGCATCTCTTCTTACAGAATGCAGTATCTATACTGCAGAATTATTTGCAATACTTACTGTAGACAAAATACACAAGAGCCATAACGAGCAATCTCTGATATATACAGACTCCTTAAGCACAATCACTGCCATTCAATTTACGTTTTTGCCCTCTCATTACATTCTTAAAGAGGTATGATCTAAGTTATTTTACTATCAAACAGCCAACCAGAAGGTTGGCTGTTTGATAGTAAAATAACTTAGATCATAGGTTACCTTCTGCTGCTGGATACTTGATGTCAGCATCCCAGGTAATGAACAAGTGGATAATGTCACTTGACTTCCCAACTCAGGCTCTTCCAGTCAAATAAAAGTGCCCTACACCGACTACAAATCCACATTTAAAACTTGTAGTGGTCTCACCTCTGGAAAACTCAAATAAATAATAAACTGCTGCAGATAAAAAAAGAGCCAAAACTGTGGACATCTAGTATCAGGAGAAGCAGGCGACAAGAAGTAATTTTAGCAAGGCTCTGCATCAGTCATTCACATCTAGCTCATCTGTATTGGCTTATGGTAGAGAACCCTCCTCAGTGTTTCTTTTGCCAGTTGCAGCTAACAATAAAACATATTCTCATTGAATGTCCCCAACATTCAACTATCAGAAAATCAAGCTTTATCTCCCTATCTCACTTGCAGGAACTGTTAACCTTATTTCATATTCTTGGCAATAAAGCAAATTTCGAGAAACTGTTTACTTATTCGAAACACACAAATCTTTAAAATAATCTGTGATCACAATGACATGTGAAATTAGCATTAGTTGAGGTGTATGGGGAGTAAAAATAAGGTTGAACTAGACAAACTTTTGCAGTGACCATCTGGTCACTGCAAATGTTTGTCTAGTTCAGCCTTAAATTTATTTAAGCTATCAACTTCCACAACAACAGATGGAAGTCTGTTCCAGCAATCAACTACCTGCTGGCTAAAGGCAAACTTCTGCACATCTATTCTACAACAGTCTTTCCTCAATTTGAATCTATGCTCCCTCAGGTTCTAAATCAGAGGAAGTAGAAGTATCCCATCAATACTGAGCCAGCTCAAACCATTCAGGCCTCAAGTGCCAAACGATTTATTAGTGACTAGGCAATTCCCAGCGATTTATAGAGAGTTAGAAAAAATATACCAGTTTCTTTAATTTTCATTGTTAGCTTACTTTAATTTTTTTGCGAAACAGCTCTTTGTCTTACAATCAGTAAGTGAAGACACAGGAAGGAAACTCACCTTTCTTATTTTTTCTGTTAATCTCACTTTTACTAACCTAACACAGTAGCCGCTTGGTCACTAAGTGGCACTGCTCTTGCCTCCACGTGGCAGGGCTGGTAACCTGGGAGAGGAAAGTAACACTCCCAGGGCCAAAAGAGCAAACGTGAGTAGTAAAATAACTACTGATACTACAGGGCTTCAAGAGAAAGCCCTACCAAGTAGAGATACAGAAAAGACAGAGACAGAAGACAGATATGGACCCACCAAAAATACCGACATACATTGTTATACATTCGACAGGAGATCAGACATTAGGATGTATGTCTCCCTTCGTAATTCAGAAAATGTTAGAGGGTCTAGTAGGATCTCCCAAGTCTGTTCGACGCCTGAGATCCGGGGACATACTTGTAGAAACGGAAAGTCCTAATCACTCCCAGAAGTTGCTAGCAACGACAATCTTTGGAGGATTACCAGTAGTTGTAACACCATACAACACACTGAATTCTTCCAGATGAGTGATCTCCGAGTGGGACCTCTTAAATGTGTCAGAAGAAGAGCTCACAGAAGAATTAAGAAGCCAAGGGGTAACAGCAGTGAAGAGAATTAATATCCGAAGGGATAAAAATATAATTCCAACAAGAACTCTAATCATAACCTTTAATACTCCGAAACCTCCAACAGCAGTCAAAGCAGGATATCTGAACTGCCAAATAAGACAGTACATACCAAATCCATTGCGATGTTACAAATGTCAGAAATTTGAGCATTTGCAAATGGCATACAGGAACTCTGCTACCTGTGCAAAATGTGGTTCTAAAGAACATGAGACTACAGATTGCTCTGCCAACACCTTGAAATGTACAAACTGTAAAGGGGAACACCCAGCCTACTCAAAAACGTGCAAAAAATGGAAACAAGAGAAACTAATTCAGAAATACAAAACAGAACACAACACAATGTAACAAGAAGAATAATACAGCTATGGCCTACAAACGAGCCATCATATGCACAAGCAGTGATCCAATACAAATCAGTAGAAGTTCAAACTGAAATTTCCATGCTGCCAAAAGAATCACTTAGTGGAATGAAGGCACAAAAACAGGAGAAAATAGTGAATACTCCAATTTCTATTCTATTCACACAGAACAAATACTAACAAATCAGCCCCACAACAAAGACCGAGGTAAATCTACAAACACCAAAGCAACCGAACTGATGGATATAGGAAAAATAAACACATCTGAAGAATCAGTACTAGAAATTTTCACAGAAGAAGATATGGACATGGACAGTCCTCAATACCCTAAAAAAGATAAGACAAAATATAAGAATGTTCCATTTCGGAAGCAACCCGAAAGCCCTAGAAAAACCAAATAATGGATCAGTTCATCCAGTGGAACTGTAGAGGACTACGAACCAATTACAATGATTTCCAGTATCTAATTACACACCATACGCCAATATGCTTCTGTCTTCAAGAGACATACCTTAGACAACAAGAAACCCTTTCAGTAAAAAATTATACAATGTATAGAAAAGACAGAATAAGAGATGGGTCAACACATGGAGGAGTAGCCATCTTGGTTCATAACCACATCCCAACTGAACACATTCCTTTAAACAGCAACCTCGAAGCGATAGCTGTAAGAATAACACTAAGATTTAAGGTAACCATCTGTTCAGTGTACCTTCCACCAGGACCAGATATAACTTTTGAAGAAATAGACCAACTAATCTCCGAACTCCAATCACCTTTCTGTATAATGGGAGATATGAATGGGCACAGTCATCTGTGGGGAAACACTGACATCAACAGACGAGGACGAATAATAGAAAGAATAATAGATCACCAATTTCTTTCTCTAATCTTTCTAATCTTTCTCTACTTAACAACCGTAAACATACTTATTTTCACTTTCCTAGTCGTACAACCTCAGCAATAGTCCTAACCATATGCACCCCTTCACTTCTACCAGAATTAAAGTGGCAAGTAATAGAAAACCCATACAGCAGTGACCACTACCCAGTAATCACCACACTGATCAGAAACCCTCCCTGCCATCCACCCCGCTGGAAAATATAAAAGGACTCCTGGGAAAAATTTAGAGAACTTGCAATATTTAATCCACAAAGCATTCAAGAAAAATCAGTTGATGAAGCTGTGAAACACTTCACAGATACCTTAATACAGGTAGCTGTGCAAACAATACCCAGAACTTCAACTCGTTTTCCGCCACATCCAAAATCCTGGTGGAATGAAGACTGCATGACAAAAAAAAGACAACAAAACAAAGCATGGAATAAGTTCCGGAGATGTCCTACAACGGATAATCTCCTAAAATATAAACAAGCACGAGCGCTAGCCAGGTATACCAGGAAACAAGCCAAAAAAAATTCCTGGATCCAGTTTACTTCCTCAATAAATAGAACAACAAATACACAGACAATATGGAATAAAATATGGAAAATGAACGGGAAATACAAAAACCAACCATCCTTAGTATTACACTGGAATGGAGAAAGCATTACTGAACCTTCAGAGACAGCTAATATACTAGGAGAAACATTTGCCAAAGTATTGTCAAAACAATCATATTGTGAAGAATTTTTGACCTATAAAGAGAAAACTGAAAAAAAAGCAGAATTAATTTTAATGCCAAACATATATTGAATCCTATAACCAACCAATTACATTGCATGAATTACGTGAAGCATTATCAAAAACAAAGCCAAGTGCAGTTGGACCAGACAACATACATTATGATATGCTTAAACGTCCGAAGCAAAAAGAAATAGAAAACCTTCTTAAACTGTACAATTGCATTTTTCAAGAAGAGCAATATCCTGAAGCATGGCATCATGCAATAGTATTAACTTTCCAAAAACCCAATAAAGATCAGAAGGACCCAAACAACTATCGACCGATAGCGCTCACTAGCTGCTCGACCTAAGTTTTGGAGAAAATAATCAAACGATTAATCTGGTTTTTAGAAACAACCAACTGGTTCTACAGTATGCAATGTGGGTTTAGAGGTAATAGAGCCATCTTAGATCACCTCGTAAGAATAGAAACAGACATAAGAGATACATTTATAAGTTCAAAACATATGGTTACCATATTTTTTGATATAGAAAAGGCATATGACACAGCATGGAGATACCGTATACTACAAAACATCCACGATACAGGCCTCAGAGGACATTTACCGCTCTTCATTCAAAACTTTATGAAAAATAGGACATTTCAGGTCAGAGTACAGAACGCCATGTCAAAAACATATAAACAAGAAGGAGTTCTCCAGGGGTCTGTCCTCAGTGCTATACTATTCGTCGTAAAATTAAATGGCATCACAAAACAACTGCCATCCACAGTGTCGCATGCACCATATGCATGCGACAATGTGGATGGCAGTCATAGATACATGCACTATATCAATGACTACTATATGTATCTACATATAGTAGTCATAGACTTCAGTATAACGTATTAAGCACAGAATATGGGAACAATAGAAAGGCAACTACAATGCGCAATTAACAGAATCAGTAGTTAGGCCCAGATAAACAGATTTAGAATCTCACAACAAGAAACAGTCTGCGTACATTTCTGTATGAAAAGAAACTTATATCCCAACCCTGAACTAACAATAGGTCGTCACAAAATACCCGTCAAACAAAGTGTAAAATTTCTTGGACTCACTTAAGACAACAAGTTAATCTTCGTAGAGCATATAAAGCAATTACGAATAAAATGTATGAGACGACTTAACATCCTTAAAGTCTTAACATCAGTATCTTGGGGAGCAGACTGCTATACCCTGCTCAATCTGTACAAAACACTAGTAAGATCAAAAATAGATTACGGAGCACCTGTTTATGCTTCCGCCAAAAAGAGCACCCTCAAATGGTTAGATCCAATTCACCATAGTGCAATACGAATAGCAACAGGAGCCTTCCGCACATCAGCTTCATACAGTCTTTATACAGAAGCTAATGAACTACCATTGTTCCTCAGGAGACAACAGCTGGCCCTACTCTATGCATACAAGATAAGATCCACAAGAAACCATACGACTTGGACATCATTATTCTCACCAAAATGGGAAAACGTATATTGGAATCGCAAAAGTGCAAACAAGCCTCTAGGAATCAGACTACAAGTGATACTGACAACATATGATCTTAACGTAGATAATGTTGCAAATCTTGAAAGGCACATAATACCACCATGGATAAACCACTCCACAACTTGTGAACTCTCCACACAAACCTGGAATAAAAATTACTTGTCAGACATTAACTTTCAACAACTGCATGCAGCACATAGAACTAAATATCCCAACCACGTACCAATATATACAGATGGATCAAAATCAGAGAACCATGTAGGAGCATCGGCAGTATTCCCACACACTACACTGGCACGCCAACTTCTAAAAGAATGCAGTGTCTACACTCCAGAATTAGTAGCAGTTCAGATAGCCCTGGAGTACTTCAGAACCACATATCATTCGAGAACAGTAATATATTCTGATTCATTAAGTGCAATACAAGCCATTCAAACCATGACAAATATAACCCATCCAGCTCTCTTGCAAATTAAACAGATATTAACAGATTTAACAAAAGAAAAACAAGAAATACTTTTCTGCTGGATACCAGGACACAAAGGGATAAAAGGAAACAAAGAAGCTGACAGAATTGCAAAATCAACTACTAACCTTCAGAAACAACCTTTCCCAGTGCTGTATCAGGATTACAAACCAATCATTCAAAACCGCTCTCTAACACAATGGCAAGAACTCTGGCAAAAACGCCGACCGGGCTAGCCGAGTGGGTAAAGTACCTGCCCGGCAACCCAAAGGTCGCAGGTTCGATTCCCGCCTCGGGCTTGGATCAAAGTACTGCAAAAACCTTGGGAGGTGCAATATGGCCACAGAAGCCGATGTGCCAACAACTACCAAATCAAAAATCAAATCAAATCTGGCAAAAACAAACTTCAAATAAATTATATGAAATAAAACCAAAAATTGAACTTTGGAAAACAAGCACAAGGAAATCAAGGAGAGAGGAAGTCGTTCTGACCAGACTACAAATTGGACATACACTCATCACACGTGGCTTATTTACTACGTGGCGAAGAACCTCCAAGATGCCAAACATGCAATACTACCCAAACAATCAGATGTATACTTATTGAATGCCCAACCTATGAAAATGATTGACGAAAGATTTTCTTATCATTATATAAAGGAAATCGAGACATCACCCTCAGAGATATCCTAAGTGACAAGGAACGTGTATCAGACATTTTCAGATTCATGCAGACAATCAATGTCTACCCTCTACTGTAAAAAATGATAGGGTATATAATCACAGAAAATATTTAACTCCCGTGCATTCGACCAAGATATAGAGAATGAATATGCATACAAAGACAATATAACAAATGAACTGGCGCACTATGATCTCCATTGTCAATGCGCCAATAAACAACAAAACAACCAACCAACCAATCAATCAAACCATTCAAGGCCTTATACACCTCAATCAGATCACCTCACAGGTGCCTAGACTCCAGGCCCTGGGTGCCAAGTGAATCTCGAGTCCAAGCGATCTTCCATGCGACTTCTACTACAATTATATTAGACAGATAAGGTTTTCCCTTTGAGTTCACATGTTTTTTCTTTCATTATTCAAGTATATAATAGGAGTTCTCTTTGTTAAAGCATAAGGAAGAAGTTTCAGAAACAAAAGTAACCTTTCTTAATTTTTCTGTGTACTAACCTCTATTTTGCTCGCTTGGTCACTTGGTGGCACTACTCCTGCCTCCGCATGGCGGGGCTGGACCTGAGTGAAAAGACACCACCCAGGACTGAAAGGTGTTTAACTTTGGACCAAAAAACTAACAACATAAGACTGGAGAAAGTTACAGCTGAACATGTCTCAGGCTAAGAGAATGAAAATCAACAGCTTTCAGCCTACTATTCCTTTCTTTTTGGTGATACATTCGTTATCAACACAACCCATTGGGAAATTAACCCCTTTCTTAGTTCAGAAGGCTATAGAATCCATGGTTGGATCACCAAAAGTGATAAAACAATTACAATCAGGTGATCTCTTAGTAGAAACCTCACTAAGTTGTCAATCTGAGAAATTGCTAAAAACAAAAACTTTTGCAGGACTGCCAGTTTAAATTACCCCACAGAATTCCCTCAATACATTGAAAGGTGTTATTACTGAATGAGACCTTTTGACTGTTTCAGAGGAAGAATTACTGCACGAGCTAACAGAACAGCAAGTGTTACATGTTAGGAGGATGATGAAGAAGAAAGACGGAATTCTCACTCCAACCCGATCAGTTATTCTCACCCTTAACAATCCTTCTCTTCCCCACTCAGTTAAAGCAGGATATTTAAATTGCAAAATCTGACCGTATATATCGAATCCAATAAGGTGTTACAACTGTCAACGATACGGACACTCTCAGGTGACATGTCGCAGTGATCCCATCTGTCCACTCTCTGGATGGAAAGAACACAAGCAAACTGCACATCCTCTACACCACTCTGTCCAAACTGTCACAGAAATCACCCTGCTTTTTTTGAAGGCATGCGAAATGTGTGTATTGGGAAAGAAAATTCAAAATACAAAGTAGAAAATAAAGTGTCTTATCCGGAAGCAAGAAAACAGATAATTGCAACCAAACCTTCACATTCCTATGCTTCAGCAGTGAAACGACAGCAAACTATAGCCACTCAAATGGAGGTAGTAATACCTCTAAATCAAATTATAAAGTAAAGTAAAGTAATGATATAATGTTGTAAAGGAGTAAAGTAACGTTGATGACAAAAACAGCTTCACAAGAAACATCCAGTGCTAAAGAGCAAGATACTTCCGTGCCTGGAAAGCAGAAATCAGAAGTAACATCTTAAAAAACAAAGCAAACAGCGTCTAGTAAACCGTGTGAACAGAAACAAACAAACATAGACGAAATGGATAATGATGAACAGAGAGAGAGAGAGAACGTACTAGAACTACACACTGCAAAAGGTATTGATACACCTCGTCCTAATTTTCCGAAGAAAGACAGACCCAAATATGATAAACGAAAAAACTCAAAAGTGCAGTCAGATTCAACAAAATAGTTCCGAGACCTAAATAATGCAACATATTATTATACAATGGAACTGTCATGGTTTATGTGGAAAATTGGATGAAATAAAAGATATTATTCAGCAGTATAAACCGGTCTGCATTTGCTTTCAGGAGATCCATCTAACACTTCAATCATCACCCACATTTCAAAATTATACACTTTTCCGGAGAGACAGAAATGATAACAGAACTGCCAAAGGAGGAGTGGCAATTTTGATGAATACTAATATACCAGCTAAGCAAACAACATTAAAAACCAATTTAGAAGCAGTAGCAGTGAGAATAGCCATCAGAATTCTAACACAATCTCATCCCTTTATCTTCCACCAAATATTCCTCTCTCCAGATCGGAATTAAACGATCTTACTATGCAGCTTCAACTTCCCTATTGCCTTATGGGAGATATGAATGCTCAATATCATCTCTGGGAATCTTCTCACACAGACAGTAGAAGTAACTTAATCGAAACTTTCCTAGATGGTCAACAGCTGAATTTACTGAATACTGGATCTTACGCTTATATCAGTTTTAATACAGGTATCACTTCTGCAATAGACTTAACGATATGTTCTCCCCCAATTTATCCCAGTATAGAATGGTTCATATTAAGTGATCCTTACAACAGTGATCGTTTTCCGATAGTATGTTCCATACAGACACAACCTACTCTTATAGTAGAAACTAGAGCAGTATGGAATTTTAAAGAAGCTAATTGGAGTAATTATATACAATTAATCAAGCTGGATAAGCAATTAATAGAAATCCTGCCAATAGATGATGCTGTCATATATATCAACGATCAACTGCTAAAAGTTTTAAAAGCTACAATACCCCAAATAAGTAGGGCAAGGCAGGCACGGTAAAACTTTTGGTGGAATGCAGAATGTGCAACATAGTGTTATTGTTATGCAGTTCCTGTGGTTTCCCACAAATCCGTGATAAATACTCTGTTAACTAGGCGCCTCTGTAGCCAGATGGAAAGGAGCAGCAGTGCGTAGCACACGCTTCTTGATTAAACCGGGGTTCGAGCCCGTCACCACCAAATATGGAGGATGCGGAAAGGTCAGGGAATGACCACCGCATATCCCCGGAGCAATATGGCCTTAGTTGCTAATGCTCCTAAAAATCAAATAACAAACAAACAAACAACTCTGTTAACATAGCAAAGCCAGTCAGTGTGAGTTATGTGTAAGTAGTGTGTTGTTTGATTGGCCTCTTCGTTACTGGGAGGCGCGATCACCAGGAAGGATCCTCCCAGCATCCGTCCACCGGCACGAGGAGCCGGACCAGGGAGTAAAAGACATCTGGCGGGTCGTCCACACTCCTGCAGGAGCGAGAGTGGGGAGGGCCAAGGAAAGAGCAGAGAAGAGGCAGGAAAGTGGAAGACAGGCAAGATAGCGAGGATGACAGAGGCATCCTCCCAGGCGAAAAGGAGCAGGAAGAGTGCTAGGTGCAGTTGTGGGAGGAGTCCTGGAGAAGGACTGTGGGTAGGAAGAAGAGAATGGGTAAAGTTCAAATTAAAGAGTCCAGGATCGTCACAATGGAGAATCACGGAGCGGCGTCGACAGGGCTGGCCGCAATTTGCAGTTTCATGTCTGGAAGTTTCCGGTGCTGGGTATCAGTTGCTGTCTAGAGGAGGTTATCCAGGAGTAGTGTTCGGGAGTTGCAGGTGATGCCAGCGACGACGAAAGACCTCGTTAGCATAACTGGTCAGTGCACGGAAGGCATCATTAGATTCCAATAACTTGGTTTCTGGTCGAAGTGATGTAGTGTGGAGGTCTAGGAGTAGTTGGATTCTTACATGGGATGCACTCATGCAACGAGTGCATCCCATGTAAGAGTTCTTCAGGTTCTCTGCAGGTACAGAGGGCATATTCGACTAGGCCGAACTCTAGAAGGCGTCTCTTGAAGGACCCGTGGCCAGTTAATAGGAAGGAAGCATAGACGTTAGGGAAGAACCAAGTGGAACGTTGTTTGTTGATGTAGGTTACCTCAGGAAGGAAAAGTTTAGTAGTTGCACCAGTTGTGGAGTTATTCCAGCGGGTTTGCCATAGGTTTATCAATTCTAGCCACACACGTTTATGTTCCTGGTTGATGTTGGTATTGGTATGGGTTTGAACAGTGAGGAATTCAGCTTCCTTATTCTTCTTAATGGCATGAGAGAGTCCGATAAAAGCAACGTGGAGGTCCAAGGGGAGGCGGCCTGTTAGTAGCTGTAGGGCGGCAGGTGATGTCGTTCTACATGCGCGGGTCATTTGTAGTAGCATAAGTCGTTGAATTTGCTATATTTTATGTTGAGCATGCACTAAAGTCATTCGGTGGTACCATACTGCAGCTCCATATCTGACAATTGGTATAAATACTGCTGAGTATAAATGTAGCCAGGTGGGAAGGAGCAGCAGTGCATAGCACATGCTTCTTGATTAGACCGGGGTTTGAGTCCGTCACCACCAAATACAGAGTATGCGGAAAGGTCAAGGAATGACCACCGCATATCCCGGAGCAATATGGCCTTAGTTGCTAATGCTCCTAAAAACCAAATAACAACAGCTGAGTATAAAAGGCGTTGAGTTGGTCCTTTAAGACCCCAGTCCTTGTGGGTAAAGCGTGCTAACATAGTGATGTAATTTTTTATCTTTTCTTTGATAGCTTGGATATGGGGGATGAAAGTTCTCCTGTCGTCCAAAATTACTCCTAGTAACTTAACCGATCGGTAGTTTTTCAGTGGGCGGCTATTTAAGTGTATGGTAGAAGGTCTGGAGAAGTCTAGTTTGCCTTTTAATAGGAGGGTTTTGCTCTTCTCAGTGGAGACTGAGAGTTTATTTTCCGTGGCCCATACGGACAGAGCAGAGAGAACAACCGTAGCCTGGGTTTCTGTTGTGGCGCGGGTGGGACCGTCAATGATGATAACCATGTCGTCGGCGTAAAAAAGCTGAGTAGTTTGTGGGTAGTCCCTCAGGAGCCAGTTGTCGAGTATCATATTCCAGACAGCTGGCCCCAGGATGGAGCCCTGGGGACAGCCTCGGGTTAGATGTCGGGTGATGCAGTGATATTTTGTTTTGATGCTGACCTTGCGGTTAGAGAAGGAGCTTTTGAGGCAGTGGTAGAAATTCCAGGTACAGTTAGAAACTCTGGTCCTCTGAAGAATGCCCGGCCACCACACTGTGTCAAAAGCTCCTTTGAAGTCAATGAAGATTGCCAGTACATCAGTTGCATCCGACTGTTCTGCAACTTTGAGAGTTTTAGATAGAGCATCAATTGTGGAGCACCCTTGTTTGAATCCAAATTGAAGCGATGATGCCAAACCACTGGCTTCATATCGGGGTTGGAAGCGGGAGAGCAGCAGTCTCTCAAAAACCTTGCCGAGAATGGGAAGCAGCGCAATCGGGCGATGTGCCTTGGAGGTACCTGTGGGATCCTTAGGTAAGAGCCTCAGGTTAGCATGCTTCCAACGTGATGGAAAGTTACCCTCATTCAGACAAGTGTTGAAGAGCTGAAGAAGTATCATTGAAGCTATGGCCCAGAGACGTTGCACAGTCTCGCCTTCAATAAAATCCAGACCAGGAGCTTTACCTTTTTTGATTTTTTTAATTGCTGCATCGACTTCCTCCTCTGTGAATGGTTCCTCCATAATTTCTGGCTGGAAGCTGGAATTTTGTACTGCTGTCTTCCTGTGGATGTCAGTGTCAGAGTTGGTGTTGTCCTGATATATTAGTTAATCCAGAATCCGGTTGATTGTATCTTCCCAGTGTGTAGTCTCAGATGAGTCATCAGAGCGGACAGAGTGTATAACATCCGTGGATCCCAGCTTATTCCTCACCAGTTTGTGGACTAAACCCCACAGATTCCGGTTCCTTTCAGTCTCGACAAGGGAGCGCCAGGAGCTTTGCTTGGCATGGTAAATTTTGTTAGTATATTCACGGCAGACTGCTTTGAATCGGTCTCTATACTGTTCTACGATTGTGCAACAGCAAAAACAAAACAAAATCGTGCATGGAATAGATTCCGAAAATATCCAACTACCCTCAATTTGATTGCATATAAAAGAGCCAAAGCGAGGAGAATTCAGAAGAAGGCAAAGAAAAATTCTTGGATCATGTTTGTCTCCACACTTACTAGGAACTCGAGTCCCACTTTGGTGTGGAAAAAAATTCGGATTTTAAGTGGAAGATATCCATGCATACAATCTCCAATCTTCCATTGGAAAGGGCAGGGCATTTCTACAACAGACGAAATATCAGAAATTCTGGCTGAATCTTTTGCTTCTACATCAGCAGTTACACGCTACAGCACTGACTTTCAAAAATATAAAGAGCAATCTGAACAGAGTAAGTTGAATTTCTCTACCAAGACATCTCATTCCTATAATCTACCATTCCTAAAAGAGGAGTTACTTAAAACCATTACAAAATTGCCTAATAGCGCCCCAGGTCCCGATGGCATTTATTTTACTATGATCCAACACCTAAACTCCGATTGTCTGGATATCCTACTAGTTCTATATAATAGAATTTTTCTGAACAACCTGTATCCATCCATATGGCGGCATGCAATTGTCCTTGCATTTCCCAAACCCGGAAAAGATGCTTCCTATACATATAATTATCGCCCTATTTCACTGACCAGCTGCTTAGGGAAAATTCTTGAACGAATGGTGCACATTAGACTTACGTGGTTGCTGAAAAAAGAGAATGTTTAATCACCCCACCAATTTGGATTTAGGAAAAATAGATAAACACTTGATCTACATGTCAAAGTTGAAACAAATATTAGAAACTCATTTATAAGAAAGTAGCATGTGGTGGTTGTAAATCTAGATCTTGAAAAAGCTTTTGACACAACATGGAGATTCGGAATCGTACGAGATCTATTTCAGTTAGAATACAGAGGACAACTTCCACAATTTATAGAAAAATTCCTTACTGACAGAACATTTCAGGTACGATATAAAGGCTGTTTATCTACAATTTATACACAACAGGAAGGGCTCCCCCAGGGCTCAGTATTAAGTGCAACCCTGTTTGCGCTGCAGGTGAACAATATCACAAAGGTTAAACCACCTTCACTGGAAATATATATATGTACGCAGATGATCTTTCCATTTCATTTCAATCACAAAGCATGAACTCGATTGAACGACAGCTCCAATTATCCATAAACAAATTAGAAGCCTGGACTAAAAATAATGGATATAGAATATCTGAGAAAATATCAGCTGTTTTACACTTTTGAAAAATGTGTGGTCTAAATCCTTAATCGATCTTATACTTAAATAAAATTGCTCTACCTGTTGTTAAAAATTTGTCCTTCTCGGGCTTAACATTAGATAGAAAACTAAACTTAGCATTAGCATTAGTAGAGGCATATGATGCAAGAAAGCAAGCTTATTCAGCATCAGCCAAAAAAAAAAAAAAAAAACCCTCTCCCATTTCACCCCTCCATTCGTTCGAAATACCTGTCCAGTTGAGCTTTAAATTTGTTTAGGCTATCAACTTCAACAACAAGTGATGGAAGTCGGTTCCACCAACCAACCACCCGCTGGCCAAAGGCAAATTTCCGCACATCTATCCGACATCCGTCCTTCCTCAATTTGAATTTATGCCCTCTGAGGTGATTATTCTGAGAAAGATGAAGAATCCCATTGGCATTGAGCATGCTCAAACCATTCAAAGCCTTATACACCTCTATCAGATCACCTCGCCGGTGCCTAGTCTCCAGACTCTGTAATTTGCAAAACTTAAGCCTTTCTTCGTAAGAGCAACCCTTTGTTCCATTTACTAATCTTGTTGCCCTTCTCTGTACCCGTTCCAGCAGCTCTACATCCTTCTTGAAATGAGGCCTCCAGACCTGTATACAGTACTCAAGATGTGGCCTAACCATTCCCTTATACAAGGGAATAATCACCTCCTTATCCCTGCTAGAAAAATTCCTGTATATCATTGACAAGACACCATGAGCTACTCTTGCAGCTCGTCTGCACTGCTCAGAGAACTTCATATCTGCCTGCACAATTACCCCCAGGTCCTTTTCATTCTCCACCACTGTCAGTGTAGTACCGCAGAGTTGATACATTGCTCTGGGGTTACTGTTACCCATATGTAGTACATTACATTTGTCAATGTTAAACTTCATTTGCCACCTCTCAGCCCATCTGTTCAACCTTTCCAGATCCTGTTGCAGCAGCATAGCGTCAGTAGTGTCCTTAACGACCCTGCCAACCTTTGTATCATCTGCAAACTTAGACATTAAACTTGATATCCCATCATCAATATCATTCATAAACACCGAAAACAACGGACCCAACACTGAACCCTGAGGAACTCCACTAATAACATTAGTCCACGTTGAGCAGTGTCCATTGATTACCACTCTCTGTCTTCTGCCACTCAACCATCCCCTTATCCATAGCAGCAATTTGCCTCCAATGCCACACTGCTCCAATTTGTGCAGCAGTCTAAAATGTGCAGCAGTATCAAAAGCCTTTCTAAGATCCAAATATATAATATCAAAGTTATTCCCTGCATCCAGTTCTTTTGTGACTACATCATAGTATCCAATCAAATTGGTCAGGAAAGACCTGCCCTTAACAAAACCATGCTGCGTCTGAGCTATAACTGAATTCTTGTCTAGATGATCCTGCAGTGCTTCTTTAACCAGTGCCTCCATTAATTTACCTGGAACAGAAGTTAAACTAACAGGTCTATAATTACTTGTGTCAGACTTCGATCCTTTGTGAATTGGGGTTACATTTGCACATCTCCAGTCTATGGGTACCTCCCCTGAGTCCAAAGAAGCTCTCATAATTATGGCTAGGGGTTTGCATACTTCCTTTGCTGCCTCCTTTACTATAACTGGATAGATCCCATCCACCCCAGGTGCCTTTTTTATGTTTATCCTCAACAATCTCTCCTCCACTTTCCTCTCAGTTATTACAAAATCATCCAGCTCACTGCCAGTGTTTACTTTACCTACATCATTCTCCTTCCTGAATAACTCCTCATGCGTGAATGTAGATGCAAAATACTCGTTTAGATTGTTAGCCACCTGAGCAGGATCCTCAACTGCTGAACCATCAATATCCAGTGGACCAATCTGATTCATCCCTTTCCTTCTCGAGTTCAAGTATGTAAAGAACTCCTTTCTGTTTTTCTTTGCATCCTTTGCCAAGGATTTTTCGTAGTCTGCCTTTGCCTGCCTAATCTCCTTTGTGACTTGGTTACAGACCAACTTATATCTATCATAGGTTTCCATGTCACCCATTAATTTGTATGTATCCCATGCATTTTTCTTCTCTGCCACATGTCTCATTAGTCCATCTGACACCCATTTAGGCCTAAACCTTGAACAATATTTCTTAGTTGGTATGTAAAGCCTGGTAGCCACCAAGATTAGTTCCTTGAATGCTTCCCATTTTGAGTTTGCTGTTGGTAACATCATCAGTTGGTCCCACTGTATAGAATTTAAATACTGTCTCAGACCATCATAGTCGCCTTTACGAAAACAAAAACCCTTCCCTTTACCTCTGATGGTAGTTACCTCCTTGAGTAAATCCCACTTCAACACACTGTGATCACTGCCACCTAGTGGTTCATTTATCTGCAGGTTCTTAATGCATGAAGAATCACTACTGATAATCAGATCAAGAGTATTGCTCCCTCT
The DNA here is from genome assembly GCF_048544385.1 of Mastigoproctus giganteus. Lineage (NCBI taxonomy): Eukaryota > Metazoa > Arthropoda > Arachnida > Uropygi > Thelyphonidae > Mastigoproctus > Mastigoproctus giganteus. The sequence goes on from NC_143587.1 coordinate 144,151,827, forward strand.
TGTTGCCTCACGAACATGCTGATGTAGAAAACAATCATCCAATAAATCCACAAAAGCCTTGCTAGTGTGCGAGTGACCAACCCACAAATTCCAGTCAATATCTGGGAAATTAAAATCCCCCATTATAAGACTCTCTGATTTACTGGCCCACTCTATTTCCCTGTACAATATATTATTATACTCATCAGTGTCGTTAGGCCTATAGCACACTCCTACTCTCAATTTTGATTTCCCTATGCTCATGTCACACCAAACTGACTCGACACTGCCCTGTCCATCGATGTCAACTGGCTTCACTTCCTTTGACTTTATGTGTTTCTTAATTAATAGCATAACCCCTCCTCCCCTCCTGTCCTGTCTATCCTTTCTATATACATTGTATTCCCCAAATTCCAGTTCCGCATTACTTATATCTGTGTGACACCACGTCTCTGATATCCCAACAATATCTGCCTTTGATGTTTTGAGCAATACCTCAAATTCATCAAATTTATTTACCAAACTCCTAGCATTGGTGTACACGCAGGTATACATGCACCTGTTTCTATTCTTAGCTACCCTAACACAACCCATGTGTTTACTTGTAACGCAATGACTACCAGCAGTCTCTGAAATATCCTGCATCTTGTTTTTCAGACTTCTGCTCATTTGAATAGAAGCAGTGCAAGAATCACTTCCACCTCTGCCAGTGGCTACTGTTAATCTATTAGTCCTTGTATCCTCCCCAACTAGCAGTTTTCCGACCCACCTAACACTGCCTCGACAGCATCAGCAAAAATTCTTGCACCCTTTCTATTTAAGTGTATCCCATCCCTGTAGAAGCAATCTCTCCTGTTAACAAGTACAGTCCAGGCTGAAAAAAATTCTACCCCTTGAGCCTTGCACAATCCCTCCAGGGCCGAATTGATCGACAAGGCTCTCATCATATACTCCCTCCTATCGTGTCTGGGCAGAATTGCAGACACTTTCAAGTTCAACCCTAATTCACGGCTTTTTTTCAACAGTGACCTGTACATGCTAAGTAATTCCGCCGGTCTCCTACTCTTAATATCATTAGTGCCAACGTGTACAACTATATCACCTTTTGTGCCCTTAAAAGATGATATCCGCTCTACAACGTCATCAACCTTTGCCCCTGGCAGACATACCCTGGTCCTATTCCACCTATCCTTTTTACAAAGCATGTTCCCCGTTTCCCTGACAATAGAGTCACCAACAACTACTAGTTCCTGTGGGACCAGCGCATTCTGCCTAGGGGGCTGCCCCTGTGTTGCCTGATGACCAAGTGCAAGCTCTGGCGTTGATGTGGGCAGCTGAGAGCTTGATGGGCCCCTCAATTTATTTCCTTCGAGGGCATCCACCCTGTCCTTCAAGGTCTCATAAAGGCCCATAACAACGCTGAGTTGTCGCCTGATTTCCTTGCACTCCTTACATCGTGCACACACAAAGACATCCCCCTTGGCAGTATCATGTCCCGTACCCGACTGCTCCGCAAACATCAAGCAAACAGTGCATTTTAATAGACTGTGATTCAGAGGGCAACTGCCCCCCTCAGTTCTCCCCTGAACCACAGCACTCCCATTAGCTTGAGCCTTTTGCTTTGCTGCTCTGGTCAGAGTCATGATTCCAATATAATTCAATAAAATTTAAAACAAAAATTAAATCCTTAAGTTATATCCCAAAACAGTTATGTTATATAACTTTCATGAACATATACTAAGACTTTGAACTAGTTGCCTCTCAAAACTTAACATATTGCACACGGTATCTTCAATGGCCTGGGGAGCTGACAGGTACTTATTACTACGATGATATAAAACTGATTAGATCTCATTTGGATTATGGATCTCCTGTATATGCTTCAGCAAGGAGCATATTACATCGCCTAGATACCATTCACCATAATGCTCTCCGTATAGCTCTAGGAGCATTTAGAACTTCACCAATTTACAGCCTGTATGCAGATGCATCGTAACCCCCACTGCACCTTTGACGAGATTATCTTCTGTGCATGTATGTGGCAAAAATATATTGTTAGCCATCACATCCAAATTGGTCCATTATTCACGATCCACTATGGACGAATAATTATGATTGCAAGCCAAATGAAAATAACCCAGTCAGATTTGCGTCTAAGACACTTAGCTCGAGTTTGGGAATTACATTTCCAGTACCTTTCTGCAGTAGATATAAACTCAGAACCTCCTTGGATTTCAACTGTGCCTTTGTCCATATCACATCTTACAAACAGGTATAAAAAAGATCTCTCCAATTGTTATACAGAAGCTCCATGCACTGCACAGTTTTGAAAATAGAAACAGTCATCAGATTTACACATATGGTTCAAAATCGAACAACTCAGTAGGTGCCGCAGTAGTTTTACTGGAATATATTATATTTGTCTCCTTGTCTCACGTTTGCAGTATTTTCACAGCAGAATTATATGCTATTTAACTAGCACTGGATGATATTACCGAGCATCAACTTCTACCTGCTCTAATCTATTCTGACTCCCTCAGTGCAGTAACAGCTCTACAGAATAGCAAATATTCCTCAAATTCCTTGATTCAGCATCTCAAAAAACAACTGAGTTTTGCATAAAGCAAGAAAACAAGTGTCTATATGTTGGAATCCCAGGAAATAATCATGCAGACCAAGCCGCAAAAAATCCAGATCTTAATATACAAGATAACTCTCAGTTTGTACCATTTACAGATTATAGGGATGTATTTCGTACTAAATATACTTCCATTTGGAAACAACTTTGGAGGGACCAACCTTTCAATACTCTCCACAGAATAAAAAAAGATCTATGTTCATGGTGTTCGAGCTCATGTGCAAATAGACAGGAGGAAGTTGTATTGACAAGACTGCGCATTGGGCATACCTTCCTCACTCACAAACATTTACTTCTAAGGGAAGATTCCCCGCTCTGCTCTGTCTGTCAGATACAACTTACAATAAGGCACATCCTGATTGATTGTCCATCCTATTCAGCCATTCGAACCACTTGCTTCCAATCATTAGCAAACTTGCAAGCTCCTCTAACCCTCTTTCATATACTTGGTGACAAAGCAAACCTAAGTGAGCTCTTTATATATATTAAACATCTTGGAATAATAAATACACTTTGATATATGCATCCTTAAATTATTAAAATGAACATAGCGACTCTGACAGACACATATTGGCCATAGTTGCCATTGTGTCACGAAATTTGCATAACAACAACCTAGACTCCAGATGCTGGAACTTGCAGAACTTAAGCCTTTCTTTGTCATCACACCCCTTTGTTCCTCTCACCAATCTTGTTGCCATTCTCTGTACTAGTTCTAGTAACTCTACATCCAGGCGCCTCCGTAGCCAGGTGGGAAGGAGCAGCTGTGCGTAGCACATGCTTCTTGATTAGACCGGGGTTCGAGCCCGCCACCACCAAATACGGAGGATGCGGAAAGGTCAGGGAATGACCACCGCATATCCCGGAGCAATATGGCCTTAGTTGCTAATGCTCCTTAAAAAAAAAAAAAAAAAAAACCAACCAACTCTACATCCTTTCTAAAATGAGGACTCCAGACTTGTATGCAGTACTCAAAGTGCAGCCTGACCATTGCCTTATATAAACAAATAATAAGAGGAGTTTACCTCAATATAGTATGTAGAACACTTCCGTACGATACCTTCCAAAAATTACTGTCAGTTAAAGGAATTGAAGTCCAGAACATACAATATTCCTGCACTTTTTGGTCAGGTAAAATTACACAAGACTGGATTTCCTATTCGACCTATTGTTTCCTACAGGAACTCGGCATTTTCATCCTTAGCCACACATGTATATAACATTATAAAACCCTTTAGACAGGTAATACAATTTGGGATTAAGAACTACGATACATTATTTAATAATCTTAAAGACTGTAGACTCGGCGACAATGACAATTTATTCTCACTAGATGTTACCTCATTATATACAAATGTAAACGTTGAATACACATTAGATATTATTTGGGATATGTTAAATAAAAACTCGACACTGATTAATTATACGAAGCTACCTATTAAGGAAATTTTTCACTTAATTAAACTGTTTGTTGAGGCTAACTACATCACCTTTTGAGACAAGGTGTACATATTTTTGGATTATCAATGGGTTTGAGCCTGAGTGGCTTAATGTCAGAGATCTATCTCTCAACGATTGAGCAGATACATTTGACACCTTTTCGACACTGTATCACATACTATGGGAGGTATTTAGACAATGTTCTAGTTATTACCAATAGTAGTACTATCCAAGACATTTTACATTCGTTTAATAATATTCATTCTAGACACAAATTTACATTGGAAAGAGAGGATACGGATACAAAGTCACTAAACTTTCTAAATTTCACGCTTACCCAGGACTCGAATAAAATTCAATTTAGCATCTATCGAAAACCTACAAACACCGATATGCTTCTACATTATAATAGCTATCACCCGTTCACCCACAAAAGATCGATTATCTTTAATCAATTTCTAAATGCCTATAAATATTCAGCAACAGAATCTGCTTTGGACTCAGAAATACAAATATTAACTAACAGATTCTTAAACAGGGGTTATTCCATTACCACAATAAACCGAATTAGGGTACAGGCTAAGGATAGGATACAAAATACTACATCAATCAACAATAGTAATATCAAAAAATACTTTATTTCTGTCCCATATGTTGAACAGTGGCACAAACAGCTTAACAGATTCTTTAAAGATACCGAATTTAAAATTGTAGCTAGGCCAATACAGAAGTTACACACTATACTGAACAATCGCTCGGTTCTTTCCGTGTTCGCAACACAAACTAATGATCTGGTATACAACATTTCTTGCTGTGATTGCGACTCGTCTTACCAAGGTTCGATGCGATTTTCTCTTAATATTCGTGTAAATCAACATGAAGCCTCAGTTCGTGCTTCTCGTTCAGCAGCGTCAGAATTAGCCTTTCATGCCATTAACGAAAAACATACTTTTTTTTATTTAACGAGGCCAGAATACTTAACGTTCAACGTAATTATACGCGACTATTAATTGCAGAAACCATTGAAAAATTACACGAGAATTCTGTTAATGTTCGGCGGCCATATTTGATCTCCGATGCGTGGACCTTTACGCGCATGCGCGAAGACAAATAATCACTATTTAAGTTTCAAGTTTAACCCAGTTCGGTAATTTTCATTCCTGTGATCACGACATATGGTCGAAAAGCGTTGTCAGCTTCAGGAAGGAAAATCGTTTTGAATATTTTTGTTAGAATCTTTTAATTGCGTTAAATTGATTTTAATTGTGTTAAATTGATTATTTAATTATTTATATTTTACTCTAATGTACCGGTAAGTTGTCGATTTTTTTCGTTTTTTCCGTTTTAATTTCTGGAGGGTATCGTACGGAAGTGTTCTACATACTATATTGAGGTAAACTCCTCTAATTATTTTACTAATATTATTATCAACGCAGAACATATTGAGTATTACAGCTCTGATTCATACTATCTAATAAACAAATAATCACCTTCTTGTCTCTGCTAGCAAAATTCCTATATATCATTGCCAAAACTCCATAACCTGCTCTGGCAGCCCGTCTGCACTGCTCAGAGAACTGCATATCTGACTGCACAATCACCTCCAGGTCTTTCTCCACCAACCTAAGTGTAGTACCAGACAGTTGGCATTCCTCTTGGGTTACTGGACTACTGCAGTACTTTGCATTTGTCAATGTTAAACTTCAGTTGCCACCTCTCAGCCCATCCACCTAACTTTTCTAGATCCTGTTGTAGTAGCATACTGTCTTTACTGACATTAACAACCCTGCCAACCTTTGTATCGTCTGCAAACTTGGACATTAAGCCTGATATACCAGGCGTCTCCGTAGCCAGGTGGGAAGGAGCAGCAGCAGCGCGTAGCGCACGCTTCTTGATTAGACCGGGGTTCAAGCCCGTCACCACCAAATACGGAGAATGCGGAAAAGGTCAGAGAATGACCACCGCATATTCCCGGAGCAATATGGCCTTAGGTGCTAATGCTCCAAAAAAAAAAAACAAACAAACAAAAAGAAACAGCCTGATATACCCTCATCGATGCCATTGATAAGCACACAAAACAACAATGGGTCCAGCACCGAACCCTAGGGGACTCCACTAATAACATTAATCCATGGAGAGCAGTGTCCATTTATTACCTCTCTCAACCATCTCCTACTCAACCATCCCTTTATCCAAAGCAGAAACTTGCCCTTAATGCCATACCACTCCAATTTGTACAGCAGTCTTCCATGTGCAACAGTATCAAACACTATCCTGAAATCCAAGTATATGATATCAAAATTATTTTGCATCCAGTTCCTTTGTGACTTCATCATAGTATCCATTCAAATTGGTCAGACAAAAGTTTCCCCTAACAAACGCATGCTGTGTCTGCACTACTACTGCAGTCTTGTCTAGATGATGCTGTATCACTTCTTTAACCAGTGACTCCATTATTTTCCCTGGAACAGAAGTTAAAGTAGCAGGTGTATAATTATTTGTGTCACCCTTTGCAGCCACTTTGTGAATTGGGGATACATTTGAAAATCTCCAGTCCATGGGGACCTCCCCTGACTCTAAGGGTGCTCTCATAATTATGGCTAAGGGTTTGCTTACTTCCCTTGCTGCCTCCTTCAATATAACCAGATAGATTCCATCTGCTCCAGGTGCCTTTTTTATATTTAACTTAAACAATTTCTCCTTCACCTTGCTCCCAGTTATTACAAAATCATTTAGCTCCCTGTTAGAGTTTGATAAACTTCTGGCATTCCCCTCCCTGAATAACTCCATGTGTGAATGTAGATGCAAAATATTCATTCAATTTATGAGCTGGATCATCAGTAGTCATACCACTAGCATTAGCAAAGGCACATGATGCAAGAAAGCAAGCTTATATAGCCAAAAAGAAACAACCTTATTTCACCCATCCACTCGCTCCAAATGTTTGTCAAGTTCTGCCTTTAATCTATTTAAGCTATCAACTTCTACAACGACAGATGGAAGTTTGTTCCACCAATCAACCACCTGCTGGCTAAAGGCAAACTTCCGCATATCTATCCTACAACCGTCTTTCCTCAATTTGAATTATGCCTTCTCAGGGGATTATTCTGAGCAAGAGGAAGAATCCCATCCACATTAAGCATGCTCAAACCATTCAAGGCTTTATACACCTCAATCAGATCACCTCTCAGGTGCATAGTCTCCAGACACTAATTTGCCATCTATGTTAAGTGGAACAATCTGATTCATCCCCTTCCTTCTATAGTTCACATAAGTAAAGAATTCTTTGCTGTTTTTCTTTGCATCCTTTGCCAAATATTTTTCATAATCTGCCTTCGCCTGCCTAACCTCCTCTGTGACTTGATTACAGGCTAGCTTATAACTGCCATAGGATTCCGTGTCGACTATTAATTTATGTGCATCCCATGCATTTTTCTTCTCTGCCGCGAGTCTCATTAATTCATCTAACATCCATTTACACCTGAACCTTCAACAGTATTTCTTAGTTGGTATGAAAAGCCTAGTAGCCTCCAAGATTAATTCCCTGAAGGCTTCTCATTTAGAATTCACTGTCGGTGACATCATCAGTTGATCCCATTGTATAGAATTTAAAAACTGTCTGAGACCACTGTAATCACCTTTAAAAAAAAACAAAACCCTTCCCTTTACCCTTGATGGTAGTTACATCTTTAAGTAAATTCCACATCAGTACAACGTGATCTCTGTCACCTAGTGGTTCCTTTATATGCAAATTCGTAATGCATGAATAATCACTGCTGATAATCAGATCAAGAGTAATATTTCCCCTGATTGCCCCTTGAACATGTTGCTGTAGAAAACAATCCTCCCATAAATCGACAAAAGTCTTCTTAGCATGCGAGTGACCAACTCACAAGATCCAGTCAATATCTGCAAAGTTAAAATCCCCCAATACAAGACATTCTGATTTACTGGCCCACTCTATTTCTCTGCACAACTGTTCGTTCTAACCATCAGAGTCATTAGGCCTATAATGCCTTTGGTTTTTTTTCCTTTTTTTTTAGGCTGGGGCAGCATAAGCCGTAGGCTTCTTTGCACCATGTGGCCATTACGATTACTAACACTAACACATTCCTGCTTTCATTTTCCCTTTCCCAGTGTTTGTCACACCAAATCAACATTGCACTGTCCAGCCATGTCAACTGGATGCACTTCCTTAGATTTTGTTTTTCTTAAGTAACAGCATAACTTCTCCTCCCTTCCTACCCTGTCTATCTGTACACATTGTACTCTCCAAATTCCAATTCTGCACTGCTTATATCTGTGTGTCACCATGCCTCTGATATCCCAACAACATCTGCCTTTGATGTTCTGATCAGCACTTTAAATTCATCAAATTTATTTTCTATACTTCTAGCATTGGTGTACATGCACTTGTTCTTACTCTTAGTTACCCTAACACAGCCCCATGTATTTACTTGTTCCATGATGACTTCCAGCAGCTCTTTAAATCTGATGCTGCTGTTCATTACAGTAGAAGCTGTACAAGAATCACTTTCGCCTACTGTTAATCTTTTAGTTTGTGAATCACCCTAAGTTAGCAGTTTTCCAACCCACCTAACACTGCCTCGATAGCATATGCAAATATTCTTGCACCCTTTCTATTTAAGTGTATCCCGTTCTTGCAGAAGCAGTGTGTACTGTTAGCAAGCACAGACCACGCTGAAAAAAAATCTACCCCGTGAGCCTTGCACAATCTCTATACGGGCCGAATTGATTGACAAAGCTCTCATCTTATACTCCCTCCTATCATGTCTGGGCAGAATTGCAGATACTTTCAAATTTAACCCTAACTCATGACTTTTTTTCTCGCATTCACTTGTACTTGTTAAGGTAATCTGTAGATCTCTTGCTCTTAAGGTCATTAGTGGCAACATGTACAACGATATTACCTTTTGTACCCTTAAAAGATGATATCTGCTCTACAACGTCATCAACTTTTGCCCTTGGCAGACATACCCTGGTCCTGTTCCACCTTTCCTTTTTACACAAATTTGTGAGAAGCACATATTGAAGCTGACCGGGCTAGCCGGGTGGGTAAAGTGCCTGCCTAGCAACCCAAAGGTCGCGGGTTCGAATCCCGCCTCGGACTTGGATCAGAGTACTGAAAAAATCTTGGGAGGTGCATTATGGCCATAGAAGCCGATGCACCAGCAACTAACTAAAACAAACAAAACAAACAAACAGCACATATTGAACAGGCACAGTATGGCCCAAGAGGCCCTTGTGCCAAAAACCCAAATACAAAACAACAACTATCAAAATTAAATTGTGGATCTCAGCTATGTGCATCCACCAGAAATAACGTCATTCAGTGGCTTTACCCCTTCACCATCAGGCTATTCATATTTCTACTGGTTGCTTTCAGTACACATCTTCTGGCCAAAATCTATAATGAAGCTAATGGACCATCATTGTCCCTGTGATGCAAATAATTGGCTTTGCTGTCAAGCCTAAACCACTGCCAGCCCTTCTTATGGGGACACCCGTTTTTGAGCAACATTGAGAAAATCTATACAACCCTTGTCAGGCTGCCAATTTCCCTTTCAGTATTTGAGTTCCAAGGCTGTTCAGAAATTTGAACATCATAGTGGGCAGTTGCCCCATCACCTAGGCAATCCCTTCCACCTTGGTATGCTCATATTCCCTCCAGCAACTTCCTTCTTAAGAACTGGGGAAAGTATAGTACTCCATCTGCTGTCTACCTGCAGCTCTTCTCAGTACCACAATCTGAACATTCGGACTGACTTCTTCCCTGTCTTCACACATGGTTTGAAGCCAGAGGTATCTGTTAGATCTGCAGCTGTTTTCCCAGATGCTACAATATCCAAGCAGATCCCTGCCAAATGCTGCATATTCACTGCTGAGCTACACACAACCGAACTAGCTTTGGATCACATACAAACACACCACCACCAAAAATGCATTATATATACCAATTCTCTGTTCATTACTGGCCTTATCATCGATGAGGTTCAATCCTCATGTAGTCCTGTCCTTGGTAATGCAGAGGCTACATCTCCTTTCTGAAATTGATATTTTATTTTTGGATTCTTGGCCACATTGGGATCTTCGGAAATGATTTGGCAAATTCAGCAGCCAAATCTGTGCCCCTTTATAACTCTCATCCGTTTGTTCTCTATACAGCCTACAGGAAAGGAATGTGAAAGAAATTGGTTTCCTAATGGCAATGCTCTTGACATGAGCAGGCTGAAAATATGTTATATGAGATTAATGTTGACTGTCTAGTCTGGGCAGGGACTGTAGAGAGGAAGTTGTTCTAGCTTGGGCTCTATATAGGGTACAGTCACCTGACGCATGCTTTTCTGCTGATGGCAGTGACCCTCCTATGTGTGAGCCTTGTGACATCATTTAAACTGTGAAACATATCGTTATTTAGTGTTCTGGAGGATTTTTAAATGCATGCTATTTATGTTTTAGAACTTTTGAGCCTTTGACAGTGTTCACTTTTAGCCTTCTGACTTAGCATTATACACTTGATCAGATTTTACCTGTCAAAAACGATGTCTGCAATTTTTAAATATCTGAAAATTTCCAACCTTTATACATGTATATAAATGTTTTTTGTTATGCATCATGTATATATCAGTTTCTCTACTTGATTTTAGTTTTATATGAAATTTCTTGTTTATTAGCCATTTGCGCTTATTGGTATAGCAACATATTTATAACTCAATATATTTTCAGTATATTTAAATATTGGACTTGGTGCATCATGGGCTTAATTGGTCATGTGCCATAAAAATCCAATCAAATTAAAGCATCACACTGAGTGATGTATTCTGACTTTCTGCCAGTCTACACAGGTGGCTCAGAGTGAGAATCATACGTGGGATCAGCTGGTGTCCTCGTACTCAAAATATTATCCAACAAGATTTCACAAGAAACTAGCATATACATTGCAGAGTTGCATGCACTAAAAATATCCCCTGATCACATTAAAGATAGCTGTCATCAAAGATATGATATTTACTGATTTGTCAAGCATGTTACAGGCTTTATTATTGTTGATGTATAATTCTCGTACAGTCCTCTCCCAGATTCGGCAGATGTTTTTTTACTTTTGTTGAATCAGAATTTGACCTCTGCTTCTGCTGGATCCCAAGACACATTGGGATCAGGGGAAATGAATTAGCTGATATGGTTGCCAAAGCGGCCATTCCCCTGCATGACTATCTCCTGTCAGTCCCCTAATCAGACAGCAGGTAAATAATATGCACCAAATTATATTCCAAATGGCAAGATTCTTGGAATGGCCAGGCCATAAATAGCACTACTCTGCATTTTGAAAAAGATTCACTGATGTTATCTCAGAAGTGGCTGTTTCTGAATCATTTTCTAATGCTGATTTCAGAAATTACTTCTGTTTGCTTCTATATCAGGTTTATTCAAAAATTAGGAAAGAAAAGTTCATTTTTCACAAATTTTTATTAATTTTAGTAGTTTGTGCATGGAAATTATAAAAAATGCTACTTTTACCAAACCTTTCTGCACGTTCTGCAGTTAAACTCATCATCCCTTATTTCCAGATTACATCACGTTTTTATTAGGCCTATTATATCAGCATTGGTTGACCTAACTAGCATTTCAAATTCGCTCATTTTATTGACGACACTCCTGACATTACGGTAGAGGTGATTATGGCCGACTATGCTGAACTTGATTTGATAATTGATATTGATGACTATTTTCTTTTTATTTTAGATGTGCAAGCATACTACACCTATGTATCGTCCTCCTGAAATTTTGGATACTTATAATAATTATGTCATTAATGAGGCTGTAGATATATGGGTAAGTTTATGATTTGGAATTCATAGATATCACATTATTAATATTTTAAAGGAATAATTCAGCTTTCATTTTCTTCCCATGACCTTATTTTTTTTTCTTTTATTATTATTATTATTGTTTTGTTTTGTTTTATTTTTTACGTAAACCTAGTGATAATTATAATCAAGAATCATAATAGAAACAATCAGTTATTGCAGTTTCATAATTGACTGTATGCAAATTAGGTGATTATGAAATTGACAAGAAGGGAAAAAAGATTACAGTGGAGAGATTCGATTTACAGTTATTAAAATTTAAGATAAAGTACTGTTACTACTTGGCTAATAGTTCTGCTCAGTGATTATATATGTATATATATAGTTTTGAAATTAGTTTACAGGAGGGGAAGAAGAAAAAAAAGATTCAGATTCAAGGGATATATAAAAGTCACAATGAATGTGGAAAATTAGTTTAACAACAAAATTAAAAGTAAGAGAGAAAAGAAAATCAAGGGAAAAAATTATAAAATAATAAAATACCGAGGGAAAAGATAGTTGCGTAATGCACAACCTTGTTGTTTAGTTTTAATATCAGTGTTGTGCCTTACGCGACAGTATCTCTTTATCTCTTTCCTTAGTATTTTATAATTTTTTGTTCTCCACTATTCTCTTTTCTATTTCTTTGCTTTTATTACTCTTGTCGTTAATTTTATGCTTTCTTTGATGAATATTTTTACTTTGTGTGTATGTGTGTGTATATATATATATATAGTGGATATGGCCAAAGGTTACAGCTATAGGCTTCGGTCGGTAAGCATATATTCAACACGTGCCGATTCATTCGGTCTTTCGTATTTTTTTGCTTTACGGTGGTAAGCAGTTTTCTTATATATATATATATATATTTTTTTTTTAGCTTATACTAAAGGACTTTACCTTGATTGCCATAACCAGGATCCCTTACTATAAGGGATGGGAATTTACACTCCTGGTTATATCCAAAGTTAATTTATGATTTAACTTTTTCTATTCTTTTTAACTTTTGCTGTAAGATCCCTATTTTTCATACCTCATGAACTATTAGAGTAATTCGAGGGGGATTGAGGTACTATATCTATACTTTGACCTTTTCCGTTCACCTTGGTTAGCTTATGCTTCTACTGTTACTTGGCAATTGCTGATTCTACCGAGATTATATATTATATACCATATACGTAAAAGTCTAACTATAGATGGATCTCTTTCTATAATTTAAAATTTGGCTATCCGTCGGGCTAACAGTCATCTTGCCAGCTTATTACTAAATTGGGATATATCAACTTAAATATCTTGTTGTAATGGATGGTTACTTCCTTTGGATGGTTGTTATACATCTTTAATGTTATTTTATGCTACCTGGTTATCTTATACTACCTGACTATCATTTGGACACAGTTATGCTGGATGATAACTACAGAAACGGATAGCTCGTTAATTATGGTTGATACATTGAAAGGGTTAGCCCTCGAAAAAGTCCCTTTCAATGTATCTAATTGCCTATAATTAACATTTTAATTTTTCTTTTAATGTTATTGATATGTAAGGTTTTCCTTACTTTATTTGGCATATATATATTTTTTCCGGTTTGCGTTGGGCTCTTGCATAAGGCGTTGGGTTTCTTGAGAAGCTATAATTTACTAGCTTTCATATTATATATTATAGCCGGCTTAACTTTGTCTATTATTGCACTATTATAACTTACCACTACAACTAATATCTTAAATAATATACAGACGGATGTAATGTTTAATCTTGTAAGATGGCCTTAATCGTATCTGTGACGATTAATATATATATATTAAATTTGATATATTTATTATAATTGAGCTATTAATTAACTATTCATTTATGTATTTTACATACTTGGGATATATATATATATATATATATTATGTGAGGTAAAAGTTAGGTAAAAGTAATAAAAATAAATAAATATGGCTATGTAGCTATCATTAGAGGCAGCAAATGCACATCCTCCACATGATGCCTAATTATATCTGATAATTAAAATAAATATGATATTTAAATAAAATCATCAGCCAGTAGTACGGCAATAATGCAGAGCGAAATGAAACGCAAAATAATATAAATAAACAAACAGGGAAGGGAAAGCAGAGATAATAGGACAAAAAGGTAGTCGATAATCCCCTATATAATTTAGTCAATTAAGTCATTAAACCCAATTAATAAAAAACGATATAAATTTAACTAATGCCAATTATAAATAATTTAGCGGTACCGCCCTTGAAGGTACCAGTTCCAAAAGACGTGAAATATCACCAAAAAAAGGGTTAAAGAAACTACCAAAACTAAAATATCAAAATAATAGACTGACCATCATGCCCCATATCGACAGAGGACCACGAGGCCAATAATGGTCATGGAATCGCTGCATTTCAATCGTCGTACAAATCATCGCAAAGGCAGAAATATCGAAGAACCAAACCACCCCTCCATTCTCCGATAGATCAACCAATGCAGAGGATTTGCATGGCGGTGGTCCTTATGCAGCGAAAAATCTATAGAACAGACAGCACTCTTGATCAGAGCCACACCACTGACATAATGCAAGCTTAACCAGCTTATATAATAGAAAGGAAAAGAATAGATCTGTCGATATGGGGCATGATGGTCAGTCTATTATTTTGATATTTTAGTTTTGGTAGTTTCTTTAACCCTTTTTTTGGTGATATTTCACGTCTTTTGGAACTGGTACCTTCAAGGGCGGTACCGCTAAATTATTTATAATTGGCATTAGTTAAATTTATATCGTTTTTTATTAATTGGGTTTAATGACTTAATTGACTAAATTATATAGGGGATTATCGACTACCTTTTTGTCCTATTATCTCTGCTTTCCCTTCCCTGTTTGTTTATTTATATTATTTTGCGTTTCATTTCGCTCTGCATTATTGCCGTACTACTGGCTGATGATTTTATTTAAATATCATATTTATTTTAATTATCAGATATATATATATATATATATATATATATATTAATTGTGCTAGTGCCACTCTGAATGCTTAATACACTCTTATTCTATTAATTTGGCCTTAAGGCTCTGTGAGATAGCTGTTATTATATATTAATGTAATTACATTAATGTAAATTACGTACATAGAAGAATTAATATACACATAGTACTAACTAGACCTCGTGGGTAGCACAGTTGGTAGGATTGCCGTCCTCCCATGCCAAGTGGAAAAGACCTGAGTTCGAGTCCTGTCGATGATGTGAGGAATTTTTATGGGCCTTTTTCACAATGTGGTGAGGGCGTAAACTCAGGTTTTTCGTCCAGCAAACAGAAAATCAACCTCACAGCACATGCAATTTACAGACAATATACTCAGAACAATATGGCCTTAGTTACTGATGCTCCTAAAACCCTATAACAGTGAGTACTGACTAAACATAACACTTTTTAATATGATTTGGTTTACCAATGATTTTATTCCAAATGTCAAGAAGTATCATGAATGAGAAGGCAAAATGGGCAAGGTCTTGCTTATCTTAGACAACGTGCTATCTCATCCTTGAGTGAAAACATTAAATAGAATGGACAACGGATTTGAGGTCATGTTTCTTCTATCAAACATTACCACACTCCTCCAACCGATGGACCAGGGAGTCAAAGTTGAAAGGAATCTTCAAAAAACAAGTCTTGTATCATTTACTTTTAACAGAAAATAATGGAGAAAGCATCATCACTTTTTTGAAAAAGCTCGTCTCGAGGACAGCTACTACATGTTAGCTAATGCATGGGAATCACTCACTGCACAGAATTTCCTGGCACAGAAGTTGAACTAACAGGTCTATAATTACTTGTTTCCCTTTGATCCTCCTTTGTGAATTGGGGTCACATTTGCACATCTCCAGTCCATGGGTACCTCCCCTTAGTCCAAAGAATCTTGCATAATTATGGCTAAGGGTTTGCTTACTTCCTTTGCTGCTTCCTTTAATATAACTGGATAGATCCCATCCACCCCTGGGTGCCTTTTTTATGTTTATCTTCAAAATTTCTCCTCCACTTTCCTCTCAGTTATTACAAAATCATCTAGCTTACTGCCAGAGTTAATTCACCTCTGGCATTCCCCCACCTGAATAACTCCATATGTTAATGTAGATGCAGAATACTCATTTAGTTTATTAGTCACCTGAGCAGGATCATCAACAGTTGAACCGTCAATATTCAGTGGACCAATTTGATTCATCCCTTTCCTTCTAGAGTTTACATAGGTTTGCAGAATAGAAATGTGGAAATTAGCCAGCAGGTGGACAAATTTCCATCTGTAGTTGTAGAAGTTGACAGCTTAAATAAATTCAAGATAGAAATAGACAAATGTTTGGAGTGAATGGATGGGTGAAATGGGAAGTTTTTTTTTTTTTTTTTGACTGATGCTGGATAAGCATGCTTTTTGCATCATATGCCTCTGCTAATGCTTATCTGAGACTTACCAGAATTCCATAGTTCTTGAATTGGTTATCTTGGAAGATAATAATTTTCTATCTAGTGTTGGACTGGTTGACAGTTCCTTCAAAGTGAAGATATTTTTCAGTTGGAGTGGCCAGGTAGAGCTCGTAACTTGAATTCAGTTTAATATACTTGCAATGTTTTATATGCAGATGAATCAGTGCATCATAACTTTACAGAACTCCTTTCATGTATTAAGATTTACTCTTGTGTGAAGTGGAATTTATTTCCAGAAGACGTTACAGTTTTGCAAACAGTATGAAAGCTGAAATACTGTAAGATCAGATTTTATTGACAGCATGGTCAGTCTCAGAAGTGATCAAGCTGCTTATTAAATGCCTGAAATATGCAGGACCAGTACCTTGGTTTTAGATAGTCATACTCAGGTGATTATGAAATATCATAATACACCACCTGAAAGAAAATATGGACTTCCTCAACCAAGGAAATACCTTTTTGTACATATATTTTACCTTTTTGTCCCGCACTTTTTCTCAAATATTATCTTGCTTAGTTTTGGATACTATGGTATTCCACAATCGTCAAGTATGTAATTAAAGAATTCTGTAAATACTGATTATTCAGGTTAAGCACACATGTGGCTCCATATAACCCTGGACACATGTAACCATGTAACCCTGGACCTTAACCTTTGAATGTAATAAAGAACTCCCTAGCTTACTGCTGTCCAGAGGGTGGCTCTAGACCAGAGCAATAGAGTATTAATAATAATTATGATAGTAGAGGCATAATTCTTTTGAACTCACTATAATTGAGTTTATAATACTTTTTTACAGAAGATTAGTAGGAGTATTATTATGAAATTTGTTTGGGGAAGAATATTTATTTTTTAGAAGAATATTATATTATTTTTCTGAGATTATATGGTAAGTGAACTTTAGGAAACCAGTGTGTTTGAAGGCATTACAGCTGAACAATTAGAATGATAAACAGACTAAATATTTGCATTAATCATTCATTTTCTTTTTTATAATTATACTTATAAATGTCTTCTATAATTTTTGCTGCAAATTTTAAATAGTGTTAATAATCAGTCATAGAATAATTATTATAATAAGAATGAATTATGTATTATTAATGGGGCAGTGAATATTTTGTGGGATGAGAAAAATTCATGGCTTCCATGAATTATGGCACTTTCTTCAAGTGCCAATTTCTAAATTGGCAGTTTTTCTAAATTTCCGTGATTTTTTTTCTTTTACCTAAACTTTTAGAACGTTACTTTCTGTTTTTAAACAAGTGGATCACAGAATCCAGTGCACTTCTACATAAGAGTGAATCATTACTTTAAATATGTTTTTGTTAAACATGTGCAGTAAATGCATTATGATTGTTTTGTCAGCAATTGAGATCCACCAGAATTACTAGGGAGATTGGCTGCAAAAATAAAAAATAAAGTTGAGCTATATTGAACATTGAGCTATATATGAAACAGTTACATTTTTTCTGTTAATGTAGGAACCCTGCTTCAGATAAAAATGTGCACAATATTTTAATGAGGAATAAAGATTTTACTAGCCTGGAACACTTTTTTTTTTTTTTAAGCTTATGAGAATTTTCCATTCTGATCAAACAAGGGTTTAGAAATTTCTGCAAGTAACATAGATGATATTGTGTTTGACAGTATATCAATGTTTGAAGGCAATAACTTAAGATTGTGAATATCAGTACTGTGTATGAACTATGGTAGAATGGAATACCACCGGCAACTTAATTCTCTTTTGTGATTTCCAAGAAAACAATTTTGCAGCCTGCCACATGTAATGTTCAGATGTTTTTCAGTTCCAGTGAACAGCATTAATATAGAATGGCCTTTTTCAAAATACACGTTCTGTGAGATTATTGCTGAAGTATAAAGAAAGAGAATTTATTTATGTATGATATGCTCTATTAGAATTTGTCTTTACCATTTTATATGTATAAGCGATGAATTGAACCTTAATAAAGCAAATCAGTTCACTTGTGTGTGTGTGTGTGTGTGTGTGTGTGTGTGTGTGTGTGTGTGTGTGTGTGTGTGTGTGTGTGTGTGTGTGTGTGTGTGTGTTTATTATTTCTTCTGAGGCAGTTAAATGTATTATTTCTGCTTTGTTGGTATAAATTCAAATATTCTTCTTTGCCATCCCAAATAGGACACAGCTAAAACAATTTGTTTAAAGAACAATAAGCATGCATGAAAATTTTATTGTTTCATAACCTAAAGATGTACAAACATTGTAATTTTACCCAGTGATATTCCCTGTGAAATTCCCATGAGTTTTACTTTTTTTTTTTCCCACAAAAAATTCACAGCATCGATTATTAGTGATGTTTAATCATAGCAAATATTTTAATGTCAATTTAGGACTTGGGCTGCATTTTATTTCTTCTTTGTTTCCGAGAACATCCATTTGAAGACTCTGCTAAATTAAGAATTTTGAATGCCAAATATAACATTCCTCCAAATGATACCGAGTATGATATCTTTCATGATTTGATACGTGAGTATATTTTAACATAATATTAAATTAGAAGTTTTACTGGGGTAAATGTACTGATTCTGTAGGGGGGTTTTTTAATATTTTTTTTTATTTGAAACTTTTTGTGTTCTGGATATTTTTAATAAGGAAATATATAATATTTTATAAAAATTTTCAGCATTATAATTAGCATTAGCATTAGTAGAGGCATGTGCTGCAAGAAAGCAAGCTTATGCGGCATCAGCCCAAAAAAAAAAAAATAAATAAAAACCCTCCCATTTCATCCCTCTTCGTTCCAAATGCCTGTCCAACTCAGCCTTAAACTTATTTAGGCTATCAACTTCCACAACAAAAGATGGAAGTCTGTTCCACCAATCGACCACCTGCTGGCTAAAGGCAAACTTCCACACATCTATTCTACAACTATCTTTCTTCAGTTGGAATCTGTGCCCACTCAGGTTCTTAATCTAAGCAAGAGGAACAATCCCATTAGCATTCAGCTTGCTCAACCCATTCAAGGCCTTATACACCTCAATCAGATCACCTCGCAGGTACCGACTCTCCAGATGCTGCAATTTGCAGAACGTAAGCCTTCCTTGGTAAGAGCACCCCTCACAAATCTTGTTGCTCTCTTTTGTACTCATTCTAGCAACTCAGCATCCTTCCTAAAATGAGGCCTCCAGACTTGTACACAGTACTCTAGGTGTGGCTTGACCATTGCCTTGTACAATGGGATAATCACCTCCCTGTATCTGCTAGCAAAATTCCTATGTATACTGTATTTCCTAATGTATAAGATGCACCTTAATTTTGGGGCCTGAAATTTGAAAAAAAATGTATTATATAAAGTTATTGAATTCAAGTTTTCGTCATAAAATTCATACAACTCCTCATCACTGTCAAAACTCCCATCCATTAGCTTGTCCTCATCTGTGTCTGATGATGAATCAGTCTTCATATATTGCCTCATCCTCAGTTCCATCTATGGCATTTGAAATGCCACACTTCTTAAATGACTTGACAACAATCTCAATCTTGATATTATCCCAGGATCTTTTCACCCACAAACTTCTCTTATAGTTGGCTTCTTCACTCTTCCTGCTGGTGTCAAATTGTCCCCAGAAGACTTCATCCATTGGTTCCATTCGTCTCTCATGGCAGCTCTGAAGGGTTTGTTAATGCTGACATCAAGTGGTTGGAGCTGGGATGTCAAGCCTCCAGGTATAACGGCAAGTTTTGTTTTTTGCTCTGCAGCAATCTTCTTTGTGTTTTTTGTTATGTGTGTCCTGAACTGATCAAGCACCAATAGGGCAGGTTTGCATAAGAGCCCACCTGGTCTCCTGCTCCAAACTTTCTCAAACCAGATCTTCATCCCATCCTGATCCACCAACCCTTGTCATGAACGTGGACAATCACTCCTCGAGGAATGTTTTCTTTTGGCATTGTTTTGCGTTTGAAAATCAGCATAGGAGGCAGCTTGGTTCCGTCGGCACAACAAGCTAGAACAACTGTATAATGGCTCTTTTTATGTCCACTTGCCTTCACAGTTACAGTTTTCACCCCTTCTTATCAACAGTTCTGTTACTTGGGACATCAAATTGAAGGGGAACTTCGTCCATATTTGCAATCTGTCCCAACTCAAACTGATGTGTCTTCCGACATTGCATGACAAAATGATGAAATTCAAGGACCTTCTGCTCATAGCTTTCAAGCATCTTTTGGGCAAGTCTGGTGCGTGTACGCATGCTTAGTCCATTCCGTTTCATGAACCTGAAGCACCAATTGTGTCCTCCTCCTTTGAAATCAGTAACTTCTTTTTCGTCAGCAATCCTTCTTGCCTCATGCAGAACCTACTTTGTGGACACAGGAATTCCAATTGCCCTTTGCTCTTCAATTCCCTCTCTAAATCAGGCCATTTTGCTACTTGCCTCTCATGGCCTTCTTCTGCCGTGGCGTTTTCAGTAGGGTTTTTATTTCCTGTAGCCAGTCTCGGATTGTTTTCTCAGTTGGAGGAGGACCAAACTTATGTTCAGCAGCACGATTTCCATTCACTTTTGGAAACTGGATCACTTTTAACTTGAATTCAGCACTGTACGAAAATCTTTTCTGAGCCATTTCTAGGCAGAACGTGGCAAAACGTAACCTAATATACCGGTAACAAGTGCGAAACAATGAACGCAAAGACAACCAGTGCGAAAAAGCGGAAAATGCAAGTAAAAAAATCTACAACCAGTGTATAAGACGCACCGAGTTTTTAGACCCCAAATTTTTCGAAAAAGGGTGCGTCTTATACTTGGGGAAATACGGTAATTGACAGGACTCCATGACCTGCCCTGGCAGCCTGTCTATAATGTTCAGCAAACTTCATATTTGACTGCACAATAACCCCCAGGTCTTTTTCACTTCCCACTTCCCTGAATGTAGTGCCGCACAGTTGGTATGTTTCTCTTGGATTATTGCTACCCATATGCAGTACTTTGCATTTGTTAATGTTAAACTTCAGTTGCCACCTCTCAACCCATTTGCCCAACTTATCTAGATCCAGTTGGAGTAGCATACTGTCTCTACTGTCGTTAACGACCCTGCCAACCTTTGTATCGTCTACAAACTTGGACATTATGATGATATACCTTCATCAATAACATTGATGAATACACAAAACAACAATGGACCCAGTGCCGAACCCTGGGGGACTTCACTAATAACACTTGTCCACGAAGAGCAGTGTCCATTGATTACCACTCTGTCGTTTCCCACTCAACCATTCCTTTATCCATTGTAGCAACTTACCCTTAATGCCATACTTCTCCAATTTGTACAGTAGTCTTCCATGTGCAGCAGTATCAAAAGCTTTCCCAAAATCCAAGTATATGATATCAAAATTATTTTTTACCTTCAGTTCCTTTGTGACCACATCATAGTATCCAATCAAATTGGTCAGACAAGACAACAATGGACCCAGCTGATAACACTGCTGTTAACAAACTTTAACAAACCTATGCTGTGTCTTAACTAATACTGCAGTTTTGTCTAGATGATCCTGCAATGCTTCTTTAACCAGTGACTCCATTATTTTCCCTGGAACAGAAGTTGAACTAACAGGTCTATAGTTACTTGTGTCACCTTTTGAACCACATTTGTGAATTGGTGATACATTTGCACACCTCCAGTCCATGGAAACCGCCGCTGAGTCCAAGGGAGCTCTCATAATTATGTCTAAAGATTTACTTACTTCCTTTGCTTCCTCTTTTAATATAACTGGATAGATCCCACCTCAGGCCTTCTTTATGATTAACTTCAGCAATTTCTCCTCTACTTTGCTCTCAGTTATTACAACATCACTTAGCTCCCTGTTAGAGTTTGATAAACTTCTGGCATTCCCCTCATTGAATCACTCCTCATGTGTGAATATAGATGAATATGCTCATTCAGTTTATCAGCTACCTGAGCATGATCATCAATAGTCAACCCATCCATGTTAAGTGGCCGTATCTGATTCATCTCTTTCCATCTAGAGTTTACATAAAGAACTTTTTGCTGTTTTTCTTTACATCATTTGCCAAAGATTTCTCGTAATCTGCCTTTGCCTACATAAACTCTTTTGTGATTTGATTGCAGACAAGCTTATATCTGTCATAGACTTCTGTTGAGACAGAAATGTATGGGATGCATATAAATTATCAGGTGAGCCTGATAATTTATATGCATCCCATACATTTTTCTTCTCTGCCACGAGCCTCATTAATTCAAAATCTGACATCCATTTAGGCCTGAACCTTGAACAGTATTTCTTAGTTGGAATGAAAAGCCTAGTAGCCTCCAAGATTAAATCCCTGAAGGCTTCTCATTTAGAATTCAACGTTGGTAACATCATCAGTTGATCCCGCTGTACAGAATTTAAAAACTGTCTGAGATCCCTGTAATCACCTTTATGAAAGCAAAAGCCCTTCCTTTTAGCCTTGATGGTAGTTACATCTTTAAGTAATTCCCATATCAGTACAATGTGATCACTGTCACCAAGTGGTTCCTTTATCTGCAAATTCTTAATGAATGAATAATCACTGCTAATTGTCAGATCAAGAGTATTACTCCCTGTGGTTGTATCTCGAACATGCTACTGTAGAAAACAGTCATCCAATAAATCCAAAAAATTCTTGCTAGTGTGGAAGTATTCAACCCACAAGTTCCAGTCAATATCTGGAATGTTTAAATCCCCCATTATAAGACATTTTCCAAGTGATTTTCCTAAAGAGTAGCTGATAATTATAGTATTATTCTTCATCTTTTCCAGAATTATTTAATTTTGCTCTTCTAAAGTAAAGAAGGAAGCATACCTAACAGAAAGCAAAGACACACTTCTTCTCATACATAGGACTAATTTACTAACACACTAACAAATAACCTTACTTTATCGGGTCACTAATGGCACCGCTCTTGCTTCCATGTGGCGGGGCTGGTAACCTGGGAGAAGAAAGCAACTCTCCCCGGGCTAAAAGGAGCAGAAATGGACAAAAGTGAACAGTCCACTTATGGATCTTTTGATCCAGATCTAGGTAAACATGATCTAGATCATGATGACATAACTTTCCATGCTAAGAGACAAAAAAAAAGAAGGAACGGATAATACCGTACCTCTCTTTTTAATACTACACTCCTCCACAGACCAACCATTGAGTAAGTTTTCCCCATTTTTAATACAAAAATGTCTTAGCATTAGCATTAGTAGAGGCATTTGATGCAAGAAAGCAAGCTTATGCAGCATCAGCCAAAAAAAAAAAAAATAAATAAATAATAAAGTAAAATAAATAAATAAAAAATAACCACTTCCACTTCACCCCTCTGTTCGTTCGAAATACCTGTCCAGCTGAGCCTTAAACTTATTTAGGCTATCAACTTCCACGACAAGGGATGGAAGTCTGTTCCACCTACCAACCACCCGCTGCTAAAGGCAAATTTCCGCACATCTATCCTACATCTGTCTTTCCTCAATTTGAATTTATGCCCTCTCAGGTGATTATTCTGAGCAAGAGGAAGAATCCCATCAGCATTCAGCATGCTCAAACCATTCAAGGCTTTGTACACCTCTATAAGATCACCTCGCTGGTGCCTAGTCTCCAGACACTGTAATTTGCAAAACTTAAGCCTTTCTTCGTAAGAGCACCCCTTTGTTCCATTCACTAATCTTGTTGCCCTTCTCTGTACTCGTTCCAGCATCTCTACATCCTTCTTGAAATGAGGCCTCCAGGCCTGTATACAGTACTCTAGGTGTGGCCTGACCATTGCCTTATACAAGGGAATAATCACCTCCTTATCCCTGCTAGAAAAACTCCTATATATCATTGACAATACACCATGAGCTACTCTTGCAGCCCGTCTGCACTGCTCAGAGAACTTCATATCTGCCTGCACAACCACCCCCAGGTCCCTTTCATTCTCTACCATTGTCAGTGTAGTACCACAGAGTTGATACGTTGCTCTGGGGTTGCTGTTTCCCATATGTAGTACTTTACATTTGTCAATGTTAAACTTCATTTGCCACCTCTTGAAAATGTGGCTGGTCCTCCAAAAATGGTTAGGCGATTAAGATCCGGAGATTTATTAGGTGAAATCACTGAATGTAGACATGGTGAGAGATTATTAAAAATATGTACCTTTGGTGGAATTTCCACAAAGATTTCCCCACATGCCACCTTAAATTCCTCTAAAGAGGTAATATCAGAATGGAGTCTGTTAAATGTATCGGAGGATGAACTTGTCCACGAATATGAAATCAAAATGTAGTACATGTCAAAAGAATTGTCATCAAAAAAAGATGTAGAGCCTGTCCCTACTTGAACAGTGATACTCATATTTAAAACACCAAATCTACCTACCACCATAAAAGCTGATTACCTTAGATGTCCTTATGATTACCTTATATTCTGAACCCAGTCCGGTGCTTTAATTGCCAAAAATTTGGTCATTCACAAACTGTGTGCAGAAGTGTAGCCACCTGTGCTTCTTTCGGTTCTAAAGAACAATCGGACACAAACTGTAACAGTGAAATGCAAAGTTGTCCCAACTGTCATGCAAATATTTTGCTTTTTCAATGGAATGCCTCCAATGGAAATGAGAAAAAAATATTCAAAAATATAAAATAGGACAAAGTGTCATACCAAGAAGCAAAGAAACATTTTGCAGTACCTACTAAGTAGTAGTAGTAGTGGTGGCATGTGATGCAAGAAAGCAAGTGTATGAGCTTATGCAGCATCAGCCAAAAAAAAAAAAAAAAAAAATCACACCATTCCCTCCAAATGCCTGTCCAGTTGCTCCTTAAATTTATTTAACCTATCAACTTCCACAACGACAGATGGAAAGTCATCTACATATGCTTCAGTTACACAACAGCTACACTCAGTAGCAACTCGGACTGACTGCTCAGTCCCTCCAAATATATCGATATCTAATTGGGCTAAATCACTCCTTTCCTCATCAAAGGAACAATCTGCTTCCAAATATGCTACTCAAGAAACTAATACGCCTGTAACAATACCTTCAGATATGAAACCCAATGAGCAACCCACAGAACGAACCAAGAGTCCTGAAAGAAGCAACATGTATAAATTAACATCTGATACCATGGACATCGATGAAAAGGTAAATGAAGATGACGTTCTTGCAGTTCTTGAGATTCATTCAGACGGAGACATTGACACGGGAAAGTCAATCTTCCCAAAGAAAGAAAAAGCAAAAGTAGACAGGTGCAAACAAAAATATCTTCCAGAAAGAACCAACACATTAGTTAAAACCAAACAATGCACACAGTGATTCAATTGAATTGTCGTGGACTTGGTGATAATTTAGATGACATATACCAGGGGTGGCCAACGAGTCGATTGCAATCTACCAGTCGATCGCGGCTTTAATTTCGTTCAATCACGAAGAATTTTAAATATACATCATCCCTCGATTTTCTTGGTCAGGTGTACTACCAAAATTTTATATTGCGCAGTGGGTTTTGCTACCTGCATGTTATTTTTTTTTCATTTTTTTATAAAGCGTCAAAAATAAGAATGAAGAGCAGATTTTGAAAATTAATTTTTGTTTGTTTTTTTTGCATGATTGAAGATTTCATTGAAGGTGTTATGGAGAAACACATTTCACCATAATAAAGTAAAATCCCACAGAATTCCAGCTGTTGGTATTATTACAAATGCAATAAGATTGAGTTTACTTCCCCTTTATAATTAGATTGCACTAACAGAAAAGCCCAATTAACCGGAAATTGCAAATTGTTTTTATTGTTTTATGGTTGTGACCTCTAGAAATAGCTTTAGAGAAATATCAAAATATCAGAAAGGCATTCAAAACTGATTCTTATAAGGATATAACCAAACAGAGCAATAAACGGTGTTGTGTTTGTCCAGTTATTTTGGAAACAACTTCCTCATTTGGGAATCCTCTTCATCGATTATCCTACGTTAGCTGTTACGACAGAATACTTTTCTGGTTCGCATAACTTAGTGTTTTAATCGGTAAGCATTGCTTTTGCTGATTTAATAACTGGACATTACTTATATGTTAATTTAATAACTTTTGATTTAAAATAAATACTACGAAAAAGAGTAAACGTATCATTTTCATCAAGAGTGGGAACTGGAATACTTTTTTGTCATGGTGAAAGAAAAATGTTGCTGTTTGATTTGCAATGCTTCCATGGCTATAACCAAAAGAAGAAATTTAGAAAGGCACTTCAACGCACTCCATGGTAAATACCAATCGGATTTTCCCCGAATAGTGACCTTAGAAAAAATAAATTAGAACTTAAATCCAGGTTATTCGCGTAACAAAATTACTTCATTACACCTAATTTACAATCTAAAGCAGTAACTGTAGCATCATTTAAAGTGAGTCATCTTCTTGCAGAAAAATGCAAATCATTTTCTTATGGTCAATTCATCAAAGATGCATTTTTAGAAATAACAGATTCTCTTTTTGAAAATTTTAAGAACAAAAATGAAATTAAAAGTGCCCTTTAAGATCTGCAATTATCTCGAAATACTGTGATGCGATGCATCGAAAAAATGAGTAAAAATGTGAGTGAACAGTTGTGTGCTGATATTGCTAATTGTGTTTCCTTTTCTTTACAACTGGATGAATCTACAAATGTCAGTGATACAGCTCAGTTGCTCATTTTTATTCGTATAGTTTTCGATGATTCTATCACTAGAGAAGAACGGCTGGATATGGTTTTGTTAAAAGAAAGAACTAGAGGTCTTTGATATCTTTAACTCATTTAAACATTTTTTGAAAAAATTAAATTACCACTATTTAAGCTCGTATCAGTAACAATAGATGGAGCTAAAGCAATCACAGGGCATCTTAACAGATCATTGCATTGTGCCAAAAGGATGATGAATTCCCAGATTTTTTGTTACCACTTTATCATCCACCAAGTGTTAGCCAGCAAAAGATTAAATACTAAAAGTGTTATGGACATTGCTTTCAAAATTGTGAATTCCATCAGAGGACAATTTCTTCAAAGGAGACTTTTCAAAATGCAACTCGATGAAAATAAACCAGATCTGATATTACACACAGATGTGAGGTGGCTGAGTCGGAGTAAGTTTCTACAGAGATTTTGAAATTTGCTGAATGAAATTAAAATATTTGTTGATCAAAGGTGAGATGATTATCAGCAGCTGCAAGATTACGGAGTGGTTGTGTGATTTGGCTTTTTTGGCAGATTTTACCAGTAAATTAAGTGATCTGAATTTGGAATTACAAGGAAAAAATAAAAATGTGGGTGACATGATTAGTAGTATTTCTGCATATAAATATCAATTTTTGGCAATGGCTAAGGATCTCAAAGAAAAAAAAATTCGACCATTTTGCAAATATGCAAGATCATTTGCAAAAATATCCTGTTTTTGAATTTAATAGTGACAAATATGTTTCTGAAATTGAGAATGTTGTGGACGATTTTGAAACCAGATTCAGTGATTTTAAAACAATTAAAGACATTGTTCAATATATTTCTTATTCATTTAATGTCGACTTAGATATGAAACAAATTGCAGAAAAAATCGCTGCGATTTTTCACATGGCAAAAATATTACTTGAAAATGAAATTATTACATTGCGAAATGATACCTTCCTAAAAGCGAGGTCATCAGAAAAAGAGTTTTGGAAATATGTTTGCCGAGAAAAGTACCCAAATGTAAAAAAATGCAGTGAACTTTAAATTCCTGTTTTGGTTCCACACATCTATGTGAATCGGTCTTTTCGTATTTGAAATAAACAACGACGAAGAATCGCTGTACTCTTACGGATTTGCATACAGAAGATTCTTTATGGTTCTCCTTATCACAGTATATCCTCGATTTTGAAAGCTTGGCAGATGACATTGAAGACACACTTTGCATAAATTAAAATTTTAAATACGTATTAATTTAAAATAAGAATTCTGAATTGTATTGAATTTTAAAATTTATAAACAACACTTTTCAATGTGTTGATTAACTTTTTTAACCTTGTGCAATGAAATTTTTGAGATGGTAGATGGCACAATTTGAAGGAAAAAAGTAGATCGCATCACAAATTAAGTTGGCCACCCCTGATGCATACGATCTCATAAGTGAATATAAGCCTGATGCAACATGCATACAAGAAACAAATCTGATGAATGCAATTTCTATAACAATAAAACACATCACCATGTATAGAAAAGATAGAAACTGCTCTAATTCAACTCATGGAGGAGTAGCACTCTTAGTAAACTCATTAATTCCGTCTACACCTGTTCCCCTAGAAACACCATCGGAGGCAATTGCCGCAGGGCCCCGGGTGCCAAGCGAATTCGAGGTCAAGCGATTTTTTCTGCGAAAACAGAGTGCTCATCAAAAGCGATTAAAGTTTTTTCTAATTTCCTACGTTTCTATTAGCTTTATTTCTATATTGTTCTACACTTAAAAGCCACAAGTTAGAACAGAGAAAGGAAACTCACCTTTCTTTATTTATCCATATATTTCTATTTCCACTAACGAACTAACACTTTAACCGCTTGGCCTCCTAGCGGCACTGCTCCTGCCTCCCCGTGGCGGGGCCGGAAATCTTGGCAAGCAAGTCCACTTGCCAAGAGCTAAAAGGAGCAAACATGGCAAACACAGACCATCAGCAGGATATTGAGAACGAAAATCCAAAGAGACAAAAGACTGATCGGATGGAGCAACCTTGCCCATCGTTCTTAATTATCCACTCTCTTACTAGTCAGCCCATTAATAAATTGTCTCCGTTTGTCATACAAAAACATCTGGAGGGTATTGCAGGATCTCCCAAGATGGTGAAGAGACTGCAATCAGGAGACTTACTAGTAGAAACCACCAACCACAGACATTCTGAGAAGCTGTTACAACTGACAAGTTTTGCTGGAATTCCAGTTAAAATATCCCCGCACACAACCTTAAATTCATCTAAGGGTGTGATATCCAGTTGGGACTTATTAAACGTTACTGAGGAAGAAATAACCCAAGAGCTGCAGGGACAACACGTAATTGAAGCAAGACGAATAATGATCAAAAAAGATAATGTACTTACACCTACAAGAAACATTATTCTCACCTTCAATACACCCAACTTACCCTCCTCTGTAAAAGCAGGTTATTTACTTTGCCGAATCCGGCCTTACATTCCAAACCCTTTAAGGTGTTACAAATGTCAGAAGTATGGCCACTCACAAACTGTATGCAGAGGAGTTCCTGTCTGCCCTAATTGTGGTTCTGCAGATCACATACAAAGTAACTGTACAGCTACAAAAATGACCTGCCCAAATTGCAAAGGTGACCATCCTGCATATTCCAAGACATGCGAAAAGTGGAAAACCGAGAAAAAAATAGTAAAATACAAGGTTGAGAACAAAGTAAGTTACCCAGAAGCGAGAAAATTAGTTGCTCCAACTATAACCAAAAATATGACCTATGCCAATGCTGTGAAAAAATATCAGACCGTCTCCACTCAAACTGATGTAACAGTTCCCACTAACAAATCAATTTCTGATTGGGCTAGAAATGTTCTTTCTAAGCAACAATCCAAGTTCTCTGACCAAGCCAATAATACTCCTCTGACAATACCAGCGGCCTCACCTACTCCGGTCATAGATACCATATCTCATAGTTCAAACGCAAATGTAGTAAAAAATTTTCAGGACACAACCATGGACACAGATGGCACATCCATACAGGATGATCCCCCTCTAGAAATCCATGCAGAAGAAGAAATGGACACAGGTCGACCAGTTTTCTCTAAAAAAGATAAAACTAAATTAGAGCGTCATAAGCCAGTAACCTTCAAAAAACAGTCAGATACAGCTCCTTCAATAAAACACAAATAATGCCTTGTATTTTACAATGGAACTGCAGAGGCTTTCGTTGCAACACAGATGATATCCGTGATCTAATTAGCCGATATTCTCCAGTTGCCCTTTGTCTTCAGGAAACTTACCTAACCGCGCAAATTTCTCCTTCAATAAAAAACTATTGTCTTTATCGAAGAGATCGTAACACAGCAAATGCTGCCCATGGTGGTGGCCCCAGGTGCCAAGCGATTTTGTGATCAAGTGTATTTGCCAGTGAATTGCGCTCTCTTGAATAAGTAAAATCGTCTTCTTTATTTACAGCGTTACACTAACAATCAATTAAATAAGCTTCAGTAAAGAAATCACTTTACTTGAACAGGAGGAAAATTAACCTTCTTTCTTTTTTTTCCCCTTTTTTCTTTGCATATTACTACTAACCCACTACCGCTTGGTCACAAAGGTGGCACTGCTCCTGCCTCCACGTGGCGGGGCCGGTAACCTGGAGGGGAAAAGATCTCCCTTCCAGGGCGAAATGGAGCAAGAAGTCCATAAAACCCAGAAAAACACTGGGTACACAGAAGAAACTCTGACAAGGCAAGAACAAGAGGAGTCTGGTTCTGTCGCAGCAAAACGTCAAAAGACTGACGTAGGCAGAATCCGAACCCCAACCTTTTTAATTATACATTCAACTCAAGAACAACCAGTTGGAAAACTCTCCCCTTTCCTAGTGCAAAAAAGCCTAGAAAGCATAATAGGTACTCCCAAGACAGTTCGTCGGTTAAGATCTGGAGACCTACTGGTTGAAGTTGTCACTGCCAGACAATCTGAACAACTACAAAAATTACAATCCTTTGGTGGAATTTCGGTCAGCGTTTCACCGCACGTTTCCTTGAACACGTCAAGAGGTGTCATCACTGAGTGGGACCTCCTCAATTTGTCAGATGAAGAACTCAAACAGGAATTACGAGAAGAAGGAGTCATCAATGTAAGGCGAATTCTCACGAAGAAGGATAATGTACTAGTTCCTACCCGGAATATAATCCTTACTTTTGATAATCCTAAACCACCAACATTGATCAAAGCCGGTTACCTTAACTGCCGAGTTAAACCATACATACCAAATCCATTACGCTGCTATAAGTGCCAGAAATTTGGGCACTCACAGACGGTCTGCAGAGGAGCAGCTGCCTGTGCCACATGTGGATCCACTGAACATTCTACAAATGACTGCACTAACACAACTCCAAACTGCATTAACTGTAAAGAAGCCCATCCGGCGTATTCGAAGGAGTGTCCCCTTTGGAAACGCGAAAAACAGATACAGCGATACAAAACTGAACATAATGTAACCTACCAAGAAGCTAAAAAATCCTTACCAGTTCCAAATACTAACAAGCCAAGTTATGCCCAAATAACCAAAAATCATGTATCAATTGCTACCCAAACAGAGGTCACCATACCACCAACAAAGTCACTAGCTGAATGGGCAAAGTCAATATTGTCCTCAGTGCCAACACCCCAAACAAAAAGCAAACAAAGCAAAGCAATAAATACGCCGATCACAATACAACCAGATGCCACTCAACAGCAAAA
This sequence comes from Mastigoproctus giganteus, assembly GCF_048544385.1. NCBI lineage: Eukaryota > Metazoa > Arthropoda > Arachnida > Uropygi > Thelyphonidae > Mastigoproctus > Mastigoproctus giganteus. Next base: position 144,183,631 of record NC_143587.1, read on the forward strand.
TACTACAGTGTCTACCACTCCCGACTCAAACCAAACAGACTACATGGATTCAGAAGATAATTCAAACCAAGATGGACAGATTTTAGAACTTTTTACTGAAGAGGAGATGGATACAGCGAAACCTTATTTCCCAAAGAAGGGAAAAGGTAAACTTGAGCGATCTAAACCTTCTGCACCTCGAAAACAAATCGAGGGCCCCACTAAACCAAAATAATGCTTACTTTCTTACAATGGAACTGCAGAGGCTATCGCAGTAATTTGGCTGACATCCGAGATCTCCTTTCGCAGTATGATCCTATTGCCTTCTGCCTACAAGAAACCAATCTAACACCAAATATAATTGTTTCCCTTCAGAAATACGTAATACATCGGCAAGATCGTGTTGCCCACAATCTGAACAACGTTGCACATGGAGGAGTAGCGCTGATCATCAACTCCCAGATACCCTCAAAAGTAATTCCACTAAAGACAAATCTTGAAGCAGTTGCTGCACGAATCAATGTCAACTTTGATTTAACCATAGTCTCATTATACTTACCACCTAACCAAAACATAAGCTACGCTGAATTAGAAGAACTAGTGATCCAGCTTCCCAAACCCTATTGTATCCTAGGAGACCTGAACAGTCACCATCCGCTGTGGGGAAACCACAACCTGGACAAGCGCGGAAAAACTATCGAAAAATTACTTGATCAACACAATCTAATAACTCTCAATAATGGAGCCCACACTTATACGCATCTTCCCACAGGATCTACATCAGCTATTGATGTCTCTTTATGCTCAGCAACCATATACCCTCTGTTCGGATGGACTATTCACAGCAACCCACTGGGCAGTGATCATTACCCTGTGATATGCCGCATTGATACAAGCGTTCCCCATATTTTTTACCGAATCCCAAAATGGATATTCTCCAAAGCTGATTGGGATATGTACAAGCAGCTAGCTACACTAGAAGGAAAACAAGTTCAACAAACACCTATAAACTTGGCAGTAGAACATATATCTAACAAAATACTGCAAGCAGCGGACAAAGCAATTCCGAAACGATCCACTAAAATATCGGCCCGCTGTAAAGTGTGGTGGAATAATGAATGTAGTGCCGCAAAAAAAGAGAAGAACAGAGCATGGAACATCTTCAGAAAGTTCCCAACAACAGAAAACCTCATCTGCTTTAAAAGGGCAAGGGCAAAAGCAAAACGAGTTAGACAGACCAGCAAAAGGGAAGCATGGAGGCGTCTCGCTTCCACAATTACAAAAATGACAAAAACCCAAACAGTTTGGGCTAAAATACAGCGTATGTATGCAAAACATCCAAGTGTCAACTGTCCCATGCTTAATGTAAATGGCTCTGATATTTCAAAACCAGAGGAGATTGCAAACGCTCTAGGTAGATCTTTCAAGGAAATATCAGCTGTGACATCATACTCGCCACAATTCCAGACACTCAAAGCACAAGCTGAAAAACACTCAATTAATTTTGAATCAACATCCAGTGCTGCATACAATCTCCCTTTCACAATGTCAGAATTACATCATGCTCTAGCCTCCACTAAACTCAGTGCAGCAGGTCCAGATGGAATACATTACATAATGATAGCAAAACTCACTGAATCTGCACTCAAGACACTATTATTGCTCTTCAACAGAATATTCAAAGAAAACACTTTCCCTGACAAATGGCGGCATGCTTATGTTCTGGCTTTTCCAAAACCTGGAAAAGATTCTTCAAATCCGCAGCATTACCGACCTATTGCACTCACCAGCTGTCTATGCAAGGTAATGGAAAAAATGATCAACGCTCGGCTATCCTGGTATCTAGGTCGAAATAACCTTATGAATCCAGTGCAGTGTGGCTTTCGTGAAGGTAGATCCACTCTTGACCTATTGATTAAGACAGAAATAAACATCCGTGACGCCTTCGTACGCAAAGAACATCTTGCGATGGTCCTATTTGACATTGAAAAAGCGTTTGACACTGCTTGGAGATACGGTATAATGCGAAATCTATACGATCTGGGATTACGCGGACACCTACCACAGTTTATAAGAAACTTCCTACAACACCGCTCATTTCAAGTTCGATTTCATAATCACTTATCTTCAAAGTTCATACAGGAAGAAGGAGTGCCCCAAGGATCAGTGCTAAGTGCTACCCTCTTTAATATAAAAATGAACTCAATAACACAGGACCTGCCACAAACAATATCCACTACCCTGTATGCCGATGACTTTAGTATCGCCTGCCATTCTCCTAATATGCGGATGGTAGAGAGACAGCTGCAATGTGCAATCAACAAAATAGCAAAATGGGCCCAAAACAATGGTTTTCGCCTGTCAAACCAAAAGACTGTCGGTATACACTTTTGCAGGAAGCGTAACCTACACCTACACCCAGAACTTCGACTAGAAAATCAAATCATACCTGTTGTCCCTAGTGTCCGCTTTCTTGGTGTGATACTTGACCAAAAGCTCACCTTCCTGGAACATATAAAAACACTCAGGATCACCTGTCTTAAAAAGCTAAATATCTTAAGAGTTCTATCAGGCACAACATGGGGAGCTGACCGATACACACTATTACAGTTGTACCATGCGCTAATACGTTCACGTCTAGACTATGGTTCTGTAGTTTATAGCTCTGCTAGACAAAGTGCTTTACGCTGGCTTGATCCTGTGCACCACAGTGCTCTACGTCTTGCACTGGGGGCGTACCGAACATCACCTGTCCATAGCCTATATGCTGAAGCACATGAAACCTCCCTGCAGCTACGCAGACAAATGCTTCTATTACAATATGCAGTAAAACTCAAAGGGCATCCAAACCATCCCACTTGGAACGGACTTTTCTCCCCTAAATGGATAAACCTATACCAAGCCTATCCATCAATAAATCCACCAACTGGGATACGTCTTTGCTCATTGCAGGCCGATTGGCAAATTGACTTTAGTAAAATACAGCCCACTGCCTCTCATGAAGTTCCACCTTGGACATACTATATACCACCGTGTGACTTTTCATTGACAGCATGGGGAAAACACACCTTATCCGAACAGAACGCACTGCAAATGTACACCGCACTGAGAACCCAGCACGGCCAGTACACATCAATTTACACAGACGGGTCTAAAACTAACAATCATGTTGGAGCAGCAGCAGTATTTCCCAACACAACTATATCCAAGAAACTCCCTTTAGAATGTAGCAGCTATACTGCAGAACTTTGTGCTATCCACATAGCCTTAAACTATGCACTCTCTAAAACCATATTGCACAGTGTTGTATATACAGACTCCATTAGTGCTATCCAAGCCATACAACGCAATACAAAAAATGATAACCCCTTACTTGGACAGATCTGGAATACTCTGACAAAGTTAAACCACAAGAAACAACAAGTTCTGTTATGTTGGATCCCTGGTCATGCTGGAATTTCTGGAAATGAACAGGCCGACCTAGCTGCCAAAACTGCCACCGACCCTATAGCCCAAGCCTTTACTACACCTGCATCTGACTACAAGTACATTATAAAGAAACAATGTATGGAACAATGGCAACGCATCTGGCAGAGTCAGGCCAATAACAAATTATTCGGCATTAAAAAAGATCTCAAACCATGGAAGTCTAGTATTCGTGAGAACCGTCATGAAGAAGTTGTATTAGCCCGATTACGAATAGGTCACACACACCTGACACATCTCTATCTACTTACAGCCGCTGATCCACCACGTTGCACAAACTGCAAAGCCCAACTTACAGTCCAACACATACTCATTGACTGCCCGATTTATAAAAATGAGCGTCAAACTTTATTTGCCTCTTTTTCAGCAACGAATTCTCCGAGCATTGCCCATCTTTTAGCAGATATGCCACATGTAGACAAAGTCTTCACTTTCCTTAAAGAGATAAAACTGTATAACACACTGTAAACGTTAACTGCAATATATAAAAAAAAAAAAAAAAAAAAAAAAAGCACTAAACTTTACCAGAGTTAGGCGCATTATGGCCATGTTGCTCTTGCGCCGTAAAGCCCACACTCAAACATCAAACAGCCCATGGTGGTGTAGCAATCCTGATAAACTCAAAGATCCCAACTAAACATATTCCACTTCAAACTGAAATAGAAGCTGTTGCTGTTCATATAACTCTGAATATTTCAATAACAGTTGTTTCAATATACCTACCACCAAACCATGCTTATTGTTTAAAAGATCTTGAAGATCTATTCCTACAGATACCTCCACCTCTCTGTATATTAGGGGATTTTAATGGGCACCACCCCTTATGGGGCGATCCTAAACTAGACACACGTGGTCGACTCGTTGAAAGCTTTCTAGAGTCACAAAACCTCACCTTACTCAATACTGGTACGCACACTCACATACAACTCCCAACTGGACACACCTCAGCAATAGATCTCTCAATTTGTTCTCCAATACTCTTTCCAACCATAGAGTGGTACGTTTTAAATGATCCAATGGGCAGTGACCACCTTCCAATCATATGCAATGTTTTAATGTCACAGACTCCATCAAACAAGCTCCGCAGGAAATGGAAATTTGTTCGCGCAAACTGGGCAAAATTTCGATCATCAATCTCTCTTGACGAGGAAAAAATCCAGCTCCAAAATATTGATAATGTAACAGACTACATCACATCACATCTCCTAAAAGTGGCCAAGGACACAATACCATTATCAAACCCCCCTGATCGCAAGCATTATAATTATTGGTGGAATGATGAGTGCACAAAAGCAAAGAAAGCAAAAATCAAAGCCTGGAATTTATTTCGGCGATATCCAACCACAACCAATCTCATTAATTATAAGAAGCTAAGAGCAAAAGCACGATTTGTACAAAAGCAAGCTAAGAAAGAATCCTGGACCCGTTTTGCATCGACCTTTAACAGAAACACTGATCCGAAAACTATATGGAAGAAAATTAGACAGTTATCTGGTAAGTTTCCTACTATACCATCTCCAATCCTCTCCTGGAAAGGGCAAGATCTATCCATTTCCTTAGACATTGCTAATGCTTTGGGCAATACTTTTGCTGAAATATCAGCGGCATCAGCATATCCTACATCATTCCAACGAATTAAAAACACTAGAGAAAAGCATGCCATAAAATTTCAAACCGCATGTACTCTTCCATATAACAAACCTCTGCAATACTTTGAACTTCTGCATGCCATTAGAACAGCCCACAATGGTGCAGCCGGGCCAGATGGGATTTATTATGTCATGCTTCAACATCTCGATGACAAAGCTTTAAGACTGCTTCTGGTTTTTTACAATCGTATATTTTTAGAAAACGTTTTTCCAAATTCTTGGCACCACTCTACTGTTTTGGCATTCCTAAAACCTGGGAAAGATCCAACTAACCCCTATAGCTATAGACCGATCTCTCTCTCAAGCTGCCTGAGCAAAATCCTTGAAAAAATTGTCCACAGAAGACTCGTATGGATCATTGAGTCACAACATCTAATGAGCCATAACCAATATGGCTTTCGTAAAAATAGGTCATGCTTAGATCTTATGGTCAAGGCTGAATTCGCCATTCGAAATGCCTTTGTTAAACGGGAACATCTTGTAATGGTTTCAATAGATATCGAGAAGGCTTTTGACACTACCTGGCGGCATGGCATACTTAGTGATCTTTACTCTCTTGGTTTGCGAGGCAACCTTCCTATTTTTGTTCAGAACTTCCTACGTACTAGATCGTTTCAAGTTCAGTACCAAGATGCCCTTTCCAAGACGTTTATACAGGAAGAAGGAGTGCCACAGGGATCAGTACTGAGTGCCACTTTGTTTGCTCTTAGAATAGATTCCATCACCAATCAGCTTCCAAATACAGTTGAGACCTACCTTTATGCAGATGATCTTTCCATCTCCTGCCATTCCCAAAATATGAGGTCTATTGAACGGCAGCTCCAGATATCACTTAATAAAATTCAACAGTGGGCCAGCCTCAACGGATATCGACTCTCGCAGCAGAAAACAGTTGCCATCCATTTTTGTAGACAGCGCAAACTTCATCTGGATCCTGAACTTCAAATTTATAATGTCTCCATCCCGGTCACTAATAGCATCAGATTTCTAGGATTAACATTTGATAATAAGTTAAATTTTATAGACCACATTAAAAATGTACGTACTTCCTGTCTAAAAAAGTTAAATATACTCAGAGCTTTATCCTCCCAAACATGGGGCGCAGATCGTACATCTCTGCTTCGGCTGTACCGGGCATTAATCAGATCCCGTCTTGATTATGGAGCTCCCATCTATGATTCAGCCAGATTGAGTGCATTGCGTTGGCTTGATCCAATTCAACACAGTGCCTTGAGACTTTCACTCGGTGCTTTCAGAACATCACCAGCACATAGTCTCTACATTGATGCCCATGAACCCCCACTAACTTTACGTAGGAAAACACTGTTATTGAACTATGCTGTCAAGATACAAAGCTGTGCCATGCATCCGACTCAGTCATACCTGTTCAATCCACCATTAGAAAACCTTTTCAGAAATAAACCAAGCGTAGTAAAGCCAGCTGGTCTTCGCCTTCTTGAACTGATGCAAATTTGGAATGTTCCCATCCTTTCTGTGCAACAGACAACAACTTGTCCTCAACCACCATGGGTTCCACCACCTATACCGACCTGTGACACCTACCTCTCTCAATGGGGTAAGAACATTTTACAAACATCAAATATCAAACAACTTCACGAAGCTCACATTCAAAGATACTTTGACTTCTCTCCAATTTATACAGACGGCTCTAAATCTAATTCAAACGTTGGAGCAGCTGCAGTGTTTCCAAATACCGTTATTTCAGCATCCTTGCCATCTGAATTCAGTATCTTCTCAGCTGAATTATATGCTATCAAACTAGCTTTACAGAATCTCTCTTCTGACTGTGCTTTAAAATCTGTTATTTATACTGATTCCCTCAGCTCAATTTTGGCTTTATGTAACCCCTTAGATAAAGTACACCCTGTTCTAGATGAAATAAAAAGCATATTACTACAAATTGAAGAACGCAATCAACTGGTCACCTTCTGCTGGATTCCAGCTCATTCTGGCATTTTGGGCAACGAACTGGCTGATAAAGCCGCAAAAAATCCAACTAGCTTCGACTTAACTGATATTCCTGTTCCGCCATCAGATTATGCATTAATCATTCAGGCTGCAAGCCTGTCAAAATGGACAGCAATATGGCACTCTCAAATTAATAATAAACTCTTTCAATTTAAACATGATCCAAAAATTTGGCGCTCCAGTGTCCGCACATCAAGACGAGAAGAGGTAGTCCTTTCAAGGGTAAGAATAGGCCATACTTATCTGACCCACCTATATTTACTCACAGGGAATGTCCCGCCACAGTGTCCACTTTGTAATATAAATCTGAGTATTAAACACATTCTCATTGACTGCCCTTACTATGAACAAGACAGAACTTCAACCCTGCTATCACTGGTTAATCTTCGTAGACCAATAACTTTAGAGAATCTCATTGGAGATGATGCAGATATTTCCGAATTTTTCAACTTCATAAAGCAAACAGGACTTTTTAATCAATTCTGAATTTATGAAACTTTTTCATCTCTTTTTTATAATAAATGAATAGGCGCAATATGGCCAAAGTAGCCTATGCGCCATCAAACCTCCATATCAACAACAACAACAACAACAGCAATTGCCGCCTGCATCACAATTGGCATAACTATAACATTAGTCTTATTGTATCTGTTGCCAAACCACACTTACACTCTTAATAATTTAGATGACTTAGTAAGACAAATACTCACTCCTTTCTGTATTCTGTATTCACCCCTATGGGGCTCTCAACATCTTGACTGCAGAGGAAAAATAATTGAAAAATTCTTAGATAAACACAATACAACTATTTTAGATACCATTGATCACACACATGTGCATTTACCATCTGGCGCAAGATCTGCTTTGGTTTGTCAGTATGTTCTCCAACAATATTTCCTCTTATAAACTGGACAGTTACCGACTACCGCGTGATATTGACCACTTTCCGATCATCTGTAATTTCTATACAAGTTCTCCTCCGCGGAGAAAATTAGAACAATTTGGAAATTTGACCAAGCCAACTGGACTAAATGTGAAGAAATAGCTCATTTAGATTCCTTCATCATTACAACTGTCAAGATTGATTCTGAGGAATTTTATTGTGGCTTAAACACAGAGCGTACAGATAAAGTAGAAATATATATGAGCTTTCGGCTATATGGTAGCCTTCGTCAGAATTAAAATACATGAATGGCAGTTGGAATGAAGATGTGCACTGCCAGGTGCGTGAGACGCGAGGTTTAATTGTTTGTTGACGTCTGTGGCTGTGACGCATGATGACGTGGCCAGCGCTTGTCCAATGACAGAACTACTGACTCTGTGATCGGGTTGACTTGGCAACCACTGTTCCTGTTTAAGGATTTATCCGAAGATTTTATATTTAATGATTCCAACCAGGTACGCTTTAGGTAATGGTGGGATCTGTCTACCACCACGACATCGCGGTGTGGGTCGATGTCGTGGTGGGTTGTCCAGACATGTTCGGCGATAGCTGAGTGTTCTATATCCGCTAAACGGATCGCTCTTTTGTGCTCCGAGAGACGTTTCTCGAGTCGACGTCCAGTCTCTCCGAAGTAGCAGCTAGTGCAGTCACGGCAAGAGATGCGGTAGACTAAACCGCTCTGCAGAAGGGTGGGGACAGGTGTTTTCACGTTGGAAATGAAAGAACGCAGTTTCCTGCCTGGGAGCTGGATGCACTTTATTCCGTGCGTTCTCAGGATTCTACCGATCTGTTGTGACAGGTTGGGGTAGTATGGGATGAATGCCCTTGTGGATGGCTCGTCACTGTTGGTGTTGTAGCTGGTCGTCACGATGTCACGTGTCTGTAGATCACACCTGTCGAGGACGTCAATGGGGTAGCCACACCTCGTAAGGTCTACTTTGACCCTAGTGACCTCTTTGCGTCTTTCATCAGCGGAGCTGGAGTGTGTCCAGGCGCGAGTAAGCAAGGTTCGGGCCGTGGAGAGGAGGTGGCCTCGCGCGTGTGCTGACCGGAAGTTGGTAAACTGGCCAGCACACATGGGCTTACGATAAACTGTAGTCCTCAGGTATGTGCCTTCACGTCGGACAAGCGTGTCTAAGTATGGTAAAGAGTTGTTCGACTCCAGCTCAATCGTGAATTTTATGAAGGGCGATAGTGAGTTGAGGTATGATAGAAGTCGCTGACCTGAGTCTCTAGGGATGACCACGAACACATCGTCAACATAGCGACACCAAAAGGCGATGTGATCAGGTGCGTGTGCAAACGCACGTCCCTCTAACTCCTCCATCACGATGTTTGCTGTGACTGAGCTGACCGGGGAACCCATGGCCGTGCCATGTATCTGCTGGTAGACTGAGTCATTAAATATGATCGCACCCCCTGTTAAGCACAGTCTGAGGGCGGTGGAAATGTCATCGGGTGTGAGACCAGTTCTTTCGTTGAGGGTTCTATCATTGTCCAAGAGTTGTTTTGCACAAGAAATGGCAAGTTCCACAGGGATGGAGGTAAAGAGCGATATGACGTCGAACGATGCCATAACTTGATTCTGCGAGATGGATACAGTGCGAATCCTCTTTATGAATTCAACACTGTTGGAAACGGTGTGGGTGGTCTTGCCAACCAGAGGAGAAAGAAGTCTCGAGACAAATTTAGACAGCTCGTAAGTCGGTGATCCACAGCAAGATACAATTGGTCTCAGTGGTGTGTCTTCTTTGTGCACTTTCGGTAGGCCGTAAAACCGTGGGATCTGACATCCGGAAGCACGGAGGTGATTACGGGTTGACTGTGTGATCTTCCCTTGTTTCAGCCAACTGTTGACGAGGATATTCACCTCTGATTCCCATCGTTCTAAAACTCTGTTGGGGTTGATGGTCAGGGGTTTGTATACAGTAGTATCCCGTAAAAGTAGTAGCGCTTTCGCCATGTAATCAGTGTGATCCATTACAACCGTACGGCGGCCTTTGTCTGCCGGTAGAATGACGATGGACGAATCCTGTTTCAACGCCTTGAGGGCAGAGAACTGTGTACGGTTGAGGTTAGAAGAGACGGGGCGAGCACGGTGTAGAACTGCTGCAGTCTTCAAGCGGATTGTGTTGGCTACATCTTCTGGGAGGCGTGATAAGCTGGCTTCCACACCTAAGGCGATGTCGGTGATCGGCGGGTGCTTAGGTTCAATACGAAGTCCGTGGAATTAGTGAGAGGGGTATTACATTGGCTGCGCAATTGACGGGATTCATTAATCAAATTACAAAACTTACGTTTCTGTCGGGTACAATAAAGATCTGATTCTCTGATGGCCTGGTGACATAAAGTGTTGACCACATCGGTGTAAACGGGATCGGGAATCAGAGTCTTAAGGTCGGCTAGTAGGGTTGCCTTGCTCGCTGAAGCACGTTGTATGTCATGATGGAGGCAGCCGATCCATATACGTAGGGTTTTGAGGCCGAAGTTCCGACAGGCACGTCTCATGCGCTCATTAGAAAACGGTTGTTTGTAGCGAAACCCTTTCGGTATAATCTCGTTAGCTTTGCACCTATGTGCAAACCTCAGGTGTTGTCTACTACGGGCTATGAAGATAAAATCTTTCTGTAGTCTCACGACCATGTCGTATGCTGGTTGGCCAAGAATAGTACGAACATAACGAAACAGGCCTACGCGCTCTGGATTCATTGAGGAATTTTATTGTGGCTTAAACACAGAGCGTACAGATAAAGTAGAAATATATATGAGCTTTCGGCTATATGGTAGCCTTCGTCAGAATTAAAATACATGAATGGCAGTTGGAATGAAGATGTGCACTGCCAGGTGCGTGAGACGCGAGGTTTAATTGTTTGTTGACGTCTGTGGCTGTGACGCATGATGACGTGGCCAGCGCTTGTCCAATGACAGAACTACTGACTCTGTGATCGGGTTGACTTGGCAACCACTGTTCCTGTTTAAGGATTTATCCGAAGATTTTATATTTAATGATTCCAACCAGGTACGCTTTAGGTAATGGTGGGATCTGTCTACCACCACGACATCGCGGTGTGGGTCGATGTCGTGGTGGGTTGTCCAGACATGTTCGGCGATAGCTGAGTGTTCTATATCCGCTAAACGGATCGCTCTTTTGTGCTCCGAGAGACGTTTCTCGAGTCGACGTCCAGTCTCTCCGAAGTAGCAGCTAGTGCAGTCACGGCAAGAGATGCGGTAGACTAAACCGCTCTGCAGAAGGGTGGGGACAGGTGTTTTCACGTTGGAAATGAAAGAACGCAGTTTCCTGCCTGGGAGCTGGATGCACTTTATTCCGTGCGTTCTCAGGATTCTACCGATCTGTTGTGACAGGTTGGGGTAGTATGGGATGAATGCCCTTGTGGATGGCTCGTCACTGTTGGTGTTGTAGCTGGTCGTCACAATGTCACGTGTCTGTAGATCACACCTGTCACACCTGTTTCGTTATGTTCGTACTATTCTTGGCCAACCAGCATACGACATGGTCGTGAGACTACAGAAAGATTTTATCTTCATAGCCCGTAGTAGACAACACCTGAGGTTTGCACATAGGTGCAAAGCTAACGAGATTATACCGAAAGGGTTTCGCTACAAACAACCGTTTTCTAATGAGCGCATGAGACGTGCCTGTCGGAACTTCGGCCTCAAAACCCTACGTATATGGATCGGCTGCCTCCATCATGACATACAACGTGCTTCAGCGAGCAAGGCAACCCTACTAGCCGACCTTAAGACTCTGATTCCCGATCCCGTTTACACCGATGTGGTCAACACTTTATGTCACCAGGCCATCAGAGAATCAGATCTTTATTGTACCCGACAGAAACGTAAGTTTTGTAATTTGATTAATGAATCCCGTCAATTGCGCAGCCAATGTAATACCCCTCTCACTAATTCCACGGACTTCGTATTGAACCTAAGCAGCAAACAGTTATCTGCGGACCAAGTAAACTTATTGACTCTTGGCATGACGCTGCTGCAGTCTTCAAGCGGATTGTGTTGGCTACATCTTCTGGGAGGCGTGATAAGCTGGCTTCCACACCTAAGGCGATGTCGGTGATCGGCGGGTGCTTAGGAAGAACGGCAAACGTCATGCCAAGAGTCAATAAGTTTACTTGGTCCGCAGATAACTGTTTGCTGCTTAGGTTCAATACGAAGTCCGTGGAATTAGTGAGAGGGGTATTACATTGGGGTATTACAGTTGGCTGAAACAAGGGAAGATCACACAGTCAACCCGTAATCACCTCCGTGCTTCCGGATGTCAGATCCCACGGTTTTACGGCCTACCGAAAGTGCACAAAGAAGACACACCACTGAGACCAATTGTATCCTGCTGTAGATCACCGACTTACAAGCTGTCTAAATTTGTCTCGAGACTTCTTTCTCCTCTGGTTGGCAAGACCACCCACACCGTTTCCAACAGTGTTGAATTCATAAAGAGGATTCGCACTGTATCCATCTCGCAGAATCAAGTTATGGCATCGTTCGACGTCATATCGCTCTTTACCTCCATCCCTGTGGAACTTGCCATTTCTTGTGCAAAACAACTCTTGGACAATGATAGAACCCTCAACGAAAGAACCTCAACCGTACACAGTTCTCTGCCCTCAAGGCGTTGAACCAGGATTCGTCCATCGTCATTCTACCGGCAGACAAAGGCCGCCGTACGGTTGTAATGGATCACACTGATTACATGGCGAAAGCGCTACTACTTTTACGGGATACTACTGTATACAAACCCCTGACCATCAACCCCAACAGAGTTTTAGAACGATGGGAATCAGAGGTGAATATCCTCGTCAACAGTTGGCTGAAACAAGGGAAGATCACACAGTCAACCCGTAATCACCTCCGTGCTTCCGGATGTCAGATCCCACGGTTTTACGGCCTACCGAAAGTGCACAAAGAAGACACACCACTGAGACCAATTGTATCCTGCTGTGGATCACCGACTTACGAGCTGTCTAAATTTGTCTCGAGACTTCTTTCTCCTCTGGTTGGCAAGACCACCCACACCGTTTCCAACAGTGTTGAATTCATAAAGAGGATTCGCACTGTATCCATCTCGCAGAATCAAGTTATGGCATCGTTCGACGTCATATCGCTCTTTACCTCCATCCCTGTGGAACTTGCCATTTCTTGTGCAAAACAACTCTTGGACAATGATAGAACCCTCAACGAAAGAACTGGTCTCACACCCGATGACATTTCCACCGCCCTCAGACTGTGCTTAACAGGGGGTGCGATCATATTTAATGACTCAGTCTACCAGCAGATACATGGCACGGCCATGGGTTCCCCGGTCAGCTCAGTCACAGCAAACATCGTGATGGAGGAGTTAGAGGGACGTGCGTTTGCACACGCACCTGATCACATCGCCTTTTGGTGTCGCTATGTTGACGATGTGTTCGTGGTCATCCCTAGAGACTCAGGTCAGCGACTTCTATCATACCTCAACTCACTATCGCCCTTCATAAAATTCACGATTGAGCTGGAGTCGAACAACTCTTTACCATACTTAGACACGCTTGTCCGACGTGAAGGCACATACCTGAGGACTACAGTTTATCGTAAGCCCATGTGTGCTGGCCAGTTTACCAACTTCCGGTCAGCACACGCGCGAGGCCACCTCCTCTCCACGGCCCGAACCTTGCTTACTCGCGCCTGGACACACTCCAGCTCCGCTGATGAAAGACGCAAAGAGGTCACTAGGGTCAAAGTAGACCTTATGAGGTGTGGCTACCCCATTGACGTCCTCGACAGGTGTGATCTACAGACACGTGACATCGTGACGACCAGCTACAACACCAACAGTGACGAGCCATCCACAAGGGCATTCATCCCATACTACCCCAACCTGTCACAACAGATCGGTAGAATCCTGAGAACGCACGGAATAAAGTGCATCCAGCTCCCAGGCAGGAAACTGCGTTCTTTCATTTCCAACGTGAAAACACCTGTCCCCACCCTTCTGCAGAGCGGTTTAGTCTACCGCATCTCTTGCCGTGACTGCACTAGCTGCTACTTCGGAGAGACTGGACGTCGACTCGAGAAACGTCTCTCGGAGCACAAAAGAGCGATCCGTTTAGCGGATATAGAACACTCAGCTATCGCCGAACATGTCTGGACAACCCACCACGACATCGACCCACACCGCGATGTCGTGGTGGTAGACAGATCCCACCATTACCTAAAGCGTACCTGGTTGGAATCATTAAATATAAAATCTTCGGATAAATCCTTAAACAGGAACAGTGGTTGCCAAGTCAACCCGATCACAGAGTCAGTAGTTCTGTCATTGGACAAGCGCTGGCCACGTCATCATGCGTCACAGCCACAGACGTCAACAAACAATTAAACCTCGCGTCTCACGCACCTGGCAGTGCACATCTTCATTCCAACTGCCATTCATGTATTTTAATTCTGACGAAGGCTACCATATAGCCGAAAGCTCATATATATTTCTACTTTATCTGTACGCTCTGTGTTTAAGCCACAATAAAATTCCTCAATGAATCCAGAGCGCGTAGGCCTGTTTCGTTAAGATTGATTCTGCAGTAAGCTATATCACATAACAAATAATGATAGCCGCTGAATCTACTATCCTGAAATCGTCATCTAAAATCTGGCTCCATCCTAAAATCTGGTGGAATGAGGCATGTAGCATTGCCAAAAGAGAAAGGAATAAATTCTGGAATCAGTTTCAAAAAATCCAATCACATCCAACCTCCTACAGTTTAAGAGAGCAAGGGCTAATGGTTGTCATTTAAGACAAATGAGTAAAAAAGAAGTGTGGGTGCATTATGCTGCCACCATAAACAGATCCACAGATACTGTTTCAGTCTGGAAAAAAATCAAACAAATTAATGGCAAATACTTGCTTGCAACTTCTCCAATTCTTTTTCTGAAAGGGAAGGAAATTTTCAAACCTGTGAAAATTGCTAATGCATTCAGCTCGTCTTTTGAAACACACTCAGCTGTTTCCTCATATGAACCAGCCTTTCAGTTGCTAAAATTCGGGACAGAAAAATATAAACTAAATTCAATATTGCTCTCCAACATTCATACAATTTGCCATTGCCCATGACTGAATTGCACAATGCACTCACACGGGTGAAGAACAGTGTTCCAGATCCTGATGGAATTTATTACACAATGATTTCCCGATTAAATGCTCTCTTATGACTCTTAATAGAATTTTCTTAGCGGAATATTACCCCACTAGCTGGTGCCATTCTTATGTGCTGGCCTTGCTGAAACCAGGAAAAGACCATACAGATCCAGTAAACTATCAGCCTACATCCTTAACCAGTTGCTTTGGGAAAACATTGGAAAAAATAGTTAACGCCCAACTAACATGGTTCCTGGAGACTTAAAACATTCTTAGGCCAAGACAGTATGGTTTTCAAAGAAGTAGATCGATGCTTGATCTCATTATCAAAGCGGAAGGAAATATTCGGAACGCTTTTCTAAGAAATGAGCACTTTTTCACGATATGCGTTGACATCGAAAAAGCCTTTGATACAACTTAGAGATATAGGATTCTTCAGGATTTACATAAATCTGGTCTTTGGGGTTATCTCTCGAAATTTATTCAGAACTTCCTAGCTAACAGATCCTTCCAAGTCCGATTCCATTCTTCACTATGTACATATATTTCATATCAGGTATACACTATGTACATATATTTCATATCAGGTATACACTATGTGCATATGTTACATATGTACATAGTGTATATCTGACACAGTTGATGCATACCTGTATGCTGACGATCTTGCTATCTCATGTCATTCTCAAAATATGTGACTTATTGAGAGACAACTACAAAACACCATTAAGAGAATAGTCTTTTGGGCCAAAAGCAAAAGTTACAGAATTTCTAAATCGAAAACAACTGCAGTACACTTCTGTCATAAACGTACATTACATCCTGATCCTGACCTTCAATTAGACTCTCATTGTATTATATTTCAACCCAGTACTTGATTTCTTGGTATAATACTTGATAAAAAAAGGAAACTTTCTTGAACACACAAAATATATTCGTACCAGCTGTCTTAAGAAACTAAATATTCTCAGAGTAATCTCCTAAATGTCACGGGATGCAGATTGTTATGGGCGCCTCCGTAGCCAGGTGGGAAGAAGCAGCAGTGCGTAGCACACGCTTCTTGATTAGACCGGGGTTCGAGCCCGTCACCACTAAATACGGAGGATGCGGAAAGGTCAGGGAATGATCACCGCATATTCTCGGAGCAATATGACCTTAGTTGCTAATGCTCCTAAAAACCAAAACAACAACAGCTGATTGTTACGTGTTACTACATTTATACCGCTGATTAATTAGATCCCGCTTAGACTATGCATCTCCTGCGTACGCCTCAGCCTAGCCAAGTGTACCGATATGGCTCTATCCCATACATCATAGTGCACTATGAGTTGCACTGGGGGCCTTTCGCACATCTCCAGTTTTAATTCTATATACAGAAACCCATTTACTGCCACTACACCTCTGACGACATATTCTTCTCCTAAATTATGCCGCTAAAATCAGCAGCTTTCCACTTCATCCCATATGGCAATATTTCTTCAGACCAAAATGGGGAAACCTCTATCAAATTAAACCATGTCTCAACAACCCATCTGGCATTAGGCTTCAGGCTTTAAACACAAGCTGGGGCCTCAACACAAATAACATACTGCAGGATACCAGCATGGAAGCCCAGCGATCCAAATAACCACAATACATATTGACAAATGCTATCAGAAATGGGGAAAGAATAATCTTCCAGATATTAACATCAGGCAGTTACATCTGGCCCACTCCAGTCAGTTTAGAAGTTACTTACAGCCATATACAGATGGATCCAGGACTGCCAGCAAAATTGGTACAGCTGAGTTATATGGTATCGTGTTAGCCCTGGAGAAAATAAAAGAAACCTCCAATCCATAATATATACCAATTCATTAAGTTCTCTGAATTGTATGCAATGTAAACATTCTAGGAGATTGTCAGGATATGGATGATGTTTTTGTTTTCCTAAAATCGATTGATAAATATCACCTTGTCTGAACTTTTATCAGAATCAAAACCAAGGAAGATATACTAATCAGAAATCAGTGCATTATAGCCATAGTTGCTGATGCACCAACAAATCCAACGGCAACAACAACCCTCCTCCCTCCCTCCCTGTCCTGTCTATCCTTTCTATACACTTTGTACTTCCCAAATTCTAATTCTGCACTGCCTATATCTGTGTGACACCATGTTTATGATATCCGAACAATATCTGCCTTTGATGTCTTGACTAGCACTTCAAGCTCATCAAATTTATTAACTATAATGTGTACATTATTAACTGTTTATTAACTATAATGTGTACATTATTAACTATTTATTAACTATAATGTATAACAAATCTATTAACTATGATGTGTATATTATAATACTGAAATTACAATTACAGTACCAAATTCATTCAGATTTTATTATACAAATGATAAAACATGCCATTCTTAGGTATTATAACATCAATGAATTATCACTATATAAAGCATTCTGTTCTGAGGACCAGTTTTTTATAATGTAACTATTTATTTATATGACACATTACAAGTTTTCCTAGCTGAATGTGTGATAATAAAAAGACAATATCACTCATAATGGTGGTGGTTATACAAGTTCATGCAATAGAAAATACAAATAACAATCATTCAGTTCAGATTTTTAATTTTTTTTTTGTGAAACTTTAGATAGTAATACATAGACATTAATAGTATGACAAAATTTGTCATTTTACTAAGAAAGCTACACATATTGCATATCTGAGATAAAAAAAAAAAATGATTGAAAAGTACTTCAATTCACCTGTTTTCTTTAAAGGCTGGAACAGCACAAAGATGTCAGTATCATAATCGTTAATAAGCCATGTTTTGATAGAACTCAGTAGCAAGAAGCTGGAATGACAGACTGGAATTTCACATAAATGATTTTTCAAATGAAACTGAATAAATTTGTGACATACTGCATTTTTTTTTTATTTATTTATTTATTATTTTTTTTTTTATGAAAGAGATGAGACCTGTGAACAGCTAACAAGGAAACTAGTCTAGAGGAGGAATAATAGTGACTGCACAAAGCAGTGAAATCATCTGTAAACATCTGGTAGATAGCATCGAGGTAGGAATTAAAATTTTAATTTGAAAAATTATTTGATAACAGAGACATCAGCAGGCATGATTAAATCAGTTGCATTGAGAATGTGTTCCAGTTCATAAAAGTAGTCATTGGTGACAATAAATGATCTGATATTGTAAACACAAGATTGGGGAAAGCTGAGTGTTTTGTGGACATGGGACTGTGAAAAGGCGTTGTTGAGTCAGGCATGCATTCTCGAATCGTTAAACTACAGAATTCTGATAAGAAGTGTGGCTAAAAACAGAAACTATATTGAAGTCCCCAATAACATGCAGACTAGTTTTTGGCAGTATGCTGGAGAAAGTGTGAACAATAATTTAATTTAGCCAAAGTAATGTCATGAGAGACAGGAGGAAAATGGAATTCCAAAAAGGTCTTAAAACTGATAGAGAGAAAAATACCTCTAATTTTATTGATTTTAGTGAAGTTAAATACAGTAAAAGACCGAAAATCTGGATGCCAGAAATCTGAACCACCCGAGAATTCGGACTTTTCAAAAACACAAAGTTTTTAAATTTAGCGGACTTGTGTGTGCGTGTGCGTGTGTGCATGTATGTACGTGTGTGTGCGCAAATGCGTGATCACCGCAGATGCCCAGTGACAACAAGTGAGCACGTGGTCGCCTTTTTGAAATGAGCAATCAAAATGTGGCAACGCTATAATTTTTGTCCTGCTCTTTCCATTTACCATATATATCATACGTATTTACAAACCTAGAATAATGGCTCCTAAAATAGATAAACTTCATGGTGTGAAGAGAAAGAACAACACTGAAATTGAGTGACAAATTTGAAATAAAAGTTTAAGGCTGTTGAGAATTAAGTAGAAACTGATGAATGGCCAGCAGGAAAAAAAGGGCAGGGCAAGAACTACCTAATTCAGGGGTGTACAAATCATGGATTGTGTGTGGATCACATCTCATTTTGTAGCCCATGGTCTTGTAGGCAGCCTTAATGCTATGTATCCCCCCCCCCATGAATTTAAAGTTATTTGTAGTATTTTGCAAATTATAATTTCACATGGACTGTAGAAAATGTCTGTTTTTAGTAATAATCTTTTTTTGCATTGACGTTTTATGTAATAATTGTTGGATTTTCTTATTTAATTATTAAACGTAAAAAAAAAAACTAAATATACACATTGATAACAAAATTAAAGTCTTTCGAAAGTCACAATTAGTGGTAAGGAACTGTTCTTTCTATGCTTTCCTGCTTCCTATGAGAATACATATAGCTCACAGCATTATGGGTGCATACACACCTAGCCAAATCAGATTGGAGATGCCACAACCTATGCATTGTTCATTAGTTTGAAAGAGCTACAGATTGAGTACACTTAAAATGAAAGTAGAGTAAGTATTAGCACCCACTGGTGATGTGGCATATGAGATGGTATTTGCTAATGAAGCAAATTGTATCAGTGTTTTACTTACAATATCCATGTCTGGATGTACTATGCTGCCAAGCGATTTGCACATTTAACGGGTGATAAAAATTTACAGTACTCACAGAACATATTACAATTGCATTATCACTGACAGCTCAATATACAAGGTTTACATCCAGTGTACCCCTTGATGTGGGCACCTGTACGTGGTGAGGAGACCTCCCAGTGATGCTTCTGCTCCTCCAGATTAGCATCACTGGGATCAAACACCAACAGCCTAGGTTTCAGGTATGCACTTGAACCCATGGAAACTCGGAAAGGGGAATCCTGGTGGTTGGGGTCCAGCTTCAATGCACATCACTTTTGTCCCTGCTTCGACAAGACAGGTGGTCCTTGGATGGCTTGGTCAGGATCAGATGGCTAGTGGGTTCACCTGCAAGGGTTAGCCATGCCCCCAATCCTCGTGATCCAAGGGACAGGATTCAGGCTGATGGCAGTGCAGGTATAGTGTCAGGATAGCCCTGACATCCCACTCCTAAAGGCATTTATTGTTTGCTGGATAGTGGATGTCCCATTTGGGCTGTGTGGTGGGTGGGGAGCCCAGATGACAAATATGAATCCTGATACTTTAAATTGTCCTCCTGGGACCCCAACAAGGTCTCTACCAGAAAAATAGTTCACGGAAACTGAAAATGCTACCTCAGCTAAAAGACCCAGAACTGAAGATATATCAGGCTCAATACCTGGTTATCTGATTGTACATTCCACAAGTAAAAGGCCCATAGGAATAATATCCCCGTTCTTCATCCAAAAGGGTTTAGAAGGGCTAGCAGGCACACCAAAATCGAGTAAACAGTTTTGTTTTGGCATCACCTTTGTTGAGATGAAAACTGACTGGCACTCAGAACAGCAACATCTTTTGGGGGCATACCAATTGTAGTAAACCCCACAAGGCATTGAACTCATCCCGAGGTGTTATCTCGGAATGGGATCTGCTCGAAGTGTCTGAGGAGGAAATCTTTTTAGAAATAAAAAACCAAAGGATTACAGCAGCAAAGCAAATGTTTGTATGTAGGATTGGAATATAGAAGTAGAAACCTCATCCTTACATTTAACACACCAATATCTCCCAATGAGATTAAAGCTCGTTATCTAAAGAACTGCATAGTATGTCCATATATTTCAAACCCATTAAGGTGCTTCAAGTGCCTGAAGTATGGGCATTCACAAATGGCCTACCATGGTGCTCTTTCATGTGCAAAATCAAAGTACTATTAGATAACATCATGTAAAGCTGCAAAACCCATCTGCATTACCTGCTAAGGCAAGTACCCTGCGTGCCTCCATAGCCAGGTGGGAAGGAGCAGCAGTGCATGTAGCACACGCTTCTTGATTAGACCGGGGTTCGAGCCCGTCACCACCAAATACGGAGGATGCGGAAAGGTCAGGGAATGACCACCGCATATCCCAGAGCAATATGGCCTTAGTTGCTAATGATCCTAAAAACCAAATAACAACAACAAGTACCCTGCCTACTCATGAGAATACCAGAGGTGGAAAGAGGAAAAGGAAATACATGAATTATGCTGAAAAGGCTGCCAAGAAGAGATCAATTCGGACTCAAGTAGAAATGACCATGTAAAAATGACCAGTGCATGTAGCACACGCTTCTTGATTAGATCGGGGTTCGAGCCCGTCACCACCAAATACGGAGGATGCGGAAAGGTCAGGGAATGACCACCGCATATCCCAGAGCAATATGGCCTTAGTTGCTAATGATCCTAAAAACCAAATAACAACAACAAGTACCCTGCCTACTCATGAGAATACCAGAGGTGGAAAGAGGAAAAGGAAATACATGAATTATGCTGAAAAGGCTGCCAAGAAGAGATCAATTCGGACTCAAGTAGAAATGACCATACCACCGAAATCATCATTTGTGCCCACTGTTCACTATTTAGTGAGCTCAAAAAAAACAGCACAGAAATCTCAGTCAGCTGCTGCTGCTGCTGCTGCTTCAATATCTCTACCTCCTAGTGCTCCAGCATTACAGAAAACTGAATTGCCTCTGCCAGTGCAAGATAAAATGGATGCCAAAATCAAAGAGGTACTTGACAATTCAGTCTTGGAACTCTTTGTGTGCGGAGGTAGAAATAGACACAAGACAGCATCCATACTTCTCCAAAAAAAGATTAAAAAATGAGGCCTTCAGTACTTCGGAAGCTGATTGATAGATCCACCAAGCTAGATAATGGGTAAATTCCTGCATGACAGGAATTTATTACAAATAATAGTAAGGTTATGGTTCATGAGGTCATCATTTGCCTTTAGATAAGACATTAAGGTCAAACCAATGTGCTTTTGCTTACAGAAGTCTTATCTAAAGACAAATGATAACCTCATGAACCAACCTTACTATTATTTGTAAGGACACAATTGCAAATGATCCCGCTCTTGGGGGAGTCTCAATCCTTCTGGGCAACTAGACACCATTTCAGCCTTTACTGCTTACAACTAGCATGGAAGCTGTTACATTTTGCCTTACAGTGGGTTTTTATTAAGACACCATTTCAGCCTATACTACTTAGAACTAGCATGGAGGCTGTTACATTTTGCTTTACAGTGGGATTTTTATTAACAATCTGTTCTATTTATTTGCCACCTGCATCTGACAATGCCCAAAAAGACCTTGATGATATTGTTCAGGCACTCCCCGACTTAGGTTAACAGTGGCCACAGGCAGAGGCAAAAGTGATTCTTGCACTGCTTCTATTAGAATGAGCAGCAGCCTGGAAAGCAAGGTAATGGAGATTTCCAGGACTGCTGGGAGTCA
Source organism: Mastigoproctus giganteus (assembly GCF_048544385.1). Lineage (NCBI taxonomy): Eukaryota > Metazoa > Arthropoda > Arachnida > Uropygi > Thelyphonidae > Mastigoproctus > Mastigoproctus giganteus. Next base: position 144,206,124 of record NC_143587.1, read on the forward strand.
TAGTGGAACAAGTAAATACATGGACTGTGTTAGGGTTACTAAGAGTAGGAACAGTTGCATGTATACTTGCATGTACACCAATGCTAGGAGTATAGTTAATAAATTTGATGAGCTTGAAGTGCTAGACAAGACATCAAAGGCAGATATTGTTGGGTATCAGAGACATGGTGTCACACAGATATAAGCAGTGCAGAATTAGAATTTGGGGAGTACAATGTGTAAGGAAGGATGGACAGAACAGGAAGGGAGGAGGGGTTATGTGTTAGTTAAGAAACACAAAACCTAAGGAACTGCATCCAGTTGATGTTGGTGTACAATGCAGTGTTGAGTCTGTTCAGTGTGAAATAAGAACTGGGAAAGGAAAAATCACAGTAGGTGTGTTATAGGCCTAATGAATCTGATGAGTATAATGAGCAATTGTGCACAGAAATAGTGGGCCAGTTTTCAGAATGTCTTATGTCGGATTTTAACTTTCAAGATATTTTAACTTTCCCACCCACAAGTTCCAGTCAAGGATTGACTGGAACTTGTGGGTTGGTCACTTGCACACTAGCAAGACTTGTGGATTTATTGGATGACTTGTTTTCTACAGCAACATGTTGGAGAGGCAAACAGAGGGAATAATACTCTTGATCTGATTATCAGCAGTGATTATTCATGCATTAAGAATTTGCAGATAAAGGAACCACTGGGTGACAGTAATCACAATGTATTGATCTGGGAATTACTTAAAGATGTAACTACCATCCAGGCTAAAGGGAAGGACGTTTGCTTTTGTAAAGGTGACTACAGAGATCTTAGACATTTTTTAAATTCTGTACAATGGAATCAACTGATGATGTTACCAACGTTGAATTCTAAATGTAAAATCCTTCAGGGGCTTAATTTTGGAGGCTTCTGGGCTTTTCATTCCAATTAAGAAATAATGTTCAAGGTTTAGACCTAAATGGATGTCAGTTGAATTAATGAGGCTGGTGGCACAGAAGAAGAATGTATGGGATGCATATAAAGTATCAGGTGACACAGAAGCCTATGACGGGTATAAACTAGTCTGTAATCAATTCACAAAGGAGGTTACGCAGGCAAAGGCAGATTATGAGAAATCTTTGGCAAGAGATAAAAAGAAAAATAGGAAAGAGCTCTTTACTTGTGTAAACTCTAGAAGGAAAGGGATGAATCAGATTGGACAACTTAACATAGATTGGTTGACTATTGATGATCATGCTCAGGTAGCTGATAAACTGAATGAGTATTTTGCACACACAAGGAGTTATTGAATGAGGGGAGTGCCAGAAGTTTATCAAATGCTAACAGGGAGCTAAGTGATTTTGTAATAACTGAGAGCAAAGTGGAGGAGAAATTGATGAAGTTAAACATAAGGAAGGCAACTGGGGTGGATGGGATCTATCCAGTTATATTAAAGGAGGCAGCAAAGGAAGTAAGCAAACCCTTAGCCATAATTATGAGTGCTTCATTGGACTCAGGGGAGGTCCCCATGGACTGGAGGTATGCAAATGTTTCACCAATTCACAAAGTGTGTGACACAAGTAACAAAGGTGACACAAGTAACTACAGACCTGTTAGTTTAACTTATGTTCCAGAGAAAATAATGGAATCACTGGTTAAAGAAACATTGCAGGATCATCTAGACAAGACTACAGTAATAGTTAAGACACAGCATGGGTTTGTTAAAGGGAGGTCTTGTCTGACCAATTTGATTGGATACTATGATGTGGTCACAAAGGAACTGAAAGCCAAAAATAATTTTGATATCATATACTTGGATTTCAGGAAAGCTTTTGATACTATTGCACATGAAAGTCTGCTGTACAAATTAGAGAGGTATGGCATTAAGGGTAAGAACAGCTTCATTCCAACTCCTATTTCAAAATGTGCGATCCATGAGGAACAAACTGAATGAAGTTGAGGAGCTCTTGCTGTCCAGTTCAATGGATGTAGTTTGCTTTGCAGAAACATGGCTTGATCCCAGTGAAGAAACACTTTATTCTACTTGGCCTGCAGGATATCAGATGGTGTGTACGTCTAGAGAAAACCGTAGGGGAGGAGGAGTAGCAATTTTGTTCAATGAGCAGGTATTTTCTATCGTCCACTCAGTATCGAGCCAGTCCGATTCTTTCGAGGCAGTTCTAGTCACACTAAAACCTAAAAACAACAACAGCCAGAACGTTTCTCTCGACATTGCCGCAGTGTATATCCCACCAGTTCCAGACGCACAAGTAGTTGATGAACTCCTCAATTGGCTGATTAACCATCTCCATTCATCACTGAAGCATATCGTGTGTGGAGATTTCAATCTCCCAAATACCCTGGGGAGCCTCAAGAGAAGACTGAGTCAGCATTTAGACATATTAGGTCTTAAACAGGTGAGCACACCACCCACGAGGGGTGAAAGCACATTGGACCTCGTGTTCGCGTCAGCAAATTGTGTGGCTAATCAAAACCCGACAAGCAACCTACAGTCTGATCATAACCCCATCATTCTCTCTGTGCAAACAGAAATACCCATCACTTCTGGCAGGAGGAAAGTCACAGCCAAAACTATTACAGCGCCCAAATACCTTGACCCTGAAAGGTGTGTTTATGCAGCCCAGGCAATTCCATGGGATGTCCTTGAGGAATGCGACCCTGAATTCGGAATTGACCTAATGACAAGATGGATAGCCACTGTCTCTCTCTATGCTGCAACAAAGAAGCTAACCATTACAGAGCATTCAAGGGCCTGGTGGAGTCAAAGTCTCTGAAAGCTTCCACGTCAAACAGAACATGCACAAGCGGTGGAAAAACTCCGGCTCACCCTCGGACAGAACTGCATTCTCCCGAGCCAGGGCTCTTTTCATTAGGATTAAGAGGGAGGCAATAAAACTTCACCTAGAGGCTACCATAAATAAAGGGAAGCCCTTCCATAGAAGCAAATCAGAGGACGCCATTCACTCACTCAATCTGAGCAGTTGGCTCGACCACATAACTAGGTTTGCGGCTCAGCCAGAATCCATCACACCAATGGAATTACCAATCAATCCGATTTCAACCGACCTCTTAAATTCAGTTCAACTTACCAAATATCAACTGATTGATGCAATAAACAGTTTAGCACCTACGGCCGCATCCGGCGCAGACGGGATTCCTCAGTTTATGTTGAAATGCCTGAGTACATTTATTGTTGATCCCATTCTGTCATTATTCAACAAAATCCTTCATCAAAAATTCTTCCCTCCTATGTGGCATGTCTATCTAGTAAGACCGCTGCCAAAAATACGCTCTGCTTCTCAGCCCAGTCACTTCCGTCCTATTTCTTCTGCATCAAGCCTACTAAAGCTATTTGAGAAATCTCTTCTGAAAACGTTAACCACACAAATAATGCCACATCAGCAACCGCAGATCCACTATGCCACCCGGTCAAGATCCACCGCTACAAATCTAGTCAGTACCACTACCAAGATCCTCGAAGCATTTGAGCACGGTTCGGAAATCACCGTTACTTATATCGACGTCCAGGCAGCATTTGATTCCGCATCCGTTCACACGTTGATAAGGCTATTACGTGAGTATTACTTCATTGGCGGAGACGTGCTCTGGTTCATTCAGTCAATGCTTGAGAATAGGACGATTATTGTTCGCGATGCCAATCGACGCTACACCAGAAATATTACAACTGGAGTCCCACAAGGTGGGGTCCTCTCTGGTATTTTGTTCTCAGCCGTTCTTCTGCCTTTCGTGACGGGCCGAACTGATATTATCACCTTCGCCGATGATATAAAGCTGTTCACTGTTATCAACCCCGGAGACACTGCTGACTACACAAATGTCGTAATCGAACATAAAATCCAGAACCTCGAGGCCTTCCTCTCCGGTTTCGGCCTTCACATCAATCCTGAGAAGTCGAAACAGCTCACTTTCTCGCTCAAACGGAACCCAACGATGGTGCAACCCAATATAAGAGGATCCGCGATTTCTGTTGTGCAGCAACACACCGACCTGGGCGTTATTTTTGACCAGAAGCTCTCCTTTATACCACACATAGACCACCTGCAAAAAAAATTCTGTCGACTCCGGTGGATGCTTAAGCAACAACTTATGCATGTCCATGACCAGGCCGTTGGATGCAGGTATATTAAGACGTGTGTCTATCCGGTCATTCTTTATGGAGCAGAAGTCTGGACCTCAACTGCCGCAACGCATCTAAGACGGATTTTAGTGGGCGAATTTTGGCTATTGAAGTGGGCCATATGGAAATTCCGACTTCCCCCTGCACGAAGGACCACCCAGATGGCAGCATCTCTAAACATCAGACGTCTTCCTGCCATTATCCATGAGAGAAGACTCGTCTCTTCTGTAAAAATGATGGTTGGCATTATTTCGCACCCAGACTTCTGGGCCAACTGTGGTTGGAGGATCCCGGTCCCAAGCCTTCGGGCCAATCCAGTCCTCCAGGCCACCCCAAACCGGTTAAAGTTATCCGATCGCTTCATACCCGTGCAAATGCTGCAGTACGTATACTCCTTGGATGGCGACCTCTACAAGTTCGCATTGGATAAAAAATACAGGCAGAACTTACTCCATCGACTTCCTTCTCAGGACCATGTCACAGGGCATTAGAACCTGCTCCCAAGGACCTGTCCATCACTCCCATGGATCAATCACTACATTGCTTCAACTTTCTGCGCCTGCTCAGATGACTCCAACACTGTAAGAGGACTGCTCCCTGGAGGATAAATTAGCATGATAACATGCTGTTGTGTCATATGTAAATTTTCCATTTGCTTTCATTTCATTACACTTGTATAATTAGTAATAAGATTATTTTTTCTCCTATCTCATCCTTGTTTATTGCAGTGTATTAGCCTTTGTAACCTTTATATTAGACTTTTACCTTGTATTAACCTTTACTGTAAACCCCTGGCTTCTAGCCGTGAAGGGTATTGTGTACGGCATATGCATTTTTTTCGTATGCAATAAAGATTTCTTCTTCTTCTTCTTTCTTCTAATGAATAAAGGGATGGTTGAGTGGGAGACGACAAAGTGGTAATCAATGGACACTGCTCTTTGTGGACAAATGTTATTAGTGGAGTCCCCTAGGGTTCAGTGCTGGGTCCATTGTTGTTTTGTGTATTCATCAATGATTTTGATGAAGGTATATCAGGTTTAATGTCCAAGTTTGCAGATGATACAAAGGTTGGCAGGGTTGTCAATGACAGTAATGATAGAATGGTACTCCAGCTGAATCTAGATAAGTTGGGAAAATGGGCTGAGAAGTGTCAACTGAAGTTTAACATTGACAAATGCAAAGTACTGCCTATGGGTAGAATTAACCGAAGAGAAACATACCAGCTGTGTGGCACTACACTCAGGGAAGTGGAAAGTGAAAAAGACCTCGGGGTAATTGTGCACTGAAATATGAAGTTTGCTGAGCGTTTAATAGAAGACGGGCTGCCAGGACAGGTCATGGAGTCTTGTCAATGATATATCGGAATTTTGCTAGCAGGGACAGGGAGGTGATTATCCCATTGTACAAGGCAATGGTCATGCAACACCTAGAGTACTGTGTACGGGTCTAGAGGCCTCATTTGAGGAAGGATGTAGAGTTCCTGGAACCGAGTATAAAGAAGGGAACAAGATTGGTGAGGCGAACAAAGGGGTGCTCTTGCCAAGAAAGGCTTAAGTTCTGCAAATTGCAACACCTGGAAAGTAGGCATCTGCGAGGTGATCTGATTGAAGCATATGAGGCCTTGAATGGGTTGAGCAAGCTGAATGCTGATAGGATTCTTTCTCTTACTCAGACTAAGAACCTGAGGGGGCACAGTTTCAAATTGAGGAAAGATAGTTGTAGAATAGATGTGCGGAAATTTGCCTTTAGCGTGCGGGTATCTGATTGGTGGAACAGGCTTCCATCTTTTGTTGTGGAAGCTAATAGCCTAAATAAATTTAAGGCTGAGTTGGACAGGCATTTGGAACGAATGGAGGGGTGAAATGGAAGTGTTTTCTTTTTTTTCTTCTTTTTTTTTGGCTGATGCTGCATAAGCTTGCTTTCTTGCATCGCATGCCTCTACTAATGCTAATATATATATATTTTTTTTGATTATGTAAGGGTTGCGTTCCACTGAACTCTGCATAAGTCAAATTTTACGTGTCAGAATTTCCCTGAAGGCTTATACAGCACTCGCAAATATGCTTGCTGAATTTGATTGAAGCAAAAAAGCAATGTTCGACAAACATGTAAATAGAATTATTTATTAAATTTTTTTTATCTCATGTGTAGGAAAAATTACAAATGAAGGGAGGGGACAGGCATAATTCAGCAAGTTTTACCTTTCGAGCATCTTTGCCAGAATCAACATCTCCAGCTGATAAGTACGCCACTGCAGAGGTTGAGGGCTGTGGAAATTTAGAAGTCTTTACGAACACATCACAAAATATCTCTTCTGCAGCATAATTGGCACTGGCGACTTTACTGCATATTTCAATTGTGTGGAAACCAGTGCAATGCTTGAATCTATTAAACCACCCATTGCTTGCCACGAACCTGGCTTGAGGTTCACCATACTTATTCTTAATGTCTTCATAAATGCATGTTGCTTTTGCTTGAATGGTCACTAGACTCAGTGGCACTCACTTCTGAATTTGATTTTCCCTCCATATTATTAATAGCTTTTCCATCTTCTTTATAGCACCTGAATGCTGTTTTGTGATCACTGTTGTTCTTAAATGCCTTGATCCTTCAACATATTCTTTTATAAGTGCACTGTCCTTTAAAATAGTATTTATTGTTGAAGCAGCGAGACCTAATTCCCGTGTGATAGATGACAAACTTTGTCCTGCTTCGTACTTCTTAATCATTTTCATCTTTATTTCTAAATCAATTTTATTTCGTTTCCTAGCACTGCCAATACTTGCACTTTCCATATGTATAAAAAACATAAATAAATTTGTTTTTTATATGAAAAAAACTTCAATCATATAAAAAACATAAATAAATTTAAGTTTTTTATATGATTGAAGATTTCAGTGAAGGGGAACACATTTCACCTAGCATTTCGCCATAATAACGTAAAAACCTACACAATTCCAGTTATTGGGATTATCGCAACTGCAATAAGATAAGAATTTACTACCCATTTATAATAGATTGCACTAACAGAAAAGCCCAATAAACCAGAAAGTGCAAATTGTTTTTATTGTTTTATGATCGTGACCTCCAGAAACATTCTGTAGAAAATTATAAACAAAGCCATTCAAAATTGATTCTTATAACAGAACATATGATAACGATGAAAGGATAGCACTCCATTATAAAAAAGTAACCTTTTAGAGAGATAAATAAATAGCTTAGGTATATAGTGAAATTTTCAACTTCCGAGGTCTCGGAATGAATTACAAAAAAAAAAAAAAAAAAAAAACATGTAATAAAATGTTTTTTTTTTTTTTTTTTTTTTTTTTGCCTGTTACCAGACAGCCAGCACTAAGGTAATCTGTAGAAATGCAGGGAAAATACATGGCGCACTCCTTATCGATCCTGGAAAAAACATCGCAATGTGAACCCAATAGGGTTCACATTGCGATGTTTTTACAATACCTTCATTTATTCCTACGGGATGCAAAATACGTTTCCAAAATTTTTTTAAGTTTGTACCGGCTGGCAAAAACTTACGTAAAGTCAAATTTATGGAAGTTGGATATTATGTAAGTCGGGGAGTGCCTGTAGTGCAGTTGCTTCCCCCTTTCTTACTTCTTGGGGATTTTAATGGACATTAGCTACACCCTAGGCTAGTGCTAACATCAAATTGGAAGAGGAAGAGTCATAAAGCATATGCTCACTGAAAATGATCTCTCCCTCCTCAGTTTTGGAACAAACACCTTCCACATGCCTACCCATATGTTTTTTGCCTGTTACCAGACAGCCAGCACTAAGGTAATCTGTAGAAATGCAGGGAAAATACATGGCGCACTCCTTATCGATCCTGGAATATAATGGATGTACTGTTGCAGACTTAACTGCAACAGCCAGTGCTCTTGAGGAGACATTTTCCAGAATCTCAGCAGCATCTTATTCCCCAGAATTTCAAGTCCTTAAACACAAAACTGAAAAAAGAGGCATTGAATAATTTTACATTCAAGGGTTTACCCATATAATGAGTCATTTACCATCCACAAGCTGAAGGTTAGTGCTGTTGAACAAGATGACATTTGTTATGAAATGATTAAGCACCTTACACCAGAATTCATGGACCTCCTGCTCTTCCTATAAAACAGAATATTCCTTGAAGTGCAGTTTTCAGACACCTGGCACAAAGCAACTTTTCTTGCTTTTTCTAAGCCAGGAAAGGATCCTAAATCTCCAAAAAATGATCCTATTTCTCTGACTAGCTGTTTGTGCAGAATATTAGAGAGAATGGTTAATTCACTCTTTATGGTACTTAGAATCAAATGACCATCTCTACTGCTTTCATTACAGGTTCTAAAGGAACAGGTCCACTTTGACCACTTAATGAACTGGAAACATCTATTTGAGATGCTTTCCTGAAAAGAGAGCACCTGGTGTGCTGTCTTTCGTTTGTTTTTTCTTTGACATGGAAAAAGTGTAGGCACAAATTGGAAATTTGGTATTTTAAAAGATCTTTATATCCTTAACTTTAGAGGTCATCCTCCCTTTTTTTTTTTTTTTTTTTTTAACTTTTTATCCAATCATCTTTTCCAAGTTTGAGTAGAATTCACCCTTTCTCAGTCCTTTTGACAGAGGAGGGAGTGCTGCAGGGATCCATTATAAGTGTTATTCTAGTGTTTTTGCTGTTAAAGTAACCTCCATTACCAAACAGTTTCCTCCAACTGTAAACATTGCACTTATTAGCATTAGTAGAGACATATGATGCAAGAAAGCAAGTTTTTACACCATCAGCCAAAAAAAAAAAAAATCCCATTTCACCCATCCATTCACTCCAAAAGTTTTTCCACTTCTTCCTTGAATTTATTTAAAATATCAACTCCCACAACGACAGATGAAAGTTTGTTCCAACAATCAACCACCTGTTGGCTAAAGTCAAATTTCAGTACATTTGTTCTACAACTTCTTTCCTCAGTTTAAATTTATGCCACCTCAAATGCGTAATTTGAGCAAGAGGAAGAATTCCATCAGCATTGAGCTTGCTCAAGCCCTTTAAGGCCTTATACACCTCAGTCAGATCACCTTGCAGGTGCTCTGACTGAGGTGTATAAGGTCTCCAGACACTGCAGTTTGCAGAACTTAAAGTTTTCTTGGTAAAAGCTACCCTTTATTGCCCTCAGCAATCTCGTTGCCCTTCTTTGTACTCGTTCCAGCAGTTCTACATCCTTCCTAAAATGAGACCTCCAGACCTATATGCAGTACTCAATGTGTGGCCTAACCAACTATTGCCTTATACACCACCTTATATCGCTGCTAGCAAAATTGCTGTATATCACTGACAAGGCCCCATGAGCTGCTCTGGCAGCCTATCTGTACTGCTCAGAAAATTCATATCTGACTGCACAATTACCTCCAGGTGTTTTTCATTATCCACAACATGTCAGTGAGCTCAGCATATATTCCCAGTCATGAAACATAAGGGATATTGAGAGACAACTACAAGAAGTTTTTGATCACCTTCATTCCTAGGCACTGGCCAACAGTTTCAGGTTCTCACAAGAGAAGGCCATTTGGATCCATTTTTGTTGCAAACACTCTGAACCTGAATTAAGACTGGGACAAAGCACCATTTAATATTAGAGACAAAATTCTTGGTACTCATATTTGACAAAAGCTGGCATTTCTCCAACATATTTGTTAGCTATGTACAAAGTGCACGAGAGCTGATAATTCTTTGTGTTCTCTCTCTTCTATTCCTTCGGGTGAGACTGACTTTATTCTGTCTGTATCATGCACCTGTGCAATCAAAATTAGATTATGAGTGTCAGGTATATGCATCTTGCCAGAAGTAGCATCCTTCAGTGGCTTCAACACATTCACCATCAGACTATTCATACTGCAACTGGTGCATTCGGAACATCTCCTGTCAAAAGTCTGTATTTTTGTTTCTTTGATAGAAATAGTCATCTTTAAACTGAACTCTGTGCCAGACTACCCCACGTGGATGTCCATTTTTGGGAGAAGACAGAGTGGCTATTAAATGACACTGCCCTTCATGGATGAATGTTGTGATTGGAGCCCCCCCCCCCAAAGTTTAGTGCTGGGTCCATCATTGTTTTCTGTATTTATTAATCATATTGATGAAGGTATATCAGGCTTAATATCTAAGTTTGCAGATGATATGAAAGTTTCTAGGGTGGTTAATGACAGCAATTGAAATAAGCTACTGCAAGATCTAAAAAACTTAGGAAGATGGGAGTTGAAGTTTAACATTAACAAATGCAAGGTACTGCAAATGGGTAGCAGCAATCCCAGATTAAAATAACAACTGTGTGGTACTACACTCAAGATAGTGGAAAACAGATAAGACCTGGCGGTAATTGTATAATCAGATACAAAGTTCTCTGAGCATTGCAGACACAGCTCATGGAGTTTTGTCAATGATATACAGGAATTTCTTCAGGATGTATAAGGAGATGATTATCACATTGTATAAAGCAATGATCAGGCTACACTCTGAGTACTGCATATAGCTCTGGAGGCTTCATTTTAGGAAGGTTGTGGATCTGTTGGAACAGGTGCAGGTAAGAACAATGAGACTAGTGAGAAGTACAAAATGGATATTCTATCCTGCAGCCATCCTTTTATATTTTATATCATCTTGTGTGTGTGTGTGGTGTGAGAAGGAGCAAAGATTCCATCAGCATTTAGTTTACTTCAGTCAGGTCCTTTCTTGTTCCTAGTTTCTAAATTCTGCAATTTGCAGAACTGAAGTTTTTGGTTCCTTCCTGTTTTATAAAGGACCTTTGTAAATAGGGAAAGGGGTGGCATTGTTCCTTTCCCTTTATACAAGATGATGGTATGACCATATTTAGAAGAAAAACCTTTGAACTCTTAGTGGCAGCTCTATGTTTTTTTGACAAGGTGTGCCAATCGGCATCCATCTGGCTTAAAAGGTGCTGAGCAACTAGACATTCAGTGGGAGAACGAATGAATGAGGTTTATTTTCACTGGTCGAAGAAAGAACTAGTGGTCACAAATATAAATTTTGAAAAGGCTGGATCTTGATCTTATTTTTGTGCAATGTGTTGTAGATATTGGAATGAATTGCCTGCCACAGTAGTTGAGGTTGTGTTTTAAGTTTAAGGAAGAATTGATGGTCACTTTTTGGCAATGGGGAAGGTTTGAGTGATATATATATATAAGTAATGACATTAAAAAGTTAAATAGGTAAATAAGAAAATAAATAAACATGAAGTAGTCATTAGAGGCAGTGAAATACAAATCCTCCACATGATACCCAATATATTACTGAAATTATGTATTGAAAAATTCATACAAATGCCCTTAGTATGGCAAAACTGTAGAGGGAAAATTTAACATGAATCTAACAATTAATCGTAATTGGGAGGGTAGAGAAGGGGTAACAAGACAAACTGTAGCCGAAAGCCTCCAAATAATTTAGAATATTGGATTTAAAATATAATTTAAATCCAATTCATATAAATCCATTTTAAAATTTAAAATATAGAACCAATTGCATATCAATTTAGTGGCATCCCCCTAGTAAGGTACTAGTTCCGAGAAATGTGAAATATCACCAAAAGAGACCAATCAAACTACTAAAACAAAATAGACTAAACTAGTTTAGTTTATTTTGTTATTTTTTTTTGTTTACAATAAAAAAAATGTTTTTCTTATTAAATGTGATATATTTTTTTCAAATTCTGTTGAAGACCTGTTTGTTCTTGCCTATATAAACAAATGAAAAATATGGTTTATTAGATCTCATAATGACAGTTGCAATTTTCCATTGCATTGTATGATACACATTAATTTGGCAGAAAGGTCCAGAATGCTGTTCTGTTCTGTTGTGTTTTAGTTGTAAGATTTGTATTAAAATGTTTCTAGATTAAATTTCTGAAATCTAGATTGAATTTTTGAAAGGAATATATGCTTTCCTGTTTCATTGTAAGGGCTTCTGCATCAAAATAAAACGAAATGTGCATCATGAGTTACAGATACTTCCTTTTTTCTAAGGATTTTAAAATTTCATACTTAGACAGCCACAAATCTCATCAAATATGCTAGTTTGATATATCTGTCTGAGATCCTGTTTAAGAGCTGTCACTGTTACAATCTGTCAGAATTGTGAATTATGGATAGCTCACACTTAATTAGGCATTAAATACTTATTTAATATATTATACATTGTATTTGTGATTTTTGATGGATGAATTTTTGAAATGTACCCCTTTTTTACCACATAGATAATGCAAAAATTAGTTTATTAAGTGCTTTGACTTAATTCCTAAACTTATTACAAAGGTGACATTTCAAGATTCTTGTGAGATCACATCATCAGACCATACTGGACTAAAATAAAGGGAATATAGGGAACATTTACATTCTTAAAATTTTTACAGTAATGCTGAAATAAATGAAAAAGTTTTTATAAATTAATTATACATAAAATGAATAAAATCACAATATACAATTTTAGTTAGATAACTATAAAAACCTAAAGCCAAAATGTACGTAAAGCCATATAACTCGTGATTGTTACTCCTTAATAAACAGTATGGTGATTGCATAATGAATGTAATGTAATATGCTTCTTTCTTTTTTTTTTTTTAGGAGGGACATTGCAACTTAATCCCGTGGATAGGCCTAACATTCATGAAATACTGGAAAGATTAACAGAGATTTCAGAAGCCAGGCATATCAACCTTACTGCACCCTTAAGATTAGGTCAGCCAGTTGGAAGCAGTCCCTCCAGTCCAGGTGAGTTATAAAAATGTAGGGCAAGTCTATAGTAGCTTCATACATTTGGTGTCTCATAAAAGTTTTATCACATTTATATAAAATAAATATTGTGCGAATAATCAACCTCTGGCCAGATATGCTGTAGTATGGCCAGTAATTCTGTTGATTGTTAGTGATTCTCCCATTTCAGTCATTCACATTAGTTTTCTGGGGAAGGGAGAAGCTTGTGTAACTGTTATGTAACATTTTCCTCCCTTTGGGATGGGTATTTTTTTTTTAATTTTTTTTAAAGAAAGATAGCATGTGCACAGTTGTGGTCTGCCTCCTTGTGGCATGAATGGGTACTGGGAAACAGCCTTCCTGTTAGCAAAGTGGCTAGAAACAACTAAACAACAACATGAACACTGCACAAACATAACACCACTCATTTTTGGCCATTTTACAGAGTTAAGTAATCAGCACAGTTTACCGTGGTGGAGTTGAATTTGTGTTCAGGGGGCATCCTACGTTGGATACCAATCACACACACATACATGTTCTTTAATATAAACCCACAAAAGTTATAATCTCAGTGAGCGTTGTTGAGGTAAGTAATCTGGCCACAAAATTGGATCAGCATACCTTATCCATTGACCCAGAAAGTGGAGCTCCAAACAGCCTCAGGCATCCTTAAGGAAAATTGAAATATGCTAATTAGTATCCCAACTGATGCTCCAACGATCTCACAAGATACAGAAAAGCCAAAAATTCCTAAAGACTGTAAGAAAACTGAATCTCCTGCCAACAGCATGGAAGTGGATGTACACTCAGATTATGATGAACCCATGCTAGAACTTCATGCAAATGACACTATGGATACATGATGTCCCATCTTCCCAAAAAGAGACTGAAAAAAATGCCCTGCAGCATACAAAAAACAGTAAGATGAACCCTCCACAACTAAATCTAAATAATGCACATCATACAATGAAACTGCAGAAAACAAAGCAGTTATTCTGATGACTTAAAGGATTTACTCACTCAATTCAAGTCTTCTTGTGCATGCCTACAGGAAATATTCTTGTGCCCCCAAGTTTCACCAAAATTCTTGAATTGCATCATGTACAGACAAGATAGGAGCTCAGAGTCTCCTGCCCATGGAGGAGTTGATCTTATTAATTCAAATACATTATCCTGGCCTCTCCAATTATGAACCTCCCCCTCCTTGACGTGGACACCTATATGTGGTGACCTCCCAGTGATGCTGCTGGTCCTCCAGATTAGCATCACTGGGATCCAACGCCCACAGTCCAGGTTCCAGGCTAACATCAATGGAATCTGGCATGTTTGCCATGGCTGCGACCTGTGGAAATATGGAAAGGGGGATCCTGGTGGTTGAGGAACCCAGCTTCAATATGCCACTTTGGCCTTTGCTTCGACAAGACGGATGGCCCTGGATGGCCCATCTAGGATCAGTTGGCTAGTGGATTCGCTTCCGAGGTCAGCAGTGTCAATGCCATGCCCCTACTCTCATGGTCTGAGGGGACAGGATTCAGGCTGGCAGTGGTGTGGTTATGGAGTCTGGGTAGCCCTGACATCCCATTCCCAAGCACATTTATTGCTTGACCAGTAGTGGACATCCCTTTGGGCTCCATGCTGCACTCATGGTGCTCTCTGGGCACTAAATCCACTATAAAAATTAATATGAATCCTGATAAATATATTTGTTCAGGGGCCCCAATCTCCATCCCAATCTGCAAGTAACAATGACGAAAAAGAAAGGCACCTAAAAGACAACAAAATGAAATACCATCAGGGCCTATCTCAAGATTCTTAATCATTAACTCCACCAGCTAAACGCCTATTCGAAAAAAGTCTCCTTTTTTATTCAGAAAGGTTTCGAGCAGTTAGCATGTTCCCCTAAATCAGTTAGGAGACTCCGTTCTGGGGACCTATTAATCGAAACAAAAAATGACAGGCATTCTGAGCAGCTACTCTGAGCAATATCTTTTAGAGGAATACCGATAACCGTGATAACAACATCGAACACTTAACTCATCGAGAGGTGTCACTTCAGAGTAGGACCTTCTCGAGAGTTACCGAGGAGGAAATCTGATCTGAACTGAAACCACAGGAAGTGAATGCTGTTAAGGGAATTTCTGCTTGTAGGGATGGGAAACTTGTTCCCATTAGAAACCACATCCTGACTTTCAATTCACCAATATTTCCTAATAGGATTAAGTCTGGCTATATCAACTGTGCAGCCCTTCCATGTAATGAGCAGCAGCCTAGAGAGCAGGTTGCTGGGGGTTTCAAGAGCTGTTGGGTGTCATCATGGAACAAGTAAATAGATGGGCTGTGTCTAAAGGGTAAGAACAGGTGCATATATACTTGCGTGTACACCAGTGCTAGAAGTAGAGTACAAGCGTTTCCGTGGCCAAGCAATTATTGCATGTTTATAAAGCGTTTTTCCTCCTAGCTACAGAGTTTTCCTTGTTTTTTCTCATAGTATTAAAATTTTCTGTTAAGTAGCTCTACTTACTTAAAAGCACTAAGAAGAGAGCCCAGAAGAAGGCAAGTACCTTTTTCTTTAATTTAGCTAGCCGTACTAACTTAATAACTAACTCTACGCTTGGCCACCAAGCGGCACTGCTCCTGCCTACCTGTGGTGGTGGTGGTGGTCCAGTAGCCTGGGTGGTAAAGGCAAACCCCCAAGGCTAAAAGGAGCCATCATGGATAAAAAAAAAAATCATTATCCAAACTCAGAGCCTTTGAGCTCAAGAGCGGAAGCATCTAACAGTGACCATGACTCAAGTCAACCTAAAAGACTGCGAAGAGAAGCAGAATGTCATGATGATTCGAACTTCCTGATGATTCATTCCCTATCCGCCCAACCTGTGGGTAAGTTATCACCATTCTTAATTCAGAAAATCTTGGAATCTATTGCTTGGTCACGCAAAAATGGTTAAGACTGCAATCCGGAGACCTGATAGAAACAGCCACCTCAAAACATTCTGAGCGGCTGCTAAAAACAACAACGTTTGGTGGGTTGACAGTATCAATTACTCCCCACAAAACACTAAATTCATCAAAAGGTGTCATCAGCGAATGGGACCTAATTACAGTCTTCAAAGAAGAACTACTCCAAGAACTCAGTAGTCAGAAAGTAATAAATTTAAAACGGATCATGATGAAAAAAGGTAATAATAATAATAATTTATTTAACCCTATTTTATGTTACACTTTTTTGAGAGATAACACCAAAAAGGGAGGGAGGACACATAAGCCAATGGCTTTTTTAGGGAGTGTTCCCTTAATAAATAATGAATATACAAATATACAATTGAAAAATGTACAGTTCTGAAATTGCACAGGTAATGTTCAACAGGAAAGATATAAATAAATTGGAGTGTTTTCTACATTTCTTTACAGAAGACTTTGAAAAGCATCACTACTTATAATATATAATTGTGAACATTTTTACAATTAAATGAGGAGAGAAAAGAAAAATGATGAGATACATGCACAGAAATTTACAAACTATTTGCCAACTGCTTCCTTTAACATTTGTACATTATTTCCATGTTGATGTTTTTAAAATTCAGGAGTTGAGTGGAAGGTAATTTGAATCAGACATCCCTGGTGATGTGTTCAATTAGTAGTTTCTTGAATTGATTTAGTGAAGTGACATTTTTGATTTTTGCAGGAAGTTTGTTCCAGGTTTTAGCACCTCTATTTTATACTTTTCTGACCTATGGCTTTTCTGAAAAGCGGAATCTTCAGGTTGGCTTCATTTCTTAGATTATATGATATTTCTTCTTCATCTGTGGTTATGAAAAAGGATCTGAAGAGAGGGGGAAAGTCTGCTGTCTTCATAGCATTATAAACAAGGATCGCCTCGGCTTTCTGCAATAGCTGGTAGATGCTCAGGAGTCTCACTTCCTTGTATCTTGAACTAACCAATGCATTCCAGGGAAGGCCCAAATTTGAATGAACGCATCGATTGAGAATGGAGTTGATTCTCGCAAGGTTTTCTTTGCTGGTGGTACCCTATGAGATGATTCCATAGGTGAGGTGCGGAGACACCCATCAGAATCTGAGAAGAGAAGGAGACACCCAGGCGGAGGCCCTGGCGAGTATTCACGCTAGTGACGAAGTTTTCTTTCGTAGGGTTATCATTTGTTTTGCCCAACTTTGCTTATCATCTAGCCAGATTCCGATAAACTTGGTTTCATTCACCCTTTCAAGTTGTTTTTCTTTGTATGTTACGTTGGAGTAAGATGGAAATCTTACTCCAACAAGATCCATCATTCTGACATTTAGCACTCCAGACTTACCATCCTCTATTAAAGCTAGTTATTTAAATTGTCAGATTTGACCTTACATCCCGAATCCTGTTCATTGCTTGAAATGCGGTCATTCCCAGCAGGCTTGTCGAGGGGAAGCCATATGTCCCATCTCCGGCTCTAAAGATCACACCCAAGTGGATTGTTCAGTCAAAACCCCTGTTTGTCCAAACTGCAAAGGAAGCCATCCAGCCTTTTCCAAAACTTGTGAGCTATGGATAACAGGAAAGAAAATTCAAAAATACAAAGTTGAAATTAAAGTCACGTTTCCTGAGGCACATAGACAAGTTATGTCGACCATGCCTAGTGGTCGTTCTTATGCAGCTCACACTCGTAACTTTGTTTCTACTGCAGCTAAAATGGATGTATCAGTTCTGCCTAACACCTCTCTAGTGAACTGGCTTAAATCTATACTTTCGACCTCTAAAAAAGATAATCCTCATAATCCTCCAAAGAAAATTAGCGAAGCCACAAATACTCCAATCAGCATTCTTACTCATATACCCATTGGTCCCAGTTCAAAAAGAAAAATTAAAATCTGAATCAGTCTCTAAAAAAATGGAATCGCCCACCAACAATATGGATGTAGATGAGCTACATAATGAGGAGCCCATTCTAGAACTCCATGCAGATGACACCATGGATATTGAACGCCCCACATTCTCAAAAAAAGGACCCGAAAAAATGTTCCACATACCAAAAACAGTCAGATGAATCATCCTCAGGTAAACCTAAATAATGCATGACATCATACAATGGAATTGCAGAGGACTAAGCAGTGATTCTGATGACTCACGAGAATTAATAACTCAATTCAATCCCATAGGTGTATGCTTACAGGAAACATTCTTGTCACCCCAAGTTTTGCTAAAATTTTCAAGTTATACAATGCATTTACAGACGAGATAGGAACTCAGAATCACCTACACATGGAGCAGTTGCTATTCTTGTTAACGCTAACATACCATCCAGGTCGATCCAATTGAGAACTACCCTAAAAGCTGTGGCAGCTCGCATTCCAGTTGGTACATTGTTTCCATTTATATTCTGCCATCTGCACCATTTCTTCTTTCTGAACTTGACAACCTCATTGCACAACTCCCAGCTTCAATTTGTCTTTTTGGTGACTTTAATGGACACCATCCATTGTGGGGGTCTGCCACAATGGATAGAAGAGGCAAATCGATTGAGGAATTCATGTATAATAATGCTCTTAATTTATTAAATTCTGGATCTCCTACCTACATCCACTTAGCTACCAGATCTGCTTCCGTAATAGTCTTGTCAATTTGTTCACCATCCATATTTCCAATCATGACATGGTCACTATTAATCGATCCCTTTGATCACTTTCTTTTTTTATTTGCTTGCTACAAACAGGGGTAACTCGAAATCCCGATCAGCGATCCACTTCGCAGTTTAAAAGGGCAGACTGAGGTGACTACTCTGTCCAAATACTCTTAGATAGATTTTATGTTCAAAGACAACATATTGATGATGTAAACAATTACATAATCAATCTGATTCTGACTTCAGCTAAAACCTCCATTCCAAAATCCATGCTATATCAAAAACAGAAATCACTGGCGGAATACAGATTGTTTAATTGCCAAACAGGGAAAAAACCCTGCTTGGAATAATTTCCGCAAGTATCTCACCACTTGTAACCTAATTGCTTTTAAAAGGCTAAAAGCAAAAGCTAGAAAAGTTAGGCGGAAAGCAAAACAGGATTCATGGATTTCTTTTGCCTCAACCATCACCAAAGACATGGATACATGTGTCATCTGGAAAAGAATACAGGCATTAAATGGCAAATTTGCTCGGCTGCCCTCTCTGATACTTAATTGGAAAGGGAAAGACATTTCTACTCCTGAAGAAGTTGCAAATGCATTAGCAGAATCATTTGCAAAAATCTCAGCTTCTGCCACCTATGCATCCACCTTCCAGAATATCAAAGCAGGTGCAGAACGGTATAAAATAAACTTCTTCATGCGCCGCTCATTTCCGTACAACCAACCATTTACATTAATAGAACTTCAAGAATCATTAAACAGATCTTCCAATAGGCGCTGCAGGTCCAGATGGAGTTCATTACATTATGCTAAAGCATTTACTTGGAGAAGACTTGTGCAGCTCACACTCGAAACTTTGTTTCTACTGCAGCTAAAATGGATGTATCAGTTCTGCCTAACACCTCTCTGGTGAACTGGCTTAAATCTATACTTTCGACCTCTAAAAAAGATAATCCTCATAATCCTCCAAAAAAAATTAGCCATTCATTCATTATCCGCAAGTAAAAAACCAGGAAAACCAGAAAAAAATCCTTCCTGTGTTGAAAATTACCGGCCAATATCTCTTACTAGCTGCATCGGAAAAATTTTCGAAAGAATGGTTTATACTAAGCTCACCTACATCCTGGAATCAGAGAATCTCCTTCCAGATCATCAGTATGGCTTTCGAAAAAATACATCAACCCTAGATCGTTAAAGCCCAGCCTCATATCCGCACTGCCTTTATCATGAGACAACATCTAGTTGTGGTCAATTTAGATCTTGAAAAGGCATTTAATACTACATGGCATCATGATATTATTATTATGGACCTTTACCATCTGGGGGCTTAGGGGCCATTTGCTGGAAATAATTCAGAATTTCCTGCAATTGCGTCTTTTCAGGTCCGATATAAAAACGTACTCTCTACATCTCGCGTTCACAAAGAGGGAGTCCCGCTGGATCAATACTTAGTCCAACACTGTTTTCAATACGAGTTAGCAGCATGACAAAAAGCAGCATTCTTTTTGTGAATTAACGATGAACAGACACAATTTGGCCTTAGTAGCCCTTGTGTTGTTAAACTGAATAATAACAACACCAAATAAATTTGATGAATCTGAAGTGCTGATCAAGGCATCAAAGGCAGATATTGTTGGGATCTCAGAGGCATGGTGTCACACAGATATAAGCAGTGCAGAATTGGAATTTGAGGGGTACAATGTGTACAGAAAGGATAAAGGGAAGGAAGGGAGGAGGGGTTTTGCTGTTAGTTAAGACACACACAAAATCCAAGGAACTGCATCCAGTTGATATGGGTAGACAAAAGGTAATGTTGAGTCAGTTTGATGTGACATGAGCACTGGGAAAGGAAAATGAGAAAAGCACTGTATTATAGGCCCAGTCTCTGATGAGTACAATGAACAATAGTGCAGAGAAATAGAGTGGGCCAGTAAATCAGATTGTCTTGTAATGGGGGATTTCTGCAACTTGTGGGTTGGTTGCTTGTACTCTAGCGAGACTTTTGTGGATTTATTGAAGGACTGTTTTCCACAGCAACATGTTCAAGGGGAAACCAGAGGGAGTAATACCCTTGATATGATTATCTACAGTGATTATTCATGCATTAAGAATTTTCACATAAAGGAACCACTAGGTGACAGTAATCAGTGTACTGACGTGAGATTTACTCCAAGGTGTAACTACCATCAAGGGTAAAGGGAAGGGCTTTTGTTTTCGTAAAGGTGACACAGTGGTCTCAGATAGTTTCAAAAGTCTATGCAATGGGATCAACTGATGATGTTACCAACAATCAATTCTAAATGGGAGAAAGCCTCCAGGGACTTAATCTTCGAGGCTACTAGGCTTTTCATACCAACTAACAAATACTGTTCAAGGTTCAGGCCTAAATGGATGTCAGATGAATTAATGAGGCTCATGGTAGAGAAGAAAACTGCATGGAATGCATATAAATTATCAGGTGACACAGAAAGAAGCCTATGGCAGATATAAGCTAGTCTGTAATCAAGTCACAAAGGAGGTTAGGCAGGCAAAGGCAGATTACGAGAAATCTTTGCCAAAGGATGCAGAGAAAAACAGCAAGGAATTCTTTATTTATGTAAACTATAGAAGGAAAGGAATATATCACATTGGTCTACTTAACATGGATGGTTTGATTATTGATGATCCTGCTCAAGTTGCTGATAAACTGAATGAGTATTTTGCATCTACATTCACACATGAGGAATTCTATAAGGAAGAAGAAGAAGTCAGAAGTTTACTAAACTTAACAAGGAGCTAAATGATTTGTAATAACGGAGAGCAAAGTGGAGGAGAAATTGTTGAAGTTAAACATAAAAAAGACATCTGGGGCAGATGGAATCTATACAGTTATATTGAAGGAGGCAGCAAGGAAAGCAAGCAAACACTTAACCATAATTATGAGAGCATCCTTAGATTCAGTGGAGGTCCCTATGGAATGGAGATTTACAAATGTATTCACAATTCACAAATGGGGTGCAAAGGGTGACACAAGAATATGGCCTTAGTTGCTAATGCTCCTAAAAAAAAAAAAAACAAACCAAATAATAAGTACACTAATCTCCCAATGATGACTTATAATGCCGCTTGTCACTTATTTACGACTTGCAAAATATCTTGTTATAACTATTCTAGTTACTACTTGAATTTTTTAATTTCCGGTTGATTTTTTTTTTTTTTTTTTATCTGGAGCCTTGAAGTGTTGCGGTTAATCGAGAGGCTGCTGTATTTACACCCACCAGATATATCATTCTTACCTTTAACAGTCCAAATCTACCCTCATTATTAAAAGCAGGTTATCTACATTGTCGCATTTGTCCTTATATTCCTAATCCGTTGAGATGCTATAAATACCAAAAGTATGGCACTCTCAAACGGCATGCAGAGGGAACCCAGCTTGTCCCAACTGTGGATCTTCTGATCACAGTCAAAATGACTGTTCGGCGAAAGAAATGACCTGTCCTAATTGCAAATGTAACCATCCTGCTTACTCTAAAACATGTGAGAGATGGAAAATGGAGAAAAAAATTGTAAAATATAAAGTTGAAAACAAAGTTAGTTATCAGGAAGCAAGAAAATTAATTGCACCCACTATACCTAACTGTACCTATGCCAGTATTGCAAAAAAATATCAAACAATAGCCACGCAAACTGATGTTACCATTCCATCCAACATATCAATCTCCAACTGGGCACGAGCTGTCCTCTCTCAGCAGCAGTACAATTCCCTGAAGCACTCAGACCAAGCAATTAATTATGCCTCTTATGATTCTAGCAAAATCTCCTCATCTGCCAGTGATCGCTACTACTCCAAATAATCCTAGTTCAACTTCAAAAAAGATTATTCAAGACACATCGATGGATCAAGAGTACTAATCCAAACGGGAAGATCTGATTCTGGAAATATTTGTTGAAGAAGAAGATATGGACACAGGTCACCCCACCTTTCCAAAAAGAGACAAACCAAAGCTAGAACGTCATAAGACAGCCACATCAGGTACAGCTTCTTCTGAACTCAAATAATGCCTTATATTTTACATTGGAATTGTAAATTCTTTCATGGTAACATCAACGATATTCAGTACTTAATTAGATGCTACGGGCGCCTCCGTAGCCAGTGGGAAGGAGCAGCAATGCGTAGCACATGCTTCTTGATTAGACCGGGGTTCGAGCCCGTCACCACCAAATACGGAGGATGCGGAAAGGTCAGGGAATGACCACTGCATATCCCAGAGCAATATGGCCTTAGTTGCTAATGCTCCTAAAAACCAAATAACAAACAAACAAACTTTAGATGCTACTCTCCAGTGGGTTTCTGTTTGCAGGAAACCTATTTAACTACTCAAATTTCTGTTTCCGTAAAAAACTACTCAATCTATCGAAGAGATCGGAAAACATCCGACTCTGCTCATGGTGGTGTAGCTATTTTGATTAACTCAAAGATCTCTGCTAGCCAAATCATTCTCCATACCCAAATTGAAGCCGTTGCTGTGCATCTGATTACTCAGATTGTGTTTGCGCTAGTCTCAGTAATCAGACGCACGGCAGCGGCTTCAGTGGCCACCACCCTTTATGGGGATCCTCTAAATTAGGTAGACAGGGCCGACTGATTGAACTCTACTAGATAAACAAAACCTCGGCATTCTTAATAGTGGTGCACACACCCACATGCAGTAACTTACTGGACAGACTTCTGCAAATGACGACCTCTCAATTTGTTACCCGATACTGTTTCCAGTCATTCAATAGTCCGCTATGGATGATCCCATGGGCAGTGACCATTTTCCAATTTTTTGTAACCTGCTCAATACACAACCACCATTAGACCAACTCTGCAGAAAATGGAAATTTTCTAAAGCCAAATGGACCAAATTTCAATCAGCAATCACTCTGGACAAAGAAACTATTCAACTACAGCCTATAGATGAAATAACTGATTATATCACATCCCGTCTTTTAGTTGCAGCTAAATACTCAATTCCATTATCAAATCCCCCAACCCGATTGCACTTCAACTACTGGTGAAACGAAGAGTGCACAAAAGCAAAATAAAGCATTTAATTTATTCTGTCGATTTCCAATGACAGCTACAAGAAGCTAAGGGCAAAAGTGCAGTTCATTCAAAGGCAAGCCAAGAAAGATTCTTGGACTCGCTTTCCGTGTATTGTCAATAGAAATACCGACTCCAGATTAATATGGAAGAATATTAGGCAGCTTTCTGGGAAATTTCCAATCATCCCTTCCCCAATTCTTTCATACAATGGGCAAGAACTCTCTGGTCCTCTAGATATAGCGAATGCCTTGGGCAATACCTTTGCCCAAGTCTCAGCTGCATCAAACTATACTCCCAATTTCCAAAAAATTAAGACCGCCACTGAACACAGACCCATCAACTTTAAAACCTCACTATCACTTCTATACAGTCAGCCTCTTAAATATTGTGAACTTTTACAAGCCATCAGAACAACACGAAACAGTGCCGCTGGGCCAGATGGCATATATTATGTCATGCTGCAGCATCTCGATGAGAAAAACTTACAAATGCTGCTAGTCTTCTTTAACCGGATTTTCCTGGAAAATATTTATCCAACCTCTTGGCACCATGCTACAGTTTTGGCCTTTTTGAAACATGGAAAAGATCCCTCCAGTCCTAATAGTTACAGGCCAATCTCTTCAAGTTGCCTTGGTAAAATTCTTGAAAAAATGATCCACAGTAGAAACACCTGAATCATTGAAACTCAACATCTATTGAGTAATTGTCAACATGGCCTTCGCAAAAATAAGTCCTCCCTAGATTAGCATATTAGCATTAGTAGAGGCATTTGATGCAAGAAAGCAAGCTTATGCAGCATAAGCCAAAAAAAAAAAAAAAAAAAAACTTCCACTTCACCCTTCTGTTCGTTCAAAATACCTGTCCAGCTGAGCCTTAAACTTATTTAGGCTATCAACTTCCACGACAAGGGATGGAAGTCTGTTCCACCAACCAACCACCCGCTGGCTAAAGGCAAATTTCCGCACGTCTATCCTACATTTGTCTTTCCTCAATTTGAATTTATGCCCTCTCAGATGATTATTCTGAGCGAGAGGGAGAATCCCATCAGCATTGAGCATGCTCAAACCATTCAAGGCGTTATACACCTCTATCAGATCACCTCGCTGGTGCCTAGTCTCCAGACACTGTAATTTGCAAAACTTAAGCCTTTCTTCGTAAGAGCACCCCTTTGTTCCATTCACTAATCTTGTTGCCCTTCTCTGTACTCGTTCGAGCAGCTCTACATCCTTCTTGAAATGAGGCCTCCAGACCTGTATACAGTACATTAGGTGTGGCCTGATACAAGGGAATAATCACCTCCTTATCCCTGCTAGAAAAATTCCTATATATCATTGACAATACACCTTGAGCTACTCTTGCAGCCCGTCTGCACTGCTCAGAGAACTTCATATCTGCCTGCACAACCACCCCCAGGTCCCTTTCATTCTCTACCATTGTCAGTGTAGTACCACAGACTTGATACGTTGCTCTGGGGTTGCTGTTTCCCATGTGTAGTACTTTACATTTGTCAATGTTAAACTTCATTTGCCACCTCTCAGCCCATCTGCTCAACCTTTCCAGATCCTAGGCGCCTCCGTAGCCAGGTGGGAAGGAGCAGCAGTGCGTAGTACACGCTTCTTGATTAGACCGGGGTTCGAGCCCGTCACCACCAAATACGGAAGATGCGGAAAGGTGAGAGAATGACGATCACTCCGGAGCAATATGGCCTTAGTTGCTAATGCTCCTAAAAACCAAATAACAACAACAACAACAACAATTTCCAGATCCTGTTACAGCAGCATAGTGTCCTTAACAACCCTGCCTACCTCTGTATCGTCTGCAAACTTCGACATTAAGCTTGATATACCCTCATCAATATCATTTATGAATACAGAAAACAATAATGGACCCAACACTGAGCCCTGAGGGACTCCACTAATAACATTAGTCCACGACGAGCAGTGTCCATTGATTACCACTCTCTGTCTTCTCCCCCTCAGCCACCCCTTTATCCACAGCAGCAATTTGCCTCCAATGCCACACTGCTCCAATTTGTGCAGCAGTCTTCCATGTGCAACAGTATCAAAAGCCTTTCTAAAATCCAATTATATAATATCAAAGTTATTCCCTGCATCCAGTTCCTTTGTGACTGCATCATAGTATCCAATTAAATTGGTCAGGCGAGACTTCCCCTTAACAAAACCATGCTGTGTCCGAGCTATAGCTGAAGTCTTGTCTAAATGATCCTGCAGTGCTTCTTTAACTAGTGCCTCCATTAATTTTCCTGGAACAGAAGTGAAACTCACAGGTCTATAATTACTTGTGTCAGCCTTTGATCCTCCCTTGTGAATTGGGGTGACATTTGCACATCTCCAGTCTGTGGGTACCTCCCCTGAGTCCAAGGAAGCTCTCATAATTATGCTAAGGGTTTGCTTACTTCCTCTGCTGCCTCCTTTAATATAACTGGATAGATCCCATCCACCCCAGGTGCCTTTCTTGTGTTTATCTTCAACAATTTCTCCTCCACTTTACTCTCAGTTATTACAAGATTCTCTAGCTTACTGCTAGAGTTGAATACACCTCTGGCTTTCCCCTCGCTAAATAACTCCTCATGTGTGAATGTCGATGCAAAATATTCATTTAGTTTGTTAGCTACCTGAGCAGGATCATCAACAGTTGACCCATCGATATCAATTGGACAAATCTGATTCATCCCCTTCCTTCTAGAGTTTACATAAGTAAAGAACTCTTTGCTGTTTTTCTTTGCATCCCTTGCCAAAGATTTCTCGTAATCTGCCTTCGACTGCCTAACCTCCTTTGTAACTTGGTTACAGATCAACTTGTATCTTTCATAGGCTTCTGTGTCACGTGTTAATTTGTATGTATCCCATGCATGTTTCTTCTCTGCCATATGCCTCATCAGTTCATCTGACATCCATTTAGGCCTAAACCTTGAACAATATTTCTTAGTTGGTTTGTATAGCCTAGTAGCTTCCAAGATAAGTTCTTTGAATGCTTCCCATTTTGCATTTGCTGTTGGTAACATCATCAGTTGGTCCCACTGTATAGAATTTAAATACTGTCTCAGTCCATCGTAGTCGCCTTTACGAAAGCAATAACCCTTCCCTTTACCCCTAATGGTAGTTACCTCTTTGTGTAAATCCCACTTCAGCAAACTGTGATCACTGCCACCTAGTGGTTCATTTATCTGCAGATTCTTAATGCATGAAGAATCACTGCTGATAATCAAATCAAGAGTATTCTTCCCTCTAGTTGCCTCCCGAACATGCTGATGTAGAAAACAATCATCCAATAAATACACAAAGGTCTTGCTAGTGTGTGAGTGACCAGCCCCCAAATTCCAGTCAATATCTGGGAAATTAAAATCTCCCATTATAAGACTCTCTGATTTACTGGCCCACTCTATTTCCCTGTACAGTATCTTATTATACTCATCAGAGTCATTAGGCCTATAGCACACTCCTACTCTCAATTTTGATCTCCCAATGCTTATGTCACACCAAACTGGCTCGACACTGCACTGTCCAGTGATGTCCACTGGCTTCACTTCCTTGAATTTTATGTATTTCTTAACTAATAGCATAACCCCTCCTCCCTTCCTATCCAGTCTATCCTTTCTGTAGACGTACTCCCCAAATTTCAGTTCTGCATTCCTTATATCTGTGTGACACCACGTCTCTGATATCCCAACAATATCTGCCTTTGATGTTTTGAGCAATACCTCAAATTCATCAAATTTATTTACTAAACTCCTAGCATTGGTGTACACGCAAGTATACATGCACCTATTTCTATTCTTAGCTACCCTAACACAACCCATGTGTTAACTTGTACTGCAATGACTCCCGTCAGTCTCTGAAATATCCTGCATCTTGTTTTTCAGGCTTCTGCTCATTCCAATAGAAGCAGTGCAAGAATCTCTTACACCTCTGCCAGTGGCTACTGTTAATCTATTCCTCTTTGTCTCCCCCCAAGCTAGCAGTTTTCCGACCCACCTAACACTGCCTCGATAGCATCAGCAAATATTCTTGCACCCTTTCTATTTAAGTGTATCCCATCCCTGTAGAAGCAATCTCTCCTGTTAACAAGTACAGTCCAGGCTGAAAAAAATTCTACCCCTTGAGCCTTGCACAATCTTTCCAGGGCCGAATTGATCGACAAGGCTCTCATCATATACTCCCTTCTATCGTGTCTGGGCAGAATTGCAGACACTTTCAAATTCAACCCTATTTCACGGCTTTTTTTCAACAGTGACCTGTACTTGTTAAGCAATTCTGCCGGTCTCCTACTCTTGATATCATTAGTGCCAACGTGTACAACTATATCATCTTTTGTGCCCTTAAAAGATGATGTCTGCTCTACAACGTCATCAACCTTTGCCCCTGGCAGACATACCCTGGTCCTGTTCCACCTATCCTTTTTTCAAAGCATGTTCCCCGTTTCCCTGACAATAGGGTCACCAACAACTACTAGTTCCTTTGGGACCAGCGCATTCTGCCTTGGGGGTTGCCGCTGTGTTGCGCGACGACCAAGAGCAAGCTCTGGCGTTGATGTGGGCAGCTGAGAGCTTGATGGGCCCCTCAATTTAGTTCCTTTGAGGGCATCCACCTTGTCCTTCAAGCTCTCATATAGGCCCATAAGAACGCTGAGTTGTTGCCTGATTTCGATACATTCCTTGCATCGTGCGCACACAAAGACATCCCCCATGGCAATATCATGTCCCGTACCAGAATGCTCCACAAACATCATGCAAGCTGTGCATTTTAGAAAGCTGTGATTCAGAAGGCAACTGCCCCCCCTCAGTTCTCCTCTGAGCCACAGCACTTCCATTAGCTTGAGCCTTTTGTTTTGCTGCTCTGGTCTGAGTCATGTTTCTTTTAATTTAAATAAAATTTCAATTTCAGTTTATAACCCCAACTTATCTCCCAACACAGTTATAACGGGATATGTATTTTTTAGTCTCAAGTATTAATTATCTCCAAGTTCCCTTTATATAACTTCCGTATCAGTTATGTATTAATTAATTATGTTACGTTTGTAATCTAAGTCGGTATATGTATTTAGTTAAAAGTACAATTTAAATGCCAACGAAGTTCAAGAAGTTTAATAGATTTTACCGATCACTGAAAATATTATAACCTATACTATACTAACGCTATCTAGGTTCGATATATGACGATCGTATGACAAAGACAAAGGCGGGAAGTTACGAACGGTAATCTATGGACACTTTTTTAAGTATTAATTAACTTTCAAATCTCGCTGTCTCAATTCAGAATAAACTAACGATTCTTACTAGGTCTATAAGCTACTTACAAAAAATAATTTGATGTAAAAATATTCAATAAGCGGCTAAATATGGCTAAAAAAAAAAAACTTCTCGTTCAGCGGAGTTGCGACTTGTAACACGTGGATACTTTTACCGATACTTTTATGCAATTGCAAGGCCGAGGGCACCTCCGTAGCCAGGTGGGAAGGAGTAGCAGCGCGTAGCACACGCTTCTTGATTAGACCGGGGTTCGAGCCCGTCACCACCAAATATGGAGGATGCGGAAAGGTCAGGGAATGACCACCGCATATCCCGGAGCAATATGGCCTTAGTTGCTAATGCTCCTAAAAACCAAATAACAAACAAACAAACAACAGCAAGGCCGAGTAAAGAATAAATACACCAAATTAATCAGAAAATCACAAAATAATGCTATACTGCTAAATTTAAATCAAAAGTTTTAGGAAAACAATAATTTCAAATCAATAAATAAGAAAAATCCACTTAGCGGCTTTGAACACGTCTGGCCCCTACTAGCCTCGTCAGCAGTACAGCAGATATGATGATCAAGGCTGAATCTGAAATTCGTAATGCCTTTGTGCAAAACAAACACCTTGTCATGGTCTCCATTGATATAGAGAAGGCATTTGATACTACCTGGCAGTATGGCATTCTCAATGACCTATATAATCTTGGTCTACGAGGCAACCTGCCTATATTTATTAGAAACTTCCTGCAGAGGCGCTCTTTCCAGGTTCGATACCAAAACTCCTTTTCTTCTACGTTCTTGCAGGAAGGAGTACCACAGGGGTCGGTATTGAGTGCCATCCTATTTGCCCTTAGAATTGATTCCATTACAAAAGAACTTCCAAATACTGTGGAAGTCTGTCTTTATGCTGACGATCTCTCTATTTCTTGCCATTTTCAGAGCATGAGATCTATTGAATAGCAATTGCAGATGTCCATCAATAAAGTACAAAAATGGGCTGAGTTCAATGGATATAGTCTTTCCCATCAGAAGACAATTGCGATCCACTTTTGCAATAAACATAAATTACACATAGACCCTGAACTTCGGATATCAAATTCCGCTATCCTGATTGCCAACAATATTAGATTCTTGGGATTGATACTGGACAGCAAGTTAAACTTCTTTGAGCACATTAAAGTAATACGTACTACCTGTCTGAAAAAGCTGAACATGCTAAGAGCTCTGTCTGCCCTGTCTTGGAGCAGATCATAAAACTTTGCTGGTCTTATATAGAGCACTGATTAGATCCCATTTGGATTACGGTGCCCCAGTTTTTGATTCTGCCCGAAAGAGTGTATTGCACTGGTTCAATCCTGTAAAACTCAGGGCGCTGCAGATTTCCCTTGGTGCTTATAGGACATCTCCAACCTATAGTCTATATATTAAACCCCATAAGCTCCCTCTGTACCTCCACAGAAAAATGTTACTACTTAAATATGCAGTCAGAATACAAAACTGTTCTCCCCACCCCATTTAGCCATATCTCTTTAATCCACCATTTCACAATCTCTATAGAAATAAACCAAATAAAATACGACCAGCAGGCCTGTGGCTCCTTGAAATATCACAAAATTGGAATGTTCCTCTCCACAGTAGGCAGCAGATAAAGAATTATTCTCACCCACCATGGACTCCCTTTCCTCAACCGACCTGTGACAATTATTTTCTCCAATGGGGAAAGAATCGTTTACCGACTCTGAATGAGCAACAACTTCATGATAGCCATATTCAAAACTATGTTGACTTCTTACCAATATATACTGATGGTTCCAAATCTCATTCAACTGTTGGAGCAGCAGCAGCAGTTTTCCCTCTGCTATCATATCAGCTTCTCTTCCACCTGAGTACAGCAGCTTTTCAGTGGAATTATATGCAATACAATTAGCTCTATAAAATTTTAATCTTCACTCATCTGCAAAATATTCAGTTTACACCAACTCTCTCAGCTCAATTAGAGCAATGCAGAATCCCTCTCATAAGAATCACCCTGTTTTAAATCAAATCAGGAATTTGCTATTGAAAGAAGATTGTCATCAACGAGTGAACCTTCTCTTGATTCCAGTGCATGCAGGCATTAAAGGGAATGAGCTGGCTGATATTTCTGCTAAAAATCCGTCAACCTTAGACTTAACCTCTGTCTTTATTCCAGTTTCTGATTATAATATTATAATTCAAACATAATACCATGTGCAGGGGACAGAGCTATAGCATAAAAAAACAAATAATAAACTTTTCCAGTTGAAACAGTGCCCAAAATTTTGGCACTCATGGATTCAGACAGTTTGGCGAGAAGAAGTGGTACTCGTAAGGATTAGAATAGGACATACTTATCCGACTCACCTCTATGTACTCACAGGCAGTGATCCTCCTCAGTGTTCACACTGCTCTGAGCATCTAACAGTCAAACATATTTTGATTGACTGTCTATATTATCAACAACATCGAACTGCAATATTTCATTCTCTGGCTAATCTCTGAGAATGGATAACATTAAATGATATCATTGGTGAAAATGCAAATATTAATGAATTTTTCTGTCATTTGAAACAAATAGGAATGTATGAATGACTATGATTAAGTTCTGACATGAAATGAGATTGACCTCTCTTCATATTAATTATTTATTTATTATTATTATTACAGTGGATTCTGGTTATTTGGGCCACCAGTTAATCAGGGCAGCCGTTTATTTGGGGCAAATCTTAAAGAACAGAACCCAGTCGAGAAAATAGCAAGGGATTACTTCGCTTAATTGGGACAACATGCCGTTTAATCGGGGCAGGAGACCGCAGCACTGGAGATTACCCTACGATTGTCTCCGACCGTACACGTGGTTCGTCAGATTTCTGGAGGTCACAACCATAAAAAAATTAGCAGTCACCTGCTTATTGGGCTTTTCTGTTAGTGCAATCTATCATAAATGGATAGTAAAGTCGATCTTATTGAATTTGTGATAATACCGACAGCTGGAATTCTCTGGGTTATTATGGTGAAATGTGTTCACACTTCCATGGAATCTTCAATCATATAAAAAAATTAATTTTCAGAATCTTCTGTTCACTCCTATTTTTAAAGCTTCATAACTCGTTACTCCGTTCTCATTTGCGTGTATCGTGTTACTTGCAATTTGTGTGTGCCATGTTCTTTGTTATTTATTGCTTATCTTTTTACTGTTTTAAATTTTAACCGCCGCCCAGAAATGTCAGTGAACAGAAATATCAACTAGTTTGTATGTACATATTACAGTACGTATTAATTATTCCGATTATCACGTATATTCTTCCGATTTTTACGTACCATTTAATTTTTTAAATTGGTAAGGTAATTAAACTTTTGTAGCCTGTGGATAAATTTCCTCCTATTTTTGCTAATTAGAATCGCCGTTTAAGAGAATTAAAATTCAATTCACAAATGTGATCACAATGACGGCGCTTATTACACATCATATAGTGAACGGTACTTTGCTATGGTGAGTCTGTCATAACGTGATTGGATTGTACAGTGAATCAAATGTAAAGTAGGGATCCATTGTATTTTTAACTATTTACGTGGAACTTCGGATAATTGGGGCAGCCGCTTAATCGGGCCAAAATGCACTAGTCCTGTTGTGTCCCAAATAACTGGAATCGACTGTATTTATTATTATTTTATTCAACATTCAAATGAATAGGCGCAATATAGCCATAGCAGCTTGTGCGCCATTAAATACCCATACCACACACGTGCATTTGCATCGATGTATTTAGCTAGAGGGTCTGCCAATTTTCATATTGTAATAAATAAAAATAAAGCTTAATCAAACACTTATAGACTTTTTATTAATTAAAATGTTATCAAATGTTTGAAATTTCTGATTTTCTTGTGAAAGTTTGTTACTAATAACAAAATGTTCTATAGTTTAAAGAATATGGATGATGCCAGCATCTTATTTTTTTTTTATATTCTATATCATTTCTGCAACTGAAACTTAGCAATAACAGTATAGGCCTTCTGACCATGCATTTTATACTTGACTGAGAGTAAACAGTTCATCCCTCTTGTGGAACTCAAGTCATCTGGTCGTGAGGAACTGATTGTCATTGAACGGTCATGCCATAATCAAATTGGTCTTTGGAAGGATTAGTAATTGCAGATAATACTCTCTATATATATTATTCAGTCTGCTGTTTTGCTTTATTCAGCCTATTGGTTCTATTGTTTACTTGGTATATGTTATAATTATTAGTT
Organism: Mastigoproctus giganteus; assembly: GCF_048544385.1. Classification (NCBI taxonomy): domain Eukaryota; kingdom Metazoa; phylum Arthropoda; class Arachnida; order Uropygi; family Thelyphonidae; genus Mastigoproctus; species Mastigoproctus giganteus. Next base: position 144,239,222 of record NC_143587.1, read on the forward strand.
TATAAATAAATTTAGATTTAGAATATCAGTACTCACAGGTTTTAATTAACTTTTGTCATTTTAGCTCACATTCCTAATATGAGGAGAATTAGTGAACAAAGTGAGTCTCCCACAGCAACACCTCTTAATCATTCTAATCTGTCTCCCTCCCATGTGTCTCATCCAGGAAATAATGTTGGTAGTGCTGGACTGCTTAGCTCTTTGAGAGGTGGTGCTGGGAGTTTCTTCCGAAATATCAGGGATACTTCATCCCGTGTCATGCATAGTGTTCAACAGTAAGTTTATTTTCTCAAGTTCAGTGCTGTTAAATACTATTCTGTACGTTGTAGTTAATCGATTCTTAAATTTTGTTCAGTGTAATTGTGGTTGTTTTGCCCAAAATTTCCATTAGTTCTCAACACTTGCTACCTGGGAGTCTAAAACGCTGATGGAACTGATATTTGGGTGACACTCAAGTCAAGCAGACCCAATTTCGGCAAAGTCCGTATGGTCTATGACAGCCAGATGCTCTGCTTGTACCTTCGCGATGGTGGGAATGTTAGTAATCCTGGGTATAACCTCCATGCACAAGCACATGGTGAGTGACCACCCAGGTGTGAACCAACGTAAGCAGGGGTCGAGGTGTGGTGCCCACACCACATGGAGGAATGATGCCCCTCTGTGTTACCAGGCAGTACTAAGTGGTAGATGCCTCTCATCAACCAGTGTAATACCACCACTTTGCTTATTGGAAGCTTGAAGTGGTGGAACCCATGTTTAGTCTCCAGAGCTGAGTTCCGGTCAACCCTTCCCCATCTCTTCCATCATGCAGTATGATTGATGACTTTTGAAGTTATGATGAGCATCGTGGCGAGATCCAATCTTCCTTACATTTCGAGGGTACAGGTAATTAACAGCTCTAAAAGGGTGTTCGCAGGCTGGCCGCTAGTTAGTGCACCAGACCGAACCTATTAGTAACTTTCTAGGAGGTTTCCAGATCAGATAGTGTATAATCTTGCTACCTCTACTCTGCCAGATAGTGACTGGAGGGAGTCCGAGTAGTGTGTTTGCGGGGGCCATTGTCGAGGCCAAGTTATGTCAAGGATCTGGGTATATTCTTACCATGTGTATGGCATATCCAAAAATTTCATTACTTCATACAGCATGTCCCACCCACTTTTTCTTACTATTGTATACACCATGAATTGTCAAACTAATAGAGTAAGCTTATCTGCAAAAAGGTCTAAACCTCCCAAATACTTCCTAATTCATTTCACAAATATACGTGGTCTCAATTCTCATCTCAACGATGTCCATTTCCACTTGCAGTCTGCCAAACCCCATATACTTCTTCTGACAGAATCTCAGTTGTCGGTTGATTCAATTACTGCTCATCTCAGTTGCCCAAATTATCCGTTGTATGATTCCTTTCACCTCAAAGATGGTACTTGTGCATATGCCCTTTCCGATATTCCCTGTCAGAGACTCCGTAATTTGGAATCTCCTCGTTTTGATCTTCTCTGGCTTAAAATCTCTCTACCTCATTATGGCAAATTCATCTGTTGTCTCTACTGTTCTCCCAACTCCACTAATCACTTGGAGCTCTTTGATTTCCTCTCTTTGCAACTTGACTTTCTCTAGTCCAACTTTGCTAACAGTGAGGTAATTTTCCTTGGTGATTTTAATGTTTACAACTCCGGCTGGCTTCTGTTTTCTAGACACACCGACCCAGCTGGTCGAGAAGCTGAGGCTTTTGCTATTACTAATGAGCTTGTACGGATTGTTCATTTACCTACAAGAATACCGAACAATCCTAACCATACAGCCAAAATGCTTGATCTTTTTCTCACAAACAACCCTTCTAAGTGCACGGTTGAAGTGAGAGGTCCTTTAGGCACCTCAGATCACAACTTGGTGATTGTCTCTTTTCCAATGGAGCCTTTCTCTCAGGGCTATTCCCAACCTCATATTGTTTGGGTACAAGAATGCAAAATGGGATGACCTGCGAGATTTCTTTTCCTTGGTCGGATTAATGTTTCAAAACTTCTGATGTCAACGTTTGCTCAGATCGTGTCACTGAAATTATTCTTGCAGGAATGGAATCCTTTATCCCACACTCCACTTTAAAATCTTGTCATTTATCCAAACCTTGGTTTTCCAATAAATGTGATAAGGCTGTTCAAGAGAAGAATGTTGCATATTTAATTGGCTTGTTTCTAATTCTTCAGTTTCATTTTCTGCCTTCACCAAAGCTCGCAACAAATGTAAAGCAGTTATTAATAATTCCAAATTAGAGTTTGAACAGGCTAAGAGTAGAAACTTGCTTCTTGCCCTAATGGTAGCCGAGCATTCTGGTCTCTTGCCAAAGCTATTGGCCGCAACTTTTGCCCATCTCTGCTCCCAACTCTGTCCAAACCAGATGGTTCTCTTGTCACTTCAGCCATGGATAAAGCTGACCTGCTAGCATCCCATTTTTCTTCCAAATCATGTATTAATGATCGTGGTAAAACACCTCCCACCATTCCCAACATGCGCCATTAATGCCTCCTCTGGTTTTCCATCAAAAGGATGTCAGAAGGATTTTGACGAATCTTGATGCTAAGAAAGCTCCAGATCCCGATGGTATTTCTCCACTTGTTCTCCAAATCTGGGCTCCTGAACTTACTCCTGTTCTTTGCCGCCTTTTTTCACTTTCTTATTCCATAGGTGTTTTTCCTTCTGCTTGGAAATTTGCTCATATCCAGCCAGTTCCTAAAAAGGGTGACAAATCCTCCGAGTCAATTATCGTCCCATTGCAATTATTTCTACTCTTTCTAAAGTAATGGAGAAATCAATTAACTGCCAACTCTTAAACTACCTAGAAACCTTCTGTCTGATCAATGCTCGCCAGTACAGATTCCATCAGTGTCGATCCACTGGTGATATTCTGGCGTATGTTACCCATTTATGGACTAATTCAATGGAAAAGTTCAGTGAAACACAAGCAGTTGCTCTTGCCATCTCAAAGGCTTTCGATCATGTTTGGCATAAAGGTCTTCTAAGCACTGCGAAAGGAAAAATAAGAGTAGGAGTGTGTTGTAGGCCTAATGACTCGAATGAATACAATGAACAATTATACAGAGAAATAAAGTGGGCCAGTAAATCAGAATGTCTTATAATGGGGGATTTTAACTTCCAGATATTGACTGGAACTTGTGGGTTGGTCATTCACACACTAGTCAGAGTTTTGTGGATTTATTGGATGATTGTTTTTTGCAGCAGCATGCTCAAGAGACAACCAGAGAGAGTAATACTCTTGATCTGGTTATCAGCAGTGATCATTCGTGTATTAAGAATTTGCAGATAAAGGAACCACTAGGTGGCAGTGATCACAGTGTACTGATGTGGGATTTACCTAAAGATATAATTACCATCAGGGGTAAAGGAAAGGGTTTTTGCTTCCGTAAAGGTGAGTACAGTGGTCTCAGAAAGTTTTTAAATTCTGTACAGTGGGATAAACTGATAATGTTACCAACAATAAATTCTAAGTGGGAAGCATTCAAGGAATTAATCGATTAATTCCTTGAATTAATTAATTCAAGGAATTAATCGTGGATGCTACTAAAAGTTTCATACCTATTAAGAAATATTGTTCAAGGTTAAGGCCTAAATGGTTGTCAAATGAACTAATGAGACTCGTAACAGGGAAGAAAAATGCATGGGATGCATATAAATTATCTAGCGACTCAGAAGCCTATGGCAGATATAAGCTAGTCTGAAATTAAGCCACAAAGGAGTTTAGGCAGGCGAAGGCAGATTACGAGAAATCCTTGGCAAAAGATGCTAAGAAAAACAGCAAGGATTTCTTTACTTAAATAAATTCTAAAAGGAAGGGGATGAATCTGATTGGTCCACTTGACATCGATGGTTCGACTGTTGATGATCCTGCTCAGATAGCAAACAAACTGAATGAGTATTTTGCATCTACATTCACACATGAGGAATTATTAAGGTTTGAAAATGGCAGAAGGTTATCAAACTGTAGCAGGATACTTAATGATTTTGTGATAACTGAGAGCAAAGTGGAGGAGAAATTGTTGAAGTTAAACATAAGAAAAGCACCTGGGGTGGATGGGATCTATCCAGTTATATTAAAGCAGGCGGCAAAGCAACTAAGCAAACCCTTAGCCATAATTATGAGAGCATCCTTGGACTTAGGGGAGGTTCCCAAGAACTGGAGATGTGCAAATGTATCCCCAATTCACAAAGGGGGATCGAAGGTTGGCACGAGTAATTACAGACCAGTTAGTTTAACTTCTGTTCCGGGTAAAATAATGGAGTCACTGGTTAAAGATGCATTACAGGATCATCTAGACAAGACTGCAGCAATAATTTAGACACAGCATGGGTTTGTTAAGGGAAAGTTTTGTCTGACAAATTTGATAGGATATTATGATGTGGTTACAAAGGAACTGGATGCAAAAAATAATTTTGATATCATATATTTGTATTTCAGGAAAGCTTTTGACACTGTTTCGCATGGAAGACTATTGTACAAATTGGAACAGAATGGTATTAAGGGTAAGTTGCTACAATGGATAAAAGGATGGTTAAGTGGGAGAAGACAGAGGGTGGTAATCAATGGGTGCTGCTCTTCGTGGACTAATGTTATTAGTGGAGTCCCACAGGGTTCGGTATTGGGTCCACTGTTGTTTTGTATATTTATCAATGATATTGATGAAGGTATATCAGGCTTAATGTCGAAGTTTGCAGATGATACATAGGTTGGCAGGGTTGTTAATGACAGAAATGGCAGTGTGCTACTGCAACAGGATCTAGATAATTTGGGCAGATTGGCTAAGAAATGGCAACTGAAGTTTAATCTTGATAAGTGCAAAGTACTGCATATGGGTAGAAGTAACCCCAGAGAAATGTATCAACTGTGTTGTACGTTTCTCTTAAGGTGGTAGAAAATGAAAAAGACCTGGGAGTAATTGTGCAGTCAGATATGAAGTTTTCTGAGCAATGCAGACAGGCTGCCAGGGCAGGTCATGGGGTTTTGTCAATGATATATAGGAATTTTGCTAGCAGGGAAAAGGAGGTGATTGTCCCTCTGTATAAGGCAATGGTCAGGCCACGCCTTGAGTACTGCGTACAGGTCTGGAGGCCTCATTTTAGGAAGGATGTAGATTTGCATGAGCGTGTACAGAGAAGGGCAACAAGATTGGTGAGGGGAATGAAAGGGATCCTCCTACAAAGAGAGGTTTAAGTTCTGCAAATTGCAGTGGCTGGAGACTAGGCACCTGCGCAGTGATCTGATTGAGGTGTATAAGGCCTTGAATGGGTTGAGCAAGCTGAATTCTGATGGGATCCTTCCATTTGTTCAGATTACGAACCTAAGGGGGCATAAATTCAAATTAAGAAAGGACAGATGTAGAATAGATGTGCAGAAATTTGCCTTTAGCCAGCGGGTGGTTAATTGCTGGAACAAACTTCCATCTATTGTTGTGGAAGCTTGTTAGGTTGAATAAATTTAAGGAGGAACTGGATAGGCATTTGGAGGGAATGGTGTGATTTTTTTTTTTTTTTTTTTTTTTTTTTGTCTGATGCTGTATAAGCTCATACACTTGCTTTCTTGCATCACATGCCACTACTACTACTAATGTCAACAAATATTTTCTTTCGCCTTCTCAACTTCCAACCCAAGCACGGTACTAAGTACTATAGGTTCTAATACTTCTCGTGTTTGGGGTTTACATAAAAAAAAAATTTAAAAAAAACCCAAACCCATAAAATTAAATACAGCTCTTGCTTTATTACAGTTTTGATTTAGCACTCTCAGAAACTTGCAAAACTGTTTCTGTTTACATGGTGCAAAATTCAGATTAACACAATTTCATTTTACAGATTTAACAGTTCTTGTTACTACAGTAAGTGATTATTTATGAACTCAGTCTCAATTTACATAGTTTAATTTATTCTGGTTTTGACTAATGTAACCACCATTTAAATTGCAGATCAAATGTATACAGATATTTCTCAAATGACGAAAGTGATATGTTTCTGTAAAGTTATATATCATAAGGAATTATGTTACATGAAACCTGCTCTCTGTTTCCTCTATTATTTATTTGGAGTTCCTTAAATTTTTTTTTTTACTGAAGGACATAATACATTAACAGAAGATTAAAGGTGGATATGTACGAGGGGTATCAGAAAGTTCATACCCTTACCTAGAAATAATAGCTCTAGAAAGGTGAAACTTTACGGGAACTTTAATAATTTTCTATGTATTCTCCATGTGTAGTAACACATTTCTCCCATCTCTGGATCAGTTGTTTAATGCCTTGATCATAGAAATCCACACTTTTTGCCTGAAATCACGATTCCACTTCATTGATGACTTCCTGAGAAGACTCAAAGCAGCATCCACACAATGGTTTCTTCATTTCTCGAAACAAGAAGTCTGACAGTGCTAGGTCAGGAGAATAGTGTGCTGCTGCAGTAGTTCGGAGCTGCACTGGGCAACAAAATTTGTGGCATTGCTGACGCCTTCTGCAAAGGCATCAGCAATCTTGGAACCCATCATGTGGAGACCTTAGACATGTGCAGATAGTCATGTAAAATGCCGTGAGCAGACCCAGAATTAATTCTCACTGCTGCAATGAAATGAATTGTCAATGTCTGTCACTCAGCACCAGCTTCTCAACCTTTGCAACTGTCTGTGGATGTTGATGACCTTCCTTCTCTTGGCTCATCAAAGACACTTGTGTGGCTGCACTGGAACTCCTGTTTCCACTTTTTTACAGTGTCATATGATGAACAATTCTGCTTTCATTTCTTCGTCAAATTCCTGAGCATTTCTTGCCTTACAAATGCAGGAACTTGATCACCGTTCAATACTCCACTTTGTCAACCATAGTGTCCTTCCTTAGATTCCGGGCTCCATCTCTGGTGTACGATCACCTACAGGAATGAAATTTCACGTTAGTTATTGAATACGTAGACAACTTATATAAAAACGGCATCCTCTGAAGGTTTTATCTAGGTCAGGGTACAAACTTTTTGATACCCCCTTGTATTAATCGCCTTAATTATATTACATGAAACCTGCTCTCTCATTGACTTTGATTGTGTATTTGAAGATGTTTTCTGTAATTTTTTTTTTTTTTTTTTTTTACTCAAGGGCATTAATACAGTAACAGAAGAATAAAGGTGAATATGTATTAACCACCTTTATTCTTCCAGAGCCACTAGGAGCTCACATTTCCTAGTTGCTCAGGAAACCTGTGGATGTGTATGTGTTTGTGTGTGAGAGAGGGAGACTGGGAAAGAAAAAGAGAAAGAAAGAAAAGAGGCTACTGCCTTTTTAAGATGGTGTGTGACTCTACCATTGTAGTGTCTGCATATGTTGAATCTTAGTTCCCATTTCATGCAGATCTTGCTTGTCATTTCTTTTAGATGATTAAAGTTTCTTTAGTGTCCATGAGTTTTAATTCCTGCCCTGGAACATTTATTTTAATGAACATGAAAAGAGGCTGGCTGAGGTCCATATACACAAAACATGAGAATGATCCTCCAGTTCATCATAGAAAAATCACTGTCAGAGAATCCCAGTGATGAAACTTGACATTTAGGTATCCTTGGCCAATCAGGAAGTATAATGCATAAAGCACATCTGTTTGGATGGAACAATTTTCACTTCTTTTGTCCATGACCAAGTCCACTTCTAATATAAAAGCCTTGGGGACCAGACCTTTAGTTGAATTTGACCGTATGTCTTGCCATTTTTGGAGTAGTTCTCTTCAGCATTTGGCTTTTTTCTGTTTTCAGGTTGGCTTGAGTGTTAATTTGTATATCATATTTCCACTGATTGGCTTTTCCTGATCTAGTAATACGTTCTTTTTGTAGATGCTGCAGGTCTAAGGGAAAGGAGCCAGAAATCACTTGTAGAGCTGACATGGAGATCATTCTTCATCGTGGTGGCCCGGACCATCAGTTTTTGTAGCAAATGATGTTTAGCCCTAAATGTGACATTAGTTGCCCTCACATACCAATGCTCCCTGCTCCAAATATGGCAATTAGTAGAAAGATAGCCTTATGGTATCTGTGCAGTGTTCTTTGTTTTAGACCCTACTCCTGTCTGGAAATTGTTATAAGCATACATACCAATAAACATGTTTTATAAATATACAAGTAATGTTTGGAATAAAGGGTGGCTTATTGTTGATTGGGAGACCTGTCTATCTTGTTTCAGACACCTGGGGGGTCATTAAGTTTGGCTATAGGAAGGTCAATTGAGGTTCCTTCTGAAAGCCACCACTTGGCTTTATTGGAGGAGGTAGTGAGATCGCTTGTTATGGCCTACAAGTAGAGATCTGCATGGATGCAGTTGGCTACATGTTGTTCCAGTTGTGCCCTTGAATTACCATTGTAAAGAATGGGTAGGTTATATTCTTATACCAGCTGGTAGGTGTTTTTGTACAGGTGGTGAAGCCAGCACCATGTTTCAGAATAGAAGTCTGAGGTTAGAGATCTGAGGAAAATTCCTGATTCTTGGATTTAACAATAACATATCTATTAGAGAAGTTTACAGGGAATCCATATTACAATATAATGCAGCCCAGAGTGCCAAACGAGTGATCAAAGCGGGTCTAAAAGCGAATTTCAAAGCACTAGAATTAGCAGTTTTCAGAGAATTTTCAAGTGTTTATTTGTTAAGTTATTTCTTTTCTGTTCTTCTGAATAAAAAGAAAGGAAAGGTACTTTTCTTCTTCTTCTTGTATATAGAACTTACTTACATAACACACTAATCTCTTATTGCTTGGTCACTGTTGGCACCACTCCTGCCTCCACATGGTGGGGCCGGTAACCTGGGGGAAAAGTTATCCTCCGGGGGCTAAAAAGAGCAACCATGGATTATGACAGCTGCCCAGCACTTGAGCCTAGACGCTCATGTCATGACATGAATGAGATCGAACATGATGCTTCCCAATCTAAGAGACTACGCAAAAATGAAAATCAGCAGGCATGTCCAACATTCCTCATATTACATTCCCTTCATCCAAACCTATGAGTGTCCTTTCACCATTTCTAATTCAGAAATGTTTGGAAAGTGTGGCCGGTTCACCAAAAATAGTGAAAAGACTCTGATCTGGAGATCTACTAGTTGAAACAGCTAAACATCAGCATTCTCAGGCCCTACTGAAATTGTCAACTTTTGGCAGAATACCTGTACAGGTCACCCTTCATGCTACATTAAATAGCTCTGAAGGAGTAATAGCAGAGTGGGATCTGATGAATGTTGCTGAAGATGAGATAGTAGAAGAATTACAAGAGCAAAAAGTTGTTCAAGCAAAACGAATAATGTTCAAAAAAGATGGTGAACTTGTACCCACTAGGAACATTATTCTAACATTTAGTACACCAACCATACCATCATGTGTGAAAGCTGGATACCTTAATTGCCGAGTACATCCCTACATTTCCAACCCAATCAGATGTTTCAAGTGTCAAAAATTTGAACACTCACAAACAGTATGTCAAGGGGACACCATCTGCCCAAACTGTGGCTCCAATTCACAAACGGATGGCACTGCAGGAACACCACAATGCCCAAATTGTAAAGGCCAGCATCCATCATATTCAAAAACATGCTAACTCTAGAGGGTAGGAAAAAAGATCCAAAAATACAAAGTTGAACAAAAGGTCACCTACCAAGAAGCTAGGAAGCAAGTTATGCTCAATATGTCAAAAGTTACCTATATGCTGTAGCAACCAAAAAATATTAGTCAACTGCAACACAAACGACAGTCGCAGTATCCCCATCCATCACAATTGCCGATTGGGCTCGATCAGTGTTTTCATCCCCACAACTGCCATCTACAGAACAATGTAAAATAACTTGTGCTAGCAATACTCTGCTAACAGTCCCACCAGCTGCAACTGATGCTTTGCCAGAAACTGCAAAATTGAAAGCATCAGCCTCAAACACTGCAGACCAACCATGCTCAGGAAATATGGATATTAATGCTGGCACCCTGCAAGATGAGCCAATCTTAGATATATACATGCAGAAGACGACATGGACACTGAGCGCCCTACCTTCCGAAAAAAAGAAAGGATGAAACTAGATTGATTTAAACAGGCTGGATACAAAAAACAGACAGAACCATCTACAAACTCTAAAACTAAATAATGCAGAACATTATGCAATGGAACTGCAGAGGTCTACGAAGCAATATTTTTGATATTTATGATCTGATTAAACAGCACAGTCCAATTATCCTCTGCCTGCAAGAAACCAATCTAACCCCATAGTTGATTAAAAACCGGGTGCTGGATACCCAGCCACATCGGAATTCCAGGAATTCAGCATGCAGACGAAGCAGCAAAGCGCCCTGCTTGCTTTGATTCCATCACAGTTCCTTACTCTGATTTCAAACCAATCATACAATGAATATGTACTGAGATGTGGCATCTCAGTACTATCGAACAGGGATAGTGTAATTTCTGTACCAACTCCACAATAGTGACCCATGCATTGAGCCCCACTATCATCCCTCTTTCAAAGTCGGTTAACTCACGACGTTTATCCACACTGACATCAAATTACCGTCTACTTGAATTTTCTGTCCTTTCAGTGTATATTATATGTGTGTGTGTGTGTGTGTGTGTGTAACATATCTTCCACCTTAAGAAAAATTAAGGTGGAAGATAGAAAAAGAATGTGAAGAACCTAAAAGATGCATTGAACTATCTGAAATTGAAAGCTGAATCAATAAACCAATTAGCAGGAAAGAAGCTATAAGGGAAAAAAAAATGTAAAAATGGTTAATAAATTACAAAGAAATAGCAAACATCAAATAGAAGGTGGGAATAAATTTGATGTTAAAAAATCTAATAATAAGGGAAAGAAAATCTGCCTTTGTCTATCTTGCCCCTGTAATAATCTCATCTAATCTCATCATCTACCACATGTAAACCAATATCATGGACACATTACAGGTAATCTTGATATCATCAGTAGTAACACTAAATATTTTCATTTTATAGCTTCTTTCCTTCTAATTTGCTTATTAATTTAGGCTTTAATTTCAGATAATTCAGTGCATCCTTTAGGTTCTTCATATTATTTTCCTATCTTCCACCTTAATTTTTCTATTTCCTCCTACTAGTTTTGGCACATTGTGCTCTTTACAGTTCCATATGTTTGCTCTTTGTCTCTCGCTTTATTACTTCTCTCTTAAATATATACTTTTGTATCCTTTGCTGCTGCTTAACACATATTGGTGCAATTGCCATATAACCTTTTTAACTTTTAAAACATAATTTACCTATACCTCCATATTTGTCACTCCTACTCATTTTATCCATACTACACTAGGGGTCAAAGAAAGTGCATCACCTAGGAATTTCACATTTCTAACCCTCTTTCACAATGGTACGTTACATTAATGACTAGCACCACAAATAGAAATATAAACAAAAGATATTTATTAATAGTTAAGGCAAAGCTAAGTAATATTTGACAGGTGCTCTGGCCCCGGGTGCCAAGCGAATTCGAGGTCAAGCGTTCAAAGTGCGAATATATAGCGATCTTTCCAAGTGATAAAAGTTTATATTAAGTTATATCGTTTTTTACTGGAAGTTCATTTATAATTCAGTTCTATACTTGAAAAATCACAAGTAAGAACAAGGAAGGAAACTCACCTTTCTTTTTAATTACATATATTTACTCTATTTTACTAACCAACTAACTTATCTAACCGCTTGGCCTCCTTGCGGCACTGCTCCTGCCTCCCCGTGGCGGGGCCGGAAACTTGGGAGGGAAAGTCAACCTCCCAGGGCAAAAAGGAGCCTAACATGGACTACGACAATTACCCAGAGCTTGAGCAGCCTAGGCGCTCATCCAGTACCATCAACAATACTGATCATGAAATTTCTCACGATGTAACAAAGTCTAAACGACTGCGTACAGACACAGACCAACAGGAATGCCCATCATTCCTTATCTTACATAGTCTGTCGGACAAATCTATGAGCACTCTCTCACCATTTCTTATACAAAAATATTTGGAAAATGTGGCGGGCTCTCCCAAAATGGTGAGAAGACTAAGATCTGGAGACCTCTTGGTAGAAACAGTGAGTCGTGCACATTCTGAGAGACTGTTGAAACTAACAGTATTTGGCGGGCTACCCATTCAAGTTACCCCTCATGCAACACTAAATACTTCCAAGGGAGTAATTGCTGAGTGGGATCTGATAAATGTAACAGAAGATGAACTGGCCCAAGAACTCAAACATCAGAAAGTAATACAAGCCAAGCGCATCATGATCAGGAAAGATGGAGAACTTGTTCCCACCCGCAACATCATCCTGACATTCGGAACACCTATCTTGCCATCCAGTGTCAAAGCCGGCTATCTCAACTGCCGAGTACGACCCTTTATCCCGAATCCTATAAGATGCTACAAGTGTCAAAAATTTGGACACGCACAAATGGCTTGTCGAGGAGATCCAGCCTGCCCAAACTGTGGGTCGAAAGAACATTCGCACACAGACTGTGACGCCAAAACACCGCACTGTCTGAATTGCAAAGGCGTGCATCCAGCCTACTCCAAGTCATGCGATCTATGGAAAACTGAAAAAAAAATCCAAAAGTACAGGGTAGAACGAAAAGTCACATACCAAGAGGCAAGAAAGCAAATTATGCTTAACGCACCTAAGAACACCTATGCAGCAGCAATGCAAAAACACCAAACAACAGCAACACAAACTGAAGTATCAGTTCCCCCAACAATGTCGATTGCAGATTGGGCCCGATCTATACTGTCACCATCAATGAAACAGACTCCAAAAGAGCAAAAGGTAGTAGATAGAGCCAACAACACCCCTGTCACAGTCCCACCAGCAACCCCACATAGACCACCAGATATTTCAAAGTCAAAAACCGACTCAGTTACAAATAGGAAGACAAACAATATCACTTCAGAAAATATGGACACTGATAACAATACTGACCCAAATGAACCTATCCTAGATCTTCATGCAGAAGATGTCTTGGATACCGGACGCCCAACCTTTCCAAGAAAAGAGAAAATGAAACTCGATCGCCACAAACAGCCTGGAAATAAAAAAGACTCAGAATCTTCCTCAAGTAACAAAACCAAATAATGCACCAAATCATACAGTGGAACTGTAGAGGAATTCGCAGTAACATTGATGATATCCACGAGTTAATTGATCGTTATCATCCCGTAGGCATCTGCCTACAGGAGACAAATTTAACACGTCATGTGTCGCTCTCAGTTAAAAATTATGCACTCTTTAGAAAAGACAGAACTGCTACAAATAATGCTCATGGAGGGGTAGCCATACTCATAGACTCCAGAGTACCTTGCAGATTAATTCCTTTACAAACCTCCATCGAAGCTGTTGCAACACGTATTGTGATTGGTATTACTTTGACAATTGTTTCTATCTACCTTTCGCCCAATCACTCCTATACCATCCATGAACTGGAAGATCTTATTCAGCAGTTGCCAACCCCTATCTGTTTATTGGGTGACTTCAATGGACACCATCCATTGTGGGGTTCTCCCAATGCAGATAGACGAGGACAACTTATCGAACAGCTTGCTGACAGACAAAATCTGATTATACTAAATACTGGCTTGCCAACTTACATCCATCTCTCTACGGGTACAACTTCTGCAATAGACCTTTCAATATGCTCTCCGATCCTCTTCCCTAGTATTGAGTGGACGGCCCTCGACAACCCGCTAAATAGTGATCACTTTCCGCTAATATGTAAAATTCAAACAGCACAATCCATAATTTCCCAAAACTATGTAAAATGGAAATTTCACAGAGCAGATTGGGCAAAATTCACTTCCCGAGTGTCCTTTGATGAACAGATCATCGAAACCTGTCCTATTGACACAGCTACCGATCACATCACAAGACAAATACTCGCTGCTGCATGCACTGTGATTCCACAATCACAGTCAACAACCCATAGAACCACAAACTATTGGTGGAACGAAGAGTGCAAAGGTGCAAAAAAAGAAAAAAACCGAGCATGGAATCTGTTTCGAAAATATCCCACCACCGCCAATCTTATAAACTACAAGAGACTCAGAGCCAAGGCCCGTCACATTAGGAAGAAAGCTAAAAGAGAATCTTGGATTCGATTTGCGAGCACGATTAATAAGAATACTGATTCAAGAATAATATGGCAGAAAATAAAACAACTAAGTGGCAAAGCTCCCCAATTATCCTCTCCAATTCTGAACTCGAATGGACAGGATCTTTCTTCTCCTGCAGATATAGCCAATGCCCTAGGGACTGTTTTTTCACAGCTATCTGCCTCAACAGCATATGATCTATCATTCCAGAAGATCAAAGCATTAGCTGAAAAGTCCAAACTGAACTTCAGATCTACGAGTAAATGTACTTTACCTTATAATCAGCCGCTTACAATGCTTGAACTTCAAGAAGCCATATCTAGCTCAAAACACAGTGCTGCAGGCCCCGACGGAATATACTACATAATGCTCCAACACTTAAATAAAGAATCGGTCTGTTCACTGCTCACTTTTTTCAATCGCATCTTTCTTGAACATTGTTTCCCCAGTTCCTGGCACCACTCCTATATAATAGCAATTCCGAAACCAGGAAAAGATCATTCCATTCCTGAAAACTATAGACCTATTTCTCTCACCAGCTGCTTAAGCAAAACCCTGGAAAAAATAATTCACCGTCGACTTACTTGGTTTCTCGACTCTAAAAATATAATTTCTGACAATCAATTTGGATTCAGAAAAAATCGATCAGCCCTGGATCTCATGGTCAAAGCAGAAACAAACATCAGGAATGCATTCATTCGAAATGAGCATCTCGTCATGGTATGCCTTGATGTAGAAAAAGCCTTCGACACCACATGGCGTTTTGGTATCCTAAGAGATCTGCATTCCCTTGACCTGAGAGGCCACTTACCGTACTTCATATTGAATTTCCTTCAGCACAGATCTTTTCAAGTCCGATACCGACAAGTTCTCTCTCAAACATATATACAAGAAGAAGGGGTCCCACAAGGCTCTGTGCTCAGTGCCACCTTATTCGCAATAAGAATAAACCATATGACTAAATATATGCCCAGCACTGTGAATTCATACCTCTATGCCGATGATTTCACTTTTTCTTGCAGTTCTCAAAACATGACTTTCATTGAGCGGCAGCTCCAAATTTCAATTAATAATATTCAGTTATGGATGGCACAGAATGGGTATAGACTCTCTTGTTCAAAATCTAAAGTAGTTCACTTTTGCAACAAAAGGAAGATGCATCCAGATCCAGAAGTACACTTAACAAATCAAACTATCTCAGTTGTGAGCAGCATTCGTCTGCTTGGTCTGACTTTTGATAGTAAGTTGAACTTCATAGAGCATGTTAAACATCTAAAGACGTCTTGCCTGAAAAAAATGAACATACTCAGAGTCATTTCTTCTACATCATGGGGTGCAGATCGGTACACGTTACTGCATTTGTATAGAGCCCTAATCAGATCTCGCCTTGATTATGGTGCCCCGGTGTATGATTCTGCTAGAGAAAGTGTGCTAGCGCGACTTGCACCAATTCAACACTCTGCCCTGAGGATTTCTACAGGCGCTTATAGAACTTCACCAGTCCAAAGTCTTTATATTGATGCTCATGAACTTCCTCTAACCCTCAGAAGAAAGATGTTAATTCTTAACTATACAACTAAAATCCAAAGTCTACCTACCCATCCCATTAGGCCGATACTTAACGACCCACAGTTCACAACATTCTATAGAAATAAACCAAGAGCAATTCAACCTTTTGCTCTCAGAGCTCAAGCACTATCAGAAACCTGGAATATAGATCCCGATAAAGTTCTTCAAGATTTAAGCAGTACGGATCCCCCATGGAGGTGTATTATGCCACTCTGTGACAGTTATTTTCTAAACTGGGGAAAACACTCTCTTGCAAATGTTAATATACAACAACTCCATATAGCCCATACACAAAATTATCTGCATTTTTCAAAAATATATACTGACGGATCAAAATCTGAGAGTGGAGTGGGTGCATCAGCCGTTTTCCCTCATAAAACCTTTTCTGTATCACTTCCCAATGAATGCAGCAGCTATACAGCTGAATTATACGCCATCAAAATTGCAGTGGAAAATATCCTCCATCTGACCATCCATAAAAGCATGATATATACAGACTCCCAGAGTGCGATTATAGCTTTACAGAACAATTCTTCTAAAACACATCCTTTAATAAAGCTCATAAAATCCAAACTGATGCATCTTCAAGAACTCCAACGAGTGGTCATTTTCTGTTGGATCCCAGGCCATGCTGGGATACTAGGAAACGAACGTGCAGACTATGCCGCTAAACATCCATCCGACAGAGAATTATCACAGCATTACGTCCCATATCTTGACTACAAAAGTAACATTCAAAGAATGTGTAAAGAACAATGGAGAATTCAATGGCAAGCCCAAACGCAAAATAAACTCTGCCAAATAAAACCTGAACCGCAATCGTGGACCTCCAGTTTCCGTATGAACAGGAGGGAGGAAGTAATTTTAACTAGAGCGCGAATTGGCCATAGTCACCTTACCCACCTTTATCTCCTCACAGGTAATGATCCTCCACAATGCACACAGTGCAATTGTCCACTCACAATAAAGCATATTCTTATTGAGTGTACTTTATACACCACTGCCCGCCAAGTCTCTTTTAGCTTTCTACCAAACCTTAAAGAACCTTTGACACTCTGCCATATCATAGGTAACGACGCTAATCTACTGGAGTTCTTTCACTTCACAAAAATTATCGAATTATATGATCGTTTTTAAGTAATGCCATCACAACCACCATGCATATGTACCATTTATAACAGTGATAGGTGCAATATGGCCTAAGCAGCCCTTGCACCAAAAAACAACAACAACAACGACAGGTGCTCTCAAAATATTCCAAATGAGCATTTGCAACCTTTACACGATAATTTTGCTAAACATGACAATTATGGCTGAAATGTTATCAGAAGCCCTCAGTTTGCTTCGGTTTATCATTTTAAATGGAAAACAAAATGAAAAGTTCATCGGGTTCAAACTAATATTTAGTTGAACCACCTCTGGCCTTGATGACAGCAGCACTGACAAGATCGAGGCATTTACAAGATCATTTTCTGAAGATAATCAACTGATAGATCGTGGTTCCAAACATGAATTATGGCCTCCTGAAGTTCATGAAGGGTCTTTGGTTTCTTTATGGCAACTGCAGATTCCACACGATGCCAGCAGCTGTCTACAGGATTCAGGTCCGGGCTGTTTCCTGGCCAGCTAAGAGTTGTAATGGACCGTTCTTCCAACCATTTTTTTCACCTGTAAGAAATGTAAACACATTACTGTTGAACCTCTAATGCAGAAATGAAGCTAAAGTAACTACAGAAGTGCCTACTTACACTTTTTGTCCGATGACAAGGAGCAGAGGCTTCCTGAAAGATGTAGTTACTTGGCACGTTGAAATGGTCTCTAATGGTTGGCAGAAATTTGCCTTCCAATATAGCAAGGTATCCATTGGCATTTACGGAACCTTTTATAAACTTTTTTTTTTACACCCCCATATCAGAGACAAACGAATCATTTGTCTCCCATCAGAGCCATGCAGGTTGAATTTCTTCTCATCCAAGAAAATAACTGACTTCCACTGCTCGGAGGTCCATTTGACATGCTCCTTACACCAAATTATTTGGGCCTTTTTCATTTTTTATGTGAGGAGGGGCTTCTTCTTAGAACGATGGGCTACAAGTCCATTTTATAAGGGGCATCTTCTGACTGTTACTGCACTTGCTACCACTCCTGTATGTTCTTCCCATTCTCTTTTCTGCTCAGATGAAAAAGCTTTATGGTTTTTAAGGCATAAGCGCTTCAAAACGCAGTCCTGTTTTGGTGTAGAGACTAGTTTGCGTCCGGTTTCTTTTTTCCTATCAGCAGAACCAGTATCCTTGAGTTTGGAAAGAAATCTGCTCACTGTTGACTGATTATAAGACACTATAAACAATATGATGGGAAGAACATCTTTCCTCATGTAAAGAAACAATAGCACTCTTTATTCGTGGCATCAACTGCACATAACTCGCCATCCTGACACAAGCAAGGAATGACCGCAATTCTTGCAGAGCGTGCTTATATAGCTGAAAGTAACAGCTGATGCAATATTACATCACCTACACGTGCCAGTCTTATCTGATGCAATCTGTAAGAAATATTGCCATATAATTACATTATTCAGATGACAATTACAATTTTAAGGGGTGGTGCACTTTCTTTGAACACCAGTGTATATATTTCATCGTGGCCCCGGGTGCCAAGCGTTATAGTGATCAAGCGAATTTCAGAGTGATTCATAGAGCGTTTACTCAGAGCCAAAGTTCTTATTTAGTTTAAAAAGTTTTTTTACATTCTCTTTAATTAATAACTTAGTCTTACGAATTGTAAGCAAGTTTTAAGAAAGGAAATCCACCTTTCTTTCTTTTTCTCTTTAAACTAACGTATTAACACATATACCGCTTGGTCACTCTAGCGGCACTGCTCCTGCCTCCCCGTGGCGGGGCCGGTAACCTGGGAAAAGAAATCCACTCTCCCGGGGCTGAAAGGAGCAAAGATGGAAAACAGTTCATTTCCACCTTTAGAGCCATCGAGCTCAAGACTATCAAATGACAATGAAAATGACTATTCTCAACCAAAGAGGTTGAAAACAACACCTAAAGAGGAGATACCAGCCTTCTTCATCTTGCACTCTCTATCAGATCAGCCTCTGAGCAAATTATCACCTTTTCTAGTGCAGAAATGCATTGAGTCTGCTGCTGGTTCACCTAAATCAGTACGGAGACTTCAATCAGGTGATCTTCTAATAGAAACAACTCAACCTCAACATTCTGTAAAGCTATTAAAGCTCACAACATTTGGAGGACACCAAATAAAAGTTACTCCCCATGCTACCTTAAACTCCTCAAAGGGAGTAATAACAGAATGGGACTTATTACTTGTATCAGAAGAGGAAATTGTCCAAGAATTACACGATCAAAAAGTGATACAAGCAAGGAGAATCATGACCCGAAAAGACGGTACACTCGTTCCAACAAGAAGTATAATTCTTACCTTTAGCACTCCTAACTTACCAACATCTGTGAAAGCAGGCTACCTGCATTGCCGTGTCCGACCATACATTCCGAATCCCATCAGGTGATACAAATGTCAAAAATATGGACACTCCCAGACTGCATGTCGAGGTGAGGCAGTATGTCCCAACTGCGGGTCAAAAGACCATAACCAATCTGATTGTGCCACTACCACTCCGCATTGCCCAAATTGTAAGGGTGACCACCCAGCTTACTCAAAAACCTGTGAATTATGGAAGCAAGGAAAAAAAATTCAAAAATATAAAGTAGAGAACAAAGTGACATACTCAGAGGCAAGAAGACAGATAATCAAAACAGAGACA
Organism: Mastigoproctus giganteus; assembly: GCF_048544385.1. Classification (NCBI taxonomy): domain Eukaryota; kingdom Metazoa; phylum Arthropoda; class Arachnida; order Uropygi; family Thelyphonidae; genus Mastigoproctus; species Mastigoproctus giganteus. The sequence continues at coordinate 144,258,728 of NC_143587.1, forward strand.
AAGCGAACATATGCCACAGCAGCTCAACCCTCACAGTCTGTAGGGATCCAAACTGAAGTAACAATTCCTCCGAATGTATCAATTTCGAACTGGGCACGTTCGTTGCTTTCTAGTGCAAAACAGTGTCCTACACAAAAAACAAGTGAGCAGTCAAGTAATACCCCAATCACCATACCAACGGATGTTTCCTCAGCAATAAAACCAAAAGAAACAGAAACCACGAAACCGCAAACATCCACCACCGGAATGGACATCGACGAACATCATGATTCAGAAGATACCTTTTTAGAATTACATGCAACCGATGAAATAGATATGACCCGACCCGTCTTTCCTAGGAAAGACAAAGCAAGAATTGATCGATACAAGCAAGCTGGAACTAAAAAACAGTCAGAGCCGAGAACAACACAAAAAAATCACATAATGGAAAAAATACTTCAGTGGAATTGCAGAGGATTTCGGAATGCAAAAGATGATTTGCAGGATCTAATCGATCGGTATGAACCAGCTGGCATAGCCTTACAGGAAACTCTTTTAAATTCACGAGTGTGTCCTTCCATCAAAAATTATAACATCTTTAGACGAGATAGGAGTATTGATACGCCAGCTCATGGAGGGGTGGCTATTCTTGTCAGAAATAACATTCCATCCAAACATGTTCCCCTTCAGACTCCTTTTGAAGTAGTAGCAGTGCGATTTGAAATTGGTATCACCATTACAATAGCTTCTATATATCTCCCTCCTAATTTCGCTTTCTCCTCAGATGATTTAGAAAAGCTAGTAGATCAGCTGCCATCTCCTTTCTGCTTACTGGGAGACTTTAATGCTCATCATCCTCTATGGGGATCTCCAAAAATTGACAAAAGGGGTAAAATAATAGAATCGCTGCTTGATGCTCATAACCTTACTCTGTTAAACACTGGTGCACCCACCTATGTCCATTTTTCTACAGGATCCATGACAGCAATAGACCTCTCAATCTGCTCTCCCTCCATTTATGCCAATATGGGGTGGTCAGTCCTTGATAACCCGCTAAACAGCGATCACCTGCCGATTCTATGCAATATTCAAACACAAGTAAACTTGTCTCCATTGCAGCGATTCACTTGGAAATTCAGTAAGGCAGACTGGCATAAATACTCCTCCCTAATCCAGATTGATGATGAGATAGTCCAGTCTCAGTCCATAGATAGTGTCACCGATTATATAACGAATCAAATATTACAAGCTGCAAATTCTGCAATACCTAAATATTTACCTGGAAAACGCAAACAGAGTCATTACTGGTGGAATCAGGAATGTACACATGCTAAACGGACAAAAAATAGAGCTTGGAATTTGTTTAGAAAATTCCCAACAACTGCTAACTTCATTAACTTTAAAAGACTCAAGGCCAAATTCCGCCAAACAAGAAGAAAAGCAAAGAAAGACGCCTGGATATGTTTTGCTTCCACCATAAACAAAGACACGGACAGCAGCCTCATCTGGAAAAAAATTCAAGCACTTAATGGCAAATTTGTGCAGTCTCCAGCCTCAATCCTGAACTGAAAAGGGCAGGAATTGTCCGCTCCAACAGCAATAGCAAATGCATTAGCTGAGTCTTTTGCCAGTATATCAGCAGTGTCCACATACAGCCAAACCTTCCAAAAAATTAAGGCATCTGCAGAAAAACATAAAATCAATTTTTATACTAAGGCATCTCAACCGTACAATCAGCCATTCACGTTAAAGGAACTTTTTGAGGCTCTAAACAAAACATCAAGTACTGCTGCTGGCCCGGATGGAGTATGTTATATAATGTTAAAAAAGTTAAGTAATAAAGCAATATTTTCCCTATTAAGATTCTACAATCGAATTTATTTAGAAAATACTTATCCGCACTCATGGCGTCACTCAATTGTACTGGCCTTTCCGAAGCCAGGTAAGGATCATACCATACCGAATAATTACAGGCTGATATCACTGACTAGCTGTTTAGGCAAAGTCTTAGAAAAAATGGTGCACAGGCGGCTAACGTGGTTTCTGGAAACAAACAATCTGCTAAACCAAAACCAGTATGGTTTTCGGAAAAATCACTCAACTTTAGATGTGATGATAAAAGCAGAAGCAAACATCCGCACCGCTTTCATCAGGAGACAACATCTGGTTATGCTCAATCTCGATATTGAGAAAGCGTTTGATACCACTTGGAGATACGGTATCCTTCAGGATCTTCGTTCCTTTGGTCTGAGGGGGCAGTTACCCCAATTTATACAAAACTTCCTACACTACAGAACGTTTCAGGTCAGATATAGAAACAGTATGTCCAAATCATTTGAACAAGAAGAGGGTGTACCGCAGGGTTCCATCCTGAGCGCAACACTATTCGCAATAAGAATTACAAATATAACACAAGACATCCCAAAAACAGTTGAATCATACATGTTTTCCGATGACCTGATTATATCTTGTCAGTCACAAACCATGATCTCAATCGAAAGGCAACTCCAAATGTCCATAGACAGAATAAAATTGTGGGTGCAACAGAATGGCTATTCATTAGCAGAAAATAAATCAACTGCAATTCATTTCTGTAAAATACGAAAATTGCATCCAGATCCTGAAATATATTTAAATAACAATCTGATTCCTCTTACCAACAATTTTCGTTTATTGGGTTTATACCTTGACAGTAAGCTTAACTTTTCCAATCACATAGCCTACCTTAGAACGGCCTGTCAAAAGAAATTAAACATCTTAAGAGCTGTGTCATCTAACTCCTGGGGTGCTGATAGACACTCCCTCACACATCTTTATAAAAGTTTTATCCGATCCCGCTTAGATTACGGGTCACCTGTCTATGACTCTGCAAGAAACAATTCCTTGTTACGTCTGAATACTGTTCAACATAGTGCCCTAAGGATAGCCACAGGAGCCTTCAGAACGTCTCCAGTCAACAGCCTGTATATTGACGCAAATGAACCGCCGTTAAACTTTAGACGAAAATCCTTACTATGTAGCTATGCTGCAAAAATAAAAAGTATTCCATCTCATCCTTGCTGGCAATACCTGTTTGACCCTCAGAATGAAATGCTCTATCGTAACAAACCTAATGAAAACCGCCCTGCGAGTATTAGATTGCAAGAACTGATGCACAGTTGGAATATTAACTTCCTACATATCCTTGAAGACGTAGAACCTCCTGAACATCCCTGGTCTCATTATTCACATCTTTGTGATAATTTCTTTCTGAAATGGAGAAAAGGATCCCTGCCAAACAACAACTTCCAGCAGCTACATAAAGCCCACGCCTTAGAAAACGCAGAGAAATGTCAAGTATATACAGACGGCTCCAAAACAGATGAAGCTGTAGGTGCTGCAGCAATTTCTGCTGCTTTTTCAATAGCTGTGTCTCTTCCTACAGAATGTAGTATCTATACCGCAGAACTGTATGCAATAAAATTAGCCCTAGATAACATAACCAAACAGCAAATCAGAAAAGCTCTTATATACACCGACTCCTTAAGTGGCGTCACTGCCATTCAATCTACTTCTTTTTCCCAACATCCCATTCTGAAACAGATACGTTCTCAATTATACGAATATCAAACATCCAAACAGTTGGTTACCTTCTGCTGGATCCCTGGGCATGTCGGCATCCCAGGTAATGAAAGTGCAGATCGTGCTGCCAAACATCCTACCAATGGATCATTCGATCATCTGAAAGTTCCACACATTGATTATAAATCAACTATTAAAACAGCATGTAGACGTCAATGGACTAATCTGTGGCAAACACAAGTAAATAATAAACTGTTCCAGATTAAAAAAGAACCTCAGTTGTGGAGTTCTAGTTTCAGGAAAAGCAGACATGAAGAAGTGATTTTGACAAGACTCCGTATTGGCCACTCATACACAACTCATTTATTCTTGCTTATGGGAGAAAACCCACTCAATGTCCATTCTGTCAGACACAGCTAACAATCAAACATATTCTAATAGAATGTCCTAATTATTCAAGTAACCGGAAATCCAGTTTTTGTTCTGCATCCAATCTGCTGGAACCTTCAAATTTACTAGATGTACTTGGAAATAATGCTAATTTTGAAGCACTTTTTAGATACTTGAAAAGCATAAATATTTATAATCGCCTCTGATAACCATTATATTAATAACTCAGTCATAAATTAATAATGAAAAGGCACAATATGGCCCAGGAGGCCCTTGTGCCAAAAAACCCAACAACAACAACAACAACAACAATATTTCATCGTATATTTCACACACACACACACACACACACACACACAAAATGTCATTTAAAATCAAAGTTACAGTTGATGAAAAAATAAAAATAAAAAAACAAAAATGAATAAACAAGATATGACAAATGCACCAAAACGTGCAAATCAGCTGTAAAGGATGCAAAAGTATATAAGCATACATAAGTCTGATAAAGTTTGCATAGATGGAGGTGAGAATTACACAAAGTGTCAACGACTAGAAAAAACGTTTTTTTTTTTTACTTTTTCAAATCTACATTACTTCTTTTTTCTACTATCCTTGCACTTTGTGTTATTTTCACTTACATCTATGCAAACTTTATCAGCTTTATCTATGCTTACATAGAATTAACCTTGGGCCACATTAAAACCCACAATTAACAAAGGTGTATACTGACTTTTAAGTATACTGCTGGCTTTTTTGGGTATGAGATATAATTCTCATCCATTCTGCATCCTTTTCTGCTGCATCCCAACCATTTTGGAATCAAGAGTAATCAACTGGCTGGTTGGCTGGGATCATGAGGACCTGTCTGCCAGGTCATCACAACCTCAGAACAACCATAACTTGTTAGTCCCATATGCAGACTACAGTCAATAATTACACAGTAGATTTATTGAACAATTTAGTAGAGCAATCTTGGCATGGGCAAGTTGCAAACAAGCTGTATCAGATAAAACCTATAATTAAACACGCAGTCTAGTCTGTGTAGTACCTGCAAAGAGGAAGTTGGTCTTGCAAGAATCCAATAGGACACAGTCACCTTACTCATTCCTCCTGAGGGTAGATGACCCTCCTATGTGCAAGACTTGTGACATGTTTTACTGCTTTTAGCCATTACTGAGCCTTATAAACTCAGTCAGATTTTATCAGACAATGACTATGCATCAGATATTTTAAAATTTTTACAAGTTATTAATATGTACAAAGATATATAGTGTTCAGAATTTATTTTTAGTCACTGTGTTTTGCCTTTTACTGCATTTTATATATTTGCATATTTTTTGACATTGTAATCTTGTTGGAAGAGTATGAAGTCTTTTTCTCTTTTGCCCCTTGATGTAGGCACCTGTATGTGTCGAGGGGACTTCACAGTGATGCTGCTGGTCTTCCAGATTAGCATCACTGGAATACAGTGTCCACAGCCTAGGTTCCAGGCTAACATCTTAGGATTTCAGCTTGATTGCTGTGTGCTGCGACCTGTGGAAATTCAGAAAGGGGGATCCTGGTGGTTGAGGGGCCCAGCTTCTACACACCACTTTGGCCCCTGCTTCAACAGGATGGGTAGCCCTGGATGGCTCGGCTAGTGAGTTCTCTTGTGAAGGTCAACCAAGTCAATGTCAATGCCATGCCCCTATCCTCATGGTTCAAGGCACGGGATTCAATCTAGCGGCAATGTGGATATAGCGTCTGTAGCCTTGGTGTCTCACTCCCGAGCGTACTCATTGCTTGCCACATAGTGGGCATCCCTTTGGGCTCTGTGGTGGTGGGGTGAAGGAGCCAGGGTGCCAAAGAAAAACATAAAACTCATGAATCCTGATAAAATTATTTCTTCTGGGCCCAACACGGTCCCTATCTGAAAGCTTGAGTGTTGACTCAGAGAATGTCATTTCTGCAAAATGACAGAAAAAAAGAGGTTTTATCAGGAACCAACACCTCAGTTCCTGATAATTCACTCGACTAATGAGAAGCCTGTAGGAAAAATGTCACCTTTCTTTGTCCAGAAGGAGTTGGCAGGTTCTCCTAAGTCCATCAAATGGCTTTGCTTGGGAGACATACTTGTAGAAACCAGAAGTGACAGGCATTCAGAATAGCTCCTCCTAGCTACGTCTATGGGGTGGTTATGCCCATCACCATTATCCCCCACAAGACATTGAACTCAACCCATTGCCAAATTAGAGTTGTTGCTGAGACATTGTCCATTGTAAATAATTTTTGATTAATTTTAATTTTGAGAAAACCTCTACACCTGAGGCAACTGAAACTGGTAAAGTTAGAAAAATTCTTAATGCAACCACTACATCCGGAAAAGTATCTGTAAAATTGTTTTTAAAAAATATATTTTAAAACTTCAAATGGAGTAATATTGTCTTTAATATAAATTTGAAGTACTGTAAGTTCTTCAAATAATGCTTAACCATCAGTATCAGACTCATTACAATCAATGTCTCTTAACTTGATATGTAAAACTTTGCAATGATCTAATAATAAGTCCGGTGTACTAACTAGCTGCTGGCCTGCGAACACCGTTTTAGAGCTGTACCCTCGAAATGTAAGGAAGATTGGATCTCGCCATGATGTTCATCATAACCTCAAAAGTCATCAGTCATACCGCATGATGGAAGAGATGGGGAAGGGTTGACCGGAACTTATCTCTGGAGACTAAACATGGGTTCCACCACTTCAAGCCTCCAATAAGCAAAGTGGCGGTATTCCACCAGTTGATGAGAGTCTTCTACCACCTAGAATGTGGTGTATGCGTGTGGTGTTAATTTTTGCTAGATGTTTTTTTAAAAAATTGCCGCTTCTTTCTCTTCATTTTGAGCTCCGACATATTGTGATGTCATGTGACACCCCCTAATACAGTGATTTTCAACCGGGGTGCTGCGGCACACTAGGGTTCCGCAACAACATTCTGTTATTTGAAATTTATATATTTATTTCATTATAAAAAGGGTACAATATCCATTACCATATCTTTTTAATTTTGTGGTGATCTATAATTGATCTTTATTTAGTACCTCTATATAAAGAATAAAATTATTATATATAGGTATATATGAAAAGGTCGAAAAACCACTGTGTTTGGAATTTCTTTTGGCCTAAGGGTGCCGTGAAAAAATTACTGGGACAGTAAGGACGCCGTGAACCGAGAAAGGTTGGGAACCTCTGCCCTAATAACATGCAGGTGAGGAGGAGAGAGGGAAATCAATGAGTGGGAGGTGCCTTCACATTCCACCAGTGCCTTCTTCCTCTCTTTCTCGCTGAAGTATGTGATTGTACCGATGTTCTGGAGAATAACCCTGCGAATTACAAATATGAAACATGAATCCAGATAATAAGCAAATTAATTTAAGTCTGCAATTTCATGTACTGTATTTATTTCAAACGAATTATTTACCTGCCGTGTTGAATACGGGTAAACATTAGCCAATTAGATGATCATTGTGACTTCTGGGCATAGGCCCCAGGGGCTCACGTCTGGTGAGTATGGGCTTGGCACACCCAGGGTCCTGAGCTGGATATCATCATTCTTCTCTTTCTTGGTGATTTCCTCTTTTCTCTCTCTCTCTCTCCCACAGGGTAACTGAGAATTTTTTTTTTTGCCTAGTGCAGAAAAAGCCTCAGGCTTCCTTGCACCATATGGGTGATGATAATGAGGTGGGACTGGGGGTTGGATAGGTTTTATGAGTACTGCTAAGTTACAGAATGGTAATCCCTTTGGCTCTTAATTCGTGCTTAGTAGCAGCACTAATTATCAGAAGGCCAGAGGTGTGAACAATGCATTCCCAGTTAAGTCTCTCGTAATCCATTATATATGGAAAATTTCTTCGTTCTACAGGAACTATTCTAATTGTTTTAGTTTAAATTTTTGAATACCAAGGGGTATTAAAAAAAATCACTAACTAGAAAATTTTGCTATAAAGAAGTTGGTTAAACAGAGGTCCGACTTGTATATGTCAAATATTTTTTGCCGCCCTCCTGAACTGCCACCTGTAAGCGAAGCGTACTTTGCCTACCCACTTGCAGCGGTCCTGCTGACATCCACCAGAAAGACCTTAATAATCATGTAATGCAGCTGCTTCCCCCCTTTCTTACTTGGGGATTTTAATGGACATAATACCCTGTGGGGTAATGCTAGTATTAATGGAAGGGGAAGAGTCATAGAGCATATTTCTCGGGATATCAGAGACATGGTGTCACACAGATATAAACAGTGCAGAATTGGAATTTGGGGAGCACAATGTGTACAGAAAGGATAGACAGGGTAGGAAGGAGGAGGAGTTATACTATTAATTAAGAAACACAAAATCTAAGGAAGTGCATCCAATTGACATGTGTGGACAGTGCAATGTTGTCTGTTTGGTGTGACATAAACACTGGGAAAGGAAAAATGAGAGTAGGAGTGTGTTATAGATAGAATGACCAGACTTCCTGGATTTTCCCTGCATTGCAAACTGTCCCAGAAAATGTCCCAGATTGGACATGTAGCCACCATAATTAATGGCAAACATAATGCAATTGATTTGCATTATGTTTGCCGGGAATCAGTGGTACATTAGAAACAGTTATTTTCGATAGAAAATAAGCTGTGGATGTTAACAAAACGCAACTCACAGTTGAAACACTGAAAGCAATACTACAAGTTAAGTGCAATTTTGCTAATTATTGTGAAGCATTTTATGAATAAATTTCAAATAATGAAGAATTATTAAGAAAAATTCACCCAGTGGAAAAATATTTAATTATACTATTTAATTTCTCTTGGTTTTATTGTTAAGAGAAGTATGTATTATTATTATTGTTTCACAGAAAAAAAACAACCTTTTTTCACTAAACAAAAATGAAAATCGATTAAAAACATGACTCCTCCCTCTAATAAGTGTTTTTTTTTTTTTTTTTTTTTTCCATCTAATTATAACTATTTTTCTCAGTTCACATTCTTTCTGCAACCTTCTGGTCACTACATAGCATAACATGAGTGGTACAGTATACTGAATTTCAGCTTTTCTATGGTATTGGGGGGGGGGACATATATAGATTATATTTGGTTTTTTTTTTGTTCTTTTAAGAGGTGTGATATTTTATAAGTTTAGTTTAAAGAAGTATATGTATTTAATTTATGTTTTGTGTATGTGAATATTTTTTTATATATAAAAAAAAAAAAATAAATAAATAAATGTGTATATTGTTTCTAGGGAGTTGAAAAATCCACTCCACCCCAAGACGTTCTGCATTGGGACACCAAGGATCTGGTCACTTTAGATATAGGCTTAATGACCCTGATGAGTACAACAAACAGTTATACAGAGAAATAGAGTGAGCCAGTAAATCAGAACGTCTTATAATGGGGGATTTTAACTTTCCAGTATTAACTGGAACTTGTGGTTTGGTGGTCATTTGCACGTTAGCAAAGACTTTTGTGGATTTATTGGGATTATTTTCTACAGCAACCTGTTCGAGGGGCAACCAGAGGGAATAATACTCTTGATCTGATTAGCAGCAGTGATTATTTGTGCATTAATAATTTGCAGATAAAGGAACCACTAGGTGACAGTGATCACAGTGTACGGCCACTCCCCGACTTATGTAAGGATTGTTTTCCATGGAACTCTACATAAGTCAGAATTTCCTTAAATGCTTGTGCAGCCCTTGCAAATTTAACTGAAGTAAAAAGGAAATGTTCAACGAACATGTAAATAGAATAATAGTATTATTTATTCAATTTTTTTATCTCATGCACAGGAAAAATTATAAAAGTGTACAAAATTATAAAATTACAAAAAGAGAGGAGACAGGCATAACATCAGCAAGTTTTGCCTTTCTAGCATCGTTGCCAGAATTAACTCTCCAGCTGATAAGCACACCACTGTTGGAAGTTGAAGGCTGTGAAGATTTAAAGGAGTTTTTTCCAAAACATCACAAAATTTCTCTGCAGCTGCAGAATTGGCACTGGTGACTTCACTGCATACTTCAATGTTTTGGAAACCAGCGTGATGCTTGAACCTGTTAAACCGCGCATTATAGCCTTAGTTGCTAATGTGCCAATAAAAATCAACCAACCTATTAAACCACCTGTTTCTTGCCACAAACTTGGCTTGGGGTTCGCTGTACTTATCCTTAATGTCTTCATAAATATTTCTTGCTTTTTGCTTTTAGACTCGGTGACATTTGCTTCTGAATCTGATTTTCCATCCGTATTATTATAGCTTTTCCATATTCAATATAGCACCTGAACGCTGTTCTGTGATCACTGTTGATCTTAACTGCATTGATCCTTTAACATGATCTTTTTACGGCACATTGGCGCCTCCATAGCCAGATGGGAAGGAGCAGCAGCAGCAGCACCGCGTAGCACACGCTTCTTGATTAGACCAGGGTTCAAACCCATCACCACCAAATACGGAGGATGCGGAAAGGTCGGGGAATAACTACTGCATATTCCCGGAGCAATATAGCCTTAGTTGCTAATGCTCCTAAAAAACCAAATAACAACAAATAACAATTTTACGGCACTGTCCCTTAAAATAGTATTCACTGTTGAAGCAACGGGACCTAATTCCATGCAACAGAAAACAAACTTTGTCCTGCTTCGTACTTCTTAATTAATCATGTTCATTTCTAAATCAATCTTGTTTTGTTTCTCAGCACTGCCAGCACTTGCAATTTCCATTACTCCCTTTCCCTTCACCATTGTAATAAGTAAATAGGAATGAAGAGAAGATTCTGAAAATTTATTTATGTTTTTTATACGATTGACAATTTCAGTGAAGGGTAACTCATTTCACCATAACATAAAAACCCACAGAATTCCAGTTATTGGCATTATTGCAAATGCAATAAGATCAAGTTTATTACTCATTTATAATAGATTGCACTGACAGAAAAGCCCAATAAACCGGAAAGTACAAATTGCTTTTATTGTTTTTGACTGTTACAGCCAAAAACGTATTTTAGAAAAATATCACAAAGGCGTTCAAAATTGATTCTTATAAGGGAACATATGATAATGATGAAAGTGTAGCAATTTCCATTATAAAAATGAGCTTTTAGAGAAATAAATAGCTTAGCTCTATACCGAAAATTTCAACATCTGAGGTCTTGGAACAAATTACCAAAAAAAAAACAATGTGTTATTGGTTCACATTACAATATTTTCACAATACTTCCATTTATTCCTATGGGATGCAAAATACATTTCACAATTTTTTTAAGTTTGCACCAGACGGCAAAAACTTACATAAAGTCGAATTTCTGTAAGTCGAGTATTACGTAAGCCAGGGAGTGGCTGTACTAATGTGGGATTTACTTAAAGATATAACTACCATCAAGGGTAAAGGGAAGGGTTTTTGCATTCATAAAGTATTCTACAGTGGTCTCAGACAGTTTTTAAATTCTACACAGTCGGATCATCTGATATTGTTACCAACGGTGAATTGTAAATGGGAAGCCTTCAGGGATTTAATCTTGGCAGCTACTAGGCTTTTCATACCAACTAAGAAATACTGTTCAAGGTTCAGTCATAAATGGATTTCAGATGAATTTCGTGGCAGAGAAGAAAAATGCATGGGATGCATATAAATTATCAAGTGATACAGAAGCTTACAGCAGGTATAAGCTAGTCTGTAATCAACTTACAAAGGAGGTTAGGCAGGCAAAGGCAGATTGCGAGAAATCTTTGGCAAAGGATGCAAAAAAAAAAAAAAAAAAAAGCATAAAGTTCTTTACTTATGTAAACTGTAGAAGGAAGGCGATAAATCAGATTGTTCCACTTATCGTAGGTGGTTCGACTATTGATGATCCTGCTCAAGTGGTTGACAAACTGAATGAGTATTTTCCATCTACGTTCATACAAACAGGGGAATGCCAGAAGGTTATCAAACTTTAACAGGGAGCTAAGTGATTTTGTGGCGCCTCCGTAGCCAGGTGGGAAGGAGCGGCAGTGCGTAGAACACGCTTCTTGATTAGACCGGGGTTCGAGCCCGTCACCACCAAATACGGAGGATGCGGAAAGGTCAGGGAATGACCACCGCATATCCCGGAGCAATATGGCCTTAGTTGCTAATGCTCCTAAAAACCAAATAACAAACAAACAAAACAAACAAGTGATTTTGTAATAACTGAGAGCAAAGTGGAGGAGAAATTGTTGAAGTTAAACTTAAAAAAAAGGAACTGGGGTGGATGGAATCTATCCAGTTATATTGAAGGAGGCAGTGAGGGAAGTTAGCAAACTCCTAGCCATAATTATGAGAGCATCTTTAGATTCAGGGGAGGTCCCCATGGACTGGAGATGTGCAAACATATCCCCATATCACAAAGGGGGGTTCAAAGAGTGATACAAATAATTATGGACCTGTTAGTTTAACTTCTGTTCTGGGGAAAATAATGGAGTTTCTGGTTAAAGAGATGATACAGGATCACCTAGACAAGACTGCAGTATTAGTTCAGACACAGCATAGATTTGTTAAGGGGAAGTCATGTCTGACCAATTTGATTGGATACTAAGATGTGGTCACAAAGGAACTGGATGCAAAAAAATAATTTTGATATCACATACTTGGATTTCAGGAAAGCTTTTGATACTGTTGCACATGGAAGACTGCTGTAAAAATTGGGGCAGTATGGCATTAAGGGCAAGTTGTTGCAATGGATAAACAGATGGTTGAGTGGGAGATGGCAAAGAGTGGTAATAAATGGACACCACTCTAAGCGGATTGATGTTATTAGTGGAGTCCTTCAGAGTTCAGGCCATTGTTGTTTTGTGTATTTATCAATGATATTATTATTATTAACTGTGTGGTACAAGGAAGCCTGATGCTTATGCTGCACAAGCCAAAAAAAAAAATTCCTGAGTTATCCTGAGAGAGAGAGAGAGAGAGAGAGTCAGAAGTAGAAGGGGTATCACCAAGGAAGAGAAGAATGATGATATCCAGCTCAGGACCCTGGGTGTGCCAAGCCCATACTCACTAGATGTGAGCCCCTGGGGTTATATATATATATATATATATATATATATTGGTGAAGGTATATCAGGCTTAATGTCCAAGTTTGCAGATGATACAAAGGTTTGCAGGGCTGTTAATGCAGTAAAGACAGTATCCTACTGCAACAGGATCTAGAAAAGTTAGCAGATGTGCTGAGAAGTGGCAACTGAATTTTATCATTGACAAATGCAAAGTATTGCATATGGGTAGCAGTAACCCAATAGAAACATACCAACTGTGTGGTACTACGCTCAGAGAGATGGAGAATGAAAAAGACCTGGGGCTAATTTTGCACTCAAATATGAAGTTCTCTGAGCAGAACAGATGGGCTGCCAGAGCAAGTAATGGAGTTTTGTCAATGATATCTAGGTATTTTGCTAGCAGAGACAAGGAGGTGATTATACCTTTGATTAAGTCAATGCTCAGCCACACCTTGTGTACTGCGTACAGGTCTGGAGGCCTCATTTCAGGAAGGATGTAGAGTTGCTAGAACTAGTACAGAGAAAAAGGCAACAAGACTGGTGAAGGGAACAAAGGGGTGCTCTTATGAAGAAAGGCTGAAGTTCTGAAAATTGCAGCTTCTGGAGACTAGGCAATTGCACGGCAATCTGATTGAGGTGTATAAGGCCTTGAATGGATTGAGCAGGCTCATGCTGATGGGATTGCTCAGATTACAAACCTGAGAAGGCTTAGATTCAAACTGAGAAAAGACTATTGTAGAATAGATGTGCGGAAGTTTGCCTTTAGCCAGTGGGTAGTTGAATGCTGGAACAAACTTGCAATTGTTGTTGTGGAAGTTGATGGCTTAAATAAATTCAAGGCAGAACTAGACAAACATTTGGATGGGCAAAATGGGAAGTGTTTTTTTTTTTTTTTTTTTTTTTGGCAGATGCTGTATAAGCTTGCTTTCTTGCATCATATGCCTCAACTAATGCTAATATGCTCAATGACATATTCATTCTAAATGTGATAACTAACACCTTCATCCACATGCCTGCCATTACATTTTCTGCCATCGATCCTTCTATCTGCTCTCCTTCTCTACTCCCTTCACTCACTTAGATAGTGTAGGAAAACTCATATGGAAGTGATCATTTCCCTGTGATAACCTACCTACAACTTGGGCTGTCATCCTTTTAAGTTTACCGTGGTGGAAGATTGTTCAGGCCGACTGGATGGCTTCCCACATCAGGCAGAGTTTGACATCACTGCAGTCAGTTAGGAGCCTGTTAATAATGCAATGTACATCACAGAAAATATGGCGTCTCCGTAGCCAGGTGGGAAGGAGCAGCAGTGCGTAGCACACGCTTCTTGATTAGACCAGGGTTCAAGCCCGTCACCACCAAATACGGAGGATGCGGAAAGGTCAGGGAATGATCACCACATATCCCCGGGGCAATATGGCCTTAGTTGCTAATGCTCCTAAAAACCAAACAAAACAAAACAAACAATCAACTCTGTGCAAAGTTCACAAGAGGACTAAATATTCTTCGTTCTCTCTCTCCTGTACGTGTCGCACACTAAATGCGCCTTACTATGCATTTAGTGTGCACTTGTATGATATGAACTAGATTACAGGTAGCAGGTATAAGCTTCAGCTAGAGACAGTGTACTTTGATGGCTGTGCCCTGTCCATCATCAAGGTATCCGTATCACTACTGGAGAATTTCGAACACCTCCTGTCCAGAGCCTATAAATGGAAGAAAATGACCACTGCTCTTGCTTCGACATAAGCAGTTGTCTGTAAATTAAAATTTCAAACTGAAATTCCTGCTAAACCATCCTATGTGGACATCTGTTTTTGAGCCACGTTGGGAAAATTTGTAGAATGCCCATCAGACTACCAATTGTCCTTTTGGTATTTGCATCCATGAGCTACACAGAATTTATTATCATGGTAGACAAAGTTGCCCAAACACCAAAACATACCTTCCAGCCTGGCATGCTCATATTCCATCATGCTACTTTTGTTTAAGAACTGTTTAAAGTATGAGACTCCATCTTCTCTCTACCTGCAGCTCTATTCAGCACACCGAGCTGAACACTCCATCCTGCCAGTTTACACAGACAGCTCGAAGTCAGAATTGTGTGTAAGTTCTACTATTGTCTTTACAGACACTACTATATCTCACCAGATTCTTTTCCTGAATTCAGCCTATATAATACAGAGCTGCATGCTATAGAATTAGCCCTGGATCATATTAGAACTTGTCAATACCAAATACAAAATATATTCTGATTCTTTGAATGTATTACAGGCTTAGACACAATTCCTATCCAGTTCTCTGTCGAGTGCAGCAGAAAATACATTCTCTTTATGAACACAAGTTTGATATCCGCTTCTTCTGGATACCTAGCCACATTGAGATAAGGGGAAATGATTTGGCTGACACTGCATCCAAATCAGCAGCCCCCACTAATAACACTAGCCAACACGATTTTTACCTCCAAGAACTTAAATGCTGTTTTAACCAATTTTTATGTGTAGATTTCGAAACTCACCGTGATAGTTTCACCTCACATCACTAAATCTTTGAAGTAATATATCCTATTTCAGTTTTAATTTATGTGAGTGCGTGTAATCTGATTAAGCATTTCCTTGTATTACAGGACCATAGGAAGGCAGGATTTGGATTTTAATTATATAACAACTAGAATAGCAGGTAAGATAAAAGTAACCTTACAATGCATTTAATTTCAGTTACTGTTTTATTTTATTTCTCAAATGGGTTTTCATCAAGAGTAACTGCATTTTTTATATATATATATATATATATAGTTGGTGTTTTGTGATGGTGCAACTGCAGAATTACAAGTGGTTACTGTAGCATTAATTATTAATACTGTTATTTGTATAATAATTGTTTGGTAACTTCTCTAAAACAACTTGCCTCGCCTCTTTATTCTGCATATTTAAATTTTAACGAGACAAATGAAAATTAAGTTAAAAGAAAGAAGACTAAAATAGACCAGAATAAAAGACAATAAAATGCTACAGCAAACTGAGAATGTTCCACTGGTACAGTAAAATGAGACAGCAAACTGAAATACCATCAGTGGCTGTCCCAAGGTTTTTAATTATCCATTCAACTAGTAAAAAACCGATTGGAAAAATGTCACCCTTTTTTATATAGGAGGGGTTAGCGGGTTCCCCTAAATCAATTAAGAGGCTCCGTTCTGGGGACCTCTTAATTGAAGCAAAAAATGACAGGCAGTCCTGAGCAGCTACTCCAAGCAACATCAATTGGAGGAATACCCATAACAGTAACACCACGTAGAACACTCAAGGAGGGGTGTTATTTCAGAGTGGGAGCTCGAGGTTACCGAGGAGGAAATCTACTGTGAACTAAAATCACAGTATGTAATTGCTGTTAAGAGAATTAATGCTCATAGAGATGGGAAACTTGTTCCCACTAGAAACATCATCCTGACTTCTAACTTACTGACATCTCCTAATTAGATTAAAGCTGGCTACATCAACTGTCCAGTGTGTCCATATGTTCCAAATCCTTTACGATATTTTAGGTTCCAGAAATATGGACATTCTCAAATGACCTGCCATGGAGTCCTTACATGTGCTCTATGTGGTGCAAAGGACCATGAAACAACATCATGTTCCAGAACAAAACCCACCTGCATTAATTGCCAGGGATAACATCCAGCCTTCTCATGAGCATGTCAGAGGTGGAAAGAAGAAAAAGAAATTGAATGAAAGAGATGAACATATATCAGGAGGCAAGGAAAACAGTTAAATCTGTAAGTATCAACAAACCTACCTATGCCCAGAAGGTAGCAGGGAGATGTTCCATCGGGACTTAGATAGACATGACCATTCCTCCATTCACTCCCATCGCACATTACCTCTTAAGCTCACAAAAACCTGCCCAGAAAGATCAATAAGCTGCCACTCCCATATCAGTACCTCCTAATGCTTCAAAAGTAACAAAAGCAATTTCCAAAGAAAAGTCCAAGAAAATTGAAGTACCCCCTAACACCCAAGAAAATATGGCTGTCTAGGAGAAGGAGGTAAAGATGATTCAGTAAACTCTTTGCTGTGGAGAAAATGGACACATTACAGCAATACTGACAAAAGTAAGTCCTCAGCACCTCTGAATCCACCTGAAGGACCCACCAAACCAAAATGGTTAAATTCCTACAATGGAACTGTCGTGGATTCCGGAGAAACAATGATGACATTAAGGCCCTTCTGCAAAAGCATGAGCCAGTTTGCTTTTGCTTGCAGGAGACATACTTGAAGGCAAATGAAAGTCCTTCCTTTTCTAATACCACCATTGTTCGTAAGGACAAAACTGGAGATGGACCTGCTCATTGGGGCATTGCTATTTTTCTGAGCAAACACATCCCATTTCAACCTATTCTGCTATCCACCAACATAAAAGCAGTAGCAGTTCGCCTTACGGTAAGGTTTTTACTAACAGATTGTTCGTTTTATTTGCCATATGGGGCCGACATCTCACAGAATGACCTTGATGATCTCATTGTGCAGCTGCCTACACTTTTCTTACTCCTGGGCAATTTGAATGGACATAACCATGCGGAGTAGTGTTGACGTTAATGGAAGGGGATGTGTCATTGAGCATATGCTCATTGAAGACCTTTCTCATCTAAATTTAAGAACATCTTTTTCCACATGCCTACCTGAATGTTTTCTGCTATTGATCTCTCTATATGCTATCCCCCCCTCCCTCCTTCCTTCACTCACTTGGGAGGTACAGGAGAACCTTTTAAGGAGTGATCACTTCCCCGTGATAACCAGCCTACCTAACTGGAGGCTGTGTCCACCTTTTAGGTTACCACAGTGGAAGATTGATCAGGCTCACTGGAATACCTTTCAACACCTGGTAGACTTTAACATCAGTATATCAATGATGCAGTGGCATACATCACAGAAAGCATTATCCATGCAGCTGCAACTACAATTCTGAACACATCTGCCCAGTTTTCATAATTTCTAAAACTTTGGTGGAATGTGCCATTCGGAATTGTAGTTTTGCATGCTGTGCCAGCAGCAAAAATGACACAAAACAAAGCTTTGGCGATATTACGACAGTATCCTACCACAGGCAATTCTTAGCCTTCAAACGTGCCAAAATATGACATTCGTCGTCAGAGCTGAAAGGAATCGTAGATCCACTTTACATCCAGTACTACCCAGTCAGTAAAGCTGTCTGGGAGAAAATCTAGAAAAGATGGAGAAATATACATCACACTCTTCATTGGTCCTGTAATATAATGTATGCATTGTTGCAGACCCAACTACAATTGTCAATGCTCTTGGATAGTCCTTTTCTACCATCTCATCGTCTTCTGACTCCCAAGAATTTCTGGTCTGGAAAGACAAACTTGAAAGACAGCCAATTAACTTTAAATCTAAAAATTTTCATCCCTTTAACAGGTCCTTTACCATGTAAGAGTTAGAAACAGCTCTAACTCTAGCCAAGGCAAGTGCTGCTGTACCATATCTTATCCATTATGATATGATCAAACATTTGTCAGCAAAATCCATGGATCAAGTGCTCTTTCCATATAACAGAATATTTCAAGAAGAGCAGTTTCCAGATTCCTGGCATAAGGCAATCGTGCTTGCATTTCCTAAGCCAGGAAAAGATCCCAAAATCCTACCAAACTACCGTCCTGTTGCTCTGACTTGCTGTCTATGCAAATCCTGGAGAGAATGGTTAATGCCCACCTTACGTGGTATTTGGAGGCAAATGGGCTCCTCTCCAGAGTACAGTGTAGCTTCCATAGGAATAGGTCCACTTTTTACCATCTAATGAGGCTCTAAACTTCTATTCGAGATGCCTTTTTAAAATGAGAACACCTGGTTTCCTTATTCTTGAGTATTGAAAAAGCGTATGGCACAACATGGAGGTTTGGAATTTTAAAAGACCTTTATAGCATTGGCCTTATAGGTCATCTCCCAATCTTTATGAAAAGGTTTTTATACCATCGATCTTTCCAAGTTTGTGTAGGATCAACCCCATCTCAGCCCTTCAGTCAAGAAGAGGGGTACCTCAAGAATCAGTTTTAAGCATTATGCTTTTTGCCATTAAAGTGAATTGCATTACAGAACAACTTCCTCCAACTGTGAACTGTGCCGTCTGTGTTGACGACTTTAGCATATTCTCTCAATCCTGCAATATGAAGGTAATTGAAGGTAACTGCAATTCATTGACCACCTAAACTCGGCCCCAGGTGCCAAGTGATTTTGTGATCAAGGTTCTCTGCCAGTAAATTAGTGCTCTTTCTTGGTGAGATAAAATCGTTTACTTATTTTCAGCGTTACATTAACACTCAATTCATTCAGTAAAGAAAGCACTTTACTAGATCAGTAGGAAAAGTAACCTTCTTTCTTTCTTTCTTTCTTCCATTTATTGTTTTATTACTAACCCACTACTGCTTGGTCACAAAGGTGGCACTGCTTCTACCTCCACGTGGCAGGACTGATAACCTGGAGGGGAAAAGCTCTCTCTTCTAGGGTGAAATGGAGCAAACAGATCCTAAGATTAAGAAATCCACTGGGTGCATAGATGAGACCCTTACAGAGCGAAAACAGTCTGAGTCTGATTTTGTTGTAGTCAAAAGACTGACGTAGCCAAAATCAGAACTCCAACCTTTCTGATCATTCATTCATGAAGAACAACCTATTGGCAAACTACCTCCATTTCTAGTGCAAAAATATCCCCAGGTGCCGAGCGTTTCAGTGGCCAAGCGATTTTCTGAGCTCTGTGAAGCGATTCAAAGCATTCTCCTTTAAAGTAATCACTCTTCTCTTTAAGTTTCCCATTAGTTTCTCTTAAGTTCTTTAAAAAAAGCACGGTAGACTTCACCTTACAAGTTGTTGTTGTTATTTTGGTTTTTAGAAGCATTAGCAACTAATGGCATATTGCTCCAGGGATATGCGGTTGTCATTTCCTGACCTTTCCGCATCCTCCGTATTTGGTGGTCATGGGCTCAAACCCCAGTCTAATCAAGAAGTGTGTGCTACGCACTGCTGCTCCTGCCCACCTGGCTATGGAGGTGCCTACTTACAAGTTGTAAGTTAAGTCAAGAAAGAAAAGACACCTTTCCTTTTATTTTTATTAGAGTTACTAACCTAACAACCGCTTGGCCACTCGTGGCATTACTCCTGCTTCCCTGTGGCAGGGGGCCGGTAACCTGAGTGGGAAAACCAACCTTCAAGGTCAAAAGGAATACAAAATGGACAAAAAAACCTTTCCTCCACTTGATCAGTTGAGATCACTTACTGATAAAGACCAACCCGATCATGATTCCTATCAAAATAAAATACAAAGCACAGATCTATATGAACAAGATCACCCAGCGTTTCTCTTTATTCATTCTGTATCAGATTTTCCTGTGAGCAAATTATCCCCATTTCTAATCCAGCAATGCTTGGAAAATGCTGTAGGATCATTAACATCTCAGAGGATAAAATTGTGGAAGAATTTTATCAAAGAGTAATACACGCAAAAAGAATATTAATTTTACCAAAGATGGTAAAGCGATTACAGCCTGGAGATCTTCTGGTAGAAACAATGAAGCCAAAACACTTAGAAATATTATTGAAACTGACTACATTTGGTGGAATTCCTGTGAAAATAATTCTCCATGTCACTCTGAATACATCCAAAGGAGTTATAGCAGAGGGGGACCTCATTAACATCTCAAAGGATGAAATTGTTCAAGAATTGACAGATCAAAGAGTAATACACGTAAAAAGAATATTAATCTGGAAAGATGGAGAATTAAAGCCAACACGGAACATAATACTGACCTTTAGTACCCCAAACTTGCCAACAATGGTTAAAGCAGGGTATCTGAATTGTTCTATACATCCATATATACCGAATCTCATCAGGTGTTATAAGTGCCAGAAATATGTCCACTCTCAGGTAGCATGCTGTGGCACTGTGATTTGCCCAAACTGTGGTTCAACAGAACACACTCAAGCTGATCGTACTGTAACCTCCTTCACTGTCCCAGTTGCAAAGGTAACCATCCGGCATATTCAAAAAATTGTGAAATGTGGAAAGTGGGGAAAAAATACAAAAATACAAAACAGAAAACAAAGTAACATACCAGGAAGCCAAAACGCATATTATGCAGTTTATGCCGAAATGCACGTATGCACAAGCAACCCAATACTGCCTTTCCATTGCTACTCAAGCTGACATTACAGTCCCTCCAAACATTTCTTTTGCAGATTGGGCCAGGTCCGTGCTTAATGCTAAGCCACAACCTGCCAAAAACAAGCAACTGGAACAAGGAATTAATACTCAAGTATTAATTAATTAATTAATTAATACTTGAGGGGAATGAAGGGATCCTCTTACCAAGAGAGGCTTAAGTTCTGCAAATTGCAGTGGCTGGAGACTAGGCACCTGCGCGGTGATCTGATTGAGGTATATAAGGCCTTGAATGGATTGAGCACGCTGAATTCTGATGGGATCCTTCCACTTGTTCAGATTACGAACCTAAGGGGGCATAAATTCAAATTAAGAAAAGACAGATGTAGAATAGATGTGCGGAAATTTGCCTTTAGCCAGCGGGTGGTTAATTGCTGGAACAAACTTCCATCTGTCGTTGTGGAAGTTGATAGCTTGAATAAATTTAAGGAGGAACTGGACAGGCATTTGGAGGGAATGGTGTGATTTTTTTTTTTTTTTTTTGGCTGATGCTGCATAAGCTCATACATTTGCTTTCTTGCATCACATGCCACTACTACTACTACTACTACTCCAATTTCAGTTCTGCCCAACATGCCTGAAACTACGAAAACAGCAGACAAAACAGTACCAACGGATCAAGGCGCCTCTATAGCCAGATGGGCAGGAGCAGCAGTGAGTAGCACACACTTCTTGATTAGACTGGGATTCAAGCCCATGACCACCAAATAAGGAGGATGCGGAAAGGTCAGGAAATTACCACCTCATATTCCCGGAACAATATGGCCTTAGTTGCTAATGCTCCTAAAAACCAAATAACAACAACAACCAACAGATAATGCTCAGACCAAGAAACAATTCCCTATACATATGGATGTTGACAACAAAACTGACCCAGAAGAAACTATATTAGAACTTCATGCAGAAGAACACATGGATACAGCGTGACCGGTTTTCCCCAAAAAAAGACAGAAATAAAACAGATCGTTACAAACAAACTGCTCCAAAAAAACAGACAGATAAAACATAACTCCTAAAACCAATTAATGCAGCACATACTTCAATAGAACTGCAGAGGCATATGAGCCAATACCGTTGATATATATGATGTGATCAATAAGTACAATCCAGTGGGTGTTTGTCTGCAAGAAACCAATTTAACACAACAGGTAACTCTCTCAGTTAGAAACTTCACAATGTACAGAAAAGACAGGAAAATTGCAAAATCCATGCATGGAGGAGTAGCAATACTAGTTAACTCTAAAATCCCAGCTTGACATATCGCTCTACAGAGTGACTTAGAAGCTGTTACTGTGCGTATTGCGCTTGGAATAACACTAACTCCTGTTTCAATATACCTCCCACCAAATAGACTTTTCATGTTAAAAGAACTAGAAGATCTTATAGCACAGTTGCCAGCACCTTTCTGTCTTTTTGGAGATTTCAATCTGTTCTCCCATACTGTTCCCCAGTATGGAGTGTTCAACCTTATGTGATTCACACAACAGTTATCATTTTCCAATTATATGTAAAATACAAACAAAAACAATCCCAATGTTCAGATTACAGAGTAAAACGGAAATTCACAAAAGCAAATTGGACAAAATATTCATTTGTGTTTATTTTGATGATCATATTATTAAATCCCAACCAGTAGATGAAGTCACCGAGCACATTACCACACAAATTTAGGCAGAAGCTTTTGAGGCAATTCCTCAATCCTCTGCAAACTAAAAAAGACATGCAAAATACTAGTGGAATGAGGCCTCTAACAGTGCAAAACGAGAAAAAAATAAAGCTTGTAACCTATTTTGTAGGTTTCCTACAACAGCCAACATCATTTTATATAAAAAACAAAAGGCAAGGGCATGACAAATCAGAAGACAAGCCACAAAAGAATGGATAAGATTTGCCAGTACCATCACGAAGGAAACCAGCAGTAGGCTAATATGGAAGAAAATCCAACAATTAAATAATAAGTGCATTCTTTTTTCTGCTCTAATCTTAATTAAGAATGGACGAGAACTGCTTTCCCCAAAGGAAATAGGCTTGGAGAGACTTTCAATCAAATATCATCAGCATCTGTGTACAACAATTCTTTCCTGAAAATAAAAATCTCTGCAGAAAAATATAAAATAAATTTCAACACCACCCAATCCCTTCCTTATAATCAGCCATTCATCCTAGCTGAACTCCAAGAAGCTCTGAACAGAACAGCAAACAGCACAGCAGGACCGGATGGAATCTACTATATAATGCTTAAACATCTAAATAATACAGCTTTAAGATTATTTCTAGTTTTCTACAACTGGATGTTTCTTGAATGTGTTTATCCTTCCTCATGGCATCATTCTGTAATTCTTGGCTTTCCAAAACCAGGAAAGGATCAATCACTTCCACAAAACTACTGATCAATTTCCCTAACCAGCTGTTTAAGTAAAACACTAGAAAAAATTATACCTAGAAGATTAAAATGGATCCTAGAAAGTAAAATGCTGCTAAATATCAACCAATATGGTTTCCGACAAAACAGATCCTGCTTAGACCTTATGGTAAGAGCCGAAATTAACATTTGCAATGCATATGTTAAAAATGAACATATGGTAATGGTGAGTCTAGATATTGAAAAGGCATTCAATACCACATGGAGGTATGGCATTCTTCGAGAGCTGTATGCTCTAGGGTTGAGAGGACACATACCTCAATTCGTCCAGAACTTTCTTAAGTGCAGAACCTCTCAAGTTCGTCACCAGAATGTACTCTCACAATACTTTATTCAAGAAGGGGGTGACCCAAGAGTCCATCCTTAGTCCTATCCTCTTTGCAATTAGGCTAAACACCATGATGCAGAATATTCCCAAAACTGTAGAAATATATATGTATGTCGATGATCTTGCTATATCATGCCATTCACCAACCATTAACAGCATAGAGAGACAGTTACAACTTTCCATAAATAAGTTTGAGACATGGACTGTACAAAATGGTTATCACCTGTCAAAGCAAAAGACAATTGCAGTTCATTTCTGTAAAAAGTGCAGATTGCATCCAGAGCCTGAACTTAAATTAAAAAGCAACCAATCCCTCTTGCCAGCAATATCCACTTTTTAGGTTTAATATTAGATACCAAACTTAATTTTGCCATGCACATAACTTATCTCAGAACTCTCTGCTTTGAAAAAACTCAATATACTCAGAACCATCTCTGCCATGGCATGGCATGGGGTGCAGATAGATACACTCTCCTGCATTTGTATCGTTCATTCATCAGGTCACGTCTAGATTATGGTTCAGTAGTCTACAACTCAGCTGGGAAAACTGTACTTACAAGACTGAATACCATACAGCACAGTGATCTTGGGGCTTTTCGAACTTCCCCAGTCCAAAGTCTGTATATAGAGGCAAATGAACCACCACTCCACCTCAGAAGGAAAATGTTACTCCTCACCTATGCAGCCAAGCTTAAAAGCCTTCCAGATCATCCAAATCAACCGCTACTTTTCAATCCTGAAAGGATAAAATTCTATAACAATAAACCCACTGAAAATAGACCAACTGGTATTAGACTACAAGAGTTGATGCATTGCTGGAATGTTCATTTTGAAAACACGCTGAAAGAAACCAAAATACCTGATCTGCCTTGGTCCTCAACCCCACCTTACTATAACACCTATTTCCAACGATGGGGAAAAAGTCCCTGGAAAACTGTTACATCAAGCAACTGCATCAAGGACATGCTGCTAGCAATGCACTGAGCTGCTTAATATATACTGATGGCTCAAAATCAGATGCTGCCATAGGTGCTGTAGCAGTCTTTTCCTTGTGTAAAGTATCTGTATCTCTCTCTCCCGGCTGAATGTAGCAGTTATACTGCAGAACTTTATGCAATCCATCTAGCTATAGACAATATCAGTATGTGTCTCAACACTAATAGTTTAATATATACAAACTCCATGAGTGCGCTCTCCGCAATAAGTAACAATTTCTCAACCCCACATCCCATAGTAAAAGAAATCCAGTGTCGTTTAAATCATTTGAGGAATCTTAATCATACTGTAAGTTTCTGTTGGATTCCATGGCATGGATTCCATGATCCTATAGCTTTCTGCCTTCAGGAAACCAATCTGACCCCACATATAATTGTTTCTCTCTGAAACTATATAATTCATCACAGGTAACGAAACAGCAGACCAGGCAACCAAGCACCCAAAGAGTAGCGCACCACCATCTTACCAAGTACCCTATATAGATTTCTTAAAACATATCCGACGTATCTGTAGGGGCAAATGGTTAAATATTTGGAAGACACATGCAAACAATAAATTATTTGAAATTAAACGTGAACCACAAATATGGTGCTACAGCTTAAGGAAAAACAGGCATGAAGAAGTAATACTGGCAAGATTGCTCATAGGGCACACACACACCTGACTCACTTGTTCCTGCTCATGGGCGATGACCCTCCTATATGCACTGTTCATCACAACTTACAGTTCGACGTAGACTGTTTGTATTATTCCCATATCAGAAATACTACCTTCCTCTCTCTGACTCAAATACAAGAACCTTTGTCACTAATCCACCTATTCGGAAACAGTGCCAATCTGGATGAGCTTTTCGTTTACCTCAAACAAATTAGACTTTATGAATATATCTAATATTAAATAAAGCAAACTCTGGTACCGTTCCAAATATTTGAATAGGCACATTTTGGCCTCAGTTGCCCTTGTGCCACAAAACCTCTACACCACCACCACCACCACCACCTAGTGAAAAAATGCCTAGAAAGCATAATAGGTACCCCCAAGACAGTTCGTCCCTTAAGATCAGGAGACTTGTTGAAATTGCCACTGCTCGACAGTCTGAGCAACTACTAAAACTAAAAACTTTTGGTGGAATTCCCATTACCGTTTCACCACACGTTTCCCTGAACACGTCAAGAGGTGTCATCACCGAATGGGAACTCATGAACATGTCAGATGAAGAGTTAAAACAGGAATTACAAGATCAAGGAGTAATCAATGTAAGAAGATTAATGAGAAAGAAAGACTGCATACTAGTTCCCACTTTTGATAACATAATACTCACTTTCGATAACCCTAAACCACCAAGAGCAATCAAAGCAGGTTATCTTAATTTCCGTGTTAGAGCGTACATTCCAAATCCCTTACGCTGCTACAAGTGCCAGAAGTTTGGGCACTCACAGACAGTCTGCAGAGGAGCAGCTGCCCATGCCGCATGTGGGTCCACTGTGTACACGAACACTGAATGACAGCTACAAAACCTAGTTGTCCAAACTGCAGAGAAGCACATCCAGCGTTTTCTAAGGAGTGTTCCCTTTGGAAACTTGAAAAACACATACAATGATACAAAACTGAACACAATGTCACTATCAAGAGGCCAAAAAATCTTTACTAGCCTTGAATAATAATAAACCAACCTAGGCTCAAGCAACCAAAAGACATATAACAATTGCAACCCAAATGTGGTAACCATACCGCCAAGCAAATCGCTATCTCAGTGGGCAAGGTCAGTAAACCAAATGACAAGCAAACAAAGTAAAGCCATAAATACTCCAATTACTGTACAGCCAGGTGCCTCCTCACAGCAAAACGATAAAGTAGCTACCTCTCCTGATGCAAACCAAACAGATTGCATATACTTAGAAGATAGCTCAAAGCAATATGAGCACATACTAGAACTATTTACTGATGAGGATATGGACACGGGAAAACCATAATTTCCAAAGAAGGGGAAAGGGAAACCTGAGCGAAACAAACCTTCAACCCCTCGAAAACAATTAATTTAAATTGCTGCAATATAGAGGATATTGCAGTAATTTAAATGACATCCAAGATCTCCTCACACAATATGATCTTATAGCTTTCTGCCTTCAGGAAACCAATCTGACCCCACATATAATTGTTTCTCTCTGAAACTATATAATTCATCAGCAAGATTGTGTTGTACAGAACCCTAACAATCAGGTGCATGGAGGTGTGGCATTTATAATCAATGCTCAAATACCCTCCAAACTACTCCCATTAAAAACAAACCTTGAGGCAGTTGCAGCGAGTCAACGTTAATTTTGACTTGACTATCGTCTTGCTATACTTGCCACCTAATCAAAATATAAGCTACACTGACCTAGAAGAACTAGTGGTATAACTTCCTCAACCTATATCATCCTAGGGGACCTCAACAGTCATCAGGCACCTCCATAGCCAGGTGAGCAGGAGCAGTAGTGCGTAGCACACGCTTCTTGATTAGACCAGGGTTTGAGCCCGTGACCAATATACGGAGGATGCGGAAAGGTCGGGGAATGACCACCGCATATCCTCGGAGCAATATGGCCTTAGTTGCTAATGCTCCTAAAAACCAAATAACAAACAATAGTCATCATCCTTTATGGGGAAATCAAAATATGGACAAATGGGAACAAATTATAGAAAAGTTACTTGACCAGCACAATTTGATTACTCTCAATAATGGCGCACACACCTATACGCATTTACCTACAGGATCTACCTCAGCTATGATGTCTCACTATGCTCAGCATCTATGTATCATATATTTGGATGGACTATTCACAGCAATCCACTGGGTAGTGACCATTACCCAGTTATATGCCGGACTGATACAAACATCCCCCACTTTTCTAACAGAACTGTCCAATGGAACTTTTCCAAAGCGAAATGGGATATATACAAACAACTAGCAATACTGGAAGAAAAGCAGGTCCAGCAAGCATCCATAAACTTAGCCACAGAATATACAGGGTTATTCAAAATGAAGTCTGGGGTTTCAAACAATTCCTGTACACACATGAGCAGACATAGGAAGAAAGAAATATTTCCAGAATGCAAGTATAGTAATGAAGTTTTTTTACATACCTCATAAATGTTCAATATGAGAGCCTTTAGTGATCTGGCAGACATCAACTTGGAAAAGGAATTCTTCCCACACACGGCTTAGTACGTCAGGAGTGATGTTGTCAATGGTTTTGGTGATCCGATCTTTCAGTTCTGGTATAGTCGCAGGTAAGGGAGGCACAAAAATTATCCTTTATGAAACCCCACAGGAAGAAATCGCATGGTGTTAGGTCGGGAGACCAAGGCGGCCAGGATTCGATCTGCTGATCTGCAGTACTCCCACGTCCGATCCATCACTGTGGTAAATGGCGGTTTAAAAAATTCCAGACTATGTGATGGAAGTGACATGGGGCACCATCTTGCTTTAGGATGAAGTTCGCACTATCGTCCGGTAGTTGGGGTAGAAGCCATAAATCCAGATAAATCTTTCCAGTTACAATCTTTTTACAAAAGAAAAATGGACTGTAAACTTTCCTTTGAGATATGGCACAAAAGACATTTACTTTTGGAGAGTCCCGCTCGTGTTCCACCTCTGTATGTGGATTTGATGTCCCCTAAAATCGCGCATTCTGCTTATTCACTTTCCCCGACAAATGGAAGGTAGATTCATCAGAAAAAATCACTCTGTCAGCAAACATGTCATCTTGTTCCATGCAGCTCTGCAGTGCAGTGCAAAGTTACTCCTCGCACACAGATCATCTGGTTTCAAAGACTGCAACAGAGTTAGACGATATGGTTTCATTAGTGATCGCTTCCGCAAAACACGCCAAACTGTAGTTTGCGGGATGTGAAGTTCTTTGCTTGCCCTTGTAGTGGATTTCCTTGGGCTCCTTAGAAAAGTTTCCCTAATGCCTTCCACATTAGCATCTGATACGGGCGAGCGACCGGGACTTTTTCCCTTGCACAGACATCCTGTCTCCTTAAACTGCGTATACCATTGTTTAATTGTCTTGTCCGTCAGCGGATCTTTCTTAAATTTTGTCCGAAAGTGGCATTGCACAACGGTAACAGATTTACTTACATGAAACTCCAACACAGTAAAAGCTTTCTCATTTCATTCCAAAGCCATGTCGCAACAGAGCAGAACTGGCGTCACAGGCAAACGAACGACTGCACGGCGGTATGTGTCCAATGCCATCTGGTGGTTAGCCGTGCAGCATACCGAACATCGCGAGTGTGGGAACGAAACTTGAGATATTATGCGTTCTTTCGAGATGGCTACAAATGATTATGACACATGCGCTTTCCCAAAAAATAATTCTGAAGCCCCGGACTTCATTTTGAATAACCCTGTATATCTAACCAAATACTACAGGCAGCAGACCAAGCAATTCCAAAGCAATCCAACAAAATATCTGTACACTCAAAATTTTGGTGGAATGATGAATGCAGCATGGCTAAAAAACAAAGCATGGAACATCTTCAGGAAGTTTCCAACAACTGCAAATCTCATCCACTGCTTGGGCAAAAGAAAAACGTATTAGGCAGACTAGAAAAAGGGAAACATGGAAACATTTTGCCTCCACAATTACAAGAACTACAAAAATGCAAACGATATGGACCAAAATACGACGTATGTACTCTAAACATCCATACATCAACCTTCCCATACTAACTGTAAACAGTTGTGATGTTACAACACTAGTGGAGATTGCAAATGTATTGGGTGAATCGTTCATGAAAATCTCAGCCACAACATCTCACACACCTGATTTTCAGGTACACAAGGCACAGGCTGAGAAATATTTCATCAACTTCCAATTGACATCTAGTGCCGCCTACAATCTCCCATTCACAGTGACAGAATTACACCATGCTTTAGCCACCACCAAACTCAGCGCAGCAGGACCAGATGGAATACATTACATCATGATAGCACAACTTACTGAACCAGCCCTTAAGACAGTGTTACTTTTTTATAACAGAATTTTCAAACAGAATACCTTCCCGGACAAATGGCATCACGCTTATGTTTTGGAATTTTCAAAACCAGGAAAAGATCCTGCAAATCCACAACATTACCGACCCATTGGAAAAAGGTCCTGGAAAAAAACGATAAATGCCCGCCTAACCTGGTTTCTAGTCCAAAAAAAGCTTCTTAACTCGGTACAATGCGGTTTCCCTTAAGGCAGATCCACTCTTGATTTACTGATCAGGGCAGAAATAAACATCCGTGATGCTTTTGTACGAAAAGAACACCATGTCATGGTTCTTTTTGACATAGAAAAAGTATTTGACACAGCTTGGAGGTACGGCATAATGTGAAACCGATACGATCTAGGACTACGTGGACACCTACCAGAGTTTATCAGAAACTTCCTACACCATCGCTTATTTAAAATTAAAGTCAACAACCAGTTATCTTTAAATTTTGTCCAGGAAGATGAAGTTCCTCAAGGATCAGTACTGAGTGCCACCATATTTAACATAATGATAAATTCCATAATACAGGGTCTACTACAAACAGTGTCCACTACCCTGTATGCCGATGACTTCAGTGTCTCCTGCCATTTGCCTAATATGCAAACGGTAGAAAGTCAGCTGCAAGGTGCCATCAACAAAGTTGTAAAATGGTCACAAAACAGTGGCTTTCGCCTCTCGCTCCAAAAGACTGTTGGGATACACTTCTGTAGGAAGCATAACCTACATCCAGACCCAGAACTTCACCTAGAAAATCAAATGATCCCAGTGGTTTGCAGTGTCCATTTTCTTGGTGTGGTTCTAGACCAAAAACTAACCTTCCTCGAAAATATAAAACAGCTCCGGTTTACTTGACTTAAGAAGCTAAACGTCTTAAGAGTACTATCTGGCACAACATGGTGACCGACCATTACATGCTACTGCATTTGTATCATGCGTTAACATGGTCGCGTCTAGATTACGGCTCTGTGGTCTACAGCTCTGCTAGACCAAGTGCCTTACGTTGGCTTGATCCCATACACCACAGTTCTCTTCGCCTTGCACTAGGGGCATTCTGTACATCGCCAGTTCAGGACTTATATGCTGAAGCAACTGAAACTTCTTTGCATCTACCGAGACAAATGCTTCTGTTAAACTACGCAGCAAAAGTCAAAGGGCAACTGGACAACCATACTCGGAATGGACCTTTCTCTCCCAAATGGGAAAATCTTTACAGAGCCTACCCATCAACAGGGATACGCCTGCCCGTCAATTTGCCAATCACCTGCACAGTGATTGGCAAATTGACCTTAGCATGATACAGCCAGCCACTTTGCATACAGTTCCACCTTCGATGTATCACATACCGCTGTGCAACCTTTCACTCCCATCATTGGAGAAACATACCTTATTCCAACAGAACATACTGACTGCAAATTCATGCTTCATTGAGAACCCAGCATGCAGAGTACACGCCAATCTACACGGATGGATCTAAAACTGACACCTATGTTGGTGCAGCAGCAGTATTTCCCAACCTTACTATAGCCAAGAAACTCCCCATTGAATGTAGTAGCTATACTGCAGAACTCTATGCTATCTACATAGCATTAAATTTCACCTTCTCAGCAAATATTTCGCACAACGCTATCTACACGTACTCAATTAGTGCTATCCAAGCTGTACAGCAGAATAAAAGTCATTATAACCCCTTACTCGTACATGTTTGGAACACCATGACCAAGTTAAATAAGAACAAGCAAAAAATTCTCTTTTGTTGGATCCCTGGTCACGTTGGAATTTTTGGAAATGAACTTGCAGACTTAGCTGCCAAAACTGCTACAGATTCGGTAGATCAACCCTTTAGCATACCACTCTCTCTGATTTCAAATTAATTATAAAGAAGCGAAATGTTGAGCAATGGCAACATATCTGGCAAAATCAAGTTGGTAACAAACTGCTCCATATAAAGAAAGCCTTGGAAGTCGAGTACACATGAGAATAGACATGGAGTAGTACTAGCTCAACTATGAATAGGTCATACACACCTGACTCATTTCTGTCTTCTTGCAGGCACTGATCCACCACGGTGCACAGGGTGCAACACTCAGCTCACTGTCGAGCATGTACTTATTTATTGCTCCAAATACAATACTGATCGACAAGCTATGTTTGCCTCATTTTCCACGACAAACACCTCTTTCAGCATTTCTGACCTCCTAGCAGACATGGCACATGTAACCGAAATTTTTGGTTTCTTCAAACAGATAAAACTGTACAATGCAGTATAAATTTGAATAACATCTATAACTATGTATTTAGCATCACCATAGTTAGGTGCATTATGGCCTATGCTGCCCTTGCGCCGTAATGCCTACAAACAACACCACCACCTAAACTCATCAGCATTGAATAATGGTTTCAGGTTCTCCCCCGCAAAAGACTGTTTGTGTGCATTTCTGCTGCAAGTGCAAATCTGCACCCTGAACCTGAACTGAAGCTTGGACAAAATGCTATTCTTACAGTAGTACCTGAGACTTGTTTTCTGGGGCTCATATTCAACAGAAAATTGAGGCCTAAAAATTGAATCTACAGCACAACCATCAACTACATGCAAAATACACAAGGGGATTGAATATCCTAAGTACAATTTCCTCTAATTCTTGGGGCACAATAATGTGCCTCTATTGTGCTCTCGTGCAATCTAAATCAGATTATGGTTCCAAGGTATATGCATCTGCTAGACTCGGTATACTCCGATGCCACTGGAGCATTTCGAACATCTCCTTTTCAGAGCCTCTACGTTGAAGTGAATGATGAAGTGAAGTGAATGAATTTTTATCACTTTGTAGGAAACAGTTGTCTGTACAGTATGCTTTGAAATAGAAATCTCTGCTATTTCACGTGGACATCTGTGTTTGAGCCACTTTTGGAAAATCTGTGCGACTGGGGAAAGGACAGTTTACATCTGCTGTCTACTTGCAATTCTTTTTATCACACCATTCTGAACATTCTGACTTCTTGCCAGTCTACACAGATGGCTCGAAGTCAGGAGTGTCTGTGAGATCTGCAGCCATCTTCCCAGACACCACAATATCTGAGCAGATGCAAATGCAGTGTCTTCGCTACAGAGCCATACTGCCTAGCAGGGGTCATCTCTTCTATCGACCCCTTACTTCTACTTCTACCCCCCCAGTCTTCAGCCTCCCCTCCCTCCCACTTTTATCTTTCATCAACGTATAGCCCACATGTCTAAATTTTATAACAACAAAATTCTGCTCGACCTTTTAGGCCTTTTAACATATCTCTCTAGCATTCAACCCCAACAAGCGATTTGCTAACAGCAATCTTATTAAGAATTAACGTCAAACGCGTATATATATAGTTTTCTTCTTTTTCTTTTTTTTTTTTAGGTCCTAGCCACTGAAATCCCAGGAAACTAGATGGCAGGACCTGCCAGAGCAACTTATCATGATTCTGGACACCCGGATAGCCTCCACGTGGTGAGGTATGGACAACGTCTGGCCCCACTAGGGGCCTGGTGGCCAATAAGCCGGACAAACAATGGGCACAACACATCACACTGTACAGACATGGCCCACACACTTTCAAGTCTCTGGCTTGACAGGGTACTGTCCT
Source organism: Mastigoproctus giganteus (assembly GCF_048544385.1). Taxonomy (NCBI): domain Eukaryota; kingdom Metazoa; phylum Arthropoda; class Arachnida; order Uropygi; family Thelyphonidae; genus Mastigoproctus; species Mastigoproctus giganteus. Next base: position 144,292,295 of record NC_143587.1, read on the forward strand.
CGATACAGCAAACACACGTGGAGATGGGAGAAATCCCGGATGCCGTCTGACACAAACATACCTTATACCTTATTGTACAGAGCTGCATGCAGTGGAGCTAGCCTAGGATCATATTGAAACCATCCAATGCAAAAAATGTATTATATATACCGATTCGCTCAGTTCATTGCAGGCTTTATCTCCGATGAGATTCAATCATCCTGTCCTTGCACCTCCTTTCTCAATTTGAATTTGATGTATGTTTCTGTTGGATCCCCAGCCACATTGGGATCTCAGAAAATGATTTGGCAGATACTGCAGCCAAATCAGTGACACGTTAGTCTCTGATACAGACTACAGGCAATTAATACGAAAGAAATTGGTCTTTCATGGCAGCACTTGTGGCACATGCAGGCCGCCAATAAGTTATATGTGATTGAACACTGTAATTGAACACTGGCAGTCTGAACACAGTAATTGAACACTGTCAATCTGAACCCTGTAATTGAACACTGGCAGTGTCTGCACAAAACTCTTCAAAAATAATGATTATTGGCTCTCAAAGCAAAAAAACAATAGCTACCCATTTATGTCATAAACATAATTTACATCCTGATCCAGATTTGTAGTGATTGTCATCCAATTACTTTGCAACATAGTATTAGATTTCTTAGTCTAAAACTGGATAAAACTAAAATTTCTGAAGCATATTAAGCATGTCCATACAACCTGCCTAAAGTAACTAAATCCACTTAGGGTAATGTCTACTATATCATGAGGCTGCAGATCATTAAATTCTCCTACATCTATACCATTCATTAAATAGATCTCAACTGGACTATGGGTTTCCTGTATATACCTAGCCAGACAAAGTTTATTAAACTGGCTTGACCCAGTACATCACAATGCTCTGCAAATAATTGCACTAGGGGCTTTTTGTTCATCACCAGTTCAGTCTTTATAGGGAATAACATGGACCTCTGTTACACCTTTGTCAGCACTCTCTGCTATTAAGCAGTGCAGCTAAAATCAGAAGTTTCCCATATCATCCCATATGACTGTTCACACCACCGACCGGGCTAGCCGGGTGGGTGAAGTGCCTGCCTGGCAACCCAAAGGTTGCGGGTTCGAATCCCGCCTCGGGCTAGGATCAGAGTACTGTGAAAACCTTGGGAGGTGCATTATGGCCACAGAAGCCGATGCACTAACTAAAAAACAAACAAACAAACAAACCTGTTCACACCAAAATGGGATAATCGGTATTGAAATAAACCATGTGGCACTAGGTTACAAAGCTTAAATACATGTTGGAGATTAAATATGAATAACATCATTACAGATGCTATCATGGCGACACGGCCATGGCAAATGCCCTTGGTACATGTTGATAACCATTTCCAACAGTAGGGAAAGAATACGCTCCATATTTCAGTGTTAAGAAAATCCATGCAGCTGCTCTTTCTGATTTTCCAGTTCCAACCAAGTATATTCCAATGATTTGAGGACAGCAAAGTTGGTGCGGATTCCATTGGTATAGTGTCTGGGTAGCCCTGGCATCCCATTCCCGAGACGTTTTTTGTTTGCCGGATAGGAGCATCCCATTTGGGCTTGGTTGTTGGTGGGGAGCCCAGACACTGAACCAAAACAAAATTTCCACAAATCCTCGTAAAGTAATTTCTTCTGCAACCTCAACCCGGTCCCTATCTACAAATGTGAATATTGACCCAGATAATGGCACTTCTGCCAAAAGACAGAAAGCAGAAACTATATCAGATCCAACACCTTGTTACCTGATAATTCACTCTACTAATTAGTGAGAAGCCCTTAGAAAAAATGGCACCCTTCTTTTTCCAGAAGGGTTTGCAGGCTCTCTTAAATCTGCCAAATGGCTTTGCTCAGGCAACGTTTTGTTTTCTGTTCCACTTCTGTTTAAATACAATTTAACGAACAATAAAAATTAATAAGATTTATATAATTAGCATTTAGCATTAGCATTAGTAGAGGCATTTGATGCAAGAAAGCAAGCTTATGCAGTATCAGCCAAAAAAAAAAAAAAAAAGAAACCACTTCCACATCACCCCTCTGTTCGTTCAAAATACCTGTCCAGCTGAGCCTTAAACTTATTTAGGCTATCAACTTCCACGACAAGGGACGGAAGTCTTCCACCAACCAACCACCCGCTGGCTAAAGGCAAATTTCCGCACGTCTATCCTACATCTGTCTTTCCTCAATTTGAATTTATGCCCTCTCAGGTGATTATTCTGAGCGAGAGGGAGAATCCCATCAGCATTGAGCATGCTCAAACCATTCAAGGCGTTATACACCTCTATCAGATCACCTCGCTGGTGCCTAGTCTCCAGACACTGTAATTTGCAAAACTTAAGCTTTCCTTCGTAAGAGCACCAATTTGTTCCATTCACTAATCTTGTTGCCCTTCTCTGTACTCGTTCCAGCAGCTCTACATCCTTCTTGAAATGAGGCCTCCAGACCTGTATACAGTACTCTAGGTGTGGCCTGACCATTGCCTTATACAAGGGAATAATCACCTCCTTATCCCTGCTAGAAAAATTCCTATATATCATTGACAATACACCATGAGCTACTCTTGCAGCCTGTCTGCACTGCTCAGAGAACTTCATATCTGCCTGCACAACCAACCCCAGGTCCCTTTCATTCTCTACCACTGTCAGTGTAGTACCACAGAGTTGATACGTTGCTCTGGGGTTGCTGTTTCCCATATGTAGTACTTGACATTTGTCAATGTTAAACTTCATTTGCCACCTCTCAGCCCATCTGCTCAACCTTTCCAGATCCTGTTGCAGCAGCATAGTGTAAGTAGTGTCCTTGACAACCCTGCCTACCTTTGTATCGTCTGCAAACTTCGACATTAAGCTTGATATACCATCATCAATATCATTTATGAATACAGAAAACAATAATGGACCCAACACTGAGCCCTGAGGGACTCCACTAATAACATTAGTCCACGACGAGCAGTGTCCATTGATTACCACTCTCTGTCTTCTCCCCCTCAGCCACCCCTTTATCCACAGCAGCAATTTGCCTCCGATGTCACACTGCTCCAATTTGTACAGCAGTCTTCCATGTGCAACAGTATCAAAAGCCTTTCTAAGATCCAAGTATATAATATCAAAGTTATTCCCTGCATCCAGTTCCTTTGTGACTGCATCATAGTATCCAATCAAATTGGTCAGGCAAGACTTCCCCTTAACAAAACCATGCTGTGTCCGAGCTATAACTGAAGTCTTGTCTAAATGATCCTGCAGTGCTTCTTTAACTAGTGCCTCCATTAATTTTCCTGGAACAGAAGTTAAACTCACAGGTCTATAATTACTTGTGTCAGCCCTTGATCCTCCTTTGTGAATTGGGGTGACATTTGCACATCTCCAGTCTGTGGGTACCTCCCCTGAGTCCAAGGAAGCTCTCATAATTATGGCTAAGGGTTTGCTTACTTCCTCTGCTGCCTCCTTTAATATAACTGGATAGATCCCATCCACCCCGGGTGCCTTTCTTGTGTTTATCTTCAACAATTTCTCCTCCACTTTACTCTCAGTTATTACAAGATTCTCTAGCTTACTGCTAGAGTTGAATACACCTCTGGCTTTCCCCTCGCTAAATAACTCCTCATGTGTGAATGTCGATGCAAAATATTCATTTAGTTTGTTAGCTACTTGAGCAGGATCATCAACAGTTGACCCATCAATATCAAGTGGTCCAATCTGATTCATCCCCTTCCTTCTAGAGTTTACATGAGTAAAGAACTCTTTGCTGTTTTTCTTTGCATCCTTTGCCAAAGATTTCTCGTAATCTGCCTTCGCCTGCCTAACCTCCTTTGTAACTTGGTTACAGATCAACTTGTATCTATCATTGGCTTCTATGTCATGTGTTAATTTGTATGTATCCCATGCATGTTTCTTCTCTGCCATAAGCCTCATCAGTTCATCTGACATCCATTTAGGACTAAACCTCGAACAATATTTCTTGGTTGGTATGTACAGCCTAGTAGCTTCAAAGATAAGTTCTTTGAATGCTTCCCATTTTGCATTTGCTGTTGGTAACATCATCAGTTGGTCCCACTGTATAGAATTTAAATATTGTCTCAGTCCATCGTAGTCGCCTTTACGAAAGCAATAACCCTTCCCTTTACCCCTAATGGTAGTTACCTCTTTGAGTAAATCCCACTTCAGCACACTGTGATCACTGCCACCTAGTGGTTCATTTATCTGCAGATTCTTAATGCATGAAGAATCACTGCTGATAATCAAATCAAGAGTATTCTTCCCTCTAGTTGCCTCCCGAACATACTGATGTAGAAAACAATCATCCAGTAAATCCACAAAAGCCTTGCTAGTGTGTGAGTGACCAGCCCCCAAATTCCAAGTCAATATATGGGAAATTAAAATCTCCCATTATAAGACTCTCTGATTTACTGGCCCACTCTATTTCCCTGTACAGCTTCTTATTATACTCATCAGAGTCATTAGGCCTATAGCACACTCCTACTCTCAATTTTGATCTCCCAATGCTTATGTTAGACCAAACTGACTCGACACTGCACTGTCCAGCGATGTCCACTGGCTTCACTTCCTTGGATTTTATGTATTTCTTAACTAATAGCATAACCCCTCCTCCCTTCCTATCCAGTCTATCCTTTCTGTAGACGTTGTACTCCCCAAATTCCAGTTCTGCATTCCTTATATCTGTGTGACACCACGTCTCTGATATCCCAACAATATCTGCCTTTGATGTTTTGAGCAATACCTCAAATTCATCAAATTTATTTACTAAACTCCTAGCATTGGTGTACACGCAAGTATACATGCACCTATTTCTATTCTTAGCTACCCTAACACAACCCATGTGTTAACTTGTACCGCAATGACTCCCAGCAGTCTCTGAAATATCCTGCATCTTGTTTTTCAGGCTTGTGCTCATTCCAATAGAAGCAGTGCAAGAATCTCTTTCACCTCTGCCAGTGGTTACTGTTAATCTATTCGTCTTTGTCTCCCCCGAAGCTAGCAGTTTTCCGACCCACCTAACACTGCCTCGATAGCATCAGCAAATATTCTTGCACCCTTTCTATTTAAGTGTATCCCATCCCTGTAGAAGCAATCTCTCCTGTTAACAAGTACAGTCCAGGCTGAAAAAAATTCTACTCCTTGAGCCTTGCACAATCTTTCCAGGGCTGAATTGATCGACAAGGCTCTCATCATATACTCCCTCCTATCGTGTCTGGGCAGAATTGCAGACACTTTCAAATTCAGCCCTATTTCACGGCTTTTTTTCAACAGTGACCTGTACTTGTTAAGCAATTCTGCCGGTCTCCTACTCTTGATATTATTAGTGCCAGCGTGTACGACTATATCACCTTTTGTGCCCTTAAAAGATGATATCTGCTCTACAACGTCATCAACCTTTGCACCTGGCAGACATACCCTGGTCCTGTTCCACCTATCCTTTTTACAAAGCATGTTCCCCGTTTCCCTGACAATAGAGTCACCAACAACTACTAGTTCCTTTGGGACCAGCGCATTCTGCCTTGGGGGTTGCCGCTGTGTTGCGCGATGACCAAGTTCAAGCTCTGGCGTTGATGTGGGCAGCTGAGAGCTTGATGGGCCCCTCAATTTAGTTCCTTCGAGGGCATCCACCCTGTCCTTCAAGCTCTCATATAGGCCCATAAGATTAGCATTAGCAAAGGCACATGTTGCAAAAAAGCAAGCTTATATACCATCAGCCAAAAAAAAAAAAAAAAAGGAACCCCTTATTTCACCCATCTACTCGCTCCAAATGTTTGTGAAGTTCTGCCGTGAATCTATTTAAGCTATCAACTTCTACGACAGATTTAAGTTTGTTCCAGCAATCAACCACCCGCTGGCTAAAGGCAGACTTCTGCACGTCTATCCTACAACCATCTTTCCTCAATTTGAATTTATGCCCTCTCAGGCGATTATTCTGAGCAAGAGGAAGAATCTCATCCACATTGAGCATGCTCAAACCATTCGAAGCTTTATACACCTCAGTCAGATCACCTCGCAGGTGCCTAGTCTCCAGACACTGTAATTTGCAAAACTAAAGCCTTTCTTCGTAAGAGCAACCCTTTGTTCCATTCACTAATCTTGTTGCCCTTCTCTGTACTCATTCCAACAAATCTACATCCTTCTTAAAATGAGGCCTCCAGACCTGTATACAGTACTCAATCTGTTAGCAATTAATTGCTAACAGATTCCTAGCACAGTGCTATGTATTATGCTATCTAGTTTTACGTTATACCTTACGCTGTCAAATTCGAGATATACATTGCGTTATTCCATATTGATCTAATATACTACAACAATGGCGGAAAGTTTAAAATGGCACTATGTTCTACTGATACTAAGTAATAACCTACAAAATCTTATCTAAATTCAAAATAAATTAAGTAGCATAACTAGATCTATAAAGCTACTTCTAGAAAATAAATTAATATGCCAATTACGTCAGTAAACTGGCAAAAATTTTTAAAAAAATTTATCGGTTTGCTGAAGCTGTAAAATCTTTGCCCACACCTGGAAATAGGAGGGTAAAGCCATAAAGCCAACCTAATGCCCTTTTGGGTAGTGCAAGCATGAGTGAAAGGGGACGAGTCATAGAGCATATGACCCATCCCCTACATTTAGGATGGAGAGTTCAAAAACAGTGATCTCTCCATCCTGAATGCGGGAAGAAACACCTTCTTCCACATGCCTCCCCATACGCTTTCTGACATTGATCTTTCTATCTGCTCCCTCACTTAATTTGGGAGGTGGAGGAGAATCTCTATGGAAGTGATCACTTCCTTGTAATAACCATCCTAATTAATGTGTGACTGTTTTCTTGTTAGATTACTGCAGTAGGAATTTGATTAGGCTGATTGGAATGCCTTTCAACATCAGGCAAATTGACTTGACTGCAGTCTGGAACCTATCAATGATGCATTTACCTACAGAAAATATCTTGCATGCAGCTGTGAATGCCATTCTGAAACATCTGCCCGATTTTCTCCAGTGGATGAATTACCTAAGAAAGATGCCAATCCTTCTAAAACTTAGTCCTGTCGTATCTTTTTCCAAAAGGATTCTTCTGTGCCTACACTTATCTATGATGACACTCCAATTTCCAGGCAAGATCATATATCTATATTAGAGATTATCCTAACTTCTTATATCTCTCTCTTGGCATAAGCACATTACAAATATTGCTTCCTCTACATCTAAAAAACTGAGTTTTCTCTTTCACTCTCGGTGTTATTTTTCTTCCAAACAGCTGTTCACACTGTACAAATCACAAATCCGATCTGCCTTGGAATATTGTTCCCATATCTGGGGCAGTCCCCCAAAACGTCTCTCAGGCTTCTAGATTATATTCAGAAGAGGGAAGTTAGATTAATTAATGACTCATCTAACAGAATCTCTCCACTATCTCATAGACATTCTCTTTCTGCCGCATGCATTTTCTGTAGATACTTCCATGGACACGTTAATTCTCTCTCTCTCTCTCTCTCTTCCAAAGCAGTCCGAACACATGCCACAACCAGTCAACATCCTTTTACTGTTTTACTGTCCAACTTCAAACTCACAGAACCAACTTTTGTTTTTCCTCATTTATTTATTTAACTTCCGTTTACTGGAACAACCTTCCTTCGTACATATTTCCTGAAAATTATAATCTGTAGTTCACATCTATTGTCAAAAAAAAAAAAAAGTAACTTTCGACTTCTCAATCTTCAACCCATGCACAGTACTAAGTACTATAGGTTCTAATACTTCTCATGTGTGGGATTTTCGTAAAAAAAAAGGGGGGGGGGGTTAAATAATGTTTACCATTTAGGAAGAGACATAAAAATGACTGTATGTAAAGTAAATAAGTTTTTCTATAACAGACAAAAAGGGATAGTACTATTCAGAATGCCAATGATTTTTAGGAGTAATAAACTTATTCAGTGAAGTGCACTTCAGGGAGGTAGCATTTTAATGATGTTTCACTTATTATTCCTCTTTACTTTAAGAAAGTAGAATATTTACCACATGAAAATGTAAACATGCAGAGTAAGGTGTTTTTGAAGATGTTGCTAAACAGTTATTATCGAAACTCAATAGCTAGAAGACCTAGAGCTATATTCACGTTATTATTTTCATTAATTGTTTTGGCAACTTTGGTTGGATTAGTTTATATGAAAGATAAAAAGTATGATTAAAGATTAAGGTAATTGGATTAAGAATTTAAAAAATTAATAGGTAAACTATCTTATTTTTAATTTTGTAGTCACTGAAGAGGTGGAAGAGAAAACGTCTGCAAAACATGTGATTGTTAGACTCTATTTAGTAGTAAATAGATTTTAAATCCTATACAGGTGAAGTGTTTTTATTTCAACTGATTTATATTATTATTATTCATATTAAGCTTTCATTTTTCAACTGATTTATATTGGCGATGTCACTGTGCAATTTAAGCAGCATGCAACTACTTGGGTTTGACATATGTAATTTTATTTATTAAAATCACTCTCCCCATGATCTCTAAGTATTAGTACTGGAAAATGGTACAAGAATGAAAGCTTATACTGCATCAGCCAAAGAAACCCCATGTCACCTATCCATCTCCCCCAATAGTTGTCTAATTCTTCCTTGAATTGATTCAAGCTATCCATTTTTGCACATCTATTCTGCAGACATCCTTCCTCAGTTTGAATTTATGTCCCCTCACGTGTAGTCTGAGAAAGAGGAAGAATGCCATCAGCATTGAGCATGCTCAATCCATTCTGGGTCTTGAACACCTCAATCAGATCATTTTGCAGGTGCCTAGTCTCCAGAATAATCTCATCTTGCATTGACTTGCCTAACTTCCTTTGTGACTTGATTGCAGATTAGTTCATATCTCCCATAGGCTTCTCCACCACCTTATAATTTATATACATCCCATGCATTTTTCTTCTCTGCCACGTCTCATTAGTTCATCTGACCTCCATTTAGATCTAATCCTTGAATAGTACTTTTTAGTTAGTATGAAAAGCCAGGTAGCTTCTATGATTATTTCCTAAAACGTCCCCACATTGAATTAACTGATGGTAACATCATCAGTTGGTTCCACTGTATAATATTTAAAAACTGTCTCAGATCACTGTAGTCACCTTTATGAAAGCAACAACCCTTCCTTTACCCTAGTAGTTAGATCTTCAAGTAAATCCCAAATCAATACACTCTGATCACTGCTATCTAGTGGTTCTTTTATTTGCAGCTTCTTAACGCATGAATAATCACTGTTGGTAATCAGATCCAGAGTATTATTCTCCCTTGTTGCCTCTCTAATGTGCTATTGAAGAAAGTCATCCAATAAATCCACAAAAGTCACTTGCACACAAAAGTGTGGTGTAGGCAAAGCACTGGGAAATCAAAATTGAGAATTGAGAGTAGGAGTGTGTTATAGGCCTAATGACTCTGATGAGTATAATAAACAACTGTACAGGGAAATAGTGGGCCAGTAAATCAGAGTGTCTTATAATGGGGGATTTTAATTTTCCAGATATTGAGTGGAATTTGTGGGTTGGTCATTCACACACTAGCAAGGCTTTTGTGGATTTATTGGATGATTGTTTTCTACAGTAGCATGTTCAGGAGGCAAGTATAGGGAGTAATACTCTTGATCTGATTATCAATATTGATTCTTCATGCATTAACAATCTGCAGATAAAGGAACCACTAGGTGGCAGTGATCACGGTGTGCTGAAGTGGGATTTACTCAAAGAGGTAACTAACATCAGGGGTAAAGGGAAGGGTTTTTGCTTTTGTAAAGGCAACTATGGAGGTCTGAGACAGTATTTAAATTCTATACTTCCAGGGCTAAAAAGAGCAAAATATGAGTAGTAAAGTCATTACTTCCCAAGGGACTTCAGAGAAGATCCCAATAAATCGAACTGTTGAAGATCCTGAAAACACTGCCAAAAGGCAACGGACAGACAGTTCAAAACCAACCCCTTATTCTTAATCATTCACTCCACTGGAGATTAGATATTAGTTAAGAAATTCACATTTTTCACCCAAAATGTCTTGGAAGGACTAGCTGGAACACCAAAAACGGTTAGACAACTCCAATCTGGGGATTTGTTAATTGAAACATCCGGTACCAGACATTCAGAAAAGTTACTGAATGTATCGAACTTTGGAGGTATACCAGTAGTGGTCAACCCCCATAACACAATATCCGAACGAGATCTCTTACACGTTACTGAAGAGAAAATCAGCAATGAACTCCAAAATCAAGGAGTGACAAATGTAAGATGGATTTCTATTCAGAAAGATGGAAATATAATACCAACCAAAACCCTAATTCTGACATTTAATATGTTAAAAGTCCCATCAACTGTAAAAGCAGGATATTTGAACTGCCAAGTAAAAGCATATATCCTAATCCCTTACACTGTTTCAAATGTCAAAAATATGGACACTCACAGACTGCATGTAGAAGTACACTGGCATGTGCGAAATGTGGATCCAAAGAACATCAGATCGAAGACTGCCCGGCTCCAACTCCAAAGTGTCCAAATTGTAAAGGAGAACATCCTGCTTACTCCAGAACATGCGAAAGATGGAAAAAAGAAAAAGAAAAAGAAATACAAAACTGACTGCAATATATTACATACCAAGAAGCAAGAAAAATGGTCCAGCCAACTATAAGCAATAGATCAACATATGCACAAATAGCGGCCAGATATAAATCAGTTGAATGTCAAACTGAAAATCTCAGTTCCTCCAAATGAATCTTTCTCACCCCAAGTCAAACACATACTCCAAGCAAAACAAAAAGATAAACAGGAGAAAACATTGAACACACCAATCTCAATCCCCTCAGATTCTCCAACTGTGAAACAGTGTAATAGTAATGGACCATGTAATATGAACTTCCATCCGAATTTATGGAATTAGAGAATACAGAAAAGGTAGATGATGAAGTGTTAGAAATTCATGTCGAAGATACTGGAAAACCAGTCTTTCCCAAAAGAGGTAGACTAAGGACAGAAAAGGAAAAGACTACCACCGAACGAAAACAGCTTGAGGGGCTGAGAAAATATAAATAATGGATAAAATTATTCAATGGAAGGGTCAAGGACTGTGCACTAATATTGACGATGTCCAATATCTGACTACACTCCAATACACTCCAATCACACACTACACTCCAATCTGTATCTGTCTTCAGGAAACGTACCTTAAACAAGATACCCTGAATATCAAGAACTATCAATGTACAGAGACTGAATAACTGACAGTATAACCCACGGAGGAGTGGCTATATTAGAAAATGACAGCATACCAACACAACAAGTGCATGTAAATAGTCGATTAGAGGCGGTAGCAGTTCGTACAATAGCAGGATCTCTATTAACCATATGTTCAGTATACATACCACCAGCAGATGTCTCTTATGAAGACTTAGATGCATTAATACAATAACTACCTCCCCCTCTTTGTTTGATGGGAGATATGAATGGACATAACCCTTTGTGGGAATGCTCAGACTAAAACAGAAGAACAACTATTAGATAATCACAACCTCGCTTCCTTACAGGGGTAACCACACTTATTCCGCTTTCCAACTCGGACCACCAGCAATAGACCTCACCATATGACCTCCAATAGACCAGCAATAGACCTCCCAATTAAATGCTTTATACAGCATTTAATTGGGAGGTATTTGAAGATAGTGTTGGTAGTGATAATTACACAGTAATTTGTACACTGGTGGATGAGTATTCAAGTCATACCAGCAGGACTCCCCGTTGGAAGTTAGGTAAACCTAACTGGGAAACATTTTGGAGGAAAGCAGTTTTCAACACCAATATCATTGAGCACAAAACATTAGATGTTGCACTAGCACATGTCACAGAAACATTAGCATTAGCATTAGCATTAGCATTAGTAGAGGCATTTGATGCAAGAAAGCAAGCTTATGCAGCATCAGCCAAAAAAAAAAAAAAAAAAAAAAAAAAAAAAGTAACATAAATAAATAAAAATAACCACTTCCACTTCACCCCTCTGTTCGTTCGAAATACCTGTCCAGCTGAGCCTTAAACTTATTTAGGCTATCAACTTCCACGACAAGGGATGGAAGTCTGTTCCACCCACCAACCACCCGCTGGCTAAAGGCAAATTTCCGCACATCTATCCTACATCTGTCTTTCCTCAATTTGAATTTATGCCCTCTCAGGTGATTTTTCTGAGCTAGAGGAAGAATCCCATCAGCATTGAGCATGCTCAAACCATTCAAGGCTTTGTACACCTCTATCAGATCACCCCGCTGGTGCCTAGTTTCCAGACACTGTAATTTGCAAAACTCAAGCCTTTCTTCGTAAGAGAACCCCTTTGTCCCATTCACCAATCTAGTTGCCCTTCTCTGTACTCTTTCCAGCAGCTCTACATCCTTCCTGAAATGAGGCCTCCAGGCCTGTATACAGTACTCTAGGTGTGGCCTGACCATTGCCTTATACAAGGGAATAATCACCTCCTTATCCCTGCTAGAAAAATTCCTATATATCATTGACAATACACCATGAGCTACTCTTGCAGCTCGTCTGCACTGCTCAGAGAACTTCATATCTTCAAACCATACAGAATGTAGGCAAACTAACAATTCCGAAGACTTCATCACATTTCCCTAACCGTTCGAAGATATGGTGGAACGCTGATTGTACTGAAACAAGAAAACAACAAAATAGGGCATGGAACTGATTTTGCAGATACCCCACCACAGACAATCTGATTCAGTACAAAAGAATGTGAGCTATAGCAAAATTTACTAGGAAACAGAGCCGAAGAGCAACACGAAAGTTCTTTTGTGTTGCTCTTCGGAACATGATGGCACTTCTACAATAAACAGGACAACAAATGCTCATATAGTCTGGAATAAAATAAGAAAAATGACAGGTAAATGTAGAAATAGGCCGTCATCAATACAGGTTTGCAGCCAGTTTGACTGACCCGACCTTTATTGCAAATACATTAGGTGAGACCTTTGCAAAGGTATCAGCAAAAACTTCATACCATCCTGAATTTCTGATTCAAAAAGAAAAAGCAGGAAAGCATAAGATTATATTTAAATCAAAAGGTAATGAACCCTACAATCAACCATTCACAATAAATGAACTGTACGAAGTTTTGTCCACAGCCAGGCCAAGTGCAGTAGGTCCAAACGACATACATTACGATATGATCAAGCACCTTAACAAGACTGAATTAGAAAATGTATTGAAACTGTACAACAGAATATTCCAAGAAAATGTATTTCCAAACAGATGGCACCATGCAGCTTTTAGCTTTTCCTAAACCTGACAAAGATTTAGCAAACCCTTGTAACTATCGACCAATAGCTCTCACTAGTTGTTTAGGAAAACTACTAGAAAAAATTATAAATAAGAGATTGATATGGTATTTAGAAGAAAATAACTTCTGCACAAACACACGGTGTGGCTTTAGACATCACAGACATTACACTAGACCACCTAGATAGGATAGAAGCCAATATCAGAAATGCATTTATCAGATCACAACATATGGTTACGGTATTTTTTGACATTGAAAAAGCATACAATACCACTTGGAGATATGGGTTCCTAAGAGATATGCACCATGCTGGACTCAGAGGCAATCTTCCTATGTTTATCCAGAACTTCCTTATGAACAGAACCTTCCAAGTCAAAATACAAACTACTTTCTCCAAAATCTACCAACAAGAAGAAGGCATCCCGCAGGGCTCAGTCTTGAGTGCAATTTTGTTTGTCATAAAGATTAATTTGATCACAAATCAACTGACAGGTAGTGTCAATTTTGTTTGTCACAAAGATTAATTTGATCACAAATCAACTGACTTGAGTATCTCTAGTCAGTCACAGAACATTAGAACAATTGAGAGGCAGTTACAATGCGCAATCAATGATATAAGTAAGTGGGCACTAAATAACGGATTCAGACTGTCAACACAAAAAACAGTATATGTACATTTCTGACACAAAAGAAATCTCCATCCTGATCCTGAATTAAAACTAGAAGGCCAGAATATACCAATGCAGCCAAAAGCAAAATTTCTTCGGCTAATCTTAGATAAGAAACTCGCATCCGGGAGCTATGTACAAAACAGCTGAACATACTTCAAGTCCCATGCTGTTGATGAAAGGACTTGAAGTATGTTCAAGTCCTTTCATCAACAGCATGGGAAGCAGACAGATATTCTTTATTAAACCTATACAAAGCGCTAATTAGATCAAAGTTGGACTGTGGAGCCCCAGTGTATGATTCAGCATGGAAAACAGCTCTGAAATGGCTATCATACCTTTCCCATATATAGTCTCTATGTTGAAGCCAACGAACCACCTTTAACTCTTAGGCGACAACAACTGGCATTGGACTACACATTTAAAATAAAATCTATGCCTGGACACCCTACTTGGGAGACCCCCCCTTTGATCCATGTTGCAGAAATATTTACCAGAATCGCTAACTTCAAATTGACCCTGGGAATCAGATTGAAAGGCTTTTTAGCAGTACATAACCTTAATATAGACAGAATAGCACATCTGCCAGTTCACACTCCTCCACCATGGGATTAGCATATCCCGATATGCGATTTCTTCTTTCAAAAATGGAATAAAAAAGCAATACCTGCAACAATCATCCAACAGTTACATGCAGCGCACAGACTTCAATTTCCTGACTATATTCCAATAGACACAGATGGCTCGAAAACAGACACTTTTGTGGGAGCAGCAGCAGCAGCTGTATTCCCAGATATTACTTTAACACAACAACTACCGAAATAATGCAGCATATACACGGCAGAATTATATGCAATAAAAATAGCCTTAACTCATGTACAAGGTAAGAGTTACATGAGAAGTGTAATATATACAGATTCTTTGAGTTCCTTGCAAGCCATGCAAAACATAGGTACACCCAAACACATAATCCTTTGGCAAATATGACAAATACTAACTGACAGCACCAGAAATGAACAGGATACACTTTTCTGCTGGATCCCAGGACATAGAGGGATTGCTGGAAATGAAGCAGCAGACAAATCAGCAAAAGAAGGCATACTACAGATTGGAGAAAATATATCAGTGCTGTGTTCCGATTACAAACCTGCGATACGGCGTACTTGCCAGTTGCAAAGGCAAGAAACTTGGAACCAGCAAACTGCAAACAAATTATACCAAATAAAGCCAAATATTGAAAACAGAGTTTCTATCACACGAAAGTCGAGAAAAGAAGAAATTGTACTGGCTAGACTAAGAATCGGTCATTCCAATATTACGAACTCCTTCTTGTTGCAAGCAGAAGAACCACCATGATGCCAAACTTGTGTCATTATCCAGTCAGTCTAATACATATTAATAGACTGTCCTATTTATGTAAATGAACACAAAAAAGCCTTCAAAGATACTTATAGGACACACCACAACATTACACTGACGGATCTCTTGAATGATAGAGATGACTTCACAGATGTTTTCACCTTCCTTAAAGCTATTAATTTATACCATATCCTATAAGGAAGTAAACATAAGAAACAGACTAACCCAATGAAGTACAAATCAGGTTAAAAGGAACAATTTAAATACAAAGTAAATACCTCTGAAACACATCATACCAAATGAACTGGTGCATTATGACCCACATAGTCCATTCCCAATACAACCCCAAATACAAACCACACCAATCTGGGAAAAGATCTAAACCTCCCAAACACTTCCTAGTTAATTTCACAACTATACATGGTCTCAGTTCTAATCTCAGTGATGTCCATTTCCACTTACAGTATGACAAACCCCACATACTTTTTCTCACAGTCTCAGTTATCGGTTGATTCAACCACTGCTCATCTCAGTTCCCCAAATTATTCACTGTATGATTCCTTTTGCCTCAAAAGTGGTACTTGTGCATATGTTTAATCCAATATTCCCTCTCAGAGACTTGATAATTTGGAATCTCCTCTTTTCGATCTTCACTGGGTTAAAATCTTTCCACATACTGTCAAATTCATCTGTTGTCTCTACTGTTCTCCCAATTCTCACTAATCATTTGGAACTCTTCGACTTCCTCAATTTGCAACTTGAATTCACTCCAGCTTTTCTAACAGTTAGGTAATTTTCCTCGGTGATTTTAATGTTCACAACTCCAGCTGGCTTCCGTTTTCTAGTCACTTGGATCCAGCTGGTCGAGATGCTGAGGCTTTCGCAATTACTAATGACCTCACACAGATTGTCCATATACCTACCAGAATACCGGACAATCCTAACCGTACAGCCAACACGCTTGATCTTATTCTCACAAACAACACTTCTAAGTACACAATTGAAGTGAGGTGGTCCTTTAGGCACCTCAGATCACAACTTGGTGATTGTCTTTTCTCCAATGGAGCATTTATCTTATGGCTATTTCCAACCTCGTGTTGTTTGCCATTACAAGAATGCAAAACAGGATAACCTGCGAGATTACTTTTCCTTTGTCAGATTAATGTTTCAAAACTTCTGATGTTAACGTTTGCTCAGATCGTGTCAGTGAAATTGTTCTTGTAGGAATGGAATCCTTCATTCCACACTACACTTTAAAATCTCATCCTTTATCTAAACCTTGGTTTTCCAATAAATGTGCTAAGGCTGTTGCATATCATAATTGGCTTGTTTGTGCTAAGAATGTTGCATATGTAGAATAGATGTGCGAAAATTTGCCTTTAGCCAGCGGGTGGTTAATTGCTGGAACAAACTTCCATCTGTCGTTGTGGAAGTTGATAGGTTAAATAAATTTAAGGAGGAACTGGACAGGCATTTGGAGGGTATGGTGTGATTTTTTTTTTTTTTTTTTTTTGGCTGATGCTGCATAAGCTCCTACATTTGCTTTCTTGCATCAAGTGCCACTACTACTACTACTACTACTACTATATCATAATTGGCTTGTTTCAAACTCTTCAGTTTCATTTTCTGAATACGCCAAAGCTCGCAACAATTGTAAAGCAGTTATTAATCAGTCCAAACTAGATTTTGAACAGGCTAAGAGTAGAAAACTTGCTTCTTTCCCTAATGGTAGCCAAGCATTCTGGTCTCTTGCCAAAGCTATTTGCCACAACTTGTGGCTGTCACTCTTCCCACCTCTTTCAAAACCAGATGGTTCTATTGTCACTTCAGCCAAGGATAAAGCTGACCTGCTAGCATCCCATTTTTCTTCGAACTCATGTATTAATGATCTTGGTAAAACACCTCCTAGCACGCTCCTTTCAGTGCTTGCTGTGGTCTTCCATCAAAAGGATGTCAGAGGATTTTGATGAATCTTGATGCTAAGAATGCTCCAGGTCCAGATTGTATTTCTCCACTTGTTCTCAAAACATGTGCTCCTGAACTTACTCCTGTTCTTTGTTGCATTTTTCACTTTCTTATTCCAAAGGTGTTATTCCTTTTGTTTGGAAATTTGCTCATATCCAGCCAGTCCCTAAAAGGGGTAACACATCTCTCCCATCCAATTATTGTCTCACTGCAGTTACTTCTACTCTTTCTGAAGTAATGGAGAAACCAGTTATCTGCCATCTCTTAAGCTACCTAGAAACCTTCCGTCTGATCAACGATCGCCAGTATGGATTCCATCAATGTTGATGCACTGGTGTTATTCTGGCTTATATTACCCATTTAGGCACAGATTCAATGGAAAAGTTCAGTGAAACACAAGCAGTTGCTCTTGACATCTCAAAGGCATTCAGTCATGTTTGGCTTAAAGGTCTTCTAAACAAGTTTCCATCTTGTGGTTTGCCAAGTTTTTTGTAATTGGTTATCTAGTTTTCTCTCTGTCTGCTCACTGAGGGTGATGGTAGATGGCTCTGTCTTCTAACTTCTCAATTAATGCTTCTCAACTAAATGAACCAAGGTTCAGTTCTTTCCCCCACTCTTTTTCTCTTGTATATTAATGACCTTCTTCCATTGACTGGAAATCCTATCCATAGTTTTGCTGATGATGGCACATTGCATTCCACCTTCCTGTTTGAGAAACCTCGCTCTGCTCAATCAGCTTCAACTTCTCAAATATCTGCTAACAATTCCTTAAATGCCTATCTCCAGGTGATTCTCCAGTGGAGCAAAGGCGACTTAGTTCATTTCAATCCTTCTAAAACTGAGTCGTGTCTTATACCTTGCAAAAAGGATTCTTCCTATGCTTAACTTTGGTGACACTCTGATTTCTAAGCTAGATGATATATCTCTTCTGGGGATTACCCTGACTTGTAATCTTTTGCCATAAGCATATTACAAATATTGCTTCCTCCTCATGTAAAAAAAAACTGTGTTTTCTCTTTTGCTCTCAGCAATACTTTTCTTTCAACAGCTGTTCACTCTGTACAAATCACAAATCCTACCTACCATGAAATATTGTTACCACATCTCAGGCTTCTAGATTCTATTCAAAAGAGGACAGTTAGGTTAATTAAAGACTCATCTCTTACAGAGTCTTTCCACTCTGTCTCAGACGTAATGTGTTTGCTGCATGCCTTTTCTACAGATACTTCTATGGGCATTGTTCTTCTGAATTGGCTTCTATAATTCCCGCTCTCTCTTTCAAAACAGTCCTAACATGTGCTGCACCAGCTAACATTCATTTACTGTCCAACTTCAAACTCAACCAACTTTTCATCTTCCTCATTTATTCATTCAACTGCCGTTTTCTGGAACAACCTTCCTTCATACATATTTCCTGAAAATTACAGTCTACAGAAGTTGAAGTCTAATGTCAACAGATATCTTCTTTCGTTTACTCAACCTCCAACCCATGCACGGTTATAGTACTATAGGTTCTAATTACTTAAAATAATTTAATTATTTTAAATTTTATACACTGCAATCATTTTAATGATTTTATTATAAGACAGTGTCTTCTGGCACTCAGAATTGTGTGCTGGTAGTCGGGTGAGGGACCTTAGCTGTCGATCGTGGATTTGTCAGACTATTCTTATATCTTTGAGGGAAGGAAGCCATTAAAAAATAGTTTTACATTCAACTGAATTCAGGAGTGCGTGGTGTTGAAGTATTCTACAAAGAAGCATTGAGGTAAAGTCCTCTTTATTTCTATATATAACAATATTACAGACAGAATTTTAGACTGATATTAATGCCAAAAAGGAAGCCACTTTCTGCAAATTCAAGAGATTGAATTTGCAGAAGGTGAAGAAAATGTGGTGAGTTACTGATTTCACACCAGGAAGGGCTAAACAATGAAAACCTTGCCATGGATGAAAGCAACAGAAGGGAATTGGAGTTGAACCCTCAAGAGACTGAACCTCTGAGAAAATGCATAGGTGCAACCCTCTCATGAGTGGATGGGTGAAATTAGATTTTTTTTTTTTTTTTTTTTTTTTTTTGGCTGATGCTATTATATAAGCTTGCCTTCTTGCATCATGTGCCTTTACTAATGCTAACTCAGGTATCCATCAAGTGATTTTTTAAAAAACCACCTTCATTAATAGCATCCAATTCATTTTACTTTTCCACATTCACTGAAGAGCCTACCATACTTTATGTATCTCTAATCCATCTTTCAGTATTAATAGCGGCAAATGATGCAAGAAAGCAAGTTTATCCATCATCAGAAAAAAAAAAAAAAAAAAACCTTTTCCATTTCACTTATTCATCCTCTCCAGTAGTTTGTCTAGCTCTTCCTTGAATTTATTCAAGTTATAAAGTTAGCCTTGGATCACGTTAAAACCCGCCATTAGCAGAGATGTATAGTGTATACTGACTAAGTACAGCAGGCCCCCGTTATAACGCGGTTCGCTATAACGCTGTTCTTATATTATAACCCGTATCTGACTATAGTGCTGTCACAGATCACTATAACGCTCTTTTACAGATTGCATTTTTGGCACATTTAACGAAAAATTGTTTCATTTATTGAAGTCGATAGCTTGAAAATTAATAGCAAAATAGCATTAAAACGTTTCCCATGCCGGCTTGAGAAATTTTCCCACGCTCAGTGAAATTTTCTCGCCCACTAATTTAATTGCAGTACAGTGACTTGTTACGTAGTTCCGAGATCAACATTTTAAAAAATGACCAAGTATATTGCTTGTAATATTTCCGTTATATGCATTTATCCGAAGTCTAGTGTCATCACTCAGTACCGTATTAGACATCGTGCGAAACGGACAGTTTACTCGAACATTGTATCATAATTAATGCAACCAACGCAGTTACATTTTCGAAGAGCTATTAATGGCCGATAAGAATGAAAAAGTAACAACGTCTGAGCGCAGTACGAAGACTATAAATGTAAGAAAAAGACTGAAATTGAAAATTAAATTAGATGTTTTGAAGTGAATCGATTCCGGTCAAAGACAAGCGGATGTGTGCCATAATTTAGGACTTGCAAGTTTAACTGTAAGAACAATTATAAAAAAAAAATAAAGAATTAATTTTAGCAGCGGGAAAGATAGCTGTTCCACTGCAAGCAACTAGGGCAGGGCCGGCTATTAGGATTGAAATGAAAGACTTTAACTAATTTCATTGAAGATAATATCCAATGCAGAATTCAGTTAAGTTAAATATTATTAAAAAAAAGAGAGAGAGAGAGAGATTAGCCAATATGATGATCTGAAGAAAACTCACCTAAAAAAAAAAAAAAAAATGTGGAACCGTTTAAAACTAGTAAGGGCTGGTTGAATAGATTTAAAATCCAGGGAGAAGCTGCAAGTGCAGATCAAGGAGCCGAAACTTTCAAAAAAGAAGTTGTTAAAATTATTGAAGAGGGAGTATTGCGTGTTATACTTCTCAGCAAGTTTTTAACATAGATGAAGCAGGACTTTTGTGGAAACAAATGCCTAAAAGAAGTTTCATATTGAAAGAAGAAAAAAAACATGCCAGGTTTCAAAGCGGCGAAGGATTGGTTGACTTTACTGTTGGGTGGTAATGCTGCAGGGGATTTAAAATTAATACCCTTTTTGTTTATTTGGAAGAGGGCCAAAGTTCAATCCACAATCGACACATTTTTCTTGATTAAATTCATGATTTTAATTGGAATTTTAAGTTTAATTTTGATACATAAGTAGTTACCACATAATTATATACGTATGTAATGCGGAATATTTTATATGTACAAATATTTGAATATTAAATATTTTGACTGACATTCGTGCATCTGTTCACTACCGTTTATTATTGATTAGGAAATATCCTATGGCACCAACCACAACTCACAAATACATATGTTACCTTATGGGAATGCGGCGCTCGCTTAGCGGGGATTCACTTAGCACTCTGTTTTTACGGAACGAATTATCAGCGTTAAGCGGGGGTCACCTGTATACTGCAGGCTTTATGAGGAATGAGATATAATCCTCATCTATACCTGCCCCGTCTCCAGCAGATGCCTCTCCCTCTTTCTGAGTGTTCTTTCAACGTCTTATGCTGCAGCCAAGTCACCACAAATCCAGATTAACATATCTTGCTAGTCCCCTATACAGAGTACAGACAAGTAATTAGCAGTACATTATACTCTCTCAGTGACAACAATCTTGGCATGGGCAGGTAAAGAAAAAGATGTATCATATAAAGCCTGTAATCCAACACTGTGCAGGAACCATAGAGAGGAATTTGTTCTAGCTCGCCTCCCCATATGCTATTGCCCACACTTTGCCACAAGGAGGCATGTCAGGCGCCCAGTAGATTATTTAAGTACTCTGGCAGGCCCTGCCACCTATTTACCGAGGATTTCAGTGGCAAGACCTATATATATAAAAAAAAGCAAAAAAAGGGAGGTGAACACTAGAATTTGATAGGGGTGTACTCGGTCGATTTAGTAAGAGTGGGGGGGATGACTGGAGACTGGGGGAAAACAGGTAGAAGGATGAGGATGATATAGTAGGCATCCCCAAAGAGATCACTGGGGACGAGCCCCACCAAGCAAAGTATGGGGGGGGCAGGGATGGAAGGAGACAGTGACCCATCTCCTTCCTCCCCTGCCTGGGGATGGGGTTTTAAAGGGAACTGGGTGAGTGTACCCAGTTCAGATTGCTAAATGGTGTTGGCAGCAAAGCTGCAGTACGTCTTCGTTGGTGATGGTTGTGAGGTCTGTGTCTTGTCGAATCCGGTAGGAAGGTCAAGCTGCCCATCCTGCTCTGCGGGGTGGTATATGTTAGCTGGCATTTGGGTTTTTTTTTTTTTTTTTTTCTCACTCACTCATTCATCTCTTTCTCATACACCAGAAGGGGATGCAATGGTGTGTAATGTAATTTAAATACTAATGCTTAATAATTAAGCTAAATAAGAAGGAATATAAAAGATTAAAACTACAGTTAGTGTGTACTTAACTGTAACATTTATGGTTTGTGTTCTTTTTCTCACACACACTCTCGTTCATTCCTCTGGCTTTCCTTTCATTTGTTTGACTGTTGCTTTCTGCACTGAACTCTCTGGTCACCTCAACTTACTGTTATTCTTCAGTTGTGGTGCAGGCCAAGGGATAATATAGTGATATTGTTTGTGTTGTTAGTAAAAAGGGCTGAGAAGTGGCAACTGAAGCTTAACATTGACAGATGCAAAGTACTGCATATGGGTAGCAATAATCGAAGAGAAACGTACCAACTGTGTAGTACTACACTCAGGGAAGTGGAAAGTCAAAAAGACCTGGGGGTAATTGGCAGTCAAATATGAAGTTCATTGAGCAGTACAGACGGGCTGTCAGGGCAAGTCATGGAGTCTTATTAATAATGCATAGGAATTTTTCTAGCAGGAACAGGGAGGTGATTATCGCATTATACAAGGCAGTGGTCAGGCCACACTTAGAATACTGTTTACAGGTCTGGAGGTCTCATTTTAGGAAGGATATAGAGTTGCTAGAACAAGTACAAAGAAGGGCAACAATGTCGATGAGGGGAACAAAGGGTTGCTCTTACCAAGGAAGGCTTAAGTTTTACAAATTGTAGTGCCTGGAGAGTAGGTGCCTGTGAGGTGATCTGATTGAGGTGTATAAGGCCTTGAATGGGTTGAGCAAGCTGAATGCTGATGGGATTCTTTCTCGTGCTCAGATTAAGAAACTGAGGGGGGCGCAGTTTGAAATTGAGGAAAGACAGTTGTAGAATAGTTGTGCGGAAATTTGCTTTTAGCCAATGGTTAGTTGATTTGTGGAACAGACTTCCATCTTTTGTTGTGGAAGTTAATAGCCTAAATAAATTTAAGGCTGAGCTGGACAGGCATTTGAAACAAATGGAGGGATGAAATGGGAGGATTTTTTTTGGCTGATGCTGCATAAGCTTGCTTTCTTGCATCATATGCCTCTATTAATGCCAATTCTAAATGTTTGTTAGTATATAAAAAGAAGTGCAAGTTTATTATTAACTTTGTATTCTTTCAGCTAATTACATTTGCTCTTCCACTCATTCCCATTCACCTTAACACTCATTCACTCTCTTTCCATCATGCTGGGTCACTCTTTCTTTCACCAAAACTGACATTTATTCTTCTTCCATAATTACTAATTCACTCTTTCACTCAGTGACCAACCTATTCATTCTGCATTGCATCCCCTTGCTGCCAGCTTACTGATATTTTTTAGCTAATCTGTTTCCCTGGCTGCCTGTACATCTCCTTCCCCCACATGGTTACTTATTTGGTATGGAGCCCCAGGTTCCTACACATGGCAGGGTAGTCCTGGGGGGGTGGATAGCCAGGTCAATCTGGTTTTGTCATGTTAGGGTGCAGAATACTGCTGTCCTGACAGTTATTAGGTCATCGTCTGAGTGTGGTGGGAGACGTGAACAATCTTAACTATTGATTATTGTTTAATTGCTGGGAGGCTGAATTGCCATTCTTTGGATAGTTCTTTGTATTTCGAATACTTTGTGTGAAGGTTGTAAAGGCTTTATAATTTTCCTCTTCTATAATGAATAGATATTCTTCTCTTGGAAGAGGACCAATCTGTGCTATTAGCTGTATTCTGGGGATGTCATAAATTATACATTCATATAGAAGTCTTCATTCTCACCACCGGTGCAATTTGGGTCATCAGTCAGCCCTAAGCAGGTTATTTTTGCCTTTAGGGAGCCGTTAACTATCAATATAAATGTTGTGAAAAGTCCCAGGGCATACCACTCAGACGGCTTTGGGCTGACTATTGCCACCCATGGCAGAAACCTTTTGGTAACTAGACCTCTGGTTTCCTTTTTCTCATTTTGTTTGCCATAGCTCACGGTGCTTTGTGGCTATTCTTTTTCTTTCGGTATTGAAGGTGTATGTAGGTTCAAGGGCATATCCCCAGAAATTCTGTGGGTATGCCCTTTTTAAGTCTATAATACAGGCCTCTTTTGGCTTCTTCCTGTTAAAGTGGGAGAGCTCTGGCCAGCAACTGTAGTGCAGGTGTGCTCACTGTGCGACATGCTCTGCTATTTTCCTTTGTATTGATTCTAATTTATTCCTGTTTCTTACTATGGCCGAGCTGGTGAACTACGCACCGTATCCATAGGTGATAACAGGCAGGAACATTGCATGGTATATGATTGCCAGGGTCTTTCTTTTGAGACCCCAGTCTGATCGACTGATCCTGCAAATCATACCTGCATAATTTCTCACTTTCTTTGATCAAGTAGATCAAATGGGGATAAAAAAGTTAATTTAATTCATAAAGTTAGTTCATTAGCTCACAGAAATCTTAACTGATATCTCTTATATGACCTGGTTTTGGCTTTATAGCTGTGGTTTGTAATGTGCCAATAAAACACAAACCAACCAACCTCAACATGAATTTAAATCTTTGTTTGAGTCATGTGACATAAATGACCTGGATGTTTGCTTTTGACTCCACCTAGCCGCTGTAAGCATGGATCCAGTCCAATCATGTGTAAGGTTTATTTTCTTAATTTTTTCTGAAATCTATTATAAGTGTTTATAGGCTTAACCTTTTTTTGAATTTGTTAAATGTTTTAATCAAATGAATATATAATATGTTTGTGGTCATTTTCTCTAACATGAATATATGAAAAAGAAATGTAATAATACATTTGTTATTATTATGTGTTTGGTAATATATTTGAATATATGCTTTCAATGTATACCATTTTATGAATTTTTGTTAATTACAGTGATTTCCAGGAATGCAACACATGGATATAACAAGTAGCTATACACTGGTGTTCAAAGAAAGTGGATCACCTTGGAATTTCACATTTGTAACCCTTTTTTGCAATGGTATGTTACATTAATGACTACCATCACAAATAGAAATATAAACAAAAGATATTTATTAATAGTTAAGGCAAAGCTAAGTAATATTTGACAGGTGCTCTCAAAATATTTCAAAATGAGCATTTGCAACCTTTATACAGCAGTTTTGGTAAATACGACAATTATGGCTGAAATGTTATCAGAAGCCCTCAATTTGCTTCAGTTTATCATTTTAAATGGAAAACAAAATGAAACGTTTGCCAGGTGCAAACTAATATTTAATTGAACTGCCTCTGGCCCTGATGACAGCATCACATTTTCAAGGCATTGACAAGATCAATTTCTGAAGATAATCAACTGATAGTTCGTGGTTCCAAACATCAATTATGGCTTCCTGAAGTTCACGAAGGGGCTTAGGTTTCTATCTGACAACTGCAGATTCCACATGATGCCAACAGTTCTGTATAGGATTCGGGTCCGGGCTGTTTCCTGGCCAACTAAAAGTTGCTATGGACCATTCTTCCAACCATTTTTTCACCTGTTACAAATGTAAACACATTATTGTTGAATCTCCAATGCATAAATGAAGCTAAAGTAACTACAGAAGTGCCTACTTACACTTTTCGCACTATGACAAGGAGCAGAGTTGTCCTGAAAGATGCAATTACTTGGCAGGTTGAAATGGTCTCTAATGGTTGGCAGCAATTTTCCTTCCAATATAGCCACGTATTCATTGGCATTTACGGAACCTTTTATAAACTGCAGGTGATATGAAATGCACTCCCATTTCATTTGTCTGGTAGGGAATTTCACTGTAGACACCATACAGTCTGGATGGTATTCTTCACCACGTCTACGGCGAATCATTTGTCTCCCATCAGAGCCATGCAGGTTGAATTTCTTCTCATCCAAGAAAATAACTGACTTCCACTGCTCGGGGGTCCATATGACATGCTCCTTACACCAAATCAATCGGACATTTTTCATTTTTTGTGTGAGGAGGGCTTCTTCTTAGGACGACGGGCTACACATCCCTTTTTGAAGAGGCGTATTCTGACTGCTACTGCACTTGCTACTATTCCTGTATGTTCTTCCCATTCTCTTTTCAGCTCAGATGAAGAAGATTTATGGTTTTTAAGGCATAAGCGCTTCAAAATGCACTCCTGTTTTTTTTGTAGAGACTTGTTTGTGTCTGGTTTCTTTATTCCCATCAGCAGAACCAGTATTCTTGAGTTTGGAAATAAATCTACTCACTGTAAACTGATTACAAGACACTGTATAAGCTGACCGGGCTAGCCAGGTGGGTAAAGTGCCTGCCTGGCAACCCAAAGGTCATGGGTTCAAATCCCGCCTCGGGCTTGGATCAGAGTAAAATGCAAAAACTTTGGGAAGTGCATTATGGCCACAGAAGCCGATGCGCCAACAACTAAAAAAAAAAAAAAAAAACCACTCTATAAGCAATATGACAAGAAGAACATCCTTCCTCATGTAAAGTAACAATAGCACTCTTTCTTCGTTGCATCAACTGCACGTGACTAGCCATCCTGACACAAGCAAGGAATGACTTCAATTCTTGCAGAGCATGCCTATATAGCTAAAAGCTATATAAGCACACTCTGCAAGAGTTGTGCTGATGCAGTATTACATCATCACCTATGCATGTCAATCTTATCTGATGAAATTTGTAAGAAATATTGCCATATACACTTACATTATTCGGATGGACGACAATTACAGTTTTAAAGGGTGATGCACTTTCTTTGAACACCAGTGTATATACTAGATGTATAGGAAGTACAAGGTTGTTAAAATTAAAGTATTACTATGTAGAAGGCTCTGGAGCGATTCTAAGACTCGTACTGAAGAGAAATTTGGACAAGTACAATAAAGAATGCACTCGCCATTTATTGGGGGAAAAAAATTAGTTACAAAATTTGTCACTATATGGTGCTGTGCAATACAAATCACTTGAACAGTGCTACATTTGTTCAATGTGTCCATTTTGGTCAACAACAGTTTCCATTTGAAGAACATCATTTTCTACAGCAGAAGGTTATATGTTAACTGGAACAGGCAGCACATGACGTCTAATGCTGTCCTTCAGATCTGCCAGAGTTTGACATCCTTTCCTGTACACCTAGTTCTTCAAAAAACTCCACAACCAG
Source organism: Mastigoproctus giganteus (assembly GCF_048544385.1). Classification (NCBI taxonomy): domain Eukaryota; kingdom Metazoa; phylum Arthropoda; class Arachnida; order Uropygi; family Thelyphonidae; genus Mastigoproctus; species Mastigoproctus giganteus. The sequence goes on from NC_143587.1 coordinate 144,319,652, forward strand.
AAGTCGCATGGGTGAGGTCCGATGTTTGGGGTGGCCAAGATGTCTGCAAATAACAGCTGATGACCCGTTCATCTGTAAAGTGTTGCCTTAGCAATCTTTGGACACAACGGTGGATGTGGGGTGACGCACCATCTTGCATAAATATGGTATCCTGAAGTCACTCACATTGTTGCAGCTCTGGTATTGCAAAATTTGCCAACATTTCATAATATTGCTGTCCAATGACGGAACGGGTGCAGGGTCCAGTCGGTTGTACATGTTCAAAAAAATATGGCCCAATCATGAATTTGACCATAAATCCACATCACTTTTGGAGAATGCAGTGCAACTTCTTGGATAACTGGAGGGTTTTCTGTTGCCCAAATGCGACCATTATGTGTATTCACTTGTCTATTTAAGCAGAAGTGGGCTTCATCACTCCAAAGGATGTTCCATGGCCAAGTGATATCCACTCTCATTTGGGCCAAAAACTGAAGTGCATATGTGAAACGAATATCTGCATCGCCATGCTTTAGCTGCTGTAGCATGTGCATCTTGTAAGGATAGTACCGCAACACCTGACGCATTACTAGCCTTACAGTGGAATACAGCATGTCCACTTCACGAGAAACAGCTGGCACACTTGCACTACCACATGAATGACTTGATAAATCCATGACAGCCATAGCCACATCTTCAACACGACAGGACTCCACTCGTTTTTGACCTCTTTGAACACCAAGATGTCTTGTTGCTTCAAATTTCGCAATCATTTTGTGGACAGCACAAACAGTCATAGGTCACATCCACACCTTATACGCTTCTGACGCCAGAATTCTCTGATAGCTGCAGCTGCATTGTTGCTGTTCTGATAGTACAGCTTCACTAATGCATTTGCCTGCAACCCTTTTGGCATTGCTGCTGTAGTGCAGGCAAACATCTACTGTAATATTTTGAGAAGACTGCTCTGCTTTTTTACAGTACAGTAGAGCTAAGTAGTGGCGCTCTGGCAATAACTTACGATTATACAAATAGTGTAAGTTATTTACATAATTGTAACTAAGATAGTTATAGTGCCATACAGTAACTTCCCCCCCCCCCAATAAATGCGAGCGCATTCTTTATTGTACGTTTTGTCCGAATTTCTCTTCAGTATGAGCCTTAGAACTCGCTCCAGATTCCTCTACATAAGGATACTTTAATTTTAACAACCCTGTATATGTATAGATGTTAAAAAGTTGTGTAAATATGTCCTCTATTTTTATAATTCTGGTTAAAAAATATACATATATATGTTTTTCTTTATATTTAGTGATGTCTTATCCTGCAGAAGGTTTAGAATCTGCATATAGAAATCATGTAGAAGATGTTAGAGGTTTGCTTGATACCCGACATCGGAATCATTATTCTGTGTATAATGTTTCTGAAAGAGCATACACATCTGAGAAATTTAATGCCAGGGTTACTGAAGCTGGCTGGTCAGCAAAACGGGCACCTTCACTTGATACTCTTATATCACTGTGTCGAAGTATGTACTTATGGTTGAAACAAGATCCAAAAAATGTGTGTATAATTCACTGTATGGTAAGTTCTCTGTTAATATATAAATTTTTCATTCATTTATTTATGTTATTAAAAGCATATATACTTTTTCTTTAAGTAGACAAGAAAATTGCTATTTGTGTAACTAACTGTGCTTCTTTTTTTTTCTGCTGGAATATGCTGCAGCATTTCACACCCTTTTCTGGGGAGGGGAGCACAACTAACTGGTGCAAAAGAAAATAATTTTATAAAACATGGTAATGTATAATACGAAGTATAATCCCAAAATGTTACATAATTCTCCTGCATCTTATGGACTGAAGGGATCTTATGTACTAGGTGAATAGTGATTTCTTTTGCCATGAGTAGAGTTAGAGATATCAAAGTACTATCAAATTTAAATTATTTCTGTTTTTGTATCTTCATGGCAATTGGGGCTTTTTCATGTGTAACAAGTGTGAAAGAAGGAAAAATGGTCAAAAAGCAGAATGAATGGTCGCTGTAGTCATTGGACATCTCAATTAACAAACCCTTTAAAGTATTTATGTGCATAGAGTGAACCAAATGGATGGAGTCACCAAATCATGATTTGATACCAATAAGATGAATTGCTGTATTGATGCTCCATTTCCTGTTAAGTAGATGAGACATGTTTTATGACATCCCCATTTTATTAATCAAACTTGATGTATTTTACTAACTGGGATTTGTGAAAAAACAGGTTTGATTTTATAGGACATAAGCAACTTTTGTGCAATTTCACCAGTGTTCACAGCCGACCGGGCTAGCCGAGTGGGTAAAGTACCTGCCAGGCAACCCAAAGGTCGCGGGTTCGATTCCCGCCTCGGGCTTGGATCAAAGTACTGCAAAAAACCTTGGGAGGTGCAATATGGCCACAGAAGCCGATGCGCCAACAACTACCAAATCAATCAATCAATCAACCAGTGTTCACAGGCTGGTTGCATGTTGTGTGGGTTGAAAAAATTTAAAATAATTCACAGGGGAACCCAACTACCTCTGCTTGAGATTGGCTGACTGCACCCCCAAAGTCTCCTGATACCAATTATTCCATGGTCAAGCGATCCTAGTGCATTCTAAAAAGCATCTTGTTATCTAGAAATATTTCTTCTGTTTAGTTTAAATGCTGATGTAGTTACGTTACATCAAAATCAAAAAGCTTCTCCCTTATAAAGAAGGGTTTCTGTTTTCGTAAAGGTGACTGCAGTGGTCTCAGACAGTTTATAAATTCTATACAGTGGGACCAACTGTAATCAAGTCACAAAGGAAGTTAGGCAAGCGAAGGCAGATTACAAGGAATCCTTGGCAAAGGATGCAAAGAAAAACAGCAAGGACTTCTTTACTTATGTAAATTCTAAAAGGAAGGGGACAGATCAGATTGGTTCACTTGATATCAATGGTTCGACTGTTGATGATCCTGCTCAGAAAGCTGACAAAGTGAATGAGTATTTTGCATCTACCTTCACACATGAGGAATTCTGTGGGGAAGTAGAGGCCAGAAGTTTCCCCAGCTCTAACAGGGAGCTAAATGAATTTGTATAAGTGAGAGTAAAGTGGAGGAGAAATTATTGAAGTTAAACGTTGAGAGGCACCTTAGGTGGATGGAATCTATCCAGTTATATTAAAGGAGGCAGCATAGGAAGTAAACAAACACTTAGCTGTAATTATGAGAGCATCCTTGGACTCGGGAGGTCCCCACGGACTGGAGAAGTGCAAATGTATCCCTAATTCACAAAGGGGGATCTAAGAGTGACACAAGTAACTACAAACCTGTTAGTTAAACTTCTGTTCCAGGGAAAATAATCGAATAACTGAAATAAACATTGCAGGATCATCTAGACAAGACTGCAGTTATAGCTCAGACACAGCATGGATTTGTTAAGGGGAAAGTCTTGTCTGATTAATTTGATTAAATACTATGATGCGGTCACGGAGGAACTGGATGCAGAAAATGGTTTTAATATCATATACAGTCAGTTCTACTATAATGCACATTTTTGCAACCCGAATTTGCTCAAACGCGACTGATATATTAGGGAACAACGTGATTTTCGCATTGGCTCATGCATGATTTCATTTGCGAGTAACACCAGGTGAACACAAAACCTCGGCATCAAGCTGAATGTAGTGACTTGCACTGCAATACATACATTTACGAAACTTAAAAAATGTCAAATGTGTAAGTGCTGCATTTCCCAGTTACTGTAGTTGTATTGGTTGCAGATATACTGTTGTCATTCACTATATTCACAAGATAATAACTGATAATTGTAGGCCAACTCATGTTTTCAGGAGCTCACATTTTTCTGTTCGAACAGAAATGTCGTGAGGCGGGATAGCATGAGCAGAGGAGCACATTTCTGGAGATCACTACCATAAAACAATTTGCAGTTCCCAGTTTATTGGGTTTTTTCAGTTAGTGCAATCTAATTATAAATGGATAGTAAACTCAGTCTTACTGCACTTGCGATAATACTGATATCTGGAATTCCGTGGCTTTTTACGTTATTTTGGTGAAATCTTCAATCTTATAAAAAACATAAATACATTTTCAGAATATTCTCTTCATTCCTATTTTTTAAATTTTGTAAACTTGTCTCACTTGTGCAATTTCTGTCTTGTGTTTGTAGTTACTAATTGCTTATCTTTTTTATTCTTTTAAATTTTACAATCCACAAAAAAAAGATAATGTCGGTGAACAGAAATATCAAGCAAACTTCATATCTTGTCAAGGTAAAGTGCTGTATTTACTGTAACATTCAGTTATTTATTAAAAATTTAAGATGTTTAAACCTGTTTTAGCAATTTTATTGTGTTTTTAACTTTTTGTAGTGTTTTACTTACCAGACTGAACTTTTTTTTTTTTTTTTTTTTTTTTTTTTTTGAGTGCTCTGCTCCAACCCAATTTTTTCCATAAGCCCTGTTGTTTTTAATGTGAGAAATACTATAATGCAGAGATTTTTAAGAACACATATACCGTGTTATAGCAGAACTGACTGTACTTGGATTTCAAGAAAGCTTTTGATGCTGTTGCACCTGGAAGACTGCTGTACAAATTGGAGCAGTATGGCATTAAGGGCGAGTTGCTGCAATGGATAAAGATATGGTCGAGTAGGAGAAGACAGAGTGGTAATCAGTTACCACTCTGTCAGTTACTTGTGTCCTTAAACACCAATAAGGCATCATTCCTATATGCTGGCAATCCCAAAACCAGTTAAAGACCATTGTGCTCCTCACAACCAAGACCGGTTTCTCTTATGAGCTGTCTCAGCAAAACCCTTCAAAAAAATGGCATACCGTTGTCACAATAGCTATGTTTAGTCCTGAAATCTGATTAACAACAATGAATATATATTCTGAAAAAATCGATCATCATTGGATCTCATGATTAAAGCTGAAACAAGCATTGGGGTTGCATTCATTAAAAATTAACATCTTGTCATGATTTGTCTTGATGTTGAGAAAGCCTTTGACATTACATGTCATTTTGGCATCTTAAAGGATCTATATTCTCTTGGCTTGAGAGGCCATTTACCTTATTTCATCCAAAATTTCCTTCAACACATCCTTTCAAGTTCATTATTGGCAAGACATATCTAAAAACTTTGTTCTAGAAGAAGGAATCTCACAATGCTCTGTTTTCCCATTGCTGCTTTATTTGCAATTAGAATGAGACATATAACCAAATAATTCCAGAAAAGATTTATACTTTTATGCTGGTGAATTCACAATCTTCTGTCGTTCTCTAAACATGAACTACATTAAGTGACAACTACACATCTTACTAAATTGCATTAAACTGCGGATGACACAAAATGGTTATGAAATATTCAGCCAGAAATCTACTGCTGTTAATAACTGTACCGGATATAAGATACATCCTGAACTTCGCTTGGATAGCCATCTTCTTGAAATAGTGAATAATATTCGTCTTCTAGGTTTAACATATTCATGTCTTCGTGTTTGCCATAAAACAGCCCATTATTCTTTGCATGCTCTTTTTATATTGGTTTTGTAATCAGTGAACAGTACTAGAAAATTCGTTGTGGCTGTGCTCAATGGAAGTTTGGCAGCATAATAATAATAATTTATTTATCCCTATTTTATGTTACACTTTTTTGGGAGATAACAGCAAAAAGGGAGGGAGAACACATAAGCCAATGGCTTTTTAGGGGGTGTTTCCCTTAAAAAATTATGAATATACAAATATACAATTGAAAAATGTACAGTTCTGAAATTGTAAGGTAATGTTCAACAGGAAAGACATAAATAAATTGGAGTTTTTTGTACATTTCTTTACAGAAGACTTCAAAAAGCATCACTACTTATAACGTCATTGTGAACATTTTTACAATTAAATGAGGAGAGAAAAGAAAAATGATGAGATACATGCACAGAAATTTACAAACTATTTGCCAGCTGCTTCCTTTAACATTTGTACATTATTTCCATGTTGGTGTTTTTAAAATCCAGGAGTTGAGTGGAAGGTAAATTGAATCAGACATCTCTGGTGATGTGTTCAATTAGTAGTTTCTTGAATTGATTTAGTGAAGTGGCATTTTTGATTTTTTCAGGAAGTTTGTTCCAGGTTTTAGCACCTCTGTATTTTATACTTTTCTGACTTATGGCTTTTCTGAAAAGCGGAATCTTCAGGTTGGCTTCATTTCTTAGATTGATGATATTTCTTCTTCGTCTGTGGTTATGAAAAAGGATCTGAAGAGAGAGGGAAAGTCTGCTGTCTTCATAGTATTGTAAACAAGGATCGCCTCGGCTTTCTGGAATAGCTGGTAGATACTTAGGAGTCTCACTTCCTTGTATCTCGAACTAACCAATGCATTCCAGGGAAGGCCCAAAAGCATGATCTGTTGTTTCATCCCTTATTATTATACCCTCGGGGGCTCACATCTGGTGAGTATGGTCTTGTCACACCCATGGGCCCTGAGCTGGATATCATCATTCGTCTCTTTTTTGGTGATTCCTTTTGACTCTCTCTCTCTTAGGGTAACTCAGGAATTTTTTTTTTTTTTTTTGGCTGTTGCAGCATAAGCTTCAGGCTTCCTTGCACCATGTAGCTAATAATAATAACAATAAGAGAAGGGCAAGACCATCCAACCCTACCAACTGGAAGTGCTTCCTGCGCAATTGTGCCAGTAATCACCCAGGAAGGAAGAAAACACCAACACATAAAGTGGAGCATCGAAATGAATATGTACATTATGCAAGCATACTACGAAATAACGAAGCTGGAGACCGATATGACAACTTATAGGGTGAGACTACATACCAAGTGGCTGAACGATTCACAGATATTAAGGTCAGCGAATAACGGACCAGAGAAGGACCATCGTCACAAAGAACCCGATAGCTCCTGTAATCTTAGAAAAAAATCAAGCAGGACGTGAGCGATCAACTATAAAGGATAAAGAATACGGAACCAGATGAGGAAGAACATACCACCACCACCGAACCAGAGGAGGAAGAGCAAGAAGAAATACAACCCACAGTAGCTGAAGTGGAAAGAGACCACCTCAGTCGGCAAATAATACCACATTACCTCAACAATAATGGTGCAACACTGGAGGCCATCCACACAGCCATGTATTGTGCTGCCGTAGCAGCTACTAGGATTAATGGAAGAGAAACGAGAGACCGGCAGCAGAAGAACCAAAAACAGAAGGAATTAAGGCCTGCCTGACTGAAAAATACCATCAGCGACTCAGAAGCCTGCTGAAAGCAAAGCTGAATGGAGGGAACACAGTTAAAGCCATAAACACCTATTCAGTCCCAGCGCTAACATACTCCTTCGTGGTCATAGATTGGACTAACACCGAGCTGGAGGATATCATGAGAAAGAGGACAATGATGACCAAGAGCCACCAACACCACCCGAAATCAGTCATGGAGAGACTGACAGTTGCCCGGAAAGGAGGAAGGAGCCTGATAGACCTCATTGAGCAACAGTAGACAGCAATTGCTAACCTGAAGGATTACTTCCAGAATCACACAACAGCACTCTGGAGCAATATGGCCTTAGTTGCTAATGCTCCAAAAAACCAAATAACAAACAAACAACAGCACTCCAGCAGGCGATAAGGAAGATAGACAAGTGGTATACCACACTCAACCTAAACTAGGAGTCCTCTCCCAACCAGACGGCACAAACGAAGCTAGAAAGATTGGCAGAAAAGACACACCATGGCAGACACTACAATGATCTCCATCAAGATCACATAGATAAAATTGCTTCCAATGCATGGCTCATGAGCGGGATGCTCTTGCCTGAGACTGAAGGATTCATGTTCGCCATCCAAGACCAGGTAATCAACACCGGAAACTATAGAAAATACATTGCTAAGGAGCCCGAAGTCAACGATACCACCTGGCCTCAGAAATGATCCAACACACCATGGGATGCAAGTTGATCACCCAGACTGAGTACACTCGTGGACACGATCAGGTAGCCAGGATAATACATCAGAAACTAGCAAGGAAATACTAGTTGGAAGACCCTACATAACAGCCTAGCAGCAATAGGTCTCCCAGTGAACACCTACAAGGAACTCCAGAAAGTTGTAATCCTGAACACCTGTAGGATAGTCAGAGAGTTGTACTTGGTCGCAATACCCATCACGAGGTGGAACCCCCAATCAGGGAGAAACAATAAGAGCAATAATAAATCTCATCAAATGAGAGCTGATTCTCCTCAGTAAGCATAGACAAATAGTTGTTTCTGTTGGATCCCAGGCCATACTGCAATATCAGGGAATGAAACCACAGATCATGCTGCTAAACATCCATTGAGCACATCCTCAATGAATTTTCTACTACTGTTCGCTAGTTATAAAACCAATATATGAAGAATGTGTAAAGAACGATGGTGCTCAATGAGCACCATCGTTCAATGAGCCTGATAGACCTCATTGAACGATGCTCAATGAGATCTATCAGGCTCATAAACACAAATATATGATAAACTCCGTGAAATTAAACCTGTACCACAATTATGGGCTTTCAGCTTCCATACAAACAGACAAGAAAAATAATCCTAGTCATGACCAAATAGGTCACACTCACTAACCCACCTATAACTTACTGTGTATACACTGCCAAATATCACTGATAGTAAAGCATATACTTCTGGAATGTGCCTTTTACAGGAATGCCTGACTATTCTTATTCAGCTCTCTCTCTCTCTCTCAGAATTGCAGGAAACTTTGTCGCTTGGCAGTACAATGGGTGAAAACTAAAATCTCACAGACTCTTGTCCGAAATAAATAAGATTATATGACTGCTTCTGACTGCTTATTGAAGATCCTTATATGTCATGTTGCCCTCAAAAAAAGACGTGTCATCTATATTCGCAAGATTATTTAATGTTTGGATTTATTTCTTCGCCTGGCAAAGAATCAGTATTGTTATGTCTCTTGTGTGAGAACACCTTTTGGAACGATACTATGAAACCATCAAACCACCAGCTGAAAAATATGCATCCTGGTGAAAAAGGGGATTTTGAATATTTCAATGCTTTAAAGATAAATTTATAAAATGTTCTACAATGGGTTTAAAATCATTCTTGAAACATTTAATTTCTAGAAATGCTGAAGGAGGATTGCAAGAGCAGGATATCCACACATAATTGGGGAGCAATTGATACTGCCATCAGTAGTATCAATTTAACATAATCAGTATAAAGAATTATAAGCTGTCATGAAAATGAATCCATATCCAGTATTAAAGTGCATTCCACAGAGTAACAATACAGCTCAATGTTGTATTGATGAAATGTTGAAGATATCCATAAACTGTGGTTTCTGAATTGCAGCAAACTAAATTTGCTGTGCAATTGGATGAGAGAACATTTGGAACTTCAAGCATCCTTATGATTTATGTGTGTTATTACAGCCAAAGAAAAAAAGGCAATGACATAATTTCTTTTTGCTGATGGATTAAATTGTATACAATAGGAGAAATGATTTTTTTTTTGTATTTTGAAAAATCCTGTATATTGTAGCAGCTACTTCTGATGGAGCAAAGAAATAGTCGACATATATAGAGAGGTTTTTTTTTTATATATATATATATGTATATAATCATTTTTGAAGAAAACGATGCCTGATGTTAAAACTGTACTTTGCGTTCTGCATGGGCAATATTTGGTTGCAAATATTGTCTGTTGTAAGAGTTTTCTAGTTTCAAAATACACAGACATTTTTTAGATATAATAATGAAATAGCACTTTCTAAAACATATTATTAATGCAACATTTATCACTTTTAAACTACTGTACTGCAGGCAGCAGAAGTTGGATTTTATTGATTGTCTAATCCTTAGAAGTAAATCAACATTAAATTATAATGACAGGACTTTCCTATCCTATTTCTTTCACATCAATGAATTAAATATTGCAGACAAGAATACAAGAAAATTCTTTTACCTTTATTACTGTTTTTGAATCATTCATTATGAATGTAATCCGTTAGGTATTGTATATTGTGTTAAGCATAAAGACGTGTATATAATGTGAAAAGTGTATGTAATAGAAACCTCTGTTTGCTTTCAAATAAAAAATAAGTATATTTTAACAACTTCTTATTAAAGTCAGAAAACATACTGATTTTTATTTGAAATATCATAGACATGAATAATAATCACATTATCCAAAATACATGTAGTGAGAATTTTTTAAATGATATAGCTCTTCCAATGTTTTAACCACTATATTTAAAGATTACTGTTTGCTAGCCTACATAAATTCTGATCTGTTCTTCTCTGTTTCATTCATGTCCTTTCCTTTGTTCATACAAGTGCTTCTGTGTAATTAATGCATAGAGCATCACAGCAGCAAGTGAAAATAGTTCTCCCATTGAATGTTAACCTGCCAAGCTTTTATGGTGCACTAAAAAGAATACTACTTGTAGCTGGAATGTTTTAATATTATTAGTTTCTAAAGAATATCCATAATCAGGTAATTGCTAATAATTCTTTTTTGTAACAGAGGTACTTCACTTCATTAGTCTCAATTTTTATTTAATTTTAGTCATTCTTAAAAGTAGTGTGTATATATATATATATATATATATATATTTTTTTTTTTTTTTTTTTGATTTAATGATATGTCTGAAACTGGACTGAATGATAGCAACATAACAGTTAAATGTAAGAATTAAATTCTGTACACTAGTGTATTTTATAATTTTATTTCAAAATGGGTGGGATCCTTCGGAGTTCATTGTGGGGTCCTTTATGCAACGGCTCATTCGTATATACATTTGAGTTCACTGGTTCATGCCTCTGTGACAGAATGTGATGTTTTTATATTCTCACCATCTTGTGAACTCCTCTGATCCTATGTGGCCTCTGGGCCTTGTGGAATATAAAAAGAAAACTTATTTATATCACTGTCTAAGTTTGCTGAATATGCAAAGGTGAGCAGGCTCTGCTACTCTAACAAGTCATGGATAAATTAGAAAGGTGTTAATAAAATTATTAACATTTATAAGTGCATGATACCGCATTTCGATAGCAGTATTCCTAGAATAATATATAATTTTACCAGTACAAACTAAAGGTAGTGGAGAATTAAAATTAATTGAGGGCTATATGATCATAATAGAGACAGGGCCATAAATTTAGGTATCAACTGCAGTTTATCCCCCTCTCTCGCTTAGGGTGGTAGAAAATGAAAAAGACCTGGGTGTGATTGTGCAGTCATATATGAAGTTTTCTGAGCAATGCAGACAGGCTGCCAGAGCAGGTAACAGGTTTTGTCAATGATATGAAGGAATTTTTGCTAGCAGTGGAAAGCAGGTGATTATCCCTTTGTATAAGGCAATGGTCAGGCCATGCCTTGAGTACTGCATACAGGTGTGGAGGCCTCATTTTAGGAAGGATGTAGATTTGCTTGTGCATGTGCAGAGAATGGCAACAAGATTGGTGAGTGGAACAAAGGGGTCCTCTTACCAAGGGAGGCTTAAGTTCTGCAAATTGCAGCGGCTTCAGACTAGGCACCTGCGAGGTGATTTGATTGAGGTGTATAAGGCCTTGAATGGGTTGAGCATGCTGGATTCTGATGGGATTCTTCCGCTTGCTCAGATTACAAACCTAAAGGGGCATAAATTCAAATTGAGGAATGACAGTTGTAGAATAGATGTGCAGAAATTTGCCTTTAGCCAGCGGGTGGTTAATTGCTGGAACAAACTTCCATGTGTCATTGTGGAATTTGATAGCTTAAATAAATTCAAGGAGGAACTGGACAAACTTTTAGAGGGAATGGTTGTGTGATTTTTTTTTTTTTTTGGCTGATGCTACATAAGCTCATACACTTGCTTTCTTGCATCACATGCCTCTATTGCTATTACTATTACTTGAAGTGGTTCTGTGCTTTAGAGGTCAAAAGTAAGAACTAAGAAAGGAAATCCACCTTTCTTTTATTTTCTTTTTTTTAGTCTTTATATTTATTACTAACCAACTCTACTAATTTAAACACCAAATACGGAAGATGCGGAAAGGTCAGGGAATGACCACCGCATATCCCGGAGCAATATGGCCTTAGTTGCTAATGCTCCTAAAAACCAAATAACAAACAAACAAACAACTAATTTAAACAACTGCATGGTCACTGGTGGTACCACTCCTGCCTCTATGTGGTGGCGCCGGTAACCCAGGGGATAAACCAACCCTCGGGGCTAAAAAGGAGCAGAGATAAAAACAAATCAATTTCCACGTTTAGAGCCCATGAGATCTGAACCAAATGACAATAATGACATCGACCATGACTTCTCTCTCTCTCTCTCTCTCTCTTTCTCTCTCTCTCTCGAAGAGAATGAAAAAAAGACACTGGCACCAGCATTCCTGATAATACATTCTCCATCAATGCAACCTGTGGGAAAGCTCTCCCCTTTCATCATTCAGATGCCTCGAACATGCTGCAAGTTCACCAAAAATACAAAATGCCTCCAGTCGGGAGATTTATTAATGAAGACCACCAATTCTCGACTCTGAACTATTATTACGTCTGACATTCTTGTGGGGAATCCCAGTTCAAATCACACCACAATACCACCCTCAGTTCTTTAAAGGGAGTGATCACTGAATGGGATTTATTGAACATTCCCGGAGATGAAATAGTCCAAGAATTTAAAAATCAAAAGTCACTCAGGCAAAAAGGATCATGATCTGAAAAGATGGCAGTTTAGTCCCCACTCAGAGTATAATTTTAACTTTCAGTTCTCCAAACCTACTAGCTTAAATCAAGGCAGGATATTTAAACTGTCACTTTCGGCCATATGTTCCGAACCCGCTAGGATGTTTTAAATTCTAGTAATTTGGCCATTCCCAGAGAGCATGTCATGGAGATGCAACATGTGCAAACTGTGGGTGTAAAACTCATACCCAAACAGAATGTAAGGCACCAACTCCACAATGTCCCCATTGCAAGGGCAACCGTCCGGCATACTCCAAAGACTGTGACCTCTGGAAGTTGGAAAAAAATACAAAAATATAAAATTGAAAATAAAAGTTTTCCTACCAAGAGGCAAGAAAACAAGTAAAATTAAGTATACCAAAATGCACTTATGCTTTTGCTACTGACACTCACCAATCAGTAGCATGTCAGACAGAGGTGTCCATCCATCCAGACACATCAGTCTCAGACTGGCCTCAATCAGTCCTCACGATCCAGCATCCATCTGCACCAAAGGTTGTAGACCAATGCAGCAATACACCACTGGCAATTCTATCCCAGAGACTTTCCTATTGTGAAGCAGTTGAGGGTGAAGCAATCAAACCTATCAAACAAGAACACAGATGATACCACTAACTCAGAAGATCTTGAAATACATGCAGATGTATTTCATATGGAAGAACTGAATGACTCAAGACGCTCACATTTTTCAAGAAAAGAAAAAAATTGAAACCCAACAGATATAAACAAGCCACTCACAAAAAGCAGGCAGACTCCTCTTCTGCTCACAAAACCAAATAATGGAACAAATCATACAGTGGAATTGCAGAGGTTTTCGCAGTTTTCTCAGTTTTCTATTGATGATATCTATGAATTAATTCACCAGTTTTCTATTGATGATATCTATGAACTAATTCACCAGTTTTCTATTGATGATATCTATGAATTAATTCACCAGTTTTCTATTGATGATATCTATGAACTAATTCACCAGTTTTCTATTGATGATATCTATGAACTAATTCACCAGTTTTCTATTGATGATATCTATGAACTAATTCACTGTTTAGAATCCTGCTGCCATATGCTTACAAGAAACGAATTTAACAACAAAAATATCTGTTTCTGTCAAAAATTATACTGTCTTCAGACAAGGTCTGATACTAATAGTCCCCATGGAGGAGTAGCCGTACTCGTGGACTCACGAGTCCCCTCCAGACGCATTCTATTGCAAACACAATTTGAAACGGTTGCCACACATGTAGTAATTGATATCATTCTGACACTGGTCTTAATTTATCTTACACCAAACCAATCGTGTACAGTTCAGCAACTGGTAAATGTTATTTTTCAGTTACCATCTCCTGTTTGTTTATTAGGAGATTTTAACACGTTGACTGCCTAGCTAGTTTTAAGAAAAAAAATCCCTCCCAGGGGCCAAAAAATATTTGGTAAATAATTTGATTAGTAATTCTAAAATAAATATTGTAATGTCAGTGTTATTCCGTTTTATTGTTTAAAATATCAAAAAAGAGTATTTTTTTGTGTTACATATATGTGGCTTAGTAGGTTACTTTTATTTCTTGAGAAGCTACATTGGCCATATACATGTGACGCTATTACAGCATACATATGAAGGTAGTTTGTGATTAGTTTATTGCATGCAAAGATGAGCAGGCACGCGCTGCAATAAAAGTAATCACGATAAAATAAACTCTCAAACGTTGCAATAAGTTTGTCAGTATTGTTAGAGATTTTGTGAAAACAAGTTCATTAGCACACTGTATTATCCCCGTTATTATTGTTGTGTTTCTTCGGAAGTCTGTAGAAGTGTGTTGTTAAAAAAAAAAAAAAAAATGTAAAAAGCAATGGCTAAAAGAAAATTACTAAAAGAAGAGGAACTGAGAGAAATTGCTGAAAATCTTAGAAGTAGTTCTGAAGATGAAAAAGAACATTTCGACTCTTGTGATTCTTGAAAAGATCCTGACCAGGATATTTCTTCAAATGAAGGAGATACTGAAATACTGGAAAAATTGAAGAAGTGCTTCAAGACTGGATGGCAGAAGAAAACACTCGTGAGCAATTTGGAGAGACTGAAGTGACTGAAACAAATGAAGTTATTGAATGGACTGAATACAAAGGATGCCAAAAAAGATTTGATTTTACAGGCAAATCAGGACTGCAAATAAAAACATTACCCATCTTCAGGTGTTTTCATTATTTTTTGATGAAGAAGTAATAAATCTTATTGTAACAGAAACAAACAGATATGCCGAACAGAAAATTCAGAGTCCCTGAGCTTCGAACTGAATTCTTCCAAGGGAGTGATCTCTGAATGGGATCTATTAAACGTTTTTGAGGAAGAAATTGTCAAGGAGCTAAAAGATCAAAATGTGTCTCATGCAAAACGTATCATGATCAGAAAAGACGGCAACTTAACTCCCACATGAAACATAATCTTGACTTTCAGTACTCCAAATCTACCGGGTTCTGTTAAAGCAGGTTACTTGAATTGCCGCATTAGGCCATATATCCCAAATCCACTCAGATGTTATAAATGTCAAAAGTTCAGCCATTCTCAGACTGCCATGGAAACACTATATGTCCGAACTTCAGCTGCAAAAATCACAGCAGAATGCAAAGCTCCAACACCACAGTGTCCTAATTGTAGTGGCAAACATCCAGCTTACTCCAAAGACCGTGAACTATGGAAGATAGAAAAAAAAATACAAAAATATAAAATTGAAAATAAAGTCTCTTATCAAGAAGCGAAAAAACTGATCAACTTAAGTATGCCAAAACGCACTTATGCTTCTACCATTCTCAGACACAAATCAGTGGCATGTCAATAGACCAAAGCAATAACACACCACTCACAATTTCAACCCAGAGATCTCCGCATTGTCGGGTAGCAGAAAATTTGCAAAGATCGTATTCTGCTTAGACGAAAGTATCATGCCTAACAAGCATGGATACAGATGATACTATCGGTCAAGAAGAACTGCTTGAAATACATGCAGAAGATGATATGGACGATAGCAATGAATCAGGACGTCCCACTTTTCCCCGAAAAGAAAAATCAAAACCAGACCGTCATAAACAATCAACTTATAAAAAGCAGTCAGGTACATCTTCCACGAACAAAACCAAATAATGGAACACATCATTCAATGGAATTGTAGAGGTTTTCGCAGCAACATCAATGATACCAATGAACTAATTCACTGCTTCAATCCTGTTGCCATGTGCCTACAGGAAACCAACTTGATGCCCCAAGTTTCCACTGCAGTCAAAAATTACACTATCTACAGACAAGATAGATCTGACACTAATAGTGCTCATGGAGGAGTAGCCATCCTGTTGGACCCAAAGAGTTCCCTCCAGATGCATTCTATTGCAAACCTCTTTAGAAGCTGTTGCCACACGCATAGAAATTGGAATCACCGTTACATTGGTCTCAATTTATCTTTCGCCTAATCGTCCATATTCTATTCAGGAAATCGAAGATCTTGTGTTGCAACTACCAGTTCCCTTCTGTCTACTAGGTGACTTTAATGCTCACCACCCATTATGTGGTTCTTCCAGCTTAGACAGGTGTGGAAAGCTTGTTGAAATGTTGATAGATGGACAGGATTTAACATTGTTGAATACTGGCTCTCCTACCTATGTTCATTTTCCTACCAGATCAGGCGCCTCCGTAGCCAGGTGGGCAGGAGCAGCAGTGCGTAGCACATGCTTCTTGATTAGACCGGGGTTCGAGCCCGTGACCACCAAATACGGAGGATGCAGAAAGGTTAGGGAGTGACCACCGCATATCCCCGGAGCAATATGGCCTTAGTTGCTAATGCTCCTAAAAAAAAAACCCAACAACAAACCTACTGGATCAACCTCCGCAATAGACCTTTCCATTTGCTCTCCAGTGCTCTATCCAAGTATCCAGTGGGTATCTCTTAACGACCCTCACAACAGCGATCATTTCCCAATAATATGCAAAGTTCAAACTTCCTGTTCATTACCAACAAAGACAGTCCAGTAAAATGGAAATTTCCAAAGGCTGACTCGATAAAATATAGCACGCTGGTCTCGTTCGACAACCATATCATACAGTCCTCTTCTATCAACCGTGTTACTGAACATATAACAAACCAAATTCTGACAGCTGCAACCACTGCAATTCCACAATACCAAGTCAGCAAAATGTGAAAATTATATTATTGGTGGAACGAAGAGTGCAACAATGCAAAAAAAGAGAAAAACAAAGCTTGGAATCAATTCCACAAACATCCAACCACTTCCAATCTTATTAATTATAAGCGACTTAGAGCAAGTGCCTGTTATATCAGACGGAAAGCAAAAAAAGAAGCTTGGATTAAATTCACTTCCTCAGTTAATAAAAATACAGACATCAGACTGATCTGGAATAAGATAAAATTGTTAAATGGCAAAATTCCTCCAACATCTACTCCACTAATTAACTGGAATGGACAGGAACTCTCTACTCCTGCAGAAATCGCAAATGCACTAGGATCTGTATTTTCTCAGTTGTCCTCCTCAACTGCTTATGACCAATCATTTCAAAAAACTAAAGGTGTAACAGAAAAATCAAAACTGAATTTCACTGACAGATGTGCTCTAACATATAATCAACCATTTACCATGGTTGAACTGCAGCATGGTCTTACCAACACAAGGAACAATGCTGCTGGCCCTGATGGGATATATTATATAATGCTCAAAAATTTAGATCCAAAGTCACACTCATCACTGCTGTTCTTCTTCAATCGAATATTCAATGAGCATACATACCCAAGCTCCTGGCATCCTTCCTACGATCTGGCTGTCCCAAAACCTGGTAAAGACTATTCTGTTCCTCAAAACTACAGACTAATTTCACTTACCAGCTGTCTGAGCAAAACCCTTGAAAAAATGATTCACCGCTGTCTGACTTGGTATCGTGAGTCCCAAAATTTAATCAATAACAATCAATTTGGATTCAGAAAAAATCGATCATCATTGGACCTTATGATTAAAAGTGAAGCAAACATCAGAAATGCATTCATCAAAAAGGAGCATCTCGTTATGGTCTGTCTGGATATTGAGAAAGCCTTTGACACCACATGGCGTTTCAGCATTTTAAAGGATCTACATTCTCTTGGCCTGAGAGGAAATTTGCCATATTTCATCCAAAATTTCTTAGAACAAAGATCCTTTCAAGTTCGTTATCGGGGAACTTTCTCTAAAAACTTTGTTCAGGAAGAAGGAGTCCCTCAACAGTCCGTTCTCAGCGCCACTCTTTTCGCAATTAGAATTAATCACTTAACTGAACTTATTCCGAAAACAGTCGACTCATATCTTTATGCCGATGATTTCACAATCTCCTGTCACTCTCAAAACATGAACTACATTGAGAAACAATTGCAGATATCAATAAATCAGATCCAGATTTGGATGACACATAACGGTTACAGACTATCCAGCCAGAAATCTACTGCCATTGATTTCTGTACCATACGTAAAATGCATCCTGATCCTGAACTCAAATTAGATAACCATCTTATTCCAATAGCAAATTGTATTCGTCTGCTTGGCTTAATTTTTGACAGTAAGTTAAACTATCAAAAACACATTGAACATCTCCGGACAGCTTGCCAAAAAAAAATGAACATACTCAGAGCCTTATCAGCAACAACCTGGGGAGCAGATCGCTACACCTTGCTTCACTTATATAGATCCATAATTAGATCTCGTCTGGACTATGGCGCACCTGTCTTTGATTCTGCTAGGGAAGTGTCTTATCTCATCTCAACCCTATTCAACATTTAGCTCTAAGAATAGCTCTAGGTGCATTCAGAACATCTCCAGTGCATAGTTTCTATTTAGAAGAAGCCTGCGAAGCTCCTCTAAACATCAGAAGAAAGATGTTATTACTGAACTACGCAAGAAAGATCCAAAGCCAGCCAACCCATCCTAATTGGTCAATAATGATCCGCCACTCACAACCTTTTATAGAAACAAACCACAAGCAACTAGGCCTGCAGGTATTAGGTTAGGTGTAAGGTGTATTTAGTGTCAGACGGCACCAGGGGTTTCCCCCATCTCCGTGTTGCTTTCATTGTGGGTGTACCAGTTCACTGGGAAATGCCAGAGATTTAAAAGTGTGTGGGCTTTGTATCTGTGTGATGTCGTGTACCGTTGTTCATCTGGTCGTTTAGCCGCTGGACCCCTGCTGAGGCCCAACGTTGCCCCACCTTCGCCCCGTGGAGGCAGACCAGGAACCCAGTAGTTTTAGTTTCACTCTGGCAGGTCCTGCCACCTAATTTCCTGAGATTTCAGAGGCTAGGACCTAAAAAAAAAAAAAAAAAAAAACGCGCGCGCTCTTTTATATGCACGTACGTACAGACAGAGACATATATCCATCATCGTCGGTTTGATGATCGTTAGGTGAGGGGGATAATGCTTGCATAATAAAAGCCGAAAGAATGGGCGAACGGGAATTTTGACATAATTAAGATTTTGTGTGTGGGACATTCGCTAGCATAAAGATAGAGTGGGTGGGAGACTGAAGGCTGGGGGAGTTAAGGCAGAAATATGGGGATGATAGAGTAGGCAACCCCAGAAGTCAGTGAGGCATGCCCATGCCTCACCAGGAGAAAGTAGGGGGCGCCAGGGGGACCGTCCCACCACCGGCGCAGGGGAGGGGGTGGAAAGGCACCAGGCAAGGGAGCCCGGTGAGCTGAAGAACAGATGTTCTTTGGTTATAATGGTAGTGGGTTGTGGGCTGCGGCCATTTGGTTTCTCCTCGTCCTCCTCCTCGTGAACAGTGCCTGTGCATAATCCGAGAAGGCTTGATACTCCTCCTTCGTGTCTAGGAGGTGATGTTCTTGTCCCTGTGGTAAGTAGTGGATTCTGGTGAGTAAAACACCACGTAGGTCTTCATAGAGCCTGCAGTCATACATTAGGTGCTGCCAGCTCTCCAGCCCCCCGCAAGTGCAAGTTGGATCAACCTGGATCCCAAGTAGAGACAGTTTGGCATTAATAGCTCCGTGTCCAGTTAAGAGGTACGTTGCTTGTAGACCTGGGGAGAACCAGTTGGGTGAGGTTGGGTAGTTTTGTTCAATATTGGGTAGAAATTTCTTTGTGATCTCTCCCTTTTGAGAGTTGCTCCACCTTTCCTGCCATGCCTGCTGCAGGTGAGTTTGTATCCGCTTCTTTTCCACATTTCTGTTGCTGGCTAGGTCAATAGTGAACCCCAGAAAAGTCTGTGGGGTGCCTTTGTCTAGGTAGTATAGTAGGCCACGTTGTATGATTTCTAGGTCCAGCGGGAAGTGCCTGCGAGCACTTGCAGGGCGTGGGTGCTCACCGTGCGGCAAGCGCGAGTGATAGTTAGGAGGATGGATCTGTGAATTTGGTCCGTGATACGTCTGTTTACTGCTGTTGTAGTTTTTTGAAACCATGCACCAGATGCGTAGGTGACGATCGGGGTGAAGATAGCTTTGTAGAACAGTTTGAGGACTCGCTTTTTCAAGCCCCATTCTTTACGCGTGACCCTGGCAACCATGGCTGCGTAGCGTCTTATTTTTTTACGGAGATATTTCAGATGGTCCTGAAATGACAGGTTTTGGTCCAATATCACGCCTAGGTATTTCAGTTGGTTGGAGAATTTGATTGTTTCCTGCCCAATTTTTATTTGCGGAGGCCGCCTAAGATCAAGGCGTCCCTTTAGTAGGATGGAGTTTGTTTTTGTGGAGGATATTTTGAGTTGATTTCGGTTTGCCCATTCTTGGAGAGTGGTCAGGGCCCGATTTGCGAGGACCTCTAACGCAGCTCTTGAGTTTGCCTGTATCGTCAGAATGAGGTCGTCCGTGAATGCCTGAGATTGTACTTCATTGAGATCGATGTTAAGAAAGGTGTCCAAGACAATATTCCACAGTAGTGGGCCAAGGACTGAACCTTGAGGGCAGCCCCGATGGACATGCCTGGAGAGTGTGCCATAGGGGGCGGTGACTTTGATGGTTCTGTTGCTTAGGTAACTTTTGATGGTGTTATAGAGGTTTTCCGGCATGTTGGCTTCGCGCAACCTCGCCAGGACGCTCGGCCACCAAAGTGAATCGAACGCCCCAGCGAAGTCGACGGCTATCACTAGGAAGTACTTTGTATTACATCTGTTTACCTTGGTCAGGAGGTGAGTTAAGGCATCCACGGCGGAGGTTCCCCGTCTGAAGCCGAATTGGTTTGCTGAGGCCAGGCCTGCCTCATCATAGTAATGTTGGATCCGTGTGTAAAGTAGTCGTTCAAATAGCTTACTGATAACTGTCAAAAGTGTAATGGGCCGATAGGAGTCTGGAAGGTGTGGTGGCTTTGTTGGATTCTTTAGGATAAGTTTAACGTTTGCCATCTTCCAGGAATTCGGGAAGATACCTTCTCTGAGACAGAGGTTATATAGGTTTAGTAGTAAGTTCGGAGCGTACTCTACCGTTTTTTTGATAATTTCGGGTTCTAGAAGGTCCGGTCCAGGGCATCTATTTCCCTTTATTAGGTCTGCTGCATTGCTGATCTCTTCCATGGTGAAAGGGTGCTCTTTTGTTGCCGTTTGATGAGTCTCGTTGGCTTGGCAAACTCGGCTCTGTTCTGTTGTCATTGTTTGTATCTCTGGATGAAAGGCAGCGTCAAGGATATTGTTGATGGTGTGTTCCCAAGTGATAGTCAAGTTTCCTTCAGGTGTTTTAGTGGCTTCAACTACTTCCCCTCTGGGAAGTTTGTTGGTGACGATCTTGTATACAAGTCCCCAAGGGTCCTTGTTTCCAGTGGTGGAGACCAGGCGCTCCCAGGATTGGTTTTTTCTTTCTCTAATTTGTGCTGTATAGGCGTTTCTCGCCTCTTTGTAGCTCTGTCGTAGGGTTTCAATTTCCGCCATCGGCCAGGAGCGTCTGGCTCACTGGAAGGCCTTTCTTCTTTCCTGTGCCTCCTTCCTGAGTCGCTGGAGGTTTTGATTCCACCAGGGCACTTTCCCTGGTGTTGGATTTTTCTTCCTGATGGCTGTGTCGCTGGCTTGTTTTATGATTTCAGTCGTTTTAATTTGGAGGATTCTTGGGTCCTCGATACGTTGGAGTTCTCTCTGTCGTTGTTGTATGCTATTCCGTAGGGTGGTCTGGAAGAGTTCCCAGTCTGCCTTTGCTATGGCATATCTATGGGCAGTTTTTCTGTTCACAGGTACTGTGGCCAGTGATTTGTTTAGACTGAACGTAATGGCGCGATGATCAGACGTTGTCCAGGCCTCACGGACGGTCCATTTTGAAATGTTGTTGGCAGCATTCCTAGTTGCCATGGTAACGTCTATAGTGGCCTCCCATAATGTGTTGCAGAATGTAGGCAGATTGTTGGGTAAGTTTAGTACAGTTAATGTTGAGGTTGCCAGGAACTCTTCCAACTTGGTCCCGTTTCTGGTACCCTGTCTATCTGGGGTATGGCTGTGCCACATTGGCGACCGGCAGTTAACGTCTGCTCCCACGATGATTTTTGCATTTGGGAGCATATCACTAGCCAGACTTAGGTACCTTACTGCGAAGTCGATGTCCTCACCCAGACGGCAGTAAAGGGCTATGACATAAAACGCGCCCAAGGCCGTAGTGAGTTGGGCACATGCGGCCCAAGATGTGCATAGCTGAGTGATTTTGGTCACCGTTATATCTGGGTTTCTTACCAAACTCGCTGCCCATGGGGTGTCAACCCCCGTTTGGACTACTTTGTATGTTATGGGATAGCCCCTGACAGCCTTCATATGTACATATGGTTCTTGTAATATTACTACATCAATGTTTTCTTCTTCCGCCTTCTTGCGGATTTGGTCGGCGACCGCCTTGGCTCTATGTGCATTTATCTGCATGAATTTAACCTCTGTGATGTTATATTTTTTAGGATGTGTTCCCATAGTTGAGTCTTGATTGGAATAAACTCTTTGCTTTCAGGTATGTAGGACATTGACCATCTCGATTGAATGCGCACTATCTAACTTTAAACTCTTGCAGTTTGCACAGGTTGGGTCGGTGTTTTTGTTTGGGCAGTCACGGAAGGCGTGACCTTTTGCCGAACAATGCCCGCACGTGGGAATTGTCTGGGTGCATGTGTGGGTTGTATGCCCAAATTTGCAGCACCTGTAGCATTTGGGCACAGTCACATGCTCCCGAAAGCGGTGACTGCCCCAGTTAACATAGATTCTGTTCTGGGTGCTTAAAGCCCTCCATGCCATGGGCGCGAGCTCGACAACCCAGTTTTGGCGGCTTCCGTCTCTTGACTTGGTTATGTACTTGGGCGTCACTAGGTCTTCCTTATTCCTGTCCGGAAATATGGCCTGTAGATTTCTTTGGAATAGCTCCTCTGATAGGTGATCTGGGGTAAGGTCTTTGGCCAGGTCATATATTACGATTGAAGGGCCTCGGTTTTTGGGCGCAGCAGCAGTTAGTCCTAGTTCAGGTATTTTCGGATTTTCTATTATTCTTTGTGCTTCCTCTCTTGTTTCCGTTTCTATCAGTAGTCCGACATTCCTTGTTTTCCTTACGGCCTTTATTCTTGTTGTCTTAAATTCTTCGTTTAGATTAGTCATTATTTGGGATTTGAGTTGTTCACTGGACTGGTTGTCGTGGGGTTTTGTTGGTCGTAGGACCACTAAGTGTGGTTGTTTAGGTAGGATCTTTCTTTCGGGTTCGGGTGCTTTGCCGGCCACTATCGAGTCACTTGCTGGTGTCCTCAGCGCTTGTGCATACGACGGAGCGCACTGTAGCATTTGTTTGTCTCCATCCATGTTTCGTGCTTCCAATATTGCCTCTGCCTTCTGTAGTTGGCCGAATGTGTTCATTAAGATGGCTTCAAGTTTATTCCATTGGTGTACGATTTCTGCTCGTAATACGGATGTTATTTTGCTGCAGTTTTCCTTCATCAGATTTTCTAAGGCCGTTCGCAGCAGTAATGTTTGCTCTGGAACGGTTCCCTTTGGTAGTGTTGGATCGAGTTTAGCATTTTCTGAAGGCTTGGGTTGGTCATCTGTCCCTCCTGGGTGTTCATGCTGATCCTTTATTTGGCTGGTGCTCCGGGTTTTCCGGTCAGATTTTGGTACTGTTCCATTTTTGTTTTTTCTTTTGGCAATTGGTCTATGATCCTCGGCCTCTTCCTGTTTCTCTTCAGTTTGGCTGAGGGTACCAATCTCAATGACTACCATGTCGTTTTCTTGCATTTTATTTGTTTTCCGGATAATCGGAATTGTCTGGTTTATCGAGGTGCTGCTGTTTTCCTACACAGGTCTCTTCGGGAGTCGCTGAACGATGCCTCACATGAGTCCGTACGTTAATTTGGAGAGGTATACTACTATGTGTGTGTTTTTCCTTCCCCCACCGAAACACATGGGGGGAAACAGCCGAGGGTAGAAATTCCCCTAGGATGATGGGAAATTTTTCCTTAGCGGTTTCTGAGGACGCTAAAGATGATGGTCAGATGAAAAGATCAAAAAAGTTGGGAAATGCACGAGAGAGAAGTTCCACTTCACCATGAAAGTTTATGGCAGAGAGGGGGGGGGAGGGCAGTCACTGAACGCATAGTTTGTAATTATAGGTTAACTCAGTCACAAGAAAGTTGGGGCTCTCGTTCAGCCCAGGGTACACACTATTTGGGGGATCCTTCCCCAGTCAAGGGCGAGATCCTAGCGCGGCAGCCGCATTATACCGGAGCACTTCTCTATTTTCCCTTCGCGAGCCACATGGTGACCATACAAAGTCTCGCAAACAAAGGAAAACGTATTTAATGGAACTAGCAGAAAACTGGAATATACAACTCAATAAAGTTCACCAAGAACCTATAGATCACGTTCTCCATGGTCTGTCATCATGCTGTGTTGTGACAATTATTTCCACCAATGGGGGAAACACTCTTTAACGGGTATTAACATCCAGCAGCTGCACATTTACAATGCTATCCCGACTTTGCGAAAATATATACTGACGGTTCACAGTCCGAGAATGGATCAGGTGCAGCAGTGGTATTCCATAACAATCTCACTTCTGTGTCACTCCCGACAGAATGCAGTAATTACACCACTGGATTATATGCCATAAAGCTTGCTCTGGAAAACATTTTCCATCTCTCAATCAAAAAGAGCATAATCTACGCAGGCTCGCAAAGTGCCCTATTAGCAATGCAAAAGATTTCCCCATCTACTCGTCCGTTACTACAGCCAATCAGATCAGAGTTGATCCGTCTCCGAGATCATCGGCAAAATGTTGTCTTCTGCTGGATCCCAGGCCATACTGGAATACCAAGAAAGACTTCGAATATGTGGGTTGCAGAGTTTGGAAACTAGACATCTTAGAGGAGATTTGATTGAGGTGTTTAAGGGTCTGAGAGGCATCAGTAAAATGAATGAGGTCGAAATTTTCAAGATTATAAATGATGCTAGAACCAGGGGACATAAATTCAAGTTATGGGGGAAATGTTTAGATTAGACTGCAGGAAGTTTTATTTTAGCCAGCGAGTTATAAATTACTGGAATAAGTTGCCTTCGTGGGTGGTAGAGGCCGATAGTTTGGGGAAATTCAAAGGTCATCTGGATAGTACTTTCGGGTAAGGGAAGTGCATAGGATTATAGGTTTAATTTCTCTTTTTTTTTTTTATTAATTATTATTATTATTATTTTTATTTATTTATTTTATTTATTTTTTTTTTTGTTTTTATCATTGGTTTGTTTATTTTTTTTTTTTTTTTTTTTTGGCTGGTGCAGCATGAGCCATAGGCTTTCTTGCACCATGAAGCCATTACTAATACTAATACCAGGAAACGAAATTGCAGATGATGCTGCCAAGCATCCATCCAGCACATCTCCAATGAATTTTCTGGTCCCGTTCAGTGATTACAAAATGCATATACAGAATATATGTAAGGAACGATGGCACTACAGTGGCAAACACATATTCATAACAAACTCCTTGAAATTAAACCTGTACCGCAATTATGGGCCTCCAATTTTTGCACAAACAGACAAGAAGAGGTTGTCCTGGCCAGAGCCGGAATAGGCCATACCCACTTGACCCATCTATTCCTGTTATCAGTTAATGACCCTCCACAGTGTTCACATTGCCACAGGCCACTCACAATAAAACACATACTCCTGGAATGCACTTTGTATAACAACTCCATCTAATTTCATTCACTTCTCTCTCAAACTTACAGGAATTATCACTTAGCCATATCATAGGCGAAAATTCAAACCTTACAGAATTTTTTTTCCTTTCTGAAACGAATAGGTTTAAATAACCGTTTCTAACTGCTTCCATAAAGACAATAAAATTAGTATTAACTACTATGATAGGTGCAATATGGCCTAAGTAGCCTTTGCACCAGAAAAATCCAAGAACAACAACAACCGGGTGCCAGGCGTTCCATGGCCAGGTGATTCTAGTGCGTCTCTGAAAGCATCTAAAAAGAGCATTTAAGCAAAGAGTTTCTATTTTTAGTTTTAAACACTGTTTTCTTGATTTCTATATCAGAGTAGTTCTCTTGCACTTCAAGAAGTAGGCAGAAACCCAGAAAGGAAAACCACCTTTCTGTTTCCTTTTCTATTAGTGCTAACTTACTAACTCAGCCGCTTGGTCACCTCGTAGCACTTCTTCTGCCTCCCTGTGGCATGGCCAGAAACCTGGGTGGTAAAGCAAACCCCCAGGGCAAAATGGAGCAAAATATGTATTACGACAACTATCCACCGATTCAGACAGCAAATTCAATGGATTTGCACCAACCCAATGATGACGCAACCAACAGAAACAAACTGAAGACAGACACTTCCAGAGTAGAACATCCAAATTTCCTGATTTTTGCATTCTTTAATGAATCAGGCTTTAGGCAATCTATCGCCATTTCTCATACAGAAGTGTCTGGAAAGTGTAGCAGGTTCCCTAAAAATGGTGAGATGTCTTAGATCTGGCAACCTGGTTGAGACAACCAGCTCCAAACACTCTGAGTCCCTTCTTAAACTCACCACATTTGGTGGAACTCCAGTCGAGGTATCACCACATGCTAAACTCAATACCTCCAAAGGTGTCATCTCAGAATGGGACCTAATGAATGTCTCTGAGGAGGAAATTGTAAATGAATTACAAGATCAGAAGGTCACACAAGTAAGAAGAATTATGCTGAAAAAAGATGGCGAATTTATCCCAACTCGCAGCATCATACTGACAAGTAGTTCACCAAATCTACCCTCATTGGTGAAAGCCAGGTATCTGAACTGCCTCATTCGCCCATATATATTCCAAATCCATTAAGATATAAGTGTCAGAAATTCGGACTCTCCCAAACGGTGTGTCGAGGTGATGCTGTATGCCCTACCTGTGGCTCGAAGGAGCATGCCCAAGCTGATTGTAAATAACAGTCCTCATTCTGCCCTAATTGTAAAGGCAACCACCCAGTCTTCTCTAAAACATGTGACCAGTGGAAATATGAAAAGAAAATCCAGAAGTACAAGATAGGAAAAAGTCTCATTTTCAGAAGCAAGAAAACAGATACAGCAACTGACGCTTAAACATACATATGCTGATGCTGCTAAAAGATTTCTTACAATATCCGTTCAGACTGATACTTCATTACCACCAAGCATCTCTATTTCTGAATGGGCTCAATCTATACTCTCTTCCGTACCTCAGTCCTCTAAGCAACAGATCCAGTAACACACCAGTCACAATACCACCTGTTGCTCGTGCAACTTCTGCAAGACCTGCTCAAAGAGAAAACTCTGATCTCGTTAACAAACAGCATGCTGAATCTTCTTCCACTATGGACACAAATGAGACTTGCAATCAAGAAGAAAATGAAACCATTCTGGAAATCCATCAAGAAGACGAAATAGATACCAGACCTGTTTTTTCAAAGAGAGAGAAAATGAAAGTTGACCGCCTGAAACAGACTTCCAAAAAGCAGATAGACACAGCTTCTCCATTTAAACCCAAACAATGAAAAACATCGTCCAATGGAACTGCAGAGGATTTTGCAGCAATATTGATGAATTCACAAAATAATTATGAACCAAAATCCAATTGGAATCTGTTTACAGGAGACATATTTAACACCTTAGTTGTCTCCCTCGATCGATAAAAAATTATACTCTCTTCCAGTAAGACAGACCTGTTACCACAAATGCTCATGGAGGGGTAGCCATACTCGTAGACTCACGAGTCCCTTGTAAACGCATTTCGCTACAAACTGCCATTGAAGCTGTTGCCATGCAAATAGCGATTGGCTTTTGTCTAACACTGGTTTCTATCTACCTGCCATCCAGTTATCCTTGTACTTTTTAAGAACTTGAAGATCTCATTCTGCAGTTGCCAACCCCTTTCTGTTTATTGGGTGACTTCAATGGACACAATCCATTGTGGGGATCTCCGAATGCAGACGCACGAGGGCAACTCATTGAAATGCTTGTCAACAGACAAAATCTAACCATATTAAATACTGGCTCACCAACTTATCTACACCTCCCAACAGGAACAGTCTCTGCAATAGACCTATCCATCTGCTCTCCGATCCTCTTCCCTAGTATTGAGTGGACTGCTCTGGACAATCCGCTCAACAATGACCCCTACCCGATAATTTGTAAAATACAAACTTCACTCTGCATAACTTCAGAATACAGCACAAAATGGAAAATTTCCAAGGCAGATTGGACAAAGTATGCTTCTCGTGTATCCTTCGACAATCAGGCCATTGAATATCATCTAATTGATAAAGCTGCCAACCATATTACAAAACAGATCGTAGTAGCTGCATCTATTGCCATCCCATAATCACAGTCAAGTATCCATAGAAGCAGAAACTATTGGTGGAATGAGGACTGTAGGAATGCAAAAAAAGAAAAAAAAACGTGCTTTGAATTTATTACGCAAATACCCTACCACTGCTATCCTTATAAACTACAAGAAACTTAGAGCTAAGGCCCACCACATTAGGAAGAAAGCAAAAAAAGACTGTTGGATTCAATTCGCAACTGAAATTAATAAAAATACTGACATAAGAATTATATGGAGAAAACTCAATTAAATGGAAAATTCCCCCCCATTGTCCTCCCCACCTATCTCCTGGAATGGGCTGGAACTGTCTACTCCTGCAGAGATTGCAGATGCTCTAGGCACAGTATTTTTACAGTTATCTGAATCGACGGCATACGAACCATCATTTCAGAAGATTAAGACTTCAGCCGAAAAATCCCATCTGAATTTCAGAACCAAATCCTTGCTACCATACAATCAACCACTCACTATGCTAGAACTTAAAGAAGCTCTGTTCACTGCAAAGAACAGCACTGCTGGCCCTAATGGAATATACTACATAATGCTACAACACCTAGATAATAAATCGCTATCTTTGCTACTGACCTTCTATAATCACATCTTCATGGAACATTCAGTTCCTGGCGTCACTCTTTTGTACTGGCAATACCCAAACCAGGGAAAGATCTTTCTATTCCTAATAATTATACACCCATTTCTCTCACCAGCTGCTTAAGTAAAACCCTAGAAAAAATAATACACCGTCGACTAACATGGTACCTTGATTCCCAAAATATGATATCTGATAATCAATTCGGTTTCAGGAAAAACCGATCATCTCTGGATCTCACGATCAAAGCAGAAACAAATATTAGGAATGCATTTATTCAAAATAAACATCTTGTCATGGCATGTCTCGATCTAGAGAAAGCCTTTGACACCACTTGGCGCTTTGATATCCCGAGAGCTCTTCATTCCCTGGATCTGAGAGGTCACTTACCTTACTTCATACAGAATTGACCTTTCAAGTTTGCTATCGGCAAGTACTTTCCAAAACATATGTAGAAGAAGAAGGAGTCCCTCTGGGTTCTGTTCTTAGTGCAACCTTGTTTGCAATAAGAATAAATCAGATGACCAAAATTATTCCCAATACAGTGAATTCATACCTTTATGCTGATGACCTGACTGTCTTTTGCAGCTTGCAAAACATGAGCTTTATTGAGAGGCAACTGCAAACAACAACAATTAATAATATTGAACTATGGATGGCACAGAATGTTTACAGACTGTCTTATCAGAAATCAAGTGTCATTCATTTTTGTAACAAATGAAAAATGCACCCAGATCCTGAAATACACTTAAGAAATCAACCTGTCACAGTTGTGAACAGCGTTCGTCTTCTTGGTGTGATTTTTGATAATAAATTGAACTTTTCAGAACACATCAAACATCTATGCACAGGAGAGATTCTGTTGGATTTGTGTAAATTGGAACATAAAGGCAGTTCTAGGAGTGTAACGGGAAATTAGCGACCAGCCAGTCTACCTTCAGTAGTAGGGAAAATCATGGAGGCAGTGATTCCAGGGTGGAATTCAGGATTATTTAGATGGAAATGGAATTCTGTAGGATACATAGCATGCTTTTGTAAAGGGAAAATCATGTTTAACAAATCTGGTTAGCCATTTTGACAAGTCACTCATGAGCTGGATTTAGGGAATAATTGCGACGTTGTTTATTTGGATTTCAGTAAAGCATTTGACTCAGTCCAACATGAGTGGTTACTTGATAAGTTGGAGCATGCTGGAATCGGGGAAAATCCTTAGATGGGTAGCACGATGGCTTTAGGGCACCAGGCAGAGGGTTATGATAAATGGTTATTCCTCAGATTGGGTTAATGTAAGAAGTGGGGTTCCCCAAGGATCAGTATTGGGACCACTGTTGTTTTTGATTATCTTAAAAGACATCTATGAAGGGATGGAGGGCGTGAGGTCTAAACTTGCAGATGATGTAAAGATCAGTAGCGTAGTTAATGATCGCCGCCAAGCAGAGCTTCTTCAGAGTGATCTAGGTAACTTCCAGGATCGTCAGAAAAGTGGCAGCTTTAATTGAGCAAAATGCAAGGTCTTACACCTGGGGAACAGCAACCCCAAAATAACTTATACACTTGTTGGAGTTGAACTAAAGTCAGTAGTGGTGGAACGGGACTTGGGAGTTACAATACGGTCAGACATGAAGTTGTCCGAGAATTGTGGACAGGTTGCAATGTTGCATTGTGTCCTATCGATGATTTATGGAACATTTGTTAGTAGAGGTAACAACGTCATAATCACATAAAGGTGATTTTATAACCTTTATGTGATTAAATTATAAACAATTATTATTTTTTTTAAATTAGTACTGATAAACTGGTATTTTTTGTATCAATATCGGAAAAAAATTACCGGGATCCCGGTATTGTAAGCCCTAAGTATAAGTATTAGAGTACCAAACATATGAAGAAGAATTTTACAGCTGACATTTGCATGTATGGTGATGATGTATATAGAAATTTTTGGAAATGCAAAATGGAATTTTGTTTAGCATATTTAATCCATTTATTTATTTATTAATTTTTTGCTGTCTGAATTTTGATATTTTTAGGATGGAAAGTCTTCATCGGCAGTTCTAGTTTGTGCATTCCTAGTGTTTTGTCATTTATACCAAAAACCAGAAGAAGCTCTGCAGATGTTTGCTATTCGTCGCTGCCCTGTTAATTTAATACCCTCTCAGTTGAGGTAAGTGTATATGTTGTACTTTTATCTCTGAATACTTGGATTATTCACGGATGGAAAATTTACTTTTTTTAAAAGCCATAACATCTTTGTATATATGATGATCAAATAAGAATCTCAGTTGTACTGAATAAGTAGACTTAGTACAATTGAGTACTTAGCTACATATTAGCAGCAGTTCTTACACCTTTCATCTTTGTTTGTTAAAATGGTTTAAAACTGTTCAGTTAATTTCATTAGTGAAAAAGCTTTATTAAATATGAATACAACTGTATTTTCACTTTGTTTTCTTTTTCTGTATTGTGTATATCTTTTATTTGAAAATTTTTATCATTATGACTCCTGAAAAAGTCTGATACCACATTATAAATTTAATTTATCGAAATGCTACAGTTTGAAAATTGGGAAAATGACTCTCCAATTTCCATTGGATTTTCATGGGGTTTTCAGTGCTCATTAAAGAGCACTGGAAGCTGAGAAAATAAAGTTCCCAAAAGAGTTTCCAATATTATTTAAGTTTATGTTGTTGTTGTTGTTGTTGTTATTTGGTTTTTAGGAGCATTAGCAACTAAGGCCATATTGCTCTGGGATATGCGGTGGTCATTCCTTGACCTTTCCGCATACTCCGTATTTGGTGGTGACGGGCTCAAACCCCAGTCTAATCAAGAAGCGTGTGCTACGCACTGCTGCTCCTTCCCACCTGGCTACGGAGGCACCTTAAGTTTATGTAACCATTTCAGTAAATTAATATAATTAAAATAAAATAGATGGTACAGGAACATTTTTCATGGTTTAATCATCATTACTTATAGCTTGATTATTTGATATTTCAACTTCTTGAATGTCTGGCCATGGTGTTCTCTGCAAAAGCTACAAAACTTTATCTAGAAAACACAGTTAAAAAAAAAAAAGGAATAACAGTTATGAACTTTGTTTATTTAGATTGTTTGATTGTTTCTGCAGATTAAGAATGGCTTTATAGGATTATGAAATGATGTAGATATAAGAAGTGATGTGGACTGTGATAGATATAAGCTAGTCTGTAATCAAGTCACAAAGGAGGTTAGGCAAACGAAGACAGATTATGAGAAATCTTTGACAAAGCAGAGACTTCTTTACGTATGTGAACTCTAGAAGGAATGGATGAATCAGATTGGTCCACTTGATATTGATGGTTCGGTTGTTGAGGATTCTGCTCAGGAAACTGACAAATTGGATGAGTATTCTGCATCTAAATTCACACATGAGGAATTCTGTAGGGAGGTGGAGAAGCTTATTAAACTCCAACAGGCAGCTAAATGATTTTGTAATAATTGAGAGCAAAATGGAGGAGAAATTGTTAGAGTTGAACATAAGAAAGGCACCTTGGGTGGTTGGGATTTGTCCAGGTATATTAAAAGAGTCAGCAAAGGAAGTAAACATACCATTAGCCACAAGAGCATTCTTGGACTCGACGGAGGTCCCCATGGACTAGAGATGCATAAATATATCCCCAATTCACAACAGGGGATCAAAGGGTGACACGAGTAATTAAAGATTTGTTAGTTTAACTCCTGTTCCGCAGAAAATAATGGAGTCACTGTTTAAAGGAGCACTGCTGGATCATATAGACAGGACTGCAGTTATAGTTCAGACACAGCTTGGGTTTGTTAAGAGGAAGGTTTGATTGGATACCATGATGTGGTCACAAATGAACTGGATGCAAAAAATAATTTTGATATCATGTACTTGGATTTTAGGAAAGCTTTTGATACTGTTGCAAATGGAAGATTGCCACACAAATTGGAGCAGTGTGGCATTGGAGGCAAATTGCTGCTGTGGATAAAGGAATGGTTGAGTGGGAGAAGACAGAGAGTGGTAATCAATGGACACTGCTCTTCGTGGACTAATGTTATTAGTGGAGTCCCCCAGGATTTAGCGCTGGGTCCTTTGTTGTTTTCTGTATTTATTAATGATATTGATGAAGGTATATATATCAGGCTTAATGTCTAAGTTTGCAGACGATACGAAGGTTGACAGGGTTGTTAATGACACTAATGACAGTGTGCTACTGCAACAGTATTTAGAAAAGTTGAGCAGATGGGCTGAGAGGTGGAAACTGAAATTTATAATTGAAAAATGCAAAGTACTGCATACGGGTAGTAGTAACCCCGGAGTAATGTACGAACTGTGTAGTATTACACCCAGGGTAGTGGAAAATGAAAAGGATCTGGGGGTAATTGTCCAGTCAGATAAAAAGTTTCCTCAGAAATGCAGACAGAGCAGGTCATGGTGTCTTGTCAATGATATACAGTAATTTTACTAGCAGGGATAAGGAGGTGATTGGCCCCTTGTATGAGGCAATGGTCAGACCACACCTTGAGTACTGCATACAGGTCTGGAGGCCTCATTTTAGGACGGATGTGGAGCTTGCTGGAATGCTTCTACTAATACTAAAGGTGAAATTTTCTGAGCAGTTTTATCAGGTAGCTAAGAAAGCCCATGCTGTCTTATTAATGATATATTGAATAATATCCTGTAGAGCTAGGGATATAATAATACAACTATATAAGGGAGTTGTAAGACCGCATTTGGAATACTGTGAACAAGTATGGAGAGAGACCTCATCTGAAAAGAGACATTGAGCTTCTCGAAAGGGTCCGTAGATAGGCTATTCACTTGGTCAGATTGCAAATTGTCGACTGTACAAGGAAAGACTTTGATTATGTGGGCTGCAGAATTTGGCAACTAGGCACCTTAGATGGGAACTGATTGAGGTTTACAAGACTCTAAAAGGTATTTAGTAAAATACAAGTGGAATTTTCACTTTTATAAAGAATTCCAGAACTAATAGCCATAAATTCAAATTAGCATTAGCATTAGTAGAGGCATATGATGCAAGAAAGCAAGCTTATGCAGCATCAGCAGCTTCCACATGCAGCTTCCACAACAAGGGATGGAAGTCTGTTCCACCAACCAAATACCCACTGGCTAAAGGCAAATTTCCGCACATCTATCCTACAACCGTCTTTCCTCAATTTGAATTTATGCCCTCTCATGTGATTATTCTGAGCAAGAGGAAGAATCCCATTGGCATTGAGCATGCTCAAACCATTCAAGGCTTTATACATCTCTATCAGATCACCTCGCGGGTGCCTAGTCTCCAGACACTGTAATTTTCAAAACTTAAGCCTTTCTTCGTATGAGCAACCCTTTGTTCCATTCACTAATCTTGTTGTCCTTCTCTGTACTCGTTCCAGCAGCTCTACATCCTTCTTGAAATGAGGCCTCCAGACCTGTATACAGTCTGTTGGTGGAACAGACTTCCATCCCTTGTCGTGGAAGTTGATAGCCTAAATAAGTTTAAGGCTCAGCTGGACAGGTATTTTGAACGAACAGAGGGGTGAAGTGGAAGTGGGTTTTTTTTTTTTTTTTTTTTTTGGCTGATGCTGCATAAGCTTGCTTTCTTGCATCAAATGCCTCTACTAATGCTAATGCTAATCCCTTTCCTTCTAGAGATTACATAAATAAAGAACTCTTTGCTGTTTTTCTTTGCATCTCTTGCCAAAGATTTCTCGTAATCTGCCTTTGCCTGCCTAACCTCCTTTGTAACTTGGTTACAGATCAACTTATATCTATCATAGGCTTTTGTGTCACATGTTAATTTATATGTATCCCATGCATTTTTCTTCTCTGCCATATGTCTCATTAGTTCATCTCACATCCATTTAGGCCTAAATCTTGAACAATATTTCTTAGTTGGTATGTAAAGCCTAGTAGCTTCCAAGATAAGTTCTTTGAATGCTTCCCATTTTGAATTTGCTGTTATATCAGTTGGTCCCACTGTATAGAATTTAAATACTGTCTCAGTCCATTGTAGTCACCTTTACGAAAGCAGTAACCCTTCCCTTTACCCCTGATGGTAGTTACCCCTTTGAGTAAATCCCACTTCAGCACACTGTGATCACTGCCACCTAGTGGTTCCTTTATCTGCAGATTCTTAATGCATGAAGAATCACTATTGATAATCAAATCAAGAGTATTACTCCCTCTGGTTGCCTCCCGAACATGCTGATGTAGAAAACAATCATCCAATAAATCCACAAAAACCTTGCTAGTGTGTGAGTGACCAACCCACAAATTCCAGTCAGTATCTGGGAAATTAAAATCCCCCATTATAAGACTCTGATTTACTGGCCCACTCTATTTCCCTGTACAGTTTCTTATTATACTCATCAGAGTCATTAGGCCTATAGCACACTCCTACTCAATTTTGATCTCCCAATCCTTATGTCACACCAAACTGACTCGACACTGCACTGTCCAGCGATGTCAACTGGCTTCACTTCCTTGGATTTTATGTGTTTCTTAACTAATAGCATAACCCCTCCTCCCTTCCTATCCTGTCTATCCTTTCTGTAGACGTTGTAATCCCTAGATTCCAGTTCTGTGTTCCTTATATATGTGTGACATCACGTCTCTGATATCCCAACAATATCCATCCTTGATGCTTTGAGCAATACATCAAATTCATCAAATTTATTTACCAAACTCCTAGCATTGGTGTACATGCACCTGTTCCTATTCTTAGCTACCCTAACACAACCCATGTGTTTACTTGTACAGTAATGACTCCCAGCAATCTCTGAAATATCCTGCATCTTGTTTTCCAGGCTTCTGCTCATTCCAATCGAAGCAGTGCAGGAATCACTTTCTCCTCTGCCAGTGATGACTATTAATCTATTAGTCCTTGTATCCCCCCAAGCTAGCAGTTTTCCGACCCATCTAACACTGCCTCGATAGCATCAGCAAACATTCTTGCACCCTTTCTATTTAAGTGTATCCCATCCCTGTAGAAGCAGTCTCTCCTGTTAACAAGTACAGACCAGGCTGAAAATAATTCTACCCCTTGAGCCTTGCAAAATCTTTCCAGGGCCGAATTGATCGACGAGGCTTTCATCATATGCTCCCTCCTATCGTGTCTGGGCAGAATTGCAGACATTTTCAAACTCAACCGTAATTCACGGCTTTTTTTCAACAGTGACCTGTACTTGTTAAGTAATTCTACCGGTCTCCTACTCTTAATATCATTAGTGCCAATTACGTGGAAGGTGGTTTACACTAGATTGTAAGATGTTTTCTTTTAGCCAGCAAGTCGTTGATTACTGCAAAAAGTTGCCTTTGCAGTTAGTCGAGGCTTGATAGTTTGAAGAAATTCAAAGGTCAACTGGATAGTTAACAATGTCAGGTTGTATGTGCATAATTTGTATTTTCTTATCTACTTTTTTACTGGTAAACAACAAAATTCTGTGGCTTCCTTGCACTGTATGACTTATGCTAATACTAAAATGCTTCCATTATTGGGTACTGCATAATTCCTTAACATTTTAAGAGTGCGTAGCACACTCTTCTTAGACCGGGGTTCGAGCCCATGACCACCAAATACGGAGGATGCGGAAAGGTCATGGAATGACCTCCGCATATCCTTAGAGCAATATGGCCTTAGTTGCTAATGCTCCTAAAAACCAAATAACAACAACAACAACAATAACATTTTAAGATAACTCTCCACAGTAGTAGTCTATTGAATCTATAAATTAATTGTACATTTGATAATCCCTGTTGTTAGAAAGAAGTTAATTTTCCATGGTTAACTGTGCGGAATTCCCATCAACACATTTTTGCCTGGAAAGATACGATCTCTCTCTCTCTCTCTCTCTCTCTCTCTCCCTCCCTCCCTCCCTCCCTCCCTCCCTCCCTCTCTCTCTCTCTCTCTCTCTCTCTCTCTCTCTCTCTCCCCCCCTCCCTCCCTCCCTCCCTCCCTCCCTCTCTCTCTCCCCAAGATGGTGAAGTAAGAATTTTTTTTCTGGTCCAGTAAGCACAGTTGTGATGATTCAAATGTCTAATAAGTTTGAATGTCACTTCATCTAAACATACCTTTGGAATCTCAAAAGCATTGATTCTACTATTTTTATAACAGTACACTTACAAAATTGTGTTTATTGATCTGGAGTACCTTCCTGTTCGCATGCAGAAATCAAAATCTAAAAGGCTTCATATTTATGTCCTTTAAGGTTGTTATAACACTTAATTAACTCATTTACAGTTCTCATGAGCACTATCTTGTTGACTCCTATGGTAACATTCACATGTATTCACAATGGCCCAGCCTTAAAAAAGAAATAGTACAAATCAGATTGTTAAAGTGTGAATGCATAATTTTGACTCACTTTGTGTATCTGTATATATTAGATATTATTATTCACATCATTTTAGATTTTGTTTCAAATTTGGAGTGCTTTGAAGCATATACATAAGGTGGTAGATGACTTTCATCAACCGGTGAAATACCACCACTTTGCTTATTGGAGGCTTGAAGTGGTGAAACCCATGTTTAGTCTCTAGAGCAAAGTTTCCGGCATCCCCCTCCCTCCATACTTCTCCTTCAACCCATGCA
Source organism: Mastigoproctus giganteus (assembly GCF_048544385.1). NCBI lineage: Eukaryota > Metazoa > Arthropoda > Arachnida > Uropygi > Thelyphonidae > Mastigoproctus > Mastigoproctus giganteus. Next base: position 144,357,380 of record NC_143587.1, read on the forward strand.
CGGTACTAAGTACTATAGGTTTTGATACCTTTCGTGTTTGGGGTTTTCATAAAAAAAAAAAAAAAAAAAAATATATATATATCATCATCATCATCATCAGCCATTTTCAATCTACTGCAGGATGAAGGCCTCTCCAGCAACTTTCCAGTTCCTTCTGTTTTGAGCACTGGACATCCATTTACTATCCACAAACTCATGAATTTCATCTATCCATCTCCGCCTTTGTCTTCCAGGTTTTCTTCTAGCTCCTCTTGGATACCATTCTGTTATTTTCTTAGTCCATCTGTCATCATGTCTTCGAGCTATGTGTCCTGCCCAAGACCATTTTAGTTCTTTAGTTTTGATAAGAATGTCCTTTACTTGAGTTTGTTGCCTAATCCATGTGTTTCTCTTCTTATCTAACAGTCTTATTCCCAATATGATTCGTTCCATTCTTCGCTGTGTAGTTCTCAGCTTCTCTTCCATTCTTTTGGTGAGTGCCCAAGTTTCACTTCCATAAGTCATGATGGGGAGTATACATTGGTCCATTATTTTACGTTTCAGACAAACTGGGATATTGCTCTTCAGTATGTGACTATATTTCCTGAATGCTATCCATCCAAAATTTATTCTTCTCTTGACTTCCAGCCATTTATCATTATTACAGCTAATAACTTGTCCCAGATAAGTATATGACTCCACCTTTTCAATTACTGCTCCTTCAATCATTATTTCCCTTTCTGTGGCATACTTGTTCATCATTACTTTTGTTTTAGCCATATTCATCTTTAGTCCAAAATCCTTACTAGCTGTGCATAACTGATTAAGATTTTCCTCTAATTCTTTGGGATCATGGCTTATGACCACAATGTCATCTGCAAATCGTAAATGGTTTAGGTACTCTCCATTCACATTGACTCCTTTCTGCGACCAGTCTAATCTTCTGAAAGCTTCCTCACGGGCAGCAGTAAACAGCTTCGGAGATATTGCGTCTCCTTGTCGAACTCCTTTCTCAATTTTAAATTTCCTACTGTCTTTGTCTAGTCTAATAAAGGAGGTAGCACTCTCGTATATTTTCTTCAAAATCATAATATATGGGGTATCAATGCCTTGTCTTTCCAGTGCCCGAAACATTGCCTTATGCTGTATGGAGTCAAATGCCTTTTCATAATCCACAAATGCCAGGCATAATGGTGTTTTATATTCATTTGCTTTCTCCATTAGCTGTGATATTACATGAAGGTGATCCATAGTTGAGAATCCTGTCCTAAAGCCAGCTTGCTCTTTCGGTTGATTCTCATCCAGTATTCTTTCTAATCTGTTAGTAATGACCCTTGTGAACAACTTGTAGATGTGGGATAACAAGCTAATTGGTCTATAATTTCCAATTTCTGATTTATCTCCTCTCTTATGCAGCAAAACTATGATTGCATTATTCCACTGCTTAGGCGTCACACCTTTTCTAATGCACTTTGTGAAGAGCCTTGCCAGTTTTTGTGTTATGTCTCTTCCTCCCAATTTTAACAACTCTACAGTAACTTCATCTTCCCCCGGGGCTTTCTGATTCTTCATTTTCTTCAATGCATGCTCTACCTCATCAGGAAGAATATTGGGTATGTCGTATGTGTTGCTACTTTGCAATCCATCTTCCCCACTGCTGGCATCATTCCCCTGCTCCTTGTATAATTCTCTATAGTAGTCTTCTGCTATTTGAATTATGCCTTCTCTGCTGTTTATAAGTACACCATCACTATTCTTCAGTTTCAGTATCATTTGTCTTTCTGTATTACTGCTCATGGCTGCTGATTTAAATCCTTTGTTTTCCCTTAATGCTTGTTCTACTTTTCTTGTGTTAAATCTTCTTATGTCCTCTCTGAGTCTCTTTCTAATGGCTTTGCATAACTCAGTATACTCAATTTTCTCCCTGTCAGTGTTTTTCTTGCTCTTCATTTGTCGTCTTTGGTTCATCATGACAAGTGTTTCTTGACTAATTTTTTCTTCTTTGGATTTCTGTTTCCCTATAGGTTTCTTGGGCTTTATCACTTTCAGAAAGTTGTAATATTCCTCGTCGATATCTTGGTCCTGAGAAGTCTGCAGAAGCTCAAACTTGTTCTTAAGTTCCAGTACATACTGCTTTTTCTCCTCCTCTGTTATTTCAAAGACCTTTGTATTATTTACTCGAGTCAGTTTTTTCCTTTCCTTTCCTACATCTATATCAAGTGTACATCTTACCATTCTGTGATCACTTCCAACATTTACCTTATTCAGGACGGTAACATCATTCACAATATATCTTCTGTTAGTGAGGATGAAGTCGATTTCATTAGTAGTTAATCCATTTGGACTCTTCCATGTCCACTTTCTGTTCACCCTTTTCTTGAAAAAAGTGTTCATTACTGACAGTCCTTGAGATTCTGCAAATTCCACAAGTCTTTCACCTCTTTCATTTCTTTCACCAATTCCAAAATTTCCTGTAGTTCCCCTTTCTGTGCTGTTTTGTCTTTTTCCAACCTTAGCATTGAAGTCTCCCATAATAATAGTGTAGTGGGTTTTCTGCTCATCTAGAAGACTCTCAATTTCAGTGTACATTTCTTCAACCTCTTCATCATCATGGCTCGATGTTGGTGCATAAATCATTATAATCTTTAGCTTGTATCTCTTAGAAATCTTGAGTATTAGTCTTGACACTCTTGGTGATGTACTTTTGAATTCCAAAATGTTGTTTTTAAAATCTTTATGGACCAGAAACCCAATTCCACCTTCACGCCTTTCACTGTTTCCATTGGTGTACAGCAGATTTCCACTTGATAAACTTATAAGTGATTCATTTCTTCTTCTTGTTTCAGCCAAACCGATGATATTCCAATTCACATTTTCTAATTCCTTTTCCAGCTCTAATATCCTGTCTTCACCGATGAGTGTTCTTACGTTATAACAGGCCAAGTTCAGTTTCCGTGCATGGCAGCCTGGTCGTACCAGTTTTCAACAGTGACCTGTACTTGTTAAGTAATTCTACCGGTCTCCTACTCTTAATATCATTAGTGCCAATTACGTGGAAGGTGGTTTACACTAGATTGTAAGATGTTTTCTTTTAGCCAGCAAGTCGTTGATTACTGCAAAAAGTTGCCTTTGCAGTTAGTCGAGGCTTGATAGTTTGAAGAAATTCAAAGGTCAACTGGATAGTTAACAATGTCAGGTTGTATGTGCATAATTTGTATTTTCTTATCTACTTTTTTACTGGTAAACAACAAAATTCTGTGGCTTCCTTGCACTGTATGACTTATGCTAATACTAAAATGCTTCCATTATTGGGTACTGCATAATTCCTTAACATTTTAAGAGTGCGTAGCACACTCTTCTTAGACCGGGGTTCGAGACCATGACCACCAAATACGGAGGATGCGGAAAGGTCATGGAATGACCTCCGCATATCCTTAGAGCAATATGGCCTTAGTTGCTAATGCTCCTAAAAACCAAATAACAACAACAACAACAATAACATTTTAAGATAACTCTCCACAGTAGTAGTCTATTGAATCTATAAATTAATTGTACATTTGATAATCCCTGTTGTTAGAAAGAAGTTAATTTTCCATGGTTAACTGTGCGGAATTCCCATCAACACATTTTTGCCTGGAAAGATACGATCTCTCTCTCTCTCTCTCCCTCCCTCCCCCCTCCCTCCCTCCCTCCCTCTCTCTCTCTCTCTCTCTCTCTCTCCCTCCCTCCCTCCCTCCCTCCCTCTCTCTCTCCCCAAGATGGTGAAGTAAGAATTTTTTTTTCTGGTCCAGTAAGCACAGTTGTGATGATTCAAATGTCTAATAAGTTTGAATGTCACTTCATCTAAACATACCTTTGGAATCTCAAAAGCATTGATTCTACTATTTTTATAACAGTACACTTACAAAATTGTGTTTATTGATCTGGAGTACCTTCCTGTTCGCATGCAGAAATCAAAATCTAAAAGGCTTCATATTTATGTCCTTTAAGGTTGTTATAACACTTAATTAACTCATTTACGGTTCTCATGAGCACTATCTTGTTGACTCCTATGGTAACATTCACATGTATTCACAATGGCCCAGCCTTAAAAAAGAAATAGTACAAATCAGATTGTTAAAGTGTGAATGCATAATTTTGACTCACTTTGTGTATCTGTATATATTAGATATTATTATTCACATCATTTTAGATTTTGTTTCAAATTTGGAGTGCTTTGAAGCATATACATAAGGTGGTAGATGACTTTCATCAACCGGTGAAATACCACCACTTTGCTTATTGGAGGCTTGAAGTGGTGAAACCCATGTTTAGTCTCTAGAGCAAAGTTTCCGGCATCCCCCCCCCCCATACTTCTCCTTCAACCCATGCACGGTACTAAGTACTATAGGTTTTGATACCTTTCGTGTTTGGGGTTTTCATAAAAAAAAAAAAAAAAAAAAAATATATATATATATATATATATATATATACAATTTGGATTTTATGCATGTTGCTAACTGTCTATCCTGAGTGAATATTGCCTTCTTTGTTTTTGTGTGTATTATTAAAAAATATTGAACTTTTCCAAAATAAGTAAATTACAACTGTTTGAATCATGTGGAAGGGTTTTAGGTTTGTTGCCTCGGTAGCAGGTTCTCATGCTATCATTACTACTAGTTAAAAGTAGAGCAAACATGGTAGAGCTGTACCAGCTGGGCGCACTCACTATAACTCTGGAAGAATGATTAAAAAAAAAAAAAAGATTTCAACATCATACCAAGAAAAAATTTGTCTATATTTTCTAAGATAAAGGAATACTTTTATCATGATTAATGCAGCCTCATAGGTGTAGTGCAGGTATTGCAGGGCTTAGAGATCACCAAATTGATGGATTTGCATAAATCAGAGATGAACACCATTCAGCATCTGGGGGCCTTTAAAACTGTTGTGCATTTGATTCAGAGAAATTAGTGTGTGAGGTATAAGTGGTTCATTTTAAAGGCCCCCCAGATGCTGAATGGTGTTCCTCTCTGATTTATGCAAATCCATCAACTTGGTGATCTCTAAGCCCTGCAATACCTGCACTACACCTATGAGGCTGCATTAATCATGATAAAAGTATTCCTGTATCTTAGAAAATATAGACAAATTTTTTCTTGGTATGATGTTGAAATCTTTTTTTTTTTAATCATCCCAGAGAAATTAGTGTGTGAGGTATAAATGGTTCATTTTACCTCCAGTAGTCATTATAGATAGCAATTATTGCTACAGAATAATATGCATGTTAATTCATTTACATTCATATTTTTTTCAGGCTTAATTCAGTTTTTATTTTTTTTAATTTATTTCTCACTTTAAATGTATGTATGAGATTTGTGAATTTTTAATTTTCGGTGTACCTGAATTGGTATTGTGGCATTCTCTGTTTTTAGCACTTTAGCTTTCACAAAATTCCTTTAATATGGCGAAATACAGATTTTCTATAAGTCAGGTTTGAGCAAGAAATTGATTTACACACTATTATTTACATTTTTTAGCTCACTTTCACACACTCTACCTAAATATGAATATTATATATTTCATTAGTTGAGTGATTGATATGTCTTGATTTCACCAGTATGTTCTTGTTTACTTATTATAGTAATTTGACCTTAACAATTTCTTACAGATATATTCATTATGTTGCACAGTTAGTGTGTCCTAAACCACTTGTCCCTCACTGTTACCCAGTAACTATTGTGTCTCTTACAATGAAACCTGTACCTCTTTTCACAAAACTTAGGTAAGTTTATTTAAATGCCTTTATCCAAGTTTTTGAAATTTTTATAGGACAAGGGATTCATAATACTCAGCTTTGGTTGCTTATAATGTCACTATATGTAACTATTTCTCAGCAAGTTCTCCCTCCCTTTTTTCATTACCACTAATGGTTGATAGACAAAGTGATTTCAGAATCTTTATTGAAAATAAATAAGCTGCCAGTATAAAATTATCTATCTATTATCATGATAAATCAATAAGTAAGAACCGATCAAACTTGCTTTGTAAAAAGATTACAATTCTAGTCTGGATCAAATAAATATTTTTACAGGTTACATCAACACTGTCCAATTAAATCATCTTATTGTGAATAGCAATAAAAGGATTAATATTTTTCTTTTTTTTTTTTTAGAACAATTTTTTCAAATAAAAAATAGTCGCCCTTGATTATTACAAAAGAATGTTTTCTGTGTTGCATTTCAAACTCAAACCTACCAACCATACAGCTTAATGTAGCTTTTTGATTTTTGCAGATCTGATCCATCTAAACTGAACTTAGTACATCAAAGCAATAATACGCTACTCACAATTCCATCCCAGAATCCTCCACATTGTGAAGTAGCAGAAAATTTGCATAAATCAATCCTGTTGAGGTGAAGCAACCATACCTAACAAGAACGGATACAGATGATGACATGGATGATAGCAATGATTCAAGATGTCTCATTTCCCAGAAAAGAAAAATCGAAACTTGACTGTTATAAGCAATCCACTTTTAAAAAGTAGACAAATTCATTTTCCACATACAAAACCAAATAATAGAATACATCATCCAATGGAATCGCAGAGGTTTTTGCAGCAACATCATGATACCCGTGAACTAATTCATTGCTTCAAAAATTATACTATCTCAGAAAAGATAAATCGTACACTAATAGTGCTCATCGAAGAGTAGCCATACTCGTTGATTCAAGAGTCCCCTCCTGAGACATTGGCCCCGGGTGCCAAGCGTATTTCGAGGCCAAGCGATATTTGCGAGATTTATAAAGTGCTCTTCAAAGGCAATTAAAGTTATTTTTAAGTTTGTACATTTATCTAAAGCCTTATTTCTTTAAAACCGTTCTACACTTGAAAAGCCACAAGTTAGAACACAGAAAGAAAAGCCACCTTTCTTTTTTATCCATATTTCTAGGTCACTAACCAACTAACGCTTTAACCGCTTGGCCTCCTGGCGGCACTGCTCCTGCCTCCCCCTGGTGGGGCCAGAAATCTTGGCAGGTAAGTCCTCTTGCCAAGGGCTAAAAGGAGCAAACATGGCAAACACAGACCATCAGGATATTGAGAACGATAATCCAAAGAGACAAAAGACTGATCAGATGGAGCAACCTTGCCCATCGTTCTTAATCATCCACTCTCTTACTAGTCAGCCCATTAATAAATTGTCTCCGTTTGTCATACAAAAACATCTGGAGGATATTGCAGGATCTCCCAAGACGGTGAAGAGACTGAAATCAGGAGACTTACTAGTAGAAACCACAGACATTCCGAGAAACTGTTACAACTTACAAGCTTTGCTGGCATTCCAGTTAAAATATCTCCACACATAACCCTAAACTCATCTAAGGGTGTGATATCCAGTTGGGACTTATTGAACGTCACCGAGGAAGAAATAACCCAAGAGCTGCAGGGACAACATGTAATTGAAGCAAGACGAATAATGGTTAAAAAAGATAACGAACTTACACCTACAAGAAATATTATTCTCACCTTCAATACACCCAACTTACCCTCCTCCATAAAAGCAGGTTATTTAATTTGCCGCATCTGCCCTTACATTCCAAACCCTTTAAGGTGTTACAAATGCCAAAAGTATGGCCACTCACAAACTGTATGCAGAGGAGTTCCTATCTGCCCTAATTGTGGATCTGCAGATCACATACAAAGTAACTGTACAGCTATAAAATGACCTGCCCAAATTGCAAAGGTGACTATCCTGCATATTCTAAGACATACAAAGTATGAAAAGTGGAAAACCGAGAAAAAAATAGTAAAATACAAGGTTGAGAACAAAGTAAGTTCCCAGAAGCAAGAAAATTAGTTGCCCCTACTGTAACCAAATATATGACCTATGCCAATGCTGTAAAAAAATATCAGACAGTCTCCACTCAAACTGATGTAACAGTTCCCACTAACAAATCAATTTCTGATTGGGCTAGAAATGTTCTTTCTAAGCAATAATCCAAGTTCTCTGACCAGGCAAATAATACTCCTCTGACAATACCAGGGACATCTCCTACTCCAGTCATAGATACCATATCTCATAGTTCAAATGCAAATGTAGTAAAAAATTTTCAGGACACAGATGGCACATCCATACAGGAAGATCCCCTTCTATAAATCCATGCAGAAGAAGAAATGAACACAGGTCGGCCAGTTTTCTCCAAAAAAGATAAATCTAAATTAGAATGTCATAAGCCAGTAACCTTCAAAAAACAGTCAGATACATCTCATTTCCCAGAAAAGAAAAATCGAAACTTGACTGTTATAAGCAATCCACTTTTAAAAAGTAGACAAATTCATTTTCCACATACAAAACCAAATAATAGAATACATCATCCAATGGAATCGCAGAGGTTTTTGCAGCAACATCATGATACCCGTGAACTAATTCATTGCTTCAAAAATTATACTATCTCAGAAAAGATAAATCGTACACTAATAGTGCTCATCGAAGAGTAGCCATACTCGTTGATTCAAGAGTCCCCTCCTGAGACATTGGCCCCGGGTGCCAAGCGTATTTCGAGGCCAAGCGATATTTGCGAGATTTATAAAGTGCTCTTCAAAGGCAATTAAAGTTATTTTTAAGTTTGTACATTTATCTAAAGCCTTATTTCTTTAAAACCGTTCTACACTTGAAAAGCCACAAGTTAGAACACAGAAAGAAAAGCCACCTTTCTTTTTTATCCATATTTCTAGGTCACTAACCAACTAACGCTTTAACCGCTTGGCCTCCTGGCGGCACTGCTCCTGCCTCCCCCTGGTGGGGCCAGAAATCTTGGCAGGTAAGTCCTCTTGCCAAGGGCTAAAAGGAGCAAACATGGCAAACACAGACCATCAGGATATTGAGAACGATAATCCAAAGAGACAAAAGACTGATCAGATGGAGCAACCTTGCCCATCGTTCTTAATCATCCACTCTCTTACTAGTCAGCCCATTAATAAATTGTCTCCGTTTGTCATACAAAAACATCTGGAGGATATTGCAGGATCTCCCAAGACGGTGAAGAGACTGAAATCAGGAGACTTACTAGTAGAAACCACAGACATTCCGAGAAACTGTTACAACTTACAAGCTTTGCTGGCATTCCAGTTAAAATATCTCCACACATAACCCTAAACTCATCTAAGGGTGTGATATCCAGTTGGGACTTATTGAACGTCACCGAGGAAGAAATAACCCAAGAGCTGCAGGGACAACATGTAATTGAAGCAAGACGAATAATGGTTAAAAAAGATAACGAACTTACACCTACAAGAAATATTATTCTCACCTTCAATACACCCAACTTACCCTCCTCCATAAAAGCAGGTTATTTAATTTGCCGCATCTGCCCTTACATTCCAAACCCTTTAAGGTGTTACAAATGCCAAAAGTATGGCCACTCACAAACTGTATGCAGAGGAGTTCCTATCTGCCCTAATTGTGGATCTGCAGATCACATACAAAGTAACTGTACAGCTATAAAATGACCTGCCCAAATTGCAAAGGTGACTATCCTGCATATTCTAAGACATACAAAGTATGAAAAGTGGAAAACCGAGAAAAAAATAGTAAAATACAAGGTTGAGAACAAAGTAAGTTCCCAGAAGCAAGAAAATTAGTTGCCCCTACTGTAACCAAATATATGACCTATGCCAATGCTGTAAAAAAATATCAGACAGTCTCCACTCAAACTGATGTAACAGTTCCCACTAACAAATCAATTTCTGATTGGGCTAGAAATGTTCTTTCTAAGCAATAATCCAAGTTCTCTGACCAGGCAAATAATACTCCTCTGACAATACCAGGGACATCTCCTACTCCAGTCATAGATACCATATCTCATAGTTCAAATGCAAATGTAGTAAAAAATTTTCAGGACACAGATGGCACATCCATACAGGAAGATCCCCTTCTATAAATCCATGCAGAAGAAGAAATGAACACAGGTCGGCCAGTTTTCTCCAAAAAAGATAAATCTAAATTAGAATGTCATAAGCCAGTAACCTTCAAAAAACAGTCAGATACATCTCCATCAATTAAACACAAATAATGCCTTGTATTTTACAGTGGAATTGCAGAGGCTTTTGTTGCAACACAGATGATATCCATGATCTAATTAACCGATATTCTCCAGTTGCCCTTTGTCTTCAGGAAACTTACCTAACCTCGCAAATTTCTCCTTCAATAAAGAACTATTGTCTTTATCGAAGAGATCGTAATACAGCAAATGCTGCCCATGGTGGTGTAGCAATCCTGATAAATTCAAAGATCCCAACTAAACATATTCCACTTCAAACTGAAATAGAAGCTGTTGCTGTTCATATAACTCTCCATATTTCAATAACACTTGTCTCAATATACCTACCACCAAACCATATTTACTGTTTAAAAGATCTTGAAGATCTCATCATACCTCCACCTATCTGTATATTAGGGGATTTTAACGGGCACCACCCCTTATGGGGCGATCCTAAACTAGACACACGTGGTCGACTCGTTGAAAGCTTTCTAGAGTCACAAAACCTCACCTTACTCAATACTGGTGTGCACACTCACATACAACTCCCAACTGGACACACCTCAGCAATAGATCTATCAATTTGTTCTCCAATACTTTTTCCAACCATAGAGTGGTACGTTTTAAATGATCCTATGGGCAATGACCACCTTCCAATTATATGCAATTTTTTAATATCACAGACTCCTTCAAACAAACTTCGCAGGAAATGGAAATTTGTTCATGCAAACTGGGCAAAATTTGGATCATCAATCTCTCTTGACGAGGCAAAAATACAGCTCCAGAATATTGATAATCACATATTGATAATTACATCACATCGCATCTCCTAAAAAGGCCAAGGACATTATCAAATCCCCCTGGTCACAAACATTATAATCAAATCCCCCTGGTCACAAACATTATAATTACTGGTGGAATGAAGAATGCACAAAAGCAAAAAAAGCAAAAATCAACACCTGGAATTTATTTCGGCGATGTCCAACCACAGCCAATCTCATTAATTATAAGAAGCTAAGAGCAAAAGAACGATTTGTACAAAGGCAAGCCAAGAAAGAATCCTGGACCTGTTTTGCATCGACCTTTAACAGAAACACTGATCCGAAAACTATATGGAAAAAATTTAGACAGTTATCTGGTATGTTTCCTACTATACCTTCTCCAGTCCTCTCCTGGAAAGGGCAAGATCTATCCAATTCCTTTGATATTTCTAATGCTTTGGGCAATACCTTTGCTGAAATATCAGCAGCATCAGCATATTCTACATCATTCCAACAAATTAAAAATACTAGAGAAAACCATGCCATAAACTTTCAAACCACCCATCCTCTTCCATATAACAAACCTCGGCGCCGACCGGGCTAGCCAGGTGGGTAAAGTGCCTGCCTAGCAACCCAAAGTTCGCGGGTTCGAATCCCGCCTCGGGCTTGGATCAAAGTACTGCAAAAACCTTGGGAAGTGCATTATGGCCACAGAAGCCGATGCACCAACAACTACCAAATAAAAAAAAAATAATAATAAAAATAACAAACCTCTGCAATACTCTGAACTTTTGCATGCCATTAGAACAGCCCATAGTGGTGCTGCCGGGCCAGATGGGATTTATTGTCATGGTACAACATCTTGATGACAAAGCTTTACACCTGCTTCTGGTTTTTTACAATCGTATATTTTTAGAAAACGTTTTTCCAACTTCTTGGCATCACTCTACTGTTTTGGCATTCCTAAAACCTGGGAAAGATCCAACTAACCCCTATAGCTATAGACCGATCTCTCTCTCAAGCTGCCTGAGCAAAATCCTTGAAAAACTTGTCCACAGAAGACTCGTATGGATCATTGAGTCACGACATCTAATGAGCCATAGCCAATATGGCTTTCGTAAAAATAGGTCTTGCTTATATCTTATGGTCAAGGCTGAATTCCCCATTCGAAATGCCTTTGTGAAACGTGAACATCTTGTAATGGCTTCAATAGATATCGAGAAAGCTTTTGACACTACCTGGCGGCATGCCATACTTACTTTACTCTCTTGGTCTGCGAGGAAACCTTCCTATATTTGTTCAGAACTTGCTACGTACTAGATCGTTTCAAGTTCAGTACCAACATACCCTCTCCAAAACGTTTATACAAGAAGAAGGAGGAGTACCACAGGAATCTATTCTAAGAGCAAAAAAAGGTGCCACTTTGTTTGCTCTTAGAATAGATTCCATCACCAATCAGCTTCCAAATACAGTTGAGACCTACCTTTATGCAGATGATCTTTCCATCTCCTGCCATTCCCAAAACACGAGGTCTATTGAACGGCAGCTCCAGATATCACTTAATAAAATACAACAGTGGGCCAGCCTCAATAGCTATCGACTCTCGCAGCAGAAAACAGTTGCCATCCATTTTTGTAGACAGCGCAAACTTCATCCGGATCCTGAAATTCAAATTTATAATGTCTCCATCCCGGTCACTAATAGCATCAGATTTCTAGGATTAACCCTTGATAACAAGTTAAATTTTATAGACCACATTAAAAATATATGTACGTCCTGTCTAAAAAAGTTAAATATACTCAGACCTTTATCCTCCCAAACATGGGGCGCAGATCGTACATCTCTGCTTCACCTATATCGGGCATTAATCAGATCCCGTCTTGATTATGGAGCTCCCATCTATGATTCAGCCAGATTGAGTGCATTGCGCTGGCTTGATCCAATTCAACACAGTGCTTTGAGACGTTCACTCGGTGCTTTCAGAACATCACCAGCACATAGTCTCTGCATTGATGCCCATGAACCCCCACTAGCTTTACGTAGGAAAGCACTGTTATTGAAGTTTGCTGTCAAGCTACAAAGCTATGCCATGCATCCAACTCAGTCATACCTGTTCAATCCACCATTAGAAAACTTTTTCAGAAATAAACCAAGCATAGTAAAGCCAGCTGGTCTTCACCTTCTTGAACTCATGCAAATTTGGAATGTTTCCATCCATTCCATACAACAGGTAACAACTTATACTCAACCACCATGGGTTCCACCTCCTATACCGACCTGTGACACCTACCTCTCTCAATGGGGAAAGAACATTTTACAAACATCAAATATCAAACAACTTCATGAAGCTCACACTCAAAGATACTTTGACTTTTCTCCAATTTATACAGACGGCTCTAAATCTAATTCAAACGTTGGAGTGGTTGCAGTGTTTCCAAATACTGTTATTTCAGCATCCTTGCCATCCGAATTCAGTATCTTCTCAGCTGAATTATATGCAATCAAACTAGCTTTACAAAATATCTCTTCTGACTGTGCTTTAAAATCTATTATTTACACTGATTCCCTCAGCTCAATCTTGGCTTTATGTAACCCCTTAGATAAAGCACACCCTGTTCTAGACGAAATAAAAAGCATATTACTACAAATTGAAGAACACCATCAACTGGTCACCTTCTGCTGGATTCCAGCTCATTCTGGCATTTTGGGCAATGAACTGGCTGATAAAGCTGCAAAAATATCCAACTACCTTAGACTTAACTAATATCCCTGTTCCACCATCAGACTATGCATTAACCATTCAGGCTGCATGCCTGTCAAAATGGACAGCAATATGGCACTCTCAAGTTAATAATAAACTCTTTCAATTTAAACAGGATCCAAAAATTTGGAGCTCCAGTGTCCGCACATCAAGACGAGAAGAGGTAGTCCTTCAAGGGTAAGAATAGGACATACCTGACCCACCTCTATTTACTCACAGGGAACGACCCGCCACAGTGTCCACTTTGTAATATAAATCTGAGTATTAAACACATTCTCATTGACTGCCCTTACTATGAACAAGGCAGAACTTCAACCCTGCTATCACTGGTTATCTTCGTAGACCAATAACTTTAGAGAATCTCATTGGAGATGATGCAGATATTTCCGAATTTTTCAACTTCTTAAAGCAAACTGGACTTTTTAATCAACTCTGAATTTACGAAACTTTCTCATTTCTTTTTATAATAAATGGGTGTAATGAGATGACACCCTTGGAGGTATTGAGTGTTGTGAGTGGTCCCATTCTGAGATGACACCTCCAAGGGTGTCATCTCAGAATGGGACCTAATGAATATCCGAGAAGAGGAAATTACACAAATGCTAAAGATACAGATACAGGAGACAAATCCTCTGTCCATGATCATATGGACACATATGAAAAGAAGTCTCAGAGGAACCAATCTTAGAGATACATGCCGAGGAAGAGATGGCAGTTCGTCCATTCTTCCCCAAAAAAGAGAAAAAGCCTGAAAGAAATAAGCAAACCACCATTCACAAAAAGTCAGATACAAATTCGAAATCAACACAATGCGTACAATAATACAATGGAATTGTCGAGGTTTCCGCAGTAACATCAATGATATTTGTGACTTGATTGACAAATATCATCCGATAAGTGTCTGACTTCAAGAAACAAACCTAACTCCACAAGTAAACATAGCAGTGAACTGTTATGGTATCTACAGACAAGATCGATTCCCTTCCAGTGGACCACGTGGTGGAGTGGCTAATTTAATTGACTCCAGAATTCCATGTAAACCCCTCCAACTACAAACATCTTTGGAAACAGTTGCAGTACGAGTCTCAGTACAGTTTACATTCTCAGTGGTCTCACTTTACCTTCCACCAAATCAAGTGTATGCATATGCAGATCTTGAAGCATTAGTAACTCAGCAATCCCCCCCCCCCCGTCATTATCATAGGAGACATTACACATTACGATGGCCAAAAAGATGGAGATTTCACAAAGCTGACTGGACAAAATATACAAATCTTGCGAGAATAGATGAACAAATAATCACTACTCAACCAATAGACAACGCTATAACTCATGTCACAAACCAGATATTATTGGCAGCTGAAGCTACAATCCCTCAGTCTTCTGTCAAGTATCATAAACATGCCACGACATGGTGGAATGATGAATGCAGTTTGGCCAAGAGAGAGAAGAACAAGGCTTGGAATCTTTTCCAAAAATATCCCACCTCTGCCAATCTCATAAATTTTAAAAAAAGCTAGAGCTAGAGCCAGATATATCCGCCATAGGAGTAGAAAAGATTCATGGATACGTTTCGCCTCCACAATTAACAGAAATACAGATACCCATGTTATATGGAACAAAATCAGAAAACTCAATGTGAAATTTCTTTCAGTACCAACTCCACTTATAAACTTGAATGGACAGGAGATCACTAACTGCAAGGAAATTGCAAACATACTTGCAACTACTTTTACAAGTGTACTAGCATATATCCCATCCTTTCAGAAAACGAAAGCTATAGCAGAAAAATACAAACTAAACTTCAATACCAGTGAACATCTGCCATACAATACCATGAACATCAATACCAGTGAACATCTGCCAGCCTTTCAATATAGAAGAAATGCAGAAAGCTCTGACTAAGTCAAGGAGGAGTGCAGCAGGACCCGATGGTGTTCACTATAAAATGATACAGCAACTTAGTCAAAAATCTCTAAATACATTACGTAAATTATACAATAGAATTTATGTTGAAAACTATTACTGAAACCCCTGGCATCATTCCCTTGTAATTGCTTTCCCTAAACCTGGCAAAGATCATACAATCCCCAGAAAGCATCAACCAATAGTGCTAAGTTGCCTCGAGAAAATGGTGAATAACTGACTAACCTGGTTCTTGGAAAAATATAACTTACTAAACACAATCTTTCCACAAAAAAAGATCATCTCTGGACCCCATGATAAAAGCAGAGGCAAATATTTGCGATGATTTTCTAAGGAATGAGCATCTGATCATGATGAGTCTCGACATAGAAAAGGCCTTTGACACTACCTGGCGATATCTCATAACTCTCAAACCAATACAGTAGCTATTCTTCTGAGCTATTTGCCCTACTAATGGCCTTAAAATACATTGCATCCTCTCCTCTTCTGAAACTCTCCAAAATCCAAAAAACTCTCATATACACAGATTTATTGATTGCAATACATGCTCTCCAACAAAAGCAGACTCCATCACATCCCATCCTTCACCAGATAAAAGCTCATCTTGTGAAGCTCAAAAGCAAAAGAAGGCAAGTAAATTTCTGTTGGATCCCAGGACATGCAGACATTGAATGCAATGAAAGTGCTGGTTGAGCAGCGAAGAATCCTACAAATACAACCCTAAGACTTTCCGATTACAGACCTATCATAAAACAGATTCTCCCCACAATATCTCTGGGGAATCCGCCTGAAGAAGTCATTTTAACCAGGTCTGCACATTGGACATACACATCTCACACACTTGAACTTATTCATGAAAGTAAATCCTCCAGAATATCTCCACTGTTCTTGTCATCTCACTGTAACACATTTCCTCATAGAATGTCCACAATACCACATGGTGCGACAATCAGCCTTCCATCTCCCTATAAATATTCAGGATTCCCTGACTTTATCACAAATCCTAGGCTATAACTCCAAAATTGAAAATATATTTACTTATTTAAAACTAATAGGATATTTTAGCCAGATATAAACCATAATTAAGAAACGTCAATGTCATTGTCACATAATACTAACAGATAGGCTCAATATGGTCAAAGATGCTTTTGCCAAAAAAAAAATCGAACAACAACCTACCAACAAGGAAATTAGAGCTAAATCCTGTCATATTAGGAAGAAAGCAAAGAGAGACTCATGGGTTCAATTCGCAACTGCAATTAATAAAAAACTACCGATGTAAGAATTATCTGGAGAAAAATAAGGCAATTAAATCAAAAATTTCCTCCCTCGTCATCCCTACTTTTCACCTGGAACGGACAGGAGCCATCTACTCCTGCAGAGATTGCAAATGTACTAGGGACGGTATTTTAACAGTTGTCTGACTCTATGGCCTATGATCCATCTTTTCAAAAGATTAAAGCTTTAGTGGAAAAATCCTGTCTAAAATTTAGAACTACATCCTCTTTGAGGATGTAGTTCTAAGTGGTTCAAAGTGGTTTATTGTAAGGTAAAGAACCTTACAATAAACCACTTACTTTGATAGGACTTCAAGAGACTTTATCCACCACTAAGTACTGCAGACCCGGATTGAGTATACTACATAATGTTACAACACTTAGACAATAAATCATTATCTTCGCTGCTGTCATTCTACAATCGCATCTTCATGGAGCATTCCTTCCCCATCTCCTGGTGTCACGCATTTATACTGGCGATACCCAAACCAGGGTAAGATCACTCTATTCCGAATAATTACAGACCATTTCGCTCACCAGCTACTTAAGTAAAACCATAGAAAAAATGATACACCGTCAACTAATGTGGTATCTTGATTCCCAAAATATGATCTCTGACAATCAATTTGGTTTCAGAAAATACTGATCATCCCTGAATCTCATGATCAGAGCAGAAACAAACATCAGGAATGCGTTTATCCAAAATAAACATCTCGTAATGGTATGTCTCGACATAGAGAAGGCCTTTGACACCACTTGGCAGTTTGGCATCCTGAGAGATCTTCATTCCCTGAACCTGAGAGGACACTTACTGTATTTCATACAGAATTTCTTATAGCACAGGACCTTTCAAGTTCACTATCGGCAAGTCCTTTCGCAAACATATATACAAGAAGAAGGAGTCCCCCAGGGCTTTATACTCAGTGCAACCTTATTTGCAATAAGAATAAATCAGATGACCAAAAATATTCCCAATGCTGTAAATTCATACCTTTATGCCTGTAAATTCATTATGCTGTAAATTCATACCTTTATGCCTGTAAATTCATTATGCTGTAAATTCATACCTCTTGCAGTTCGCAAAACATGAGCTTTATTGAAAGGCAACTGCAAACCTCAATTAATAATTTTGAGCTATGGATGACACAGAATGGTTATCGAGTATCCTATCAGAAATCAAGTCTTTTTTGCAATAAGCAAAAGATGTATCCAGATCCAGAGGTACACTAACAAATCATCCCATCACAGTTTTGAATAGCATTCGTCTCCTTGGTCTGATTTTTGATAATAAACTGAACTTCTCAAAATATATTACACATCTAAGGACTGCATGCCAGAAAAAAATGAACTTACTAAGAGGTATCTCTTCTACATCATGGGATACAGATCGTTACACCTTACTTCACTTGTACAGAGCCCTAATCAGATCTCGCCTCGATTATGGTGCCCCAGAGTATGATTCTGTTAGGGAAAGTGTACTAGCCCGTCTTTCCCCTATTCAACATTCTGCCCTCAGGATTGCTGTAGGCACTTATAGAACATCGCCAGTACAAATTCTTTATATCAAAGCCCATGAACCTCTGCTCAGCCTCAGGAGAAAGTTGTTACTTCTGAACTATGTAGCCAAAATTCAAAGTCTACCTACTCACCCCATTAGGCCAATATTTAATTTTCCTCAGTTCACAATGTACTACAGAAATAAACCTAGAGCAGCTCAGCCTGCTGGCAACATATTGTAGGCTTTATCACAAACTTGGAATATACATCTGGACAAATATCCTCAAACATCCAAACAGTTTAAATCCTCCATGGTTTTCTATTAGACCATCCTGTCAAAGCTATTTCCTCAACTGGGGAAAATATTCACTAGCAAATACCAGTATACAGCAACTGCATACTACTCTCACACAAAATTATCCAAATTTTACACAAGTATATACTGATGGGTCAAAATCTGGGAGTGGAGTCGGTGCTGCAGCTGTCTTTCCCTATAATACCATCTCTGTTTCACTTCCCACTGAATGCAGCAGTTATACAGCTGAATTATGTGCCATCAAGCTTGTCTTAGAAAACATTCTCCATTTGTCCATACAAAAAACTGTAATATATACTGACTCACAGAGTTCACTTTCGGCCTTGCAAAATTCCTCCTCAGCAATGCATCCCTTAATAAAATCTATAAAAACTCAGCTGATGCATATCCATGATCACAAGCAAGTAGTTATCTTTTGCTGGATACCAGGGAATGAAAAAGCAGACTCTGCAGCCAAACATTCATCCAACATAGCATCACCAGATTACTACATTCCATATATGGACTACAGATCCCATATAAAAAATACATGTAAGGAACAATGGACACTTCTATGGCAAGCTCAACTGAATAACAATCTCCGTGAAATAAAACCTGAACCGCAGTTATAGTTCTCCAGTTTTTGTGTAAACAGAAAGGAAGAAGTTAGCCAGAGCCTGAATCGGGCACAGTCAGCTGTCCAATTTTACAGGAAATGATCCTCCATAGTGTATGCACTGCAGTTCTCTTCTCACAATAAAGCACATTCTTGTTGAATGCACTTTATACACTCAAGCCCAAAAAGCCTCATTGAGTATTCTACAAAATCTTCAAGAACCTTTGGCACTCTGCCAGCTCTTAGGTAATGATGCAAATCTCCCGGAATTTTTCTGTTTTTTTAAAATAGATACATCTGTATAATTGTTTCTAACTGTTCTTTACGGACGCCGTGTGACCTTCACCTCGTTTATAGGCACAATATGGCCTTAGTAGCTCTTGCACCAGAAATAACCATACCTAATATTCAACACCCCGCAGCTTCTAACTTCCATCAAGGCAGGCTACTTAAATTGCCCAGTGAGGATCTACATCCCGAACCCATTGAGATGTTGTAAATGCCAAAAGTACGGCCACTCCCAAACCACTTGCCTTGGCTCCCCTGCCTGTGCTTGCTGTGGTGCTAAAAATCACAAAGCAAGGAATGTTTAGCTTCTAAGCTAAATTGTATGAACTGCCAAGGAGAACAACCTGCATACTCTTGAGCATGCCAACAGTGGAAGGACGAAAAAGAAATTCAAAATATAAAAACAGAGCTGAACATATCCTATTGGGAGGCCAGAAAATGCATCCACCCAGTAAATAGTGCCAAGCCCTCATACTCCCAGGCCGACCGGGCTAGCCGGGTGGGTAAAGGTAGCGGGTTCGAATCCCGCCTCAGCTTGGATACTGCAAAACCTTGGGAGATGCATTATGGCCACAGAAGCTGATGCGCTAACAACTACCAATCATACGCCCAGATAGCTTTTGGGAAGAGTACCATTGGGATCCAGACTGGCATGACAATTCCACCAACGGAATCATTTACTCCCATTGCACTCTATTTATTAAGTTCACAAAAACCCACCCAAAAATCTCAATTAGCTACCACTCCTATATCCGTACCTCCTAATGCTTCATCGCTTCCAAAACACAATGCAAAAGAAATTAGAACAGCAACCTATAATCCAAGAAAAAAATGGATGTGGAAGATAAGGAGGTACAGGATGAATCAGTCCTGGAACTCGTTGTGGAAGAAGAAGAAGAAATGGATATGGGCCAACATTATTATTATATTATTACTATTAGCTATATGGTGAAAGGAAGCCTGAGGCTTTTGCTGCACCAGCCAAAAAAAAATTTTATGAGTTACCCTGAGAGAGAGAGAGAGAGAGAGAGAGAGAGAGAGAACAAGTCAGAAGTAGAAGAGAATCACCAAGAAAGCGAAGAATGATGATATCCAGCTCAGGATCCTGGATGTGCCAAGCCCGTACTCACCAGATGTGTTGCTAAAGAGATATCTGGAATTATTTTTGTTTTGAAAACTTTAGTAGAGGTAGTCCATCTGTTTTGCAAAAGACTCCAGAGAATGTTCCAGACATAGGCTATCTGGCATGATATATATGTGAGGCTATATGCGAGACGTAGAACAACTGACACAAGATATTGCTTATACAAAACATTTAATTAGTTATTAATTATATGAAAACATTCATGGTTGCTGCAATAACTGTGGCTGTTGGTGTACAACAGGTAAGTTACTGCCACTACCCCCCCTCTTTCCACTAAAATAAAGGAGTATGAGTAAATGGTGCTTGAGGCTGTCACAGACATTCCATCAGGTATGTCAAGTTGGGCTTACTACCTAAAATACCGATGGAACTGATATTCAGGTGACACTCAAGTCAAGTGGACCGAATTTCAGCAAAGTTCATCATTCTGCAAAGCCAAATCCTCTACTTGCACCTTCATGACGGTGGGACTGATAGTAACACTGGGTATAATGCTATATGCAAATACTGAAATACAGCATCTAGTATACTGGAGGCAACCACCGAGCAAACCAACATGGAGGAATGCCACTCCTCTGTGTTGCCAGGCAATACTAGGTGAAAGATGGGTCTCTTCAAGTGGTGCAATACCACCACTTTGCTTATTAGCATTAGCATTAGTAGAGGCATATGATGCAACATCCAGTCTTTCCAAAGAAAGAGAAATCCAGAACTGAGAAAACAAAGCCTTCAGTCCTTCGGAAGCCACTAGACAGACCCAATAAATCTAAATAATGGGTACATTTAAATTTCTACAATGGAATTGTCGTGGATTCTGTAGAAATAGTGATGACATCAAAGCTATCCAGAGTAAACATTTTACTTACAGGAGACATATTTTAAGGCAAATGAGGATCCTTACTTGTGTAACTGTTCAGTTATTTGCAAAGCTGGGGATGGACTCACCCGTGGAGGAGTCACCATCCTTGTGGGTAACCACACCCCCTTCCAAGCTGTGCCACTTACCACCAACCTGGAGGCTGTAGCAGTTTGACTTACAATAGGGTTCCTCTTAATGTTTTGTTCCCTCTATTTTCCACCTGGGAAAGACATCCCTCAGTGAGACCTTGATGATCTCATTAACCAATTGCCACCACTTTACAATTATTAGGGGATTTCAATGGACATAATGCTCTGTGGGGTAGATCTGATATCAATAGAAGAGGTCGGATTATCGAGCGATTGCTTGAAAATAATGATCTGGCCCTTCTAAATGTGGGATCTCATACTTTTTCCACATGGCTACCCGTTGCTGCCATTGATCTTTCCATCTGCTCAGCTTCCCTCTTGCCTCTGAGTACATGGGAGGTTGAAGAAAACCTTTATGGCAGTGATCATTTCCCTGTGTTATCCACCATTTCTAATGGGAGACAATGCCACCAGACTGGGATGCCTTTAGACATTTGGCCACGTTTAATAACACCAAAGTCAGGCAGGAGCCAATTAACAAGGCAGTAAAATACATCACAGAAAATATCGTCCAAGCAGTGGCAGTTGCAATCCCAAGGCCATCGAACCAGTTTCCATGTTTTCCAAAACCATGGTGGAATGAAGAATGCACAGCAGCTAGGAAGGCTCAAAACAAAGCGTAGGGAATATTTTGTCGGTGCACCACCAGAGATCATTTAATAGCCTTCAGACATGCCCATGCCAAAGCACGTTACATCATGGCCAAAAGGAATCTTGGATCCGATGTGCATCTTTCCTCACACGATCTGCCAATCCCAAATCCATATGAGACTTAAGTCCGGAAAAGGACAGTGGCTAATGGTTTAAGATTCTCTCCTCAGAAGACTGTCTTCTTATACTTTCATCGCAAATGGAACTTTCACCCTAAACTGAAATCATGTTTGTACAAAATATTATTCCAGTAGCACCCGATACAAAATTCTTGGGGCTCATATTTGATAAGAAGTTGACATTTCTACCACATATTCATCATCTGGTGACTAATTCTACCTCACCTGGGGATTCTTTTCTTTGTGATCGATGTAAGGAGTGCACCGATCTTAAATTACAATTTGGTGCAGTGATGGAACAATTTGAGTCCCTGAAAAAACGAGTGCTTGCCCTCGAAAATAATGCATCTGGGAGCTCGTCAGGGACACAAAACTCCAGCAATCTACCAAGTGATGCACACCCGATTCGAGCCTCAAAACAAAAACCAAGTGCAAACTACTCTGGTTAAAAAGGACATTGTTTTATTAGGAGACTCCATTGTCAGGGAAACGGGGAATATTTTTTGTAATAAAGATAGGTGGAGCAGAACCAGGGTATGTCTGCCGAGAGCAGCTATTGATGATGTCACCAACAGATTGTCAGATTTTAAAGGGGGTAAAGAAAATATTATTATTCATGTGGGGACAAACAATATTAAACGATATTGTCCTTGAGGTTGTCATAGACATTCTCTCAGATATGCCAGACAAGCTGTTCTTGCTACCTGGGAGTCTAAAACGCTGATGGAACTGATATTCGGGTGACACTCAAGTCAAAGTGGACCCAATTTTGGCGAAGTCCGGACGGTCTATGACAGCCAAATCCTCTGCTTGCACCTTCACGATGGTGGGACTGTTAGTAATCCTGGGTATAACCTTCATGCACAAGTACATGGTGGGTGACCACCCAGGTGTGAACCAACGTAAGCAGGGGTCGAGGTGTTGCGCCCACACCACATGGAGGAACGTCGCCCCTCTATGTTACCAGGCAGTACTAGGTGGTAGATGACTCTCATCAACCGGTGAAATACCACCACTTTGCTTATTGGAGGCTTGAAGTGGTGGAACCCATGTTTAGTCTCTAGAGCTAAGTTCCGGCCAACCCTTCCCTATCTCTTCCATCATGCAGTATGATTGATGATTTTTGAGGTTATGATGAATGTCGTAGCGAGATCCAATATTCCTTACATTTCGAGGGTACAGCTCTAAAACGGTGTTCGCAGGCCGGCCGCTAGTTAGTACACCGGACTGAACCTATTGGTAACTCTCTAGGAAGCTTCCGGATCAGCTAGTGTATAATCTTGCTACCTCTACTCTGCCAGAGAGTGACTGGAGGGAGTCCGAGTAGTGTGTATGCAGGGAGCATTATCGAGGCCACGTTATGTCAAGGATCTGGGTATATTCTTACCATATGTATGCCATATCCAAAAATTTCATTACTTCATACAGCATGTCCCACCCACTTTTTCTTACTATTCAATACACCATGAATTGTCAAAATAATAGAACAAGCTTATCTGCGAAAAGATCTAAACCTCCCAAGGACTTCCTAATTCATTTCACAAATATACGCGGTCTCAATTCTAATCTCAACGATGTCCATTTCCACTTGCAGTCTTCCAAACCCCATGTACTTTTTCTGACTGAATCTCAGTTATCAGTTGATTCAACTACTGCTCATCTCAGATGTCCAAATTATTTGCTGTATGATTCCTTTCGCCTCAAAGGTGGTACTTGTGCATATGTCCGTTCTGATATTCCCTGTCAGAGACTTGGCAATTTGGAATCTCCTCTCTTTGATCTTCTCTGGCTTAAAATCTCTCTACCTCATTGTGTAAAATTCATCTGTTGTCTCTACCGTTCTCCCAACTCCACTAATCACTTGGAGCTCTTTGACTTCCTCTCTTTGCAACTTGACTTTCTCCAGTCCAACTTTCCTAACAGTGAGGTAATTTTCCTTGGTGATTTTAACGTTCACAACTCCAGCTGGCTTCCCTTTTCTACTCACACCGACCCAGCAGGTCGAGATGCTGAGGCTTTTGCAATTACTAATGACCTAGCACAGATTGTTCATTTACCTACAAGAATACCGGACAATCCTAATCATACAGCCAATACGCTTGATCTTTTTCTCACAAACAACCCTAAGTACAAGGTTGAAGTGAGAGGTCCTTTAGGCACTTCAGATCACAACTTGATGATTGCCTCTTCTCCAATGGAACCTTTATCTCATCGCTATTCCCAACCTCGTATTGTTTGGCATTACAAGAATGCAAAATGGGATGACCTGCGAGACTTCTTTTCTTCTTTTCCTTGGTCTGATTACTGTTTCAAAACTTCTGATGTCAACGTTTGCTCAGATCGTGTCAGTGAAATTATTCTTGCAGGAATGGAATCCTTTATCCCACACTCCACTTTAAAATCTCGTCCTTTATCTAAACCTTGGTTTTCCAATAAATGTGCTAAGGCTGTCCAAGAGAAGAACGTTGCATATCATAATTGGCTTGTTTCTAATTCTTCAGTTTCATTTTCTGCCTACACCAAAGCTCGCAACAATTGTAAAGCAGTTATTAATCAGTCCAAACTAGAGTTTGAACAGGCTAAGAGTAGAAAACTTGCTTCTTGCCCTAATGGTAACTGAGCATTCTGGTCTCTTGCCAAAGCTATTGGCCGCAACTTTTGCCCATCTCTGCTCCCACCTCTGTCCAAACCAGATGGTTCTGTTGTCACTTCAGCCAAGGATAAAGCTGACCTGCTAGCATCCCATTTTTCTTTGAGCTCATGTATTAATGATCTTGGTAAAACACCTCCCACCATTCCTAACACGCTCCATTCAATGTCTCCTGTGGTCTTCCGTCAAAAGGATATCAGAAGGATTTTGATGAATCTTGATGCTAAGAAAGCTCCAGGTCCTGATGGTATTTCTCCACTTGTTCTCAAAACCTGTGCTCCTGAACTTACTCCTATTCTTTGCCGCCTTTTTTCACTTTCTTATTCCAAAGGTGTTTTTCCTTCTGCTTGGAAATTTGCTCATATCCAGGCAGTTCCTAAAAAGGGTGACAAATCCCTACCATCCAATTATCGTCCCATTGCAATTACTTCTACTCTTTCTAAAGTAATGGAGAAATCAATTAACCGCCAACTCTTAAACTACCTAGAAACCTTCCGTCAGTGTCGATCCACTGGTGATATTCTGGCTTATGTTACCAATTTATGGACTAATTCAATGGAAAGGTTTGGTGAAACACAAGTAGTTGCTCTTGACATCTCAAAGGCCTTTGATCGTGTTTGGCATAAAGGTCTTCTAAACAAGCTTCCATCTTATGGTTTGCCAACTGTTTTTAGTAATTGGTTATCCAGTTTTCTCTCTGATCGCTCACTGAGGGTGATGGTAGATGGCTCTCTGTCTTCTAACTTCTCCACTAATGCCGGTGTCCCCCAAGGTTCAGTTCTTTCCCCCACTCTTTTCCTCTTGTATATCAATGACCTTCTTCCATTGACTGGAAATCCTATCCATAGTTTTGCCGATGATAGCACATTGCATTCAGCTTTCCATTTTGAGAAACCTTGTCTAGCTCAATCAGCTTCAAGTTCTCGAAAATCTGCTGCCAATTCCTTAAATGCCGATCTTCAGGTAATTCTCCAGTGGGGCAAAGACAACTTAGTTGATTTCAATCCTTCTAAAACTCAATCTTGTCTTATATCTCGCAAAAAGGATTCTTCTGCTCCTATGCTTATCTTTAGTGACACTCCGATTTCTAGGCAAAATGATATATCTCTTTTGGGGATTACCCTGACTTCTAATCTCTCTTGGCACAAGCACATTACAAATATTGCTTCCTCTGCATCTAAAAAACTTGGTTTTCTCTTTCGCTCTCGGCGTTACTTTTCTCCCAAACAGCTGCTCACTCTGTATAAATCGCAAATCCGCCCTGCCATGGAATATTGTTCCCACATCTGGGGTGGTGCCCCCAAAACCTCTCTCAGGCTTCTTGATTCCATTCAGAAGAGGGCAGTTAGGTTAATTAATGATTCATCTCTAACAGTCTCTCCAGTCTTTCTCATAGACGCACTGTTTCTGCTGCATGCCTCTTCTACAGATACTTCCATGGGCACTGTTCTTCTGAATTGGCTTCTATAATTCCCTCTCTCTCTCTTTCAAAACAGTCCGAACACGTGCCGCCACCAGCCAACATCCGTTTACTGTCCAACTTCAAACCCACAGAACCAACTTTTCATCGTCCTCATTTATTCATTCAACTGCCGTTTTCTGGAACAACCTTCCTTCATACGTATTTCCTGAAAATTACAATCTACAGAAGTTCAAGTCCAATATCAACAAATATCTTCTTTCGTGTTCTCAACCTCCAACCCAAGCACGGTACCTAGTACTATAGGTTATAATACCTCTCGTGTTTGGGGTTCTCATAAAAAAAAAAAAAAAAAAAACGTACACGATCTGACGATTTGTTGGAAAAATACAGGACCATGATAAGGAAATGTCGCGAGCTAGGCCATAATGTCTATGTGTCTGCATTTCTGCCCAGACACGATAGGAGGGATTATATGTTAAGAGCCTTGTGGATTAACTCAAGACTTGAAGGAATCTGCAAGGCTTTAGGGGTAAATTTCTATCAGCATGGCCCACACTTGTAGGTAGAAGGAATTTGTTTTGTAGAGACGGGATACACTTAAACAAAGGTGGTGCAAAGGTTTTTGCCAGTATTATTGAGGATACCTTAAAGGTTCAGGGAAACTGCTAGTTAGGGGGGATGTGGGTAATACTGACACACGTTTATATGATAATATTGGTCAATGTAACTCTTGCACATACCTTAAGAGTTCTTATCTGTTACCCCAACTGGACGTATTATCTAGATGTTCTGGGGACAAAGACGTTTCACGTGCGTGGGTAGCCAATATCAGGGAAGAGAGCCTAAAAAACTTCAAGGGTTGTGTTAGGGTTGTTAAATATACAAGAACAGTAAATCTTAATTGTTTATACAGTAACGTTACAAGTGTCGTCAATAAAATGAGTGAATTCGAACTGCTGGTTAAAACAAATAACGCGGACATAATAGGGCTTACAGAGACGTGGTGCCACCCGGAAATTGGGAATGATGAGTTTCAGTACGGCTTGTATAATGTATTTAGGAAGGATAGGTCAGATAGAAGGGGTGGTGGGGTAATGCTTCTTATCAGAAGCAGCCTGAGTGCGACGATTGCTTTCCCGGATTCAGACGTTTCACATGCTAGTATAGAGTCTGTATGGTGTGAGATAGTTGGAAACAAAGGTATAATGCGAGTAGGAGTAATCTACAGACCAGGTGATTGTGAAGATTATGACAAAAGCCTCTACATGCAAATGGAATGGGCAGGTAAGCGTCAATGCCTTATTATGGGTGATTTCAATTTGCCTCTAATTGATTGGAGTAAATGGGAAGGAAACTCGACATGGGGAACAAAATTTTTAAATCAACTAGATGACTGTTATTTGTATCAACATGTCAGGGAAAGTACTAGAGAAAAGAATATCCTAGACCTCATCATCACACATGAATCAGATGACATAACAGGGCTGACAGTAGAGGAACCAGTAGCAGGAAGTGATCACGGAGTTCTACGGTGGATGATGACAAGAGAGGTAGCAGAAGTAAAAGGAAAGGAATGGGTTTTAATTTCAGAAAAGGAAATTACGATGCCTTAAGGTACTACATGGCCTCTATTAACTGGGTAGATATTGCGCAGAGAATGAATACAATTGGTACGCTTTTAAAACATTAATCACAGATGCCTTGAATGCGTATATACCATTAAAAAAATACTCCACGAGAAGGGTTCCAAGTTGGATGAATAGTGAAGTTGCCACATTACTTGAGCAGAAAAAGGTGGCATGGAAAGGTTACAGAGCAATAAAAAGTACTGAAGCCTATAACAGCTACAAGGTGATCTGTAATAGAGCCACAGAAAAGGTTCGACAGGCAAAGGCAGTTTATGAGAAATCACTAGCAAACAGAGCAAAGAGGGGGGATAAAGAATTCTTCACATATATAAATGCCAAGAAGAGCAGGACAGACCAGATCGGACCTTTACGAAAGGTCCGATCTGGTAAATACACCAGCTGCCGTTGCAGATGAACTCAACAGTTATTTTGCATCGATATTTACAAATGAAAAGTCTTTTGTGGCAAAGGGAAATTGTGGGAGCGAAGTTCAAAAATATATAATTAATGATATTGAAATTTCGCAAGATTATTTAATGAAAAAACTTTCGAGCCTACAGACCAGTAAAGCTCCTGGAGTTGATGGAATATACCTTATAATCTTAAGAGAGGTGGCAAGCGAGTGCATTGAACCATTGAGGCTAATTATGCGAGCATCACTAGACTCTGGGGAGATTCCCTTCGATTGGAAAAGTGCAAATGTATCTCCCATACATAAGGGTGGCTGTAAAATTGAAGTTGGAAATTATCGACCTGTCAGTCTGACTTCAGTAGTAGGGAAAATCATGGAGGCAATGATCAAGGGTGGAATTCAGGATCATTTGGATCGAATTGAAATTCTCAAGGATACTCAGCATGGTTTCGTAAAGGGAAAATCATGTTTAACAAATCTTGTTCGCTATTTCGAAAGGGTCACTCACGAGCTGGATTTAGGGAATAATTTCGACATTGTTTATTTAGATTTCAGCAAAGCTTTTGACTCAGTCCCACATGAGCGGTTGCTTTATAAGCTGGAACAGGTTGGAATCACTGGGAAAATCCTTAGATGGATAGAAGGATGGCTTCAGGGCAGGAGGCAGAGGGTTGAGGGTTGTGATAAATGTCTATTCCTCAGATTGGGTTGATGTAAGAAGTGGGGTTCCCCAAGGATCAGTATTAGGACCACTGTTGTTTTTAATTTTCATAAACGACATTGATGAAGGGATAGAGGGCGTGATGTCTAAATTTGCAGATGACGTTAAAATTGGTAGAGTAGTTAATGATCACTGTCAAGCTGAGCTTCTTCGGAGAGACCTAGATAGACTTCAGGAATGGTCAGAAAAATGGCAGCTGTGCTTTAATCCAACAAAGTGTAAGGTATTACACCTGGGAAACAGTAATCCCAAAAAAACATATACACTTGGTGGAGTTCAACTACTGGAGGAAAGGGACTTGGGTGTTACGATACGGTCAGACATGAAATTCTCTGAGCATTGTAAACAGGTTGCAAGGAAGGCCCATGGTGTCCTATCGATGATCTATCGAACTTCTGCAAGTAGAGATAGGGACGTGATAATCCCATTATATAAGGCTTATGTTAGACCACACTTGGAATACTGTGTTCAAGTATGGAGACCGCACCTAAAGAAAGACGTTGAGCTTCTTGAAAGGGTGCAAAGAAGGGTAACTCGCCTGGTGAGATCGGCAAAAGGGCGTACTTATGAAGAAAGACTTCGAATATGTGGGTTGCAGAGTTTGGAAACTAGACACCTTAGAGGAGATTTGATTGAGGCGTTTAAGGCTCTGAGAGGCATCAGTAAAATGAATGAAGACAAAATTTTCAACATTACAAATGATGCTAGAACTAGGGGACATAAATTCAAGTTACGGGGGGGAAATGTTTAGATTGGACTGCAGCAAGTTCTATTTTAGCCAGCGAGTTATAAATTACTGGAATAAGTTGCCTTCATGGGTGGTAGAGGCCGACAGTTTGGGGAAATTCAAAGGTCATCTGGATAGTACTTTCGTTTAAGGGAAGCGCATAGGATGATAGGTTTAATTTCTTTTTTATTTTTTTTTTATTTATTAATCATTATTATTTAGTTATTTATTTATTTTTTGTTTTTATCATTGTTTTGTTCGGATTTTTTTTTTTTTTTTTTTTTGTCTGTTGCAGCATAAGCCATAGGCTTTCTTGCACCATGCGGCCGTTACTAATACTAATACTAATACTGATATTCGTTTCGCATATGCACTTCAGTTTCTGGCACAAATGACAGTGGGTATCACTTGGCCATGGAACATCCTTTGTAGTGATGAAGCCCACTTCTGATTAAATGGACAAGTGAATACGCACAACTGTCACATTTGGGCAAAGAAAACCCTCCAGTTACACAAGAGGTCCCGTTGCATGCTCCAAAAGTGACAGTGTGGTGTGGATTTACAGCTACATTCATGATTGAGCCATATTTTTTTGAACAGGTAACACCAACTGGACCCCGCACCTGTTCCGTCACTGGACAGCATCATTATGAAATGTTGGCAAATTTTGCAATACCAGAGCTCCAGCAATGTGGGTGCCTTCAGGATACCATATTCATGCAAGATGGTGTGCCACCCCACATGCACCGTTGTGTCCAAAGATTGCTAAGGCAACACTTTACAGATGAATGGGTCATCAGCTGTTATTTCTAGACATCTTGTCCACCCTGATCACCGGACCTCGCCCCATGCGACTTCTGGTTGTGGGGTTTTTTGAAGAACCAGATGTATCAGGAAGGATGTTAAACTCTGGCAGATCTGAAGGACACCATTAGGCGTCATGTGCTGGCTATTCCAGTTACAAGTTTCATTCTGCTATAGAAAATGTTGTTCTTTGAATGGAAACTGTTGTTGACCAAAATGGAGGACACATTGAACAAGTGATTTTTGTATTGCCCCAGCACCATATAGTGACAAATTTTGTAACTAATTTTTTTTTTCCCCAATGAATTGCGAGCACATGCTTTATTGTACCTGTTTTTCAAATTTCTTTTTAGTACGAGACTTAGAACTCGCTCCAGAGCCTTTTACATAGGGATACTTTAATTTTAACAACCCTGTATCTTTATATTAGTTTACCTTATGCATATTTATATTTTTATACATATTGACATAGTGACCTAAGCAATTACATCATTACAATTTTTACTGTTGTCTTGTATGAGATGTGGTTTTCACCCTTATGGGCCTTTACATTTATATGATATATCAGTGATTCTTAACTAGGATACCATGGAACTTTGTGGCAAACCTCTTAAAGAGATGCATTGAAACTGTGGGGAAAAAAAAAAAAAAAAAAATCTGATTTCATCACTGACACTCATTTAGGAGTGTCTTTCATACCTTTTTAACCCAAATGTTGTTTGAGCAACAAAAGTTACATATGATGTGTATCCATCTGACGTTACTCCAACAAATTTTTTTTATGAGTAGAGAAGCAGCTTCAACTGTTGTGCACTTAAACTTTTGTTTTACTTTGTAGGGATGGTTGTCGTCCATTTGCAGAGATATATGTTGGAGATGAGCGTTTGTTGACAACATCCCAAGAATATGAGAGAATGAGGCAAGTAGAAAATACTTAATAGAAGTTGAATTTTTTATTAGTTTTTTCAGTTTATTCAAATTTAAACATTAATTTTATTGGGATTTATTTAGCGTGAATTTAATTCTTGTTATTCAAACCTTGTTTCGACCACTGCTTCCTGCCAGCATTTATTATGTCAGTATTAAAGTGACAGAATGAGGCACAGAAGCAAAGGTTTTATGCAGCAGCCATATAAAAAAAAAGTCCTAGTTTCATAATTTATCTGTTTTCAGTTATTTATCTGAATTTATATATTCCAGTTATTTATATAACTCCTCTTTAACCCTACAACAGTGGTGCTACTGTTATAAGGTCATGAAAATGATGAGCCTGCTTTAATTGTTTGTTGGCATCTGATTTTCTATACCTTCTTAAATACAGACACATTTTTATCGGGTGTGTCTTTTGAATAGTTTTTTATTGTTTTCCCAGAATTATCATGTGAAAACACCTGCCAAATACAGCACCATTGTATTTGTTACTGTTTTTCACTTGCAACAGCATCTCTCAATAATTTTTCTATGAAATATTTCTTGTGCTTGTCATTGGCTGTTTGAGTCCTGTATGACTTTAAAAATGTCTGGAAGTGAAATATTGATGTATGCGTGAAATGGTTTACTCTGTGTTTTTTGTGCAAAAGGTTTCACTGTATATTGGGTGTTTTATCTTGTTTTTTGGCTTCAAGTTTTCTTCAGTATTTTTATTCAGATGGCTATATATTTTCTTAATATAAGGTAGATATTGTGTTTTCTTCTCTTCCTTTATTATTATGATTTATGTATTTGACAAAAGATGTCAATGGTTTTAATTGTCGATGAACCTGCTCAGGTTGCTGGCAAACTGAACAGGCATTTTGCATCTACGTACACACAAGAAATTGTTTAGAGAAGGGCATAGCAGGAGTTTACCAGATTCTAACGGGAAGTTAAATGATTTTGTGAAACCAGAATGAAAGTGGAAGAGAAAGTGGTGGATGGGATCTATACAATTATATTAAGAGAGGCAGCAAAGGATGTAAACCCTTAGCCATAATTATGAGAACCTCTTTGGATTCATGTGTGAATGTATCTCCAATTCACAAAGGGGGTACAAAAGGTGACATGAGTAATTACAGATCTGTTAGCTTAACTTCTGTTCTGGAGAAAATAATGCAAAGTGACTCTGCCACTGGTTTACCTTCTAGAGAAAAAAAAAAAAAAAAAGAGATGGGAATTTCACCATTCTGGTTCTTTTTAATAGTGCTAACTAATGGAGGGCGATCTAGACAGGAATACAGTTATGCTGCTGTCACAGCATGGATTTGTTAAGTGAAAGTCTTGTCTTACCAATTTGTTTGGATACTGTGATGCAGTAACCAAGGAACCAGTTGCAAAAAATAATTTTGATATCTTATACTTGGATTTTAGAAAAGCTTTTAATACTGTTTTGTATAAGACTGCTATACAGATTGGAGCAGTGTGGCATTAAGGGCAAATTACTACTTTGGACAAAGCGATAGTTGGGTTGGAGAAGACAGAGAGTGGTTATCAATGATACTGCTCTTTGTGGACTAATGTTATTAGTATAGGTCCCCAGGGTTCAATGCTAGGGCCATTTTTATTTTCAATATTCATTGATGATATTGATGAAGGTATATCAAACTTAATGTCCAAGTTTGCAGATACAAAGGTTGTCAGGGTGGTTAATGACAGCAATCAAGGGGATGCTACTTGCAGGTTTATTGGCACACATTCATATGAACTTTAAAGCAAACTAGCATAAACTGCTCATATTGCAATGGCAAACACACTGCCTACTCCAGAGATTGTATCCTCTTTGGGGGGAGATTCAAACTGGTCAGAGCCAAACAAAAAAATCATGTACTAAGAAGCCAAAAATTGGTATAATCTTAAAATAACACTTAATCTACTTTTGCTCTAGTAATTCAGAGTTCAGCACCAACGATTACCACTGCATAAAAAATAACAGTCTGGTACCCAAACAGGAATAACTTTTTCACTCAAACAGACTGATGTCAGACTGGGCTCAGTCACTATTAGAAAGTGTACCCTTACTTAGTAAAACTCCTAAGATAAAAAGGCTGTTAACACATCATTCACTGCTCTATGTACTAATACTTATCCAAAGTATTCAGAAAGCACTACTACTGATAATACTACACAGACTTTACTGATGAAGTTGATTCATTAAAGATGCTATGACTTTTATATTCATATATATATATAGATGGTTCTGAAACATTACCACCACTGAAATTACTGTCAGTTTCAGAACCATCTGTATGTATCTGAATAGAAAATTCATATTTTGCAATTATTGATTTACGAAACTCATTTATTCTGTTGAGTAAGAGTACCCATTCTTTTGGGACAGACCACATGAAATAAGTCAAAAATATAAATCACTTTCAGTGACAAAATCAAGTCAAACTCCTGCAACTGAATTACTAGTCTTGGCAGTCCAGCTTCAAATTAAAAAAATGTCACTTGTAAGAGTAAGGATGGGTCATATACACCTCATTCACTCTTATCTTCTTTCTGCCTCAAATCCACCCTTCTGTCTGAACTGTCATACTCAACTCACAATCCAGCATATCACAGTTGATTGCCCTCTCTAAAACAAATTATGGCAAACCACATTCTTATTAAGGCACGAAGTCCAAATTACTTCTACTTCAAAACAAATATTATATGACAGATCTGATGACCTTTAATAGCACCTGTTACTCTGTACCTTTTATTTGTCACATAATGACTTTTAGTTGCCATTGCACTGTACAGCATTCAGTAACTACAACAACAATAACCATTCATTTATCAATAACAGTAACTTGTCCTTAATGACACACTGCTCCAATTTGTTCAGTAGTCTTTTATGTGGTACAATATCAAAAGCTTTACTGTAATCAAAGTATATGATTTTAATATATGACATTTCCATCCCTAAAAATTTCCTCATGCATGAACATAGATGCAAAATATCTATTGTTTATCAACAACATGACCAGGATCATCAGCAGTTAGTCTATTCATATCTAATGGACCAACATGATTCATCCCTTTCATCCTAGTGTTTACATTAGTAAAAAAAGTGTTTCCTACTTTTCTTTGTGTTCTTTGGAAAGAGCTTTTGTAAATTGCCTTAGCTTGCCTAATCCCATTTGTTACTTGATTGCAGACCAGTTTATATATACTGTAGGTTTCTTGTGTTACCTGATAATTTATAAGCATCTTGTGCATTTTTCTTCTCTGTCATGAGCATCATCTGGCATCCATTTGGATCTTAGCCTTGAACAGAACCTCTAAGATGGTATAAAAAGCCTAGTAACTTCTATGATTATTTTCATGGCTGTTTCTCATTTAGAATTTGTTGTAGGTTACATCATCAGTTGGTCCACCTGAATAGAATTTAAAAGCTGAGACAATTGTAGGCGGCCCTGAGTGCCAAACGTAGTGATTCCAGTGAACTTTCAGTGAATTATCTAGCATGCCAATTATTATAAATAGTTTTATTTTTGTATGAGTATTTGCAATTTCCTTAAACTCCTACTGTATATATTAATAACATTTAACACATTAAAATTTACCAATACAGAAAGGAAAGTCACTTTCCTTTATATTAATCAGTTGCTAACCATTCTTTTTCCACTTGGTCACTAGATGACACTGCTCCTGCCTCCACATGGTGGGGCAGGAAACCTGTGAGAAAAAGCTCTCACTCCCAGGGCAAAAAGGAGCAAACACCATAGATTTTGACAACAAAGTCATAAAATCCTTTAACATGATACAATCAACTCAAGAATGTGAAGAAATTAATACAAACATGGCTAAAGGACAGAAAACCAATTTATGTGAAATACCCACACCCACATCATTCATTCTACAGGCGATCAGTCCACAGGAGAATTATCCCCTTTCCTGATACAAAAATGTCTTGAAAATATACCTGGAACTCCAAAAGTAGTAAAAAGGTTAAATCAAGGTGACTTACTAAATTTAAACATCCAATATACAACAGTCAGAGC
Source organism: Mastigoproctus giganteus (assembly GCF_048544385.1). NCBI lineage: Eukaryota > Metazoa > Arthropoda > Arachnida > Uropygi > Thelyphonidae > Mastigoproctus > Mastigoproctus giganteus. The sequence goes on from NC_143587.1 coordinate 144,393,053, forward strand.
AACTAATGAAAATGTCCACTTTTGGCAGGATCCTTGGTAACAGTTACACCCCATAATACACTGGTGTGCAAAATTTAAGGCCCAGTCATGTTTTCACCTGTAGCTTCTCATAGGAGTGGCCTGGATATGAGAAAAGCATACCAAAGGAACCTCGTGAGGTACAGAAATGATGAAGGAAACAACACCGACACAACAATGAAAACAAAACGGTACAGAAGGACTTTATTCAAAAATGGCAACATAGCACTGGATGCCATGATACAGATGCATCACTGCCAAAGATGGAACAAAGGGAAGAGGTGGTCCTCAGTAGGAGATATGGCCACTCTAATGTCAATGCAGGCTTTGCACTGTCTGTCCATATTCAGAACAATGTTGTTAGGTTCTTGCTGTAACATCATCCATTCCTCTGTCAGTGCCATTTTTAGCTGGTGAACATTTTCTGGTGGGTGTAGACGTGCCGCTAGGCATCTCCCCAGAGTGTCCCATATGTGTTCAAATTGGAGGAACGGGCAAGCCAATCCATATGAACAATGTCCTCACTTTCCAAAAGCATATCAACAGCTGCAGTGCAATGTGGTGTGGCGTTATCATCCATAAACATGAACTCGGGGCCAATGGCACCTTGGAACAGATGCACATGGGGAACGATTACCTCGGTACAGGAGTGTGCAGCAGTTACAGTACCGCCTTCCAGTATCTGGAGTTGTGTACGTCCATCCAAGATAACGCCTCCCCAGACAAGAACACCTCGGCCACCATATTGATCTCTTTCAGTGATATTTGTGGGAGTGATACAGTGTGCCAACCTTTCGTCAGATTAGCTGATGTCCAAAATCGCTGCTAACCGTTAGAAAAAGTGTTGGTCCTTAAGTTTTGCACACCAGTATACTTTAAACACCTTGAAAGGAGTAATCTCTGAATGGGATCTCCTCAACATAATAGAAGAAGAAATACTACAAAAAATAAAAAAACAAAGAAGTCATTAATGTCAAAAGAATAATAATCGAAAAAGAAGGAATAATCACCCAGACCAGAAATATCATTTTAACTTTCAATACTCCAAGTTCACCCTAGCACATAAAAGCTTCCTTTGTCAAATTTGACCCTATATATAGTGGTGGACAAAAAAACTGCATCACTTGTGAATTTTGCAAATAATGTGTTTTGCGTTGCAGAAATATTCGAAATGCATTTGTTAGGTGGGATATACATCTCTGTGAATGAAATCCAATAAAAAGACTCCACCTGATATACCTAATTGCCATAAATATCTTCCCAAAGGGTAAAATGCATAATTAACGGAAATATGAGAAATCATGCAAATGACAATCATGACAACCAAACATACATTTTATTGTATTTACGTGTACAAACTGAAATGACAAGTTAACATAATATTATTATGTACTGTAAATCAGCAAAATAAGTCCTCAATATTTTGTTGTTCCTCCTCGAGCTGCAATTACAGCCTTGCAATGATCTGGCATAGAGTTAGTCAATTTCTGGATATATATATAAGGTTGCCCAGTTTTTTCTGGTACCACTCCCTTACAGTGCTCTCCTGCAGCTGAATCTTACTTGTTGGCTTCTTCTGAGCAATTTTAGACGACATTATGTACCAGCAGTTTTCAATAGGATTCAAATCTGAACTGTTGCCGGGACAGCTGCAACACTAATGCCAGCATTTCTGAGATATGACTGCACCTTAAGGGAGAAAAATGAGGGAAAACATTGGTGTACATATGTTTTAAGCCTTGTGAGACAAGAAAACAAACTCATCATTAAATCTAAATAGCATAAAACTTACAAATTTTGCTGTGTGGCAAGGTGCTGAGTCCTGTTGAAAAATGCAGTTTTGAATGTCTGTGTGGTGATCCCTAATAACTGCTTTCAGGCAGTCCTCCAAGATAGCAGTGTAGGTTTCTCCATTCACTGTTCCGTTAATAAACTTAATTCGCCCCACCCCTTTGCTTGTTATGCATCCCCAGACCATCTGACGGGCGGGCAACTTTACAGTCGGTGTTATGCAGTCAGGATAGTATGCCTCTGATTTTTGTCTTCTGATATATCACTTCCCATCCCAGCCATGCAGGTTGAATTTTGATTCATCAGAAAAGATGACAGTGTCCCATTGCTGCTTTGTCCACGAAACATGCCTTTTAGTCCAAGCAAGTTGCTTCTTCCTCATTTGTTGGGTCAACAAAGGCTTCTTCTTGGGCTGATAGGCACGTCTTTGGATAGTTGATGCACTTGTTTCAACACCAGAGGCCATCTCAAAGTCCAGTTTTAGATCAGGAGCACTAGTATGGTGATTACGAAGGCATATCTGTTTAAAATATCGATTTTGGGAAGGCATAGTCACTCTCTTACAGCCTGATCCAGGTCTTCTCTTCACATCACTGGTTTCGCACTTTAATTTCAGCACCCAGGATACTGTTGACTCGTGGCAGCCTATTTTATCAGTGATAACATGCATAGAAAGCCCTTCCTGGGACAGAGCAACAGCTACACTTCTTTTTTCTTGGTTTCAACTGAACATATGGAGCTATGCATAGACCTCCGCAATACAGGATACTAATGAGCATGTATACCCTTCCAATGCCGTATTTATAGAAACTGCTGATGCAGTACTTTGCAATTACTGTCTGATGCAATAGAAGTATTATCTGACGCAGTACCTTTGCTTTGCAATGAACAATGACTGTAATCAAACAATATCTTATACCTTTCGCTACAAATGTTACTTTTTTTAAGATGATGCAGTGTTTTGTCCACCACTATACCAAATCCTATCCGATGTTTTAAATGTCAAAAATATGGACATTTACAAACAACATGCAGAGGAATAGCAATATGTGCCAAATGTGGTTCCTGAGAACACACAAATCAAAAATGCATAACTGAACACCCTAAATGCCCAAACTGTAGTGGAAACCACACTGCCTTCCCTTGGGTATGCAAATGTTGGAAAGTAAAAAGAAAGGAAAGGAAAATTCAAAAATACAAAGCAGAACATAAAGATATATACCAGAAAGATATTACAACCGGCCAACATAAGGAAACCTACCTATGCACAGATAACACAAGTAGTACAAATAACCCAGAAACAACAAACAACAGGATCACAAACTGAAGTTACAATCTCACCAAATGAATCGCTGTTAGATTGGGTACTCAAATAGCTCCTGTCCCCAAACAGTAGAAATGAGAACAGGCTGCAAACATCCCTATCTCAGTTCCACCTACAGTAATTTCACCACATGGGAAAACCAAAGAAGATCCCTCCATAACAGTACACTATGCTGCTGAACAAATGGACACAGCAGAAAAAACACAAGAAGAAACTGTTCAGAAATATTTGCCAAGGAAGATATGGAAAGCCATATTTTGCTAAAAAAGACAAATCACAGGCAGGAAAATATAAATATAAAACAGTAATAAGAAAACAACCAGAAAGCTCATCTAAAACAAAACAATGAGTACTTTTATTCAATGGAATTGTTGGTTTTCATAATGATATTGACGATGTCCGGGATTTAATTTCTCAATATCAACCGATATGTTTCTGCTTACAAGAAATATATCTAAAACCTGACGATACAATCTTAATCAAAAACTTCACTGTACAATGAAATTGAATATATAATTCTATAGCCCATGGGGGAGTAGCAATCCTTGTCATTTCTCAGATTCCATTCCAAACAGTTCACCTACAAACTACTCTTGAGGTAGTAGCAGTATGTATAGCAGCAAGTAGTTTAATAACAATAGTATCGATATATTTACCCTCAAACCAAGAAATAATTTAATGAAGACTTAGAAGAACTGATAGACCAGCTATCCCTTCCTTACTGTATAATGAGGTATCTAAATGGACATCACTGCTTATGGGGAAATACTGATGTTAATAAAAGGGAACATAAAGTAGAAAAAGTAATAGATGCCAAAAATCTATCCCTCCTGAATATTGTAAAAAAACAAATGTCAACCTTCCAACAGGAACCAGCTCAGTGATAGATCTTACTTTATGCTCCCCAGCATTATATCCCAAAAATACTGCCACAGACAGTCTAACACAGTGGGCCAACATCTGATGGTAACTCATTCCACAAAACCCATTGGGCGCCTCCGTGGGCAGGAGCAGCAGTGCATAGCACACCCTTCTTGATTAGACCGGGATTCGAGCCTGTGATCCACCAAATACAGAGGATGCGGAAGGGTCAGGGAATGACCACTGCATATCCCTGGAGCAATATGGCCTTAGTTGCTAATGCTCCTAAAAACCAAATAACAACAAAACCCATTGTACCCGAGGGGCTCATATCTGGTGAGTATGGGCTTGGCACACCCAGAGTCCTGAGCTGGATATCATAATTCTCTTTCTTGGTGATTCCTCTCTCTCTCTCTCTCTCTCTCTCTCTCTCTCTCTCTCTCTCTCTCTCTCTCTCTCTGAAGGTAACTTGGGAATTTTTTTTGACTGTTGCAGCATAAGCCTCAGGCTTCCTTGCACCTTATGGCTGCTAATAATAATAAATAAAAAAAATATATTGTAAGTTGATACATTGATTTCCTGTAATTCGTTCCCCAACAACACATAAAATAGGTATTTTTTATATGTTATACTTCTTTTTTACATTAAAAATTTGTGTTTTATAAAGATTATTCAATAAATAGTCATAACATCTCAGGATAAAAAACAAACAATAAATTAGCATTTACCTTAGACTTGAAGTGCAGAGCTGATGAAATCACTGATGGTGATCAGACTATATCATGTCAGGTGTCTTTTCAGTCTTTTGTTGCTACTGGTAAAGAAAACTGTCCAAAATGGACTGGTATTTGTAGCTTCCTGAAGTAAGAAATGACTTTGTCTTCCATTTTGCAAATCATGAATTCAGTGTTTTCAATGTTTGGGTGTTTTATCACTTCTTTTGAACACTCACAATGAGAAATGACAGTTCAACTCTTCAGCTGACACTTTTTGGATTTCTCTTCCTTCCTCTCCAGTGTCACTCTTCGGAATTTTCTTCAACTCTTGTAGCTTCTCTGTTGTTAGCTCATGCCCATGAGCATCCGTTAGGTCCTCCACATCCTCTTCGCCAACATCCAGACCCATTGATTTACCAAGAGTAACAATATCATTTGTCAAAGCACATTATCTTCAAATCTGTCAACGTCATGGATAATTAAATGCCAGATGTTTTTCAAGGCTGAATTTAAGCACCTGGTGGAAACATCATTCCAAGAACTTACAATCAGCCTCACCACAATCCAGCAATTTGAACTTCAACCTCCAAAAATATTTACGGGTGACAGCATTTTCACCAGAGTTCGCTGCAAAGCAACTTGCGAATATTTTTGTGGTGTTGATTTTCTTGAAGTTTGCAATCACTTGCTGGTCCATTGGTTGAAGAGGAGTGATGTTGGGTGGCAACAAAAATTTGACTTGAACAAAGTCAAATTTTGCCTCAAGAGATTGAACAAGGTTGGGATCAGGGCCAGGCGCATTATCCAGAAGGAGCAGTGCCTTCACAGGAGGCGTCTCCGTAGCCAGGTGGGAAGGAGCAGCAGTGCGTACCACACGCTTCTTGATTAGACCGGGGTTCGAGCCCGTCACCACCAAATATGGAGGATGCGGAAAGGTCAGGGAATGACCACCGCATGTTCCAGAGCAATATGGCCTTAGTTGCTAATGCTCCTAAAAACCAAAACAACAAAAACAGCCTTCACAGGAAAGCTTATTTTTTTTAAGATAACTCTTCACTGAACTTCAAGCTCCCATTCATTGAAGACATATCCTGTAACCCAGGCCTTCTTGTTACTGCACCAAAATACTCCCAGCATGCCTTTGTTGACCTTTTGTTGTTTAAATACACAAGCAAAGGCTTCAGCTTAAAATCTCAAGAGGCATTGGCACCCAACAGGAGAATGAGCCTGTCTTTCATAGGCTTATACCCAGGTAAACTAGCCTCATCCTTAGTGATGTACGTTTTCCTGGGCAATACGCTCCAAGAAGAGGCTTGTTTCATCAATGTTAAAAACCTGCTGGGGACGATAACTCTCCTGATCAACAAACTCTTGGAATTCAATTTTAATAGTCTCAAATGTTTTTTTTTTTTTTTTTTTATCAACACTGGATGCCTTTCAACAGTGATATACGTCCTTTTTTCGGAGTGCTCGAACCAGCCTTTGCTGGCTTTAGTTTCAAAGTGCACAGCACTGCTACTGCAGCTTTAAGTTTTAGATCGTCATAGATCTGAAACAGTCGTATGAGTGATGTTCCAAGCATTGCACAATAACGTTGTTGAACAATAAAAAAAATGTTATTTGGTTGAGAATAATCATAAGAATGATGTTCCATGTGCCACGCATCATTCCAGCTATATCGGAAAGCCATCGGTACCTGCAAATCTCATCTATACTTAAAAGAAATGATCGTATGAAAGGTATATTGGTTCCTGAGAATATCGGATGTCGATGTCATCATAAGTTGAGGCTCCACTGTACATTTTAAAAAAAAATAATGAGAGCAAGATCAAGATGTGTCAGATGAACATGCAAGAAAGCCTCCTGGATATATTTTGCCTCAACCATAATATAACCACTACAAATATTAAAACAGTTTGGAATAAAATAAGAAAAATGAGCAATAGATATCAAAAGTTAGTACATCCAGTTATCAATTGGCAAAGGCAAGATATATCTGATCCAAAAGATATAGCAAATGCTTTAGGGAAACTTTTGCCAAAATATCTGCTACCATATCCTATCCACCGAAGTTCCAGAAATATAAAAACAAAAAAAATGCAATTTAAATTTCTCCACAAAATATATAGAACTGTATAACCATCCACTAACCATAATAGAACTCCGTAACCAAATACGGAGGATGCGGAAATGTCAGGGAATGACCACCGCATATTCCCGGAGCAATATGGCCTTAGTTGCTAATGCTCCTAAAAACCAAATAACAAACAACAAATAGAACTCCGTAAGGCATTATCATAAACAAAACAAAGTGCAGAAGGTCCAGACGGCATCAGTTATATGATGGTAAAGAAACTCTGTGAAGAATCTTTGCGATGCTACTTCTTTTATACAACACAATTTATACAGAGCACGAGTTTCCTAACAAAGGGCATCATGCAATTTTTCTCTCTTACCCAAAATTTGACAAAGATTCTACTAATTTGAACAGCTATCATCCAATAGTACTCACCAGCTGCCCAGAAAAATTAATGAAAAAGATCATAAATGCAAGACTTAAGTTGTACCTATAAAACCATAACCTTTTGTGCTCACCACCGTGTGGCATCAGGAAAGATAGATTGACCTTGAACCTCCTAATTAAAATAGAAAACAACATATGTAACATTAGAAAAGAACGTTTAGTCGTGATATGTTTCAATATCGAGAAAGCATATGGTACAGCCTGGCGCCGTGGCATTCTTCGGGACGTATATAACTTAAAGTTAAGAGGATGGTTCCCTATTTTCATCCAGAATTTTTACAGCACCTGACCCTCCAAGTACAAATGCAAACTATACTCTCAAAAGTTTTCCTACAAGAAGGATCAGTCCTAAGTGCCACCCTGTTTGCAATAAAAATAAACTTGATAACCCAACAGATACCATATACCATAAATACAGCTCTTTATGTATATAGATCAGGGGTGAGCAACCTTTATAAATGGTGGGCCAAATAAAATATCTGCGAGGTACATGTGGGCCAAATTTATTATTAGCTTTCCACGATTTTTAGGATTATTAAAATGGTGTATAATGAAAAAAATTGTCATAAACAATTTTGTTATTTATCATAATATTTATACATACACGTGCATATAATTAATTTTATTAATAAGAAAAATCAAATACAAATTCAAGATAAAGTTGCAAAAATACAATTATAGTAACAAAAATTTCAATATTTTATTTTTATAATGTCTAGTGAGAGATATGGTAATGTTTATTTTTTATCAGTATAAATACTGTGTGCATTGTTATGACAATTGGTATTTGTCATAACAATGCACATAGTATTTTCTAAATTTACATCAAAAATATATATAATGAATGGCGTGCCCATTATTATATATATTTTGAAAATGACCACAGGCCGGATTATGCACGTTTGCGAGCCAGAGTTGGCTGGAGGTTGCCCATCCCTGATGTAGATGATTTCAGTATCTCTTTCCACTCCCGAAATATGAGAACAATAAAAGGGCAATTACAAGGTGCAATAAACAAGGTCCACAAATGGGCTCAGGAAAATGGTTTCATGATCTCCACACAAAAAACAGTAGGCATGCACTTCTGTAGGAAAAGTAACCTTCATTTAGACCCAGAATTAAAACTTAATGGACAGTTAATCCCAATCAAACCAACCACTTTTTTAGAACATATAAAACAACTAAGAACAAACTGCCTCAAGAAACTAAAAATTTTGAGAGTCTTATCGTCAGTGTCCTTGGGTGCAGATAGAGTTACTTTATTGCGATTATACAGAGCCCTAATAAGATCCCGACTAGACTATGGAGCCCCCATGTACAACTCAACCAAACCGAGTGCACTGAGATGGCTTGATCCAGTACATCAGGTGCCTCCGTAGCCAGGTGGGAAGGAGCAGCAGTGCGTAGCACGCTTCTTGATCAGACCAGGGTTCGAGCCCGTTTTTTTTTTTTTTTTTGTTTTGTTTTTGGTAGTTGTTGGCGCATCGGCTTCTGTGGCCATATTGCACCTCCCAAGGTTTTTGCAGTACTTTGATCCAAGCCCGAGGCGGGAATCGAACCTGCGACCTTTGGGTTACCGGGCAGGTACTTTACCCACTCGGCTAGCCCGGTCGGCTCGAGCCCGTCACCACCAAATACGGAGGATGTGGAAAGGTCAGGGAATGACCACCGCATATCATGGAGCAATATGGCCTTAGTTGCTAATGCTCTGAAAACCAAATAACAACAACAAAATAACAACCAGTACATCATAGCACTTTACGTATAGTATTAGGAGCATATCGCACTCACTGGTCCAGAGCCTATATGCAGAGGCTCATGAACCATCACTACAACTCTGGAGGCAAAACTTGCTTTTATACTACACTGCAAAGATAAAATCAATACCTGACCACAGATGTGGAAATCTTACATGAACCAGATTTGGAAAACATATATAGAGTACATCCAAACATTAACAAATCAACAGGCATATATTTAAAAGATCTAATCCTGCAACGTAATTTAAATTTCAGTCAGATCACAATTTCTGATAAAGTTCCATACCCACTTCGGGATACCATCCAAACAATGTGAAATCTTCATATGCACAACTGCAACAAAATTTCCAGCAATTACATACAAACTACAAAGCAGAACATTGCAATTCCATCCTAATATATACAGATGGTTCCAAAACAGAAACCAAGGTAGGAAAAGCTGCCAAATTCCTGAATACCATCATTTCCCAACTAATTCCAACTGAGTGCAGCATTTATACTGCAAAATTCGAGGCTATACAACTGGCTAGTTGTATAGCCTCCAATTCTGCAGTATAAATGTTGGTTGGTCATATATGACATATAAGACCAATCAACATCCCCAGCAGTATAATCTTCACAGATTCATTCAATGCCCTGCAAACCTTAAAGAATATCACCAGAAATACTCATCCAACTGTATGGTAAATTCAAAATATGCTAACAAAACAAAATCAAAACATAAGTTTCTTTTGGGTTCCGTGACATGTAGGAATAGATGGCAATGAACAGGCAGACCAAGCAGCAAAACATGTGGAAAGCCCGATCGATAAAACCATAAAAATACCTTACCTGGACTAAAAAATTACAATCTGAAATAGTGGTGAAAGGCAGTGGCAACAAAAAAGGCAGAAGCAAGCCAGTAACAAATTTTTATAGATAAAACCATTGTTACAACAATGGAAAACCAGTAAAAAGCCTAATAGATGAGAAGAAGTTACACTAGGCAGACTAAGAATAGCACATACCAATGTTACCCACTCCTACCTGCTCTGAGGTGAACTCCTCCTCGGTGCTCTGACTGTCAAACAGTGCTAACAGTCTAACATATACTACTTGACTGCCCTAACTTTACACAAGAACGACAAATTACTTTTAATTCCTTAAAAGCAGTGGACACTATTTCATTACAAACAATATTGGCAGATAAACCTAATATATCTGAAGTTTTCCAGTTTCTGATATGTATAAGCTATTATAATTTAAAATAAAACACAGCAAATAAATCACAAATCATAAGTTTGGCACATTATAGCCATAGAAGCTGATGCACCAGTAAAATTCCCAAATCAACCAACCATTGTAGTCGCTTTTACAAATGCAAAGTCTCTTCCCTCATGCTCTTGACAGTATTTGCAACTTTAAACCCCACCTTGACACTATGATCTCTGCCACCTAATGGTCCTTTTATTTGCCGATTCTTAATGCATGAAGAGTCGTTGCTGATAATTAAATCAAGAGTATTGCTTTCTCTTGTTGTCTCCAACATGCTGGTTGCAGATAATGATCATCCAGTAAATCCACAAAAGTCTTGCTCAGGTATGAGTGACAAACCCACGTGTTTCAGTCAGTATTCAAAAAGTTAAAAATCTCCCATTATATAAGACATTCTAATTTTCTGGCTCACTATTTTACTTTATAGTCATTCATCATACTCATTACAGCCATTAGGCTTATGACACACTACTACTCTTATTATTATTTTTTTTTTCTAGTGCTTATGATACATCTTACTGACTCAACATTAAACTGACCATCCAAGTTGACAGGGCATTCTGCCTTAAATAATAATTAAAAATTAAAGAAATAAAACTTCTTCAGCAGTTTTTCACTGCTTTTATCATCTGAAATGGCACAGCATGACCCCAGTTGCCCATATGCCATTAAATACCAAACCAAACTGCAGGCAATGTTAGATTTTCCTCTGACTTCTTCACTAATTCTGGTATTGCCCAAGATTCAGTTCTTTCTTCCACTCTCTTTATCTTGTATATTAATGATCTCCTTCAATTGACTAGAAATTCTATACATAGTTTGGCTGATGATAGCACACCGCCAGTAAATCCACAAAAGTCTTGCTAGTGTGCAAGTGACCAGTCTACAAGTTTCAGTCAATATCTGGGAAGTTAAAATCCTCCATTATAAGACATTCTGGTGTACTGGCCCACCCTATTTATGTGTACAGTCATTCTTTTACTTGTCAGAGTCATTAGGCCTATAACACACGCCTACTGTCATTTTTGCTTTCCCACGAAAGTGCCTTAGATGGCAGTGCATTCACAGCCATTTAAGGCAGTAGATGCACTGCCTTAGATGTCCTTGTATTGAGGAGTTATGCAGGCTTCACTACTCATACTGGCAATTGTAGAATTTTCTTCCCTATATTGGCATGTGTTTTATTTCTGTTTACATGACTGTCCCAAACATACTCTTATAAAATAAGATTATCTGTTATGGTATTTCTGTTTTACATGACTGTCCCAAATTATCTGGTATTTCTGTTTACATGACTGTCCCAAACATACTCTTATAAAATAAGATTATCTGTTATGGGATAATTTTATTCATTGACAAAATTAGAGACTTCAAATAAAAACAAGCCTCTTGCATCAGCTGCTACAGCTTTATATATAGGCTTCATACATAAATGTGTATGAGAAAATTCTCTGGTTCAGCAACAGTTAATGTTGCTGAAAATATTGAAACATTGAAAATATCACATCATCATAGGCCGACCGGGCTAGCCGAGTGGGTAAAGTACCTGCCCGGCAACCCAAAGGTCGCGGGTTCGATTCCCGCCTCGGGCTTGGATCAAAGTACTGCAAAAACCTTGGGAGGTGCAATATGGCCATAGAAGCCGATGCGCCAACAACTACCAAATCAAAAAAAAAAAAAAAAAAAAAAAAAAAAACATCATCATAGGATTAATGTAGATCTGGCATAGTCCATGACAAGGTAAATTCTAAATTTTGATAGTATTCTGCCCCCCCCCCCCACACACACACACTTCAGCATGGACTCTTCTACCACAAGAGCTAGTCCCCATGCAGTGGGGACTACTGGGGTGATAGTATAGTGGCATCACTACGTTTTACCTATTTTAAAAAAAAAAAGGGTCTACAGTTGATTTCCACTTTCAGACACCAGTCTGAAATATATTCTGTTTACACACTGTCTTTTGGCTTTATTTGTCTCAACACTTACTGCAAATAACTGAACTCAACCCAGCAGCAGGAATGAAGAAGTGGGAAGCTCCATTTGCTTTTATAATTGGCATTTATGTCTCTCATGGTTTAAGTTATTATTTTATTGTTTAATAAAATAATAATAAACCACAATACACAAAATTATTGTTTTATTGGTTAATATTGGCAGGTATTTTTTTCACTGATTTATTTCTTTAAACCAGGGAAGTTTTTTGTTTGCTGATATGCTTCTTTAGTTTCTAAACTGTTTTATTTGATATGTTAGTATCAGGTTTAATATAAAAATATCAGCAGAATTTAAAATAGAATCATTAGTGCTTCTTAGTTCTTCCTCTGTTAATTTTAATACTTCTACAGTTATTATCACTTAGTACTTCATTATTAAGTGAAGTGTAAGATTGGAGAGAATATTGTCACAATAGCTACTGAGTTATCTCCATGCTGCCTTTCCTTTTTATTGTCCTCTGAGCATATAGTCACTCTTCTCTATTTCAGAGGGAAAAGTCTCTGAAGTAGGCAGAAAATGCAGAAAAGTAGCTCCCTCTCTCCACATTTTATTGTAGGTAATTCTTGCTTAATTTATCTTTAGGCATTTCAACCTGGCAGATGGACATGTTACTATACCATTAAAGGTAACAGCTGTGGGAGATATTCTGGTAGTGGTATGCCATGCACGTTCGACTTTTGGAGGAAAAGTTCAAGGAAAGGCAAGTTTTAAATCATGATCATTAAGTAGTAGTAGTACTAGTGGCATGCATTGCAAGAAAGCAAGTGTATGAGCTTATGCAGCATCAGCCAAAAAAAAAAAAAAAATTTACAAAACAATTTGCTTTTGCTTTTATAATTGGCATTTGTCCCTCATGGTTTAAGTTATTATTTTATTGTTTAATAAAATAATAACTTAAACCACAAGACACAAAATTATTGTTTTATTGGTTAATATTGGCAGGTATTTTTTCACTGATTTATTTCTTTAAATGTTTGCCCAGTTCCTCCTTAAATTTATTTAACCTATCAACTTCCACAATGACAGATGGAAGTTTATTCCAGCAATTAACCACCCGCTGGCTAAAGGCAAATTTAGCCAAATTTCCGCACATCTATTCTACATCTGTCCTTTTATGCCCCCTTAGGTTCGTAATCTGAACAAGCATCAGAATTCAGCATGCTCAACTCATTCAAGGCCATATACACCTCAGTTAGATCACCTCGCAGGTGCCTAATCTCCAGCCGCTGCAATTTGCAGAACTTAGGCCTGTCTTGGTGAGAGGATCCCTTCATTCCTCTCACCAATCGTGTTGCCCTTCTCTGTACACACTCAAGCAAATCTACATCCTTCCTAAAATGAGGCCTCCAGACCTGTACTCAAGGTGTGGCCTTATACAGAGGGACAATCACCTCCTTTTCCCTGAAAGCAAAATTCCTGTATATCATTGACAAAACCCCATGAACTGCCCTGGCAGATTGTCTGCATTGCTCAGAAAACTTCATATCTGACTGCACAATTACTCCCAGATCTTTTTCATTTTCTACCACCTGAAGTGTAGTACCACTCAGTTGGTACGTGTCTCTGGAGTTACTTCTACCCATGTGCAGTACTTTGCATTTGTCAAGGTAAAACTTCAGTTGCCACTTCTTAGCCCATCTGCCCAAATTATCTAGATCCTGTTGCAGTAGCACACTGCCATTACTGTCATTAACAACCCTGCCAACTTTTGTATCATCTGCAAACTTCAACACTAAGCCCGATATACCTTTATCAATATCATTGATAAATATACAAAACAACAGAGGACCCAACACCGAACCCTGTGGGACTCCACTAATAATATTAGTCCACAAAGAGCAGCACCCATTAATTACCACCCTCTGTCTTCTCCCACTCAACCATCCTTTTATCCATTGTAGCAACTTACCCTTAATACCATTCTAGTCCAATTTGTACAATAGTCTTCCATGCGCAACAGTGTCAAAAGCTTTCCTGAAATCCAAATATATGATATCAAAATTACTCTTTGCATCCAGTTCCTTTGTAACCACATCATAATATCTATCAAATTTGTCAAGATATAAGACAAGACTGAGTGTTATAAGGATTGAAATCAACTAAGTTGCCTTTGCCCCACTGGAGAATTACCTGTAGATCGGCATTTAAGGAACTGGTAGCAGATTTTCAAGAAGTTGAAGCTGATTGAGCAGGACAAGGTTTCTCAAAATGGAAAGTGGAATGCAATGTGCTATCATCAGCAAAACTATGGATAAGATTTCCAGTCAATGGAAGAAGGTCATTAATATTCAAGAGGAAAAGAGTGGGGGGAAAGAACTGAACCTTGGGGGACACCGGCATTAGTGGAGAAGTTAGAAGACAGAGAGCCACTTACCATCACCCTCAGTGAGCGATCAGGGAACACTGGATAACCAATTACAAAAAACAGTTGGCAAACCATAAGATGGAAGCTTGTTGAGAAGACCTTTATGCCAAACATGATCAAAAACCTTTGAGAGATACCAAGAGCAACTGCTTGTGTTTCACCGAACTTTTCCATTGAATTAGTCCATAAATGGGTAACATAAGCCAGAATATCACCAGTGGATCGACACTGACGGAATCCATACTGGCGATCGTTGATCAGACAGAAGGTTTCTAGGTAGTTTAAGAGTTGGCGGTTAATTGATTTCTCCATTACTTTAGAAAGGGTAGAAGTAATTGCAATGGGACGATAATTGGATGGGAGGGATTTGTCACCCTTTTTAGGAACTGGCTGGATATGAGCAAATTTCCAAGCAGAAGGAAAAACTCCTTTGGAATAAGAAAGTGAAAAAAAGGCGGCAAAGAACAGAAGTAAGTTCAGGAGCACAGGTTTTGAGAACAAGTGGAGACATACCATCGGGACCTGGAGCTTTCTTAGCATCAAGATTTATCAAAATTCTTCTGACATCCTTTTGACGGATGACCATAGCAGGCATTGAATAGAGTGTTGGGAATGGTGGGAGGTGTTTTACCAAGATAATTAATACATTAGTTGGAAGAAAAATGGGATGCTAGCAGGTCAGCTTTATCCTTGGCTGAAATGGGTGCAGAGATGGGCAAAAGTTGCGGCCAATAGCATTGGCAAGAGATCAGAATGCTCGGCTACCATTAGAGCAAGAAGCAAGTTTTCTACTCAACCTGTTCAAACTCTAGTTTGGACTGATTAATAACTGCTTTACAATTGTTGCAAGCTTTGGTGTAGGCAGAAAATGAAACTGAAGAATTAGAAACAAGCCAATTACGATATGCAACATTCTTCTCTTGAACAGCCTTAGCACATTTATTGGAAAACCAAGGTTTAGATAAAGGATGAGATTTTAAAGTAGAGTGTGGGATAAAGGATTCCATTCCTGCAAGAATAATTTCACTGACATGATCTGAGCAAACTTTGACATCAGAAGTTTTGAAAGAGTAATCCGATAATGAAAATAAATCTCGCATCTAATTGAGGTGTATAAAGTCTTGAATGGTTTGAGCATGCTCAGTGCTGATGGGACTCTTCCTCTTGCTCAGAATAATTGCCTGAGAGGACATAAATTCAAATTGAGGAAAGACAGTTGTGGGATAGATGTGCAGAAGTTTGCCTTTAGCCAGCGAGTGGTTGAGTGCTGGAAGAAACTTCCATCTGTCGTAGTAGTTGATAGCTTAAATAGATTCAAGGCAGAACTAGACAAACATTTGGAGTGAGTGGATGGGTGAAATGAGAAGTTTTTTTTTTTTTTTTTTCCCCCCGGCTGATGCTATATAAGCTTGCATTCTTGCATCATGTGCCTTTGCTAATGGTAATGCTACTTGTGTACTGGGTATGGGAAAGTCATAGATAACCCATCTGGTTTTGCTGATTTCGAAATTACTGAAAACTGTTCATTAAAAAAACTTTCAAGCATAAAGTCAAGTAAGACTCCTGGAGTTGATGGCATATATACCTAGTAATTTTGAGGAAGATGGCCAGCAAGTATATTGCACCAGTGAGGTTAATTATAAGGGCATCATTGGACTTGGGAGAGATTAGTATTAGTAAAGGTATATGATGCAAGAAAGCAAGCTTATACAACATCAGCTGGCGCCTCCGTAACCAGGTGGGCAGGAGCAGCAGTGCATAGCACATGCTTCTTGATTAGACTGAGGTTCAAGCCCATGACCACCGTGTATCCCTGGAGCAATATGTCCTTAGTTATTAATGCTCCTAAAAACCAAAATAACAACATCAGCCAGAAAGAAAAAAAAAAAAACCTTCCCATCCATTCGCTCCAAAAGTTTGTCCAGTTCCTCCTTGAATTCGTTTAAACTATTGACTTCCACAATAATCGATGATAGTTTGTTCCAGGAATCAAACACCCGTTGGCTTAAGGCATATTGCCACACATCTATTACAACTGTCTTTCCCCAACTTTATGCTCCCTCAAGTGCAAGCTGAGAACCATTCAAGGCCTTATACACCTCAATCAGATCCCCTTGCAGGTGCCTATTCTCCATACACTGCAATCTGCAGAACTTAAGTCATTCTTGGTAAGAGCAACCCTTTGTTCCCCTGCTCTGTGCCCTTCGACGTGGCCACCTGTACATGGTGAGGGGACCTCTCAGTAATACTGCTGGCCTTCCAGATTAGCATCACTTGGATCCAATGCCCATAACTTGCTTCCAGGGTTATATCATTGGAATCCGTCGTTTTTAGCGGTGCACCGCAACCCGTGTAAACTCGGAATGGGGGATACTGGTGGTTGAGGGACCCAGCCTTGATACACCACTTCGGCCCCTGCTTTAACAAGACGGATGGTTCCGGACTGGCCCAACTGGGATCAAACGGCAGGTGGTTCTTACTGCTAGGGTCAACTGCGTTCCAATAAGTTTCCCTCCCTTTGGTGCTGGGACAGGATCAAGGCTTATTGGACACATGTGTATGGTGTTCCTAAGCAAACTTGATACCCCACTCGTGTACGCAGAACTTGCTGGCTCATGAGTTGGCGGCTCCTTGATGGGTGAGGTACTTAGGGAATTGGAAATTATCTTACTCATAAGAGTAATTTAAATACTATTTCTTCTGGGACCCTAACAAGGCCCATACCTAATCAACATGATAACACAGAAAACACCTTTGTAAAAAGAGCTAGAACTGAGGATACACCACCATCAGTGACAGCACTCTTTCTCATTCTCCATTCCACCGGAGAGCAGTCAATTGGGAAGATGTCACCCTTCTTTCTCCAGAAAGGATTAGAAGGGTTGGCAGGATCACGTAAATCTGTAAAATGACTGCGTTCTGGCGACTTTTGGTTGAAGCCACATCAATAGGAGGAATAGCTATCACCATAACCTCCCCACACACACACACACACACACACACACACACACAAAGACACAAAACTTGAAACTGTTCACAAGGTGTCATATCAGAGTGGGATCTTCTTCATGTCTCTCAAGAAGAGATCCGCTCTGAATTGAAAGAACAAGGAGTGACAGCTGTCTATAGAATATTGATGCAGAAGGATAGGAATCTCGTCTCTACCCGAGTTCTAATCCTAACATTTAACACCCCACGGTCTCCAAGTTCCATCAAGGCAGGGTACTTAAACTGGATTTTTATCCTACAACCACTTAGGTGTTTTAAGTGTGAAAAATACAGCCATTCACAAGCAGCTTGGAGTGGTAACCGTGCCTGTGCTTGATGTGGTGTGAAAGACCACGAGAGCAAGGAATATTCAGCTTCCAAACCGATCTGTGTAAATTGCCAAGGAGAGCACCCTGCCTACTCCAGAGCTCTGCTGTGGAAGGATGAAAAACAGATCTAAAAACAGAGCTGAATATCTCCTACCCAAAGGTAGAATACGCATCCAACCAATAAATAACGGTAAGCCTTCATATGCTCAGAAAGTTTCTGCAAAGTGCACTATCGGTACACAAACTGAGATGACTATACCACCAAGAGAGTCATTCACTCCGATTGCACGCTATTTATTGAGTTCACAAAAGCCCACCAAAAAAACACAGTCAACTGCCACTCCTATATCCATACCTCCTGGTGTTCCACCACTACCAAAACCAAGTGGTAAATGAAAGACAAAAAATATCGGAAGAGCCACCTGAAATACCAGCAACAATGGATGTAGAGGAGAAGCAGATACCAGACAAATCAGTCTTGGGACTCTTTGCGGAGGAAGAAATGGACACAGGTCAGTGTCCATACTTCCGCAAAAGAGATAAATCCAAGACTGACAAAAGTAAGCCCTCCACACCTTGGATGCTGTCTGATGGACCCACCAAGCCAGAATAATGGCTAAATTCCTACAATGGAATTGTCGTGCATTCCGGCAAAATACTGATGACTTCAAGATCCTCCTGCAAAAGCATGAGCCAGTTTTCTTATGCTTGCAGGAGACTTACCTAAAGGCAAATGATGATCCCACTATTGCCGATGGTCCTGCCCATGGAGGAGTGCCTATCCTTGTGGGCAACTAGACCCCAGTTCAGCCCTTGCTACTTACAACCAGCATAGTGGCTGTTGCAGTTTGCCTTTCAGTGGGATTTTTATTAACTGTCTGTTCTATTTATTTGCGATCTGGGGGTGTGATATCTCTCAGAAAGATATTTATGTTGTAATGCAGTTGCCTTCCCCTTTCTTGCCTCTCAGGGATTTTAATGGACATAACACCCCGGGGAAGTGCTAGCATCAATGGAAGGGGACGAGTCATAGAGCATATGCTAAATGACAATGACCTCTCCCTTCTAAATATTGGAACAATCACCTTCTTCCACATGCCTACCCATATGTTTTCTGCCACTGATTTATCTATTTGCTCCCCTTGTCTTTTCCCTTCTCTCACTTGGGAATTGGAGGAGAACCCATATGGAAGTGATCACTTCCCTGTGATAACCTGCTTACACACTGGGAGACCACGTCTACCTTTTAGGTTATCACTGTGGAAGTTTAATCAGGCTGACTGAAATGCCTTTCAACATCAGGCAAATTTTGAAATCATTATGGTAAGTCAGCAGCCTTTCAGTGATGTAGTCCCATACATTGCAGAAAACATTGTTCATGCAGCTGCAATTGCAATCCCAAAAATATCTGCCCGGTCTCCACCTTTTCCCAAACCATGGTGGAATTCACAATGCACAGCAGCTAAAAAGGCACAAAACAAAGCTTGTGGGGATATTCTGCCGATATCCCATCACGGCCAACCTTATCGCCTTTAAACGCACACAAGCCAAAGCTCGGTACACTCGCCATCAGAGTCAGAAGGGATCATGGATCCATTTTACGTCATCTATTACCCAGTCTAACAATGCTAAGGTGGGCTGGGATAAAATCCAGAAAATGAAGGGAAAATATATATCTCACCCATCATCTATCCTAGACTATATTGCAGAGCCCACTGCAATAGTTAATGCTCTTGGTAAACGTTTTCAAACATCTCTGGGATATCATCCTATTCCCCAGAGTTTCTGGTCCTGAAACATAAAAGAGAAAAACAGGCACTAAATTTTACGCTAAAGGGCCTTTGTTCCTACAATGAACCATTCACTATGCAGGAATTAAAAAGAGCTCTCTCACTTTCTAAAGCAAGCACTGTTGGACCAGATCGCATCCATTATGAAATGGTTAAGCACCTTTCCTCTATGGATCACCTGCCCCTTTTATATAACAAAATCTATACTGAAGAGAAGTTTCCGGATGCCTGGCGCATGACAATTGTTTTTGCCTTTGCGAAGCCAGGAAAGGATCCTAAAATTCCTACTAATTATTGTCCTATCGCTGTGACCAGCAGTCTGTGAAAAATCACGGAGAGAATGGTTTATTTTCGTTTAATGTGGTATTTAGAATCAAACCACCTTCTCTCCAACATTCAGTGTGGGTTCTGCAGAAACAGGTCCACTTTGGACCATCTTATTAGACTGGAAACATCCATCCCAGATGCTTTTCTAAAATGAAAATGTTTAGTGTCAGTGTTTTTTGACATGGAGAAAGCGTATGACACAACTTGGAGATTTGACATCTTAAAAGATTTGCATGACCCTTGGTCTTAGAAGGCATCTACCCATTTTTATTAAAAACTTTTTAGCCAATCGATCTTTCCAGGTTCGTGTGGGATCCTCACTCTCTCATTCCTTCACCCAAGAGGAGGGAGTACCACAAGGATCAGTTTTAAGTGTCACGCTTTTTGCCATCAAAGTAAATTCCATCACAGAACAACTTCCTCCAACTGTAAACAGTGCCCTCTATGTTGATGACTTTAGCATATTTTGTCAGTCATGCAACATGAGGGTTATTGAAAGACAACTGCAAAAAGCCATTGATCGCCTCAGTTCTTGGGCACTTGCTAACGGCTTCAGCTTCTCGCTGGAGAAGACCGTTTGCGTACATTTTTGTCATAAGCGTAATCTTCATCCTGAACCTGAATTAAGGTCAGACAGAATGCTATTCCAGTAGCAGCAGACACAAAATTCTTGCGACTCATATTTGATAAAAAGCTGACCTTTCTGGATCACATCCCTCAACTCCGCACAAAGTGTACAAGAGGGTGTTCTGGTATAAAATCTGAAAAATGAAGGGAAAATATACATCCCACTCCTCACTGATCCTAGACTATAATGGATGCACTATTGCAAAACTCACTGCAATAGCCAATGCTCTTGGGGAAACATTTTCAAATATCTCTGGGATATCATGCTATTCCCCAGAGTTTCTGGTCCTGAAACATAAAAGAGAAAAACAGGAACTAAATTTCACACTAAAGGGCCTTTGTTCCTACAACGAACCATTCACTGTGCAGGAATTAAAAAGAGCTCTCTCACTTTCTAAAGCAAGTGCTGTTGGACCAGATGGAATCCATTATAAAATGGTTAAGTACCACTCCCCAACATCTATGGATCACCTGCTCCTTTTGTATAACAAAATCTATACTGAAGAACAGTTTCCGGATGCCTGGTGGATGGCAATTGATCTTGCCTTTGCGAAGCCAGGAAAGGGTCCTAAAATGCCTACTAATTATTGTCCTATCGCTCTGACGAGCTGTCTGCAAAATCATGGCGAGAATGGTTAGTCTTCCTTTAATGTGGTATTTAGAATCAAACCACCTTCTCTCCAACATTCAGTGTGGCTTCTGCAGAAACAGGTCCACTCTGGACCATCTTATTAGACTGGAAACATCCATCCCAGATGCTTTTCTAAAATGAAAATGTTTAGTGTCAGTGTTTTTTGACATGGAGAAAGCATATGACACAACTTGGAGATTTGACATCTTAAAAGATTTGCATGACCCTTGGTCTTAGAAGGCATCTACCCATTTTTATTAAAAACTTTCTAGCCAAGTTTCCAAGTTTGTGTAGGATCCTTACTCTATTGTCCATTTTGCCAAGAGGAGAAAGTACCGCAAGGATCAATATTAAGTGTCACGCTTTTTGCCAGTAAATTCCATCACAGAACGATTTCCTTGAAACGTAAACAGCGCCCTCTATGTTGATGACTAGCATATTTTGTCAGTCATGCAACGTGAGGGTTATTGAAAGACAACTGCAACATCCATTAATCGCCTTAATTCCTGGGCACTTGCTACTGGATTCAGGTTCTCGCCGCAGAAGACCGTTTGCGTACACTTTTGTCGTAAGCGTAATTGTCATCCTGAACCTGAATTAAAGCTTGTACAAAATGCTATTCCAGTAGTGTCAGACACAAAATTCTTGGGACTCATATCTGATAAAAAGCCGACCTTTCTAGATCACATCCCTCAACTTTTTACAAAGTGCACGAGAGGTCTTAATATTCTTCGTTCTTTGTCCTCTACATCTTGGGGTGCTGACCGATACTAAGCATTTACTGTGCACTTGTGTGATTGAGACTAGATTATGGGTCCCGGATATACAATTCACCCAGGGACAGTACTTCGATGCTGGATCCAATCCATCATCAGGCTATCCGTATCACTATTGAAGCATATCGAACATCTCCTGTCCACAGCCTATATGTCGAAGAAAATGAACCACCGTTATTGCTTCAATATAAGTAGTTGTCTCTTCAATATACTTTAAAACTGAAATCCCTTCCAGATCATCCTATGTGGATATCCGTTTATGAGCCACGATGGAAAAGTTTGTACAATGCCGGTCATACTGCCAATTGTCCTTTTGGTATTCGTTTCCAAGCACTACTCAAAGAACTTAAAATCCTTTGTCTGTCTACCTCAGCTTTTTTCAACACAGAGCTGAACATTCTGACTTTGCACCAGTGTACACAGGCGGCACAAAGTCAATTCTATGTAGGATCTGCTGCTGTCTTTGCAGACACCACTATATCAGAGCATATTCTCCCTGAAAGCAGCTTATTCACTGCAGAGCTGTGCACTGTACAGTTAGCCTTGGACTATATTAATAAATGCCAGCACCAACGGTTCTTTTTATATTCGGATTCTTTGAGCATCTTACTGGCTTTATTATCTGTCAGATATAATCCTCACCCAGTTCTGTCTCAAGTTCAGCAGAAGATTCACTCTCTCTATGAACGTGAATGTGATATGCGCTTCTGCTGAATTCCCAGCCACATTGGGATTAGGGGAAATGATATGGCTGACACCGCAGTCAAATCTGCAATTCCTTTTAATAATTGTTGCCTGTCAGTCCCGTATACAGACTACAGGCACGTAATACACAAAAAGATTCACATCTTGTGGCAAGATATATGAAGTAGACAGACAACCAATAAATTACATCAGATAAAGCCTGTAATTGAACCGTGGCAGTCTAGTCTGCACAGAAATCGTAAGGAGGAAGTTGTTCTAGCACAGACCCGCATAGGACACAGTCATCTGACCCATTCTTTCTTGCTGAGGGCTGATGACCCTCCTATGTGTGTGAGTCCTGTGATACAGTTTTATCCCTGAAACATTTTAATCGAGTGTCCAGATTTTAATAATATGCGCTTTACGGCTTTTAACCATCTGACTGAGCCTTATTCACTCAGTCAGATTTTATCCAACAATGACAAGGTATCAGCTGTTTTTAATTTTTTACAGCTTACTAATTTATATACATGTATATAAAATAAGCTTTATATTTTTAGAATATATACCACCTTTTAAACTTATACCTAATCTTTTGACCAGGTAACCTCTTTTAAAGTTACCAGAATCTATTTTTACCTTTGTCTTGGTGCATAATAGCCACTGCTGCTAATGCACCAGTAAAATTTCAAACCAACCAGCTCCTTTGTGATGACTTGAAGAGGCTTCAAGTATGGTCAGTAAAGTGGCAGCTGTGTTTTATTGATACTTGGTGGGGTTGAATTGAAAACTGTAGAGGAAGAGAGAGATCTGGGAGTATGATATGGACAGATATGCCGCATTAGACCATACATTCCTAATCCATTGAGATGTTTTAAGTGCCACTCTCAAACGGCATGCAGAGGCAACCGAGTTTGTCCTAATTGTGGGTCCTCTGACCACACCCAAAGTGATTGCTCAGCAAAAGAAATGACCTGTCCCAACTGTGAAGGAATTCATCCAGCTTATTGAAAGGCATGTGACAGATGGAAAACTGAAAAAGAAAATCGTGAAATATAAGATTGAAAATAAAGTAAGCTTTCAAGAAGCAAGGAAATTAATTGCTCCCAATATGAATAAACATACATACGGCAGTATTGTGCAAAAATGTGAATTAGTGGCCACTACTGATGTTATAGTCCCTTCAAACACTTCAGATACTGCACTTACAGTACCAGCTACATCTCCTCTTCCTCCTCCTCCTCCTCCAGTGATTGCTTCTACATTGAATAATCAAAGCTCAAATTCAAAAAAGAATATCCAAGAAACATCTATGGATGCAATTCACTCATCCAGACAAGGAGACTCAATCCTAGAAATATATGTGGAAGAAGATATGGACACTGGTCAGCCATTCTTCTCAAAAAAAGACAAACCAAAGCCTCAATGCCATGAGCCAGCCACATTAAAGAAGCAGTCAAATACAGCTTCTTCTACTAAACACCAGTAATTCCTTACATTCTACAATAGAATTGTAGAGGATATCGTAACAACCTTAATGATATTCAAGTCTTAATTAACCGCTACTCTCCAGTTGGATTCTGTCTACAAAAAACCTACCTAATGTCTCAAATTTCTACCAACACAAAGAACTGTTCTATCGACAAGATCGTAATACTTCAAATGCAGCCCATAGGGGCATGGTCATTTTGGTCAGTACAAAGATCAAGACTAAACAAATTGTTTTGCAAACTGAAATTGAAGTTGTTGCCATACGTTTGATAGCCCAGATTGCATTAACACTACTATCAATCTATCTCGCACCAAGTTATACCTTCTCTTACCAAGACCTTGAAAATCTTCTAATGCAGTTACCTTCCCCCATCTATCCCTTGGGGTATCTGAATGGCCACAACCTCTTATGAAGTTTGACTAAATTAGATAGACATGGCCAACTAATTGAAACCTTTCTGGATAAGCAAAACTTTACTGTTCTTAATACTGGTGCACCCACTAACATACAATTACCAGCTGGACAAACTTCTGCAATTGATCTATCAATATGCTCCCTGATTCTGTTTCCAATCATGGAATGGTCCTCTCTGGATGATCCCATGGAAAGTGACCATTTTCCAATTGTTTGTGAGCTGCTCACCACCCAGGCCCCGAGTGCCAAACGATTTCTTAAGTGACGTATAGAGTGATCTTTCTAAGTGATTTCGTTCTGCTTTATTTCTAGTGGCTTTCTCATCCTCAGTTCACTGTAAGTGGTTCTGTCCTCAACAGATTTAAGTAAGAGCCCAGGAAGGAAAACCACCTTTCTTTGCTTAGTACATTTAATTTTCTTTGTTAACAAACTAATTCTCCAGCTGCTTGGTGACTAGGTGGCACTGCTCCTGCCTCTCCGTGGCCGGGCCGTAAACCTAAAAGGAAAAATAATCCTATCAAGGCTAAAAGGAGCAACAATGGACTTGACAAAGCAGGCTTCACCTGGAACTATGGATCTAACTGATCATAATCGCCAGCAAGATGATCCTAATCCATCTACTGCCAAAAGACAAAAGAAAGATGTGACCCAAACCATCCCTCCACTCTTTCTAATTTTTCACTCCCTAACAGATCAGCCTTTGTATTACAAAGGAAGCCCACTTCCTTTGTAATACAAAGGTGATTAGAATGTATAACTGGTCCACCAAAAATGGTTCGCTGCTTAAAATCTGGTGACCTACTAATAGAAATGACAAATCACCGATATGCAGAGCTTCTTAAAACCACAGCTTTTGGCGGGATTCCCATCAAGGTCACTCCATGTCCCACTTTAAATACATCAAATTCATGGAATGGGACCTCTTAAACAGCTCTGAAGAAGAAATTGTACAAGAGTTACAAAACCAGAATGTCATACATGCTAAAAGGATGGAAACCTGATACCAACCCATATTGTTCTCACATCTGGGGGTGGTGCCCCCAAAACCTCTCTCAGGCTTCTAGATTCCATTCAGAAGAGGGCAGTTAGGTTAATTAATGACTCATCTCTAACAGTCTCTCTCCACTCACTGTCTCATAGACTTACTGTTTCTGCTGCATGTCTTTTCTACATTTCCATTCCCCCCCTTTTATTAATACACAGTTTCCATACATTCATATATATACAAAACTTACATAGATTTCTATACAGTTATATATACATTTCCATTATCCAGGGCTTGTGTGTGTGTGTGTGTGTGTGTGTGTGTGTGTGTGTGTGTGTGTGTGTGTGTGTGTGTGTGTGTGTGTGTGTGTGTGTGTGTGTGTGTGTGTGGCCCATCTCCACCTTGTTCTCTGTGTTAGTGTAGAAACACTAGGTCACTTCACCACCAGAAAGCAGCAAACATCTGGGCAGCTGCCACCTGGTGCCCGTCCCCAGGCAAGATGAAACTGGCCTGGATCTACTGACCTATATATGCTTATGTGCACAAATTCCCGCACCCACAGGAGGTAGTGCAATACCGGTGGGTGCCAGCAATCCCGCTCCCAGGTTTCCCAGACCTCGAAGCCAGCAAAAAAAAAAAAAAAAAAAAAAATGATAATAATAATAATTATTATAAATAAAATAAAAAAAAGATAAAAATAAAGTGGCATAGTTACCCATAGTACCACTACCTATTTATAGGTAAACGTGACACTCGATGCTTAAATTATAGCAATTTATCACAACTTAATTAAGTTTAGTAATAATAGTGCCAAGTCCAAACAGGGCCTGGAGTAGCACCAAAATGAGTATGGCTTTTAACATTACATCATCTACACTATTTACAATATAAACATTTAGTTGTTGCCAAGGCCCAACTCGGGCAAACACAGCGGCAACCAACACGGTTGTTACGTTTTAAGTCTTCTCCCAAACTGAAGGATTCTTTACAAGTCCTCACCTCAGAGCCATGTACTTGCACAAAATCATAGCTGTAGTTTAATTGTAATTAGTACACGCTTGCTTCAGTCTCCAAAGCAGATCAGATGTGTCCAATAAATAATATCCAACACAGAAAACGCAGAAAGTTCTTTTGTCACCAGTTTTGTCCAAAACATCAATGTTGATAGCATACAGAGCCGTCAAACATGTTTCCCCTGAAGTCCACGTCCGAGAGGTCACTGAGAATGGAGTCCTAGTCACACTAGATGTAGAAATTACTCTGTTGTTTTATATTGTGGTTCTAGGTTAGGTGACTTGTCACAATATGGCAACTGTGCTCCAAAGCCAGTTTCCATCCATTACTCTAGATTTTCAAGATCTATTAAGTGAATTGCCTAGCAGTTTGAGCTCTCAGCTTAATTCTCTTCTTGAAAGCCAAGGTGGAGAAAAGCTGTAATGCCTTGAAATTAGTTTTATTTTCCACAAGTATGTTTACATTGGCCTCTGTGAGATCTGGAACTGCAGTTTGTAGGTCCAATCTGACCTGTGAGTATAATAGGCAGTGGAAAAGTATATGATCCCACATCTCCAATCCTCCGCAGGTGCAATAAGGATCCGGTTCCAATCCTCTTTTGAAGAGCATAGAACGGAGGGAACCATGACCTGTAAGTAAATAAGATGTGGTCATAGAGGGTGTAAACCACAGGAAAATTTGAATCTTTGAAACAAAATCAGCTTTAAGAACAAATTTCTTAGTAACCAATCCATGCTCACTTTCATCCCAATGTATTTGCCATGCCTTTACAAGTTCCTCCCAAATTCTCGTCTTTTCTATCTTGAAGTTGTTTGCTGGATTTGAGGAAATCCCCAATATTTCCGTAGCAAGGCCCTTCCTCAAACGATGAGTCATTGCTCTGTATATAATAAACAGGTCAAGGGGCATCATACCACCTAACACCTATAAAGCAGTATTAGATACTGTTCTAGTAACACAATTGATAGCCAAAAGAACAGAGCATTGTTAGTAGGGCTTACAATACCAGGATCCCGGGATCTCGAATACCGGGATCCTGGTATTTTTTTTTTTCAGTATCCCAGTATTTTTTTTTTCATTATCTCTACTAGCAAATGTTCGATAAATCATCGATAGGACACCATGCAACATTGCAACCTGTCCACAATTCTCCACAACTTTATATCTGACTGTATTGTAACTCCCAAGTCCCATTCCTCCACTACTGACTTTAGTTCAACTCCACCAAGTGTATAAGTTATTTTGGGGTTGCTGTTCCCAGGTGTAAAACCTTGCATTTTGCTGAACTAAAGCATATCTGCCACTTTTCTGACCATCCCTGAAGTCTGTCTAGGTCACTCTGAAGAGGCTCTGCTTGGCGGCAATCATTAACCACTCTACTGATCTTTACAACATCTGCAAGTTTAGACCTCACGCCCTTCATATATGTCATTTAAGATAATCAAAAACAACAGTGGACCCAATACTGATCCTTGGGAACCCCACTTCTTATATTAACCCAATCTGAGGAATAACCATTTATCACAACCCTCTGCCCGGTGCCCTCAAGCCATTGTGCTATCCATCTAAAGATTTCCCCTATGATTCCAGCCTGCTCCAACTTATAAAGTAGCCACTCATGTGGGACTGAGTCAAATGCTTTGCTGAAATCCAATAACGTTGAAAGTATTCCCTAAATCCAGCTCACGAGTGACCTGTCAAAATGGCTAACCAGATTTGTTAAACATGATTTTCCCTTTACAAAAGCATTCTGTGTATCCTACAGAATTCCATTTCCACCTAAATGATCCTGAATTCCACCCTTGATCATTGCCTCCATGATTTTCCTTAGGGAAAATCATGGAGGCAGCCTACTGAAGTTAGACTGGCTGGTCGGTAATTTCCCGTTACACTCTTAGAACCGCCTTTACGTTCCAATTTACACCATTCCAACGGGATCTCTCTTTGAGTCCAGTGATGCCCTCATAACTAGCCTTAATGGCTTAATGCACTCAGTTGCCACCTCCTTTAAGATTATAGGGTATATGCCATCAACCACAGGAGCCTTACTTTCCTGCAGGTGCGAAAGTTCTCATTAAATAATCATTTGAAATTTCAACATCATTAATTACATTTTTTTCAACTTCACTTCCATAATATCTCATTGACACAAAGGGTTTTTTTTATGTAAATATCGATGGAACGTAACTGTTGAGTTCACCTTCAACTTCAGCTGATGTATCTAATACCGTCCCCGTTCATTACATAAGGGTCCAATCTGATTTGTCCTTCTGTTCTTTGCATTTATATATGTGAAGACATCCTTAATTATATTCTTTGCTCTCTTCTTTATTCCTTATCCCCACTCTTTGCTCTCTCCCAGACTCAGTAAAGATACTATAGTGAAAATTATACTTCACTTAATAAAACGTCTTTCTCCTTCAGAAAATGATGAACATAATTCAACCATGGAAGACCAACGTGGAACAGAACATCAGTGTTCCATAAATTCTTTCCAAAATAAGAAATTACGGAACACGGATGTTCCGTAATTTCTTATTTTGACTTTAGTTCAACTCCACCAAGTGTATAAGTTATTTTGGGGTTGCTGTTCCCAGGTGTAAAACCTTGCATTTTGCTGAATTAAAGCATATCTGCCACTTTTCACAAACCAACCTCTGCTTCAGCAGTTAATACACCCATTTATAATCTCACCAGATGCCGAAGATCCAACACCAACAAGTAGTGCAAATCCCACCAAAATAAAATATCTCTGTAAAAAAAATCAAGTGGTTAAGCCTAAATTTTTAGATTTTCCTGTGAATAGGTGCATTATAGCCACAGCAGCTTATGTGCCGTTAAATCCCCATAACACACGCACACACACATTGTTTTACAGACACCTTTTTCAGGCTTATCAGTGCTTGTCACAATCCACATAAACATTAACATTCCTCTTCTTATATATTCATCTGAATGGCCATATTGCATATGAAGATCTTAAACTTTTCCACTCAGCTGTCCACATTTGTATCATGGATGACATCAGTGGATGCCATCCACAGAGTCCCTTCGACATGGACCTCCTGTACATGGTGAGATGACCTCCCAGTAATGCTGCTGGCTTTACAGATTGACATCACTGGGATCCACTGCCCATACCTTGTTCCAGTGTTACATCATTGGACTCTGGTGTGTGAAGCTTAGCACATTGGAAACTCAGAAAAGGGTGGGTGGGGAACCTGGTGATTTAGGGTCACAGCCCTACTTTACACCACTTTGGCCTCTGCTTCAACAATGTGGGAGGTTCTGGACTGGCTGGACTGAGATCAATTGATGAGTATTTCTTACTGCTAGGGTCAACTGCATTCAAATAGATTTCTTTCCCTTTTTGGTCCCTGGACAGGGTCAGGGCTTATTGGAAATGTGTGTGTAATGCTCTAAGCAAAATTGCTGTCCCATTTGCTTATGCAGTACTTGCTAGTTCACAAATGGGCATCAATTTTTTTTTTTTTTTTTACTCTCATGAGTAATTTAAATCTCTCTTTTCCTTTTTGTGGCCCCAACATGGACCTTACCTAACTCATCGGTCAACACCGATAACACTAATACAAAAGGGCCCAGAACTGAGACCATCGTCATCAATGATATTGCTTTTGCTCATTCTCCATTCCACCGGAGAACAGGCAATCAGGAAAGTGACACCCTTCTTCATTCAGGATTAGAATGGTTGGAAGGTGTACAAAATCTGTAAAAAGGGTACATTCTGGAAACTTTTTAGATGAAGCTGCAAGTCTGAAACATGCTAGCAAATTCAGAAAGCTACATTGATGGGGAATACCTATCATTGTAACCCCGAATAAAACTCCGAACTCTTCACGCAGCGTCATCAGAGTGAGATATTCATGTCTCTGAAGAAGAGATCTGCTCAGAATTGAAAGAGCAGGGTGTGACAATTGTCAAACAAATATTTATATGGGAATCTCTACAGAAATTATATACTATATATAATAATATTTATAATAATAATAAATGACACTGTTATAACTAGTGAAATTGTTAACAAAATTGGATTTATTAAATTCATTTGGAATATAAGCTCAACACTAAATTTTTAGCAGGTGACTTTTCAAGATTCTTACCAAACCCCATCATCATCAGACCATAAATGCTATGGCTCTGTGGATATGGCATTCCTGATTCCTACATCACAGTTCAATAATTCAGCTTAGTAAATTGAGTTGTGATGTGAGGAATTAAGAGAGCCATAACCATAGAGTCATAACATTTATGATTTGATGATGGGGTTCAGTACGAATCCTGAAACATCACCTGCTAAAAATTTAGTATAGAAATTGAGCTTGTATTCAACATGAGTTTAATAAAGCCTATTTTGTCCATAATTTGACATGTTATTATAGTGTCACATATTATGTATGTTATTATTTATAGTATATAATTTTCTGTATACATAGAAATCATTTAATACCCTTCCCAACTATATTATGAGATGGAAATCCCGTTCCTACGAAACATCTCAATTAATCAACCCACGGTCTCCGAGTTACAACTGAGCAGGATACTTAAACTGCCTAGTAAGGATTTACATATGAAATTTTAAGTGTGAGTTGTTTTAAATGCCAAAAGTACGGCCACTCGAAAACAGCATGTTTTGGCTCCCCTGCCTGTTCTCAGTGTAAGACTATGAGATCAAGGAATTTTTAGCTTCTAAGACAAATTGTACAAATTGCAAAGTACAGTACCTTGCATACTCTCGAGCCTGCCAGTGGTGGAAGGAAGAAAGAAAAAGAAAACCAAAAACTAAACAGATAGCCAAACAGCTCTTATTAAGAGGCCAGAAAATGTATCTAACCAATAAAAGCATATCTTCATTAGCATTAGTAGAAGCATTTGATGCAAGAAAGCAAGCTTATGCAGCACCAGCCAAAAAAAAAAAAAAAAAATCCACTTCACCCCTCTGTTCGTTCAAAATACCTGTCCAGCTGAGCCTTAAACTTATTTAGGTTATCAACCTCCACTACAAGGGATGGAAGTCTGTTCCACCAACCAACCACCCGCTGGCTAAAGGCAAATTTCCGCACGTCTATCCTACATCTGTCTTTCCTCAATTTGAATTTATGCCCTCTCAAGTGATTTTTCTGAGCTAGAGGAAGAATCCCATCAGCATTGAGCATGCTCAAACCATTCAAGGTGCCTAGTCTCCAGACACTGTAATTTGCAAAACTTAAGCCTTTCTTCGTAAGAGCACCCCTTTGTTCCATTCACTAATCTTGTTGCCCTTCTCTGTACTCGTTCCAGCAGCTCTACATCCTTCTTGAAATGAGGCCTCCAGACCTGTATACAGTACTCTAGGTGTAGCCTGACCATTGCCTTATACAAGGGAATAATCACTTCCTTATCCCTGCTGGAAAAATTCCTGTATATCATTGACAATACTCCATGAGCTACTCTTGCAGCCCATCTGCACTGCTCAGAGAACTTCATATCTGCCTGCACAACTACCCCCAAGTCCCTTTCATTCTCCACCACTGTCAGTGTAGTACCACAGAGTTGATACGTTGCTCTGGGATTGCTGTTTCCCATGTGTAGTACTTTACATTTGTCAATGTTAAACTTCATTTGCCACCTCTCAGCCCATCTGCTCAACCTTTCCAGATCCTGTTGCAGTAGCATAGTGTCAGTAGTGCCCTTGACAACCCTGCCAACCTTTGTATCGTCTGCAAACTTGGACATTAAGCTTGATATACCATCATCAATATCATTTATAAATACAGAAAACAATAATGGACCCAACACTGAGCCCTGAGGGACTCCACTAATAACTTTAGTCCACGATGAGCAGTGTCCATTGATTACCACTCTCTGTCTTCTCCCCCTCAACCACCCCTTGAACTCATACTCCCAGAGGGTTTCTGTGAAGTGCGACGCAAACTGAGACAACCATACCACTATCACAGTCAGTCATTCCTCTTGTCTGCCATTCATCAAAACCAACCCATAAGAGCCAATCAGTTGCCACACCTATATCAATGCCTCCTGCTGCACTAGCTACTCCAAAAGAGAATGGCATAGAATAGCAGTCAAAACTGCTCCATCTCAACTACAAGAACAAATGGATGTAGAGAAAAAGGAAGTGAGAGTAGACGTCAGATTTGAACTTTATGCAGAGGAAGAAATGGACACAAGACAGCATCCATATTTCTCCAAAAAAGATTAATACAAGGCTACGAGAAACAAGCCATCAGCATTTCAGAAGCCAATCGATGAATTCACCAAGCCCAATAAATGGCTAAATTCCTACAGAAGTGGAATTATTGTGGATTCCAGCAAAATACTGATGACATCAAGGCCCTCCTGCAAGAGCATGAGTCGGTTTGCTTTTTGCTTGCAGGGGAGAAGGCATATTTAAAGGCAAAGGAAAACCCTTCCTTTTATAATACAGCTATCATACATAAGGTGATTATCCCTGTGTATAAGGCAGCAGTTCCCAACCAGTGGTTGGTGAACCCCTGGGATTCGCAAAAGTGTTCCAGGGGGTTCACGCTAAAAGTTCTGTAATGGTGTCTGCTTAGATTTACATAGGTATATTTTTTAAAACTACAAAATGCTAAAGAATTGCCAACGAAAGAAACCACATCTCCCACAATTCCTTATAATTAGTTTAGTATCTTACAGTATGTCGTGTTAAATAAATATCTTTTCCATACTACGTTTTTTTTTTTTTTTTCCCATTCTCAAAGACCATTCGATAGGTACTTAATAATAATTTTATATTTTTATGAATATTGCTTATAAAAACATAGTACTGGAAATATTTTATAATAAAAATTCAGAACTATCAGATTTCAGAGAATATAGGCTTAGTGGTTCAGGATAAAAATATTATGTTGAAAGGGGTTTGCGAGTCGAAAAAGGTTGAACTGCTGGAATAAAGAAATGGTATGACACCTTGGGTGCTGCACACAGGTCCGGAGACCTCATTTTAGGAAGGGCATAGAGCTGCCAGAATGAGTACAAGGAAGGGCAACAAGATTGGTGAGGGAGAACAAAAGGTTGCTCTTACCAAGGAAGGCTTACGTTCTGAAAATTGCAGAATCTGGAGACTAAGCACATGTGAGGCAATCTGATTGAGGTGTATAAGACCTTGAATAGTTTGAGCAAGCAAGTTCAATGCTGATGTGATTATTCCTCTTCTCAGATTACTCACCTGAGGGGGCATAAAATCAAATTGAGGAAAGATAGTTGTAGAATGATGTACGGAAATTTTCCGTTAGCCAGCAGGTGATTGATTGCTGGAACAAACTTCCATCTTTCCATCTGTTGTTGTAGAAGTTGATAAATTAAATTAATTCAAGGAAGAACTGGACAAACAATTGGAGTGAATGAATGGGTGAAATCAGAAGGGTTTTTTTTTTTTTTTGCTAATGCTGTATAAACTTCCTTTCTTGAATCATATGCCTCTACTAATGCTATGGAGAGAACTGGAAATGTACCTACCCATGTAGGAGTTGCTATCCTTGTGGGCAACCAGGACATTTCAATCTGTATTGCTTTCCTCCAACACAGAAACAGTAGTAATTTGCCTTATAGTATGGTATATATTAACAATCTGTTTGATTTATTTGCGACCCATGAAATGTCTGGGAATGATATCTGCCAGACACATTCTTTGATGATCTCATTGTGCATCTGCCTTCTCCTGTCCAACTTCTTGGGAATTTCAATGGACACGATGACATGACTGAGCATTAATTGAAGGGGACATGTCATACAGTGTATGCTCACTGAAAATAGCCTCTCCCTTCTAAATTGGGAACTAACACCTTCCAAATGCCTACCTGTACACTTTCTGGCATTGATCTTTATATCTGCTTCTTTTCTCTTTGCCCTTCATTTATTTGGAAGGTGGAGGAAAACCCTTGTGGAAGTAATCACTTCTCTGTGATAACCATCCTAATTAGTGGGAGATTGTCTTCCTGCTGTTGTGTTGAAGGATTTATCAGGCTGACTGGAACAGCTTTCAACATCTGTAGAGTTTGACATCACTATAAGCAGTTAGTAGCCCATCAGTGATGCAGTGACTTACATCACAAAAAAGATTGTTCATGTAGCTGAAATTACTATTCCATAAACATATGTCTGGTGTCCACCTTTTTTCCCAAACCATGGTGGAATGCAGATTCAAAGCAGCAAAAAAGGATCAAAACAAGGCTTGAAAATATTCCACCAGTATCCTACCATGGCCAGTCTATAGCTTTTAAACGTGCATGACCCAAAGCACTCTCCTTTTTCCATCAGAGTAATCAATCAATCTGTTTCACATCATCTATTATCTAGCTAACCAACACTGAGGTGGTCTAGGATAAAATACGGAAAATGGAGGGAAAATATATTTCTCACCCTTCATTGATCTTAGAGTATAATGAATGCACTATTGCAATAGTTAATGAATTTGGACACATATTATACATTTCTGCAATGTCATCTTATTCCCCATAGTTCCTGACCTGAATTATAAAACTGAAAAAAAAAAGGCACTTAATTTCACATCCACGAGCTCTTTCCCCTATAATGAATTGTGCACTCTACAGGAACTAAAAAGAGCTGTAACTCTTTCTAAAGCAAGTTCCGTTGGACCAGATGGCATTAATTATGAGATGATTAAGTACCTTTCTCAAATATCTATGGAATGCCTGCTTTTTCTGTATAACAGAACCTTTATTAAACAGCTGTTCCCAGAAGCATGGCACAAGGCTACCATTCTTGCATTTTCTAAGCCAGGAAAGGATCCTAAAATTCCTACTGACTATCAACTTATCATTCTGACTTGCTGGGTGTGTGTGTGCAGAATCTGGGAGAGAATATTCAGTACTTATCTCATATAGTATTTAGAATCAAATGACCTCCTCCACAACATGCAGTGCTTCTTACAAAAAAACAGGTTCACTCTGGACTGTTTAGTTAGGCTGGAAACATTCATCCGGGTTGCTTTCCGAAAACGAGAATATCTGGCATCTGTGCTCATTGATATGGAATAAATGTATGATACAACTTGGAGATTTGGCATTTTAAAAGACATATATAGTCTCAATATTAGAGGCAACCTCCTAATCTTTATTAAAAACGTTTTAGCCAATCATTCACTCTCCTGTCCCTTTTGCCAAGAGAAGGGAGTGTCACATGACTCAGTTTTAAGTGTTAGACTTTTTGCCACCAAAGCAAATTTCATCACAGAACAAGTGTAAATATCACTGTCTATGTTGACGATTTTAGAATATTTACTGTCATACAACGTGATTGTTATTGAAAGAAAACTGCAGTAAGCCATTGTTTACCTTAATTCCTGGGCACTGACTAACAAATTCAGGTTGTCAGCACAAAACACCCTTTATGTACATTTTTTTCATGAGCACAATCTTCATCCTGAACCTGAATTTAGACTTGGACAAAATGCTGTTCCAGTAGTGCTAGACACAATATTCTTGGGATTCATATTTGATAAAAAGTTAACCTTTAGCATTAGCATTAGTAGAGACATATGATGCAAGAAAGCAAGCTTATGCAGCATCACCCAAAAAAAAAAAGAAAAAAAACCCTTCCACTTCACCCCTCCATTGGTTCGGAATACCTATCCAGCTGAACCCTAAATTTATTTAGGCTATCAACTTCCACAACAAGGGATGGAAGTCTGTTCCACCAACCAACTACCTGCTGGCTAAAGGCAAATTTCCGCACATCTATCCTACATCCGTCCTTCCTCAATTTGAATTTATGCCCTCTCAGGTGATTATTCTGAGCAAGAGGCAGTATCCCATCGGCATTGAGCATGCTCAAACCATTCAAGACTTTGTACACCTCTATCAGATCACCTCGCCGGTGCCTAGTCTCCAGACACTGTAATTTGCAAAACTTAAGCCTTTCTTCGTAAGAGAAACCCTTCGTTCCGTTCACTAACCTTGTTGCCCTTCTCTGTACTCATTCCAGCAGCTCTACATCCTTCTTGAAATGAGGCCTCCAGACCTGTATACAGTACTCAAGGTGCGGCCTGACCATTGCCTTATACAAGGGAATAATCACCTCCCTATCCCTGCTAGAAAAATTCCTGTATATCATTGATAAGACACCATGAGCTACTCTTGCAGCCCGTCTGCACTGTCAGAAAACTTCATATCTGCCTGCACAATTACCCCCAAGTCCTTTTCATTCTCTACCATTGTCAGTGTAGTACCACAGAGTTGATACATTGCTCTGGGGTTGCTGCTTCCCATATGTAGTACTTTACATTTGTCAATGTTAAACTTCATTTGCCACCTCTCAGCCCATCTGTTCAACCTTTCCAGATCCTGTTGCAGCAGCATAGCGTCAGTAGTGTCCTTAACAACCTTTGTATTGTCTGCAAACTTGGACATTAAGCTTGATATACCATCATCAATATTATTTATAAATACAGAAAACAACAATGGACCCAACACTGAACCCTGAGGGACTCCACTAATAATATTAGTCCACGATGAGCAGTGTCCATTAATTGCCACTCTCTGTCTTCTGCCACTCAACCATCCCTTTATCCATAGCAACAATTTGCCACCAATGCCACACTGCTCCAATTTGTGCAGCAGTCTTCCGTGTGCAACAGTATCAAAAGCCTTTCTAAGATCCAAATATATAATATCAAAGTTATTCCCTGCTTCCAATTCTTTTGTGACTACATCATAGTGTCCAATCAAATTGGTCAGGCAAGACCTTCCTTTAACAAAACCATGCTGTGTCTGAGCTATAACTGAATTCTTGTCAAGATGATCCTGCGGTGCTTCTTTAACCAGTGCTTCCATTAATTTTCCTGGAACAGAAGTTAAACTCACAGGTCTATAATTACTTGTGTCAGCCTTTGATCCTCCTTTGTGAATTGGGGGTATATTTGCACATCTCCAGTCTGTGGGTACCTCCCCTGAGTCCAAGGAAGCTCTCATAATTATTGCTAACGGATTGTTTACTTCCTTTGCTGCCTCCTTTAATATAACTGGATAGATCCCATCCACCCCAGGTACCTTTCTTGTATTTATCTTCAACAATTTCTCCTCCACTTTACCCTCACTTAATTCAAGATCATCTAGCTCACTGCCAGTGTTTACTTCATCTATGGCATTCCCCTTCCTGAATAATTCCTCATGTGTGAATGTCGATGCAGAATATTCATTTAGTTTGTTACCTACCTGAGCAGGATCATCAACAGTTGAACCATCGATATGAAGTGGACCAATCTGATTCATCCCCTTCCTTCTAGAGTTTACATAAGTAAAGAACTCCTTGCTGTTTTTCTTTGCATCCCTTGCCAGAGATTTCTCGCAATCTGCCTTCGCCTGCCTAACCTCCTTTTTAACTTGGTTACAGATCAACTTATATCTATCATAGGCTTCTGTGTCACATGTTAATTTATATGTATCCCATGCATTTTTCTTTTCTGCCATATGTCTCATTAGTTCATCTGACATCCATTTAGGCCTGAACCTTGAACAATATTTCTTAGTTGGTATGTAAAGCCTAGTAGCATTCCAAGATAAGTTCTTTGAATTCTTCCCATTTTGAGTTTGCTGTTGGTAACATCATCAGTTGGTCCCACTGTATAGAATTTAAATACTATCTCAGACCATCGTAGTCGCCTTTACGAAAGCAATAATCCTTCCCTTTACCCCTGATGGTAGTTACCTCCTTGAGTAAATCCCGCTTCAGCACACTGTGATCACTGCCACCTAGTATTCTGTATCTGCAGATTCTTAATGCATGAAGAATCACTACTGATAATCAAATCAAGAGTATTGCTCCCTCTAGTTGCCTCCCGAATATGCTGATTTAGAAAATAATCATCCAGTAAATCCACAAAAGCCTTGCTAGTGTGTGAGTGACCAACCCACAAATTCCAGTCAATATCTGGGTAATTAAAATCCCCCATTATAAGACTCTCTGATTTACTGGCCCACTCCGTCTTAACCCTATTCAACATTCAGCTCTAAGAATAGCTCTAGGTGCGTTCAGAAAATCTCCAGTGCAAAGTCTCTATGTAGAAGCCTACGAAGCTCCTCTAAACATCAGAAGAAAGATTTTATTATTGAACTACGCAACCAAGATCCAAACTCAGTCGACCCATCCTAATTGGTCAATATTTAATGATCCGCCACTCACGATCTTTTATAGAAACAAACCACAAGCAACTAGGCCTGCAAGTATTAGGTTAATGGAACTAGCAGAAAACTGGAATATACAACTCAATAAAGTCCACCAAGAACCTACAGATCACGTTCCTCCATGGTCTGTCATCATGCCGTGTTGTGACTATTATTTCCACCAATGGGGGAAACACTCTTTAACGGGTATTAACATCCAGCAGCTCCACACTGCACATTTACAAAGTTATCCCGACTTTGCGAAAATATATACTGACGGCTCAAAGTCTGAGAATGGATCAGGTGCAGCAGTGGTATTCCATGACACTATCACTTCCGACAGAATGCAGCAGTCACACCACTGAATTATATGCCATAAAGCTTGCTCTGGAAAACATTTCCCATCTCTCAATCAAAAAGAGTATAATCTACACAGACTCTCAAAGTGCCCTATTAGCAATGCAAAAGATTTCCCCATCTACTCATCCGCTACTACAGCTAATCAGATCAGAATTGATTCGTCTCTGAGATCATCGGCAAAATGTTGTCTTCTGCTGGATCCCAGGCCATACTGGAATACCGGGAAATGAAATTGCAGATGATGCTGCCAAGCATCCATCCAGCACATCCCCAATGAATTTTCTGGTCCCGTGCAGGGATTACAAAGTACATATACGAAATATATGTAAGGAACGATGGAAACTACAGTGGCAAACGCACATTCATAACAAACTCCTTGAAATTAAACCTATACCGCAATTATGGGCCTCCAATTTTCTCACAAACAGACAAGAAGAGGTTGTCCTGGCCAGAGCCCGAATAGGCCACACCCATTTGACCCATCTATTCCTGTTATCAGGTAATGACCATCCACAGTGTTCACATTGCCACAAGCCACTCACAATAAAACACATACTCCTGGAATGCATCTTGTATAACAACTCCCGTCTAATTTCATTCACTTCTCTCTCAAACTTACAGGAATTGTCACTTAGCCATATCATAGGCGAAAATTCAAACCTTACAGAATTTTTTTTTCTTTCTGAAACGAATAGGTTTATATAACCGTTTCTAACTGCTTCCATAGAAGCCAATAAAATTAGTACTAACTACTATGATAGGTGCAATATGGCCTAAGTAGCCTTTGCACCAAAAAAATCCAAGCACAACAACAACAACAACTGGCCCACTCTATTTCCCTGTACAGTTTCTTATTATACTCATCAGTGTCATTAGGCCTATAGCACACTCCACCTCTACTCTCAATTTTGATCTCCCAATGCTTATGTCACACCAAACTGACTCAACACTGCACTGTCCAGCGATGTCGACTGGCTTCACTTCCGTGGATTTTATGTGTTTCTTAACTAATAGCATAACCCCTCCTCCCTTCCTATCCTGTCTATCCTTTCTGTAGACGTTGTACTCCCCAAATTCCAGTTCTGCATTACTTATATCTGTGTGACACCACGTCTCTGATATCCTAACAATATCCGCCTTTGATGCTTTGAGCAATACCTCAAATTCATCAAATTTATTTACCAAACTCCTATCATTGGCGTACACGCAAGTATACATGCACCTGTTCTTTTTCTTAGCTACCCTAACACAACCCATGTGTTTTCTTGTACCCCAGTGACTCCCAGCAGACTCTGAAATATCCTGCATCTTATTTTCCAAGCTGCTGCTCATTCCAATAGAAGCAGTGCAAGAATCACTTTCACCTCTGCCAGTGGCTACTGTTAATCTATTAGTCCTTGTATCCCCACCCCCCAAAAAAAAACCACGTCATGTGCCTGCCAGGTTTCTCAAACACAGCCATCTCTTTCTCAATACCTTTCTCATACCTTTCTCAAACACAGCCATCAACTCCATACAAAGTGCATGAATGGCTTGAACATTATCTGTGCTTTCTCTGTTGGGATGCGAAATGTTGCACCTTACAACATTTCGCATTTACCGTGTACTTTTGGCGCCTCCGTAGCCAGGTGGGAAGGAGCAACAGTGCGTAGCACACGCTTCTTGATTAGACCGGGGTTCGAGCCTGTCACCACCAAATACGGAGGATGTGGAAAGGTCAGGGAATGACCACCGCATATCCTGGAGCAATATGGCCTTAGTTGCTAATGCTCCTAAAAACCAAACAACAACAACAACAACAACAACCGTGCACTTTTGCGATCTAATGTAAATTATGGGTTCCAGTTATACTCATCAGCCAGAAACAGTGTACTTTGATGGCTGGACCCTATCCATCATCAGACTATATATATTGCTGCTGTAGCATTTCAAACATGTTCTATGCAGAGCCTCTACGTGAAAGAGAATGAACAACCATTATTGCTTTGACATAAGTAGTTGTCTCCAAAGTATGCCTTAAAACTGAAAACCTTGCCAGACCATCCTATGTGGACATCTGATTTTGAGCCACAATGGGAAAATTTGTACAACACTTGTCAGACTGCAGTTTATCCTTTCAGTATTCATTCCCAAGTGTTACTCCAAGATTTGCATATCATGGTAGTCAAGGTTGCCCAAATACCAAAGCAAACCCTTTCACTTTTTCATTCTCATGTTTCAACATGTAACTTTTTCATTAAGAACTGAGTAAAGTTGGATACTTCTGTCTACCTGCAGCTCTATTCAGCATACCAAGCTGAACATTCTGACTACTTGCCATTTTACACAGATGACTCGAAGTTGGAACCATGTGTGGGATCTGCTGCTGTCCTTCCAGACACTACTGGCCCCGGGTGCCAAGCGTTATAGTGATCAAGCAATTTCCTGATTGATTTCTAAAGCGTTTTCTCAAAGATATAGTTTTCTTTCAGTTATAAAAGTTTTCTTACTTTTCTATTATTACGCAACTTAGTCTTACAAATCGTAAGCAAGTTTAAGAAAGGAAAAACACCTTTCTTCTTTTTTCCTTAAATTAACGTACTAACTTTTATACCGCTTGGTCACTCTAGCGGCACTGCTCCTGCCTCCCCGTGGCGGGGCCGGTAACCTGGGAGAAGAAATCCACTCTCCCAGGGCTGAAAGGAGCAAAGATGGATAAAAATATGTATCCACCTTTAGAGCCATTGAGCTCAAGACGAGACAACATAAATGACAATGATAATGACTTCTCTCAACCCAAGAAGCTGAGAACAACCCCTCAAGAGGAGATTCCATCATTCCTCATACTACACTCTCTCTCAGAGCAGCCTCTGAGTAAGTTATCGCCATTCCTTATACAAAAATGTATTGAGTCTGTTGCAGGTTTACCGAAAACGGTAAGGCGACTTCAGTCCGGGGATATTCTTGTAGAGACTAGTAAATCTCAACATTCTGCAAAATTATTAAAGCTGACTACCTTTGGTGGACAATCAATAAAGGTCACTCCCCATGCCACCCTAAACTCCTCGAAGGGGGTAATTGCAGAATGGGACCTATTAAATGTATCAGAAGAGGAAATAGTCCAAGAACTTCGAGAACAAAAAGTAATCCAAGCAAGGAGAATTCTGACTCGGAAAGATGGTATCCTTGTTCCCACAAGGAGTATAATCCTCACTTTTAGTTCTCCTGTCCTACCAACATCTGTTAAAGCTGGCTATCT
This sequence comes from Mastigoproctus giganteus, assembly GCF_048544385.1. Classification (NCBI taxonomy): domain Eukaryota; kingdom Metazoa; phylum Arthropoda; class Arachnida; order Uropygi; family Thelyphonidae; genus Mastigoproctus; species Mastigoproctus giganteus. The sequence goes on from NC_143587.1 coordinate 144,435,480, forward strand.
TCATTGCCGTGTACGTCCTTATATCCCGAATCCAATCAGGTGCTATAAGTGCCAAAAATACGGACACTCCCAAACTGCATGTAGAGGTGAGGCAACATGTCCAAATTGTGGATCAAAGGATCATAATCAATCTGAATGCACTGCTACTTCTCAATGCCCAAACTGTAAAGGTAATCACCCGGCTTTTTCGAAAATATGCGAATTATGGAAACAAGGGAAAAAAATCCAAAAATATAAAGTCGAGAATAAAGTCACATACTCAGAGGCAAGAAGAGAAATACTCAAAACAGAACCAAAGCTTACATATGCCACTGCTGCTAAACAATTTCAGTCAGTAGGTATTCAAACAGATGTTACAGTTCCTCCAAATCTATCCATCGCTGATTGGGCACGTTCTTTGCTCTCTGCTTCCAAACAGTGTCCTTCTCAACAAAAAATTGAACAAGCCAGTAACACACCAATTACCATTCCAACCGACGTGCCTCAATCAACAAAACAAAAAGTGGCAGAAACTAAAGTACTGAACCCAACAGTTTCAACGGGCATGGATGTTGACCAACGCAGTGAAACAGATGATGGCATATTAGAACTACATGCGACTGATGAGATGGACGTCACACGTCCCTACTTTCCAAAGAAAGAGAAACCGAAATTGGATCGAGGCAAGCAACTTTCAACTAAAAAGCAGCCAGAAACAAAAATAAACAACAAAACCACTTAATGGAAAGATTCCTCCAATGGAATTGTAGAGGCTTTCGCAATACAAAAGACGATTTATATGACCTCATCAACCGGTACGATCTAGCAGGCATATCCCTACAGGAAACCTACTTAAATGCACGAGTGTGTCCCACCATTAAAAATTACACCATCTTCAGACGAGATGGGAGAATAGACTCGCCAGCCCATGGAGGAGTGGCAATTCTTGTTAGAAACAACGTTCCATCGAAACATATTGCTCTTCAGACCCCTTTTGAAGCAGTGGCAGTGCGTATTGTAATTGGCATCACTCTTACAATAGCGTCAATATATATCCCTCCTAATTTCTTATTCACTTCAGACGACCTAGAAAATCTAATAGACCAGCTACCATCTCCGTTCTGCTTGCTCAGAGACTTCAATGCACATCATTCGCTTTGGAGATCTCCAACAATTGACAAGAGAGGTAAGCTAATAGAATCCTTTCTTGATACTTATCAACTCACCATTTTAAATACTGGCGAGCCAACCTACATTCATTTTTCGACTGGATCCATGAGTACAATAGATCTCTCAATCTGTTCTCCCTCCTTATATACTATTATGGAGTGGTCTGTTCTTGACAATCCACTGAAAAGTGATCACCTACCAATTCTCTGCAAACTCCAAACACGAACAAACTCCCCTTCCCCACGTCGCTCCATTTGGAAATTCCGTAGGGCACACTGGAGTGAATATGCCTCATGTTCAGTTAGATGATAAAATAATACAATCTCAGACCATAGAAAATGTCACGGAACACATTACTACTCAAATATTACTAGCTGCCACCATTGCAGCTAGTAATATTTGAGTAGGAAACAGAAAGGAAATAGAAGGGAACAGAAGCACAGTAACTACTGGTGGAACCAAGATTGTACGCATGCGAAACGGGAAAAAAACAGATCTTGGAATTTATTTCGTAAATTCCCCACAACTAGTAACCTAATTAACTTCAAAAGACTGAGAGCCAAGTTCCGCAAAGTAAGAAGAAATGCAAAGAAAGAAGCCTGGATCAGCTTCTCCTCAAGTATAAATAAGGACACAGATAGTAGAATCATTTGGAGGAAAATTCAATCGCTCAATGGCAAATATGTCCAGTCCCCAACTACAATACTAAATTGGGAAGGAAAGGAGTTGTCATCACCATCAGAAATAGCAAATGCCTTAGCGGAAACATTTGCCAGCATATCAGCAATATCCACCTTTAACCCAACCTTTCAAAGAATTAAAGAATCTGCAGAAAAGCGTAAGATTAATTTTTCTACGGCAGTTTCACATCCATACAACCATCCATTCACATTAGCAGAATTACTAGGGGCACTCAATAAAACACCCAATAGTGCCGCTGGGCCAGATGGGGTCTATTATATAATGTTAAAGCAACTTGACAACAGAGCAAAAAGAACATTGTTAAAATATTACAACCGTATTTTCTTAGAAAATACCTACCCACTCTCTTGGCGTCACTCAATTGTTCTACCCTTCCCGAAGCCAGGAAAGGATCGTACCTTTCCGCATAACTACAGGCCAATTTCACTGACTAGTTGTCTAGGAAAAGTCCTTGAAAAAATGGTTCACAGGTGGCTAACGTGGTTCCTGGAAGCAAACAACTTACTAAACAGCAGCCAGTATGGTTTTCGAAAGAACCGGTCCACGCTAGATGTGATGATAAAAGCAGAGGCAAACATCCGAAATGCCTTCATAAGGAGAGAACATCTAGTCATGATTAATCTCGATATTGAGAAAGCCTTCGATATGACCTGGCGATATGGTGTACTAAAAGATCTCCATTCTTTCGGCTTGAGAGGTCAGTTACCTCAATTCATACAAAATTTTCTATGCAACAGAACGCTTCAGGTAAGGTATATGAACAATTTATCCAAATCATTTGAACAAGAGGAGGGTGTACCGCAGGGTTCTATTTTAAGTCCAACATTATTTGCAGTAAGAATTACAAACATGACACGGGAAGTACCAAATACAGTAGAATTGTACGTGTTTGCCGATGATCTCATTATCTTCTGTCAATCCCAAACTATGAACATCATTGAAAGACAACTTCAAATTTCCATAGCTAAAATAGAATCATGGGCACTGCAGAATGGTTATTCTTTAGCCGAAAAAAAATCCACTGCGATTCACTTTTGTAAAAAACGAAAACTCCACCCGGATCCAGAAAAATTCTTAAAAAACAGCCTGATACCTGTCACTAACAATTTTCGTCTGTTGGGGCTACATTTAGACAATAAACTTAATTTTGCTTCCCATATATCTTACCTTCGAACCACGTGTCTTAAAAAACTGAACATCCTAAGAGCCGTTTCCGCCATGTCCTGGGGTGCTCTCTTCTTCATCTCTATAGAGCTTTAATAAGATCACGCTTAGATTATGGATCACCTGTCTATGACTCCGCTAGGAACAGTTCCCTATTACGTCTGAACACCATACAGCATAGTGCCCTTAGGATAGCTGTGGGAGCCTTTAGAACATCTCCGATCCACAGCCTGTATATTGAGGCAAATGAACCTCCACTGCACCTAAGGAGAAAATCCTTATTATGTAACTATGCACTAAAGATTAAGAGTATTCCATCACATCCTAGCTGGCAGCACTTGTTCGACCCTAAATACACCATGCTATATCAAAATAAACCTAATGAGAATCGCCCAGCAGGGCTTCGACTGCAAGAGCTCATGATCAGTTGGAACATTAATTTTCAAAATGTCTTCCAAGGCCTTGGTACTCCCGAACCTCCCTGGACTGAATTTGTACCTCTCTGTGATAATTTCTTTTTAAGATGGGGGAAGACATCCCTGGCTAATACAAATTTTCAACAGCTCCATAAATCGCATTCCTTGGAAAACTCAGCAAAAGTACATATCTATACTGATGGCTCCAAAACAGATACAGCCGTAGGTGCTGCAGCAGTCTCTTCCAACTTCTCAGTAGCTGTTTCTCTTCCCACTGAATTCAGTATTTATACTGCAGAATTATTCGCAATAAAACTGGCTCTAGGTAATATAAACAAGTACCATATCAAGGAATCCTTGATATATTCAGACTCCTTAAGCGCAATCACTGCCATTCAATCTACTTTTTGTCCCTCTCACCCCATTCTTAAAGAGATCCGATCTAAGTTATTTCACTATCAAACAGTCAATCAGAAGGTTACCTTCTGCTGGATCCCTGGTCATGTTGGCATCTCAGGCAATGAATATGCGGATGCTGCTGCAAAGCATCCCGACTCTGGATCTTCCAGACAAAAAAAAGTTCCCTACACCGATCACAAATCTGTCATTAAAACAACATGCAGGAAACAATGGTCTCTCCTTTGGAAAACTCAAACCAATAATAAACTACTGCAGATAAAAAAAGAGCCACAACTGTGGACATCTAGTTCCAGGAGAAGCAGGCGACAAGAAGTGATTCTAGCAAGGCTCCGCATCGGCCATTTGCGCCCAACTCACCTGTTTTTGCTTATGGGAGAGAATCCTCCTCAGTGTTTCTTTTGTCAGTCGCAGCTAACAATAAAACACATCCTCATAGAATGTCCCCAACTTTCAACAGTCAGAAAATCAAGCTTTAGCTCCCTGTCCAACTTAAAGGAACCCTTAACCTTATTTCATATTCTTGGCAATGAAGCAAATTTCGAGGAACTGTTTAATTATTTGAAGCACATGAATCTGTATGATAGACTGTGATCAAAGTGACAAACAAATCCTGAACAGGCACAATATGGCCCAAGAGGCCCTTGTGCCAAAAAACCCCAATACAACAACAACAACAACAACAACAACAACCAGACACTACTATATCTGACCAGATTCTCCCTGATTGCAGCATATACACTGCACATGCTATAGAGTTACCCCTGGATTACATCAGAACTTGCCAGTACCAATGGTACATTATACATTCTAAGTCTCAGTGCATTACAGGCTTTATTAGTGTTGAAATACCATACCCAGTCCTACCTGGGGTTCAGCAGAAGCTATATGCTCTTTCTCTGTAAATTTGAATTTGACATCTGCTTTCTTCTGGATCCCCAGCCGCATTGAGATTAGGGAAATTGATCATTTGTCTGATACCACAGCCAGGAATCAGTAATTTCCATGAATAAGTATGACCTTTTGGTACTCTATACAGACTGCATGCAATCTTAACAATGGGAGCATACAAGGTATGCTCCCATTGTTAAGATTCATGTAACGAACAGCCAACAAATAAATTATATCAGATAAAGCCTATAATTGAAACATGCCAGTCTATTCAGTACAGGAGTCACAGCAAGAAGTTGTTCTTGCTTGGCTTCAAATAGGACATGGTCATCTTACACATTTCTTTCTGCTAAGGGCTCATGATCCTCCTGTGTGCAAACACTGTGACATCATTTTGACCATCAAGCATATGTCTGGATTTTTTTAAATTTGAATACCTTTATGTTTTTAGCACTTTTAACTGTCTGGCTGAGCCTTATACACTCAGTCAGATTTTGTCCAAAATGTTTCAATATTTAAAAATTATAAATTTGTGTACACAATTTTTTTTTTAATAGCCATCGTATATACTTCTGTTTTTACCCCGATTTACTTGTGTTTTGCTTTTTATATGTATGGACTTGGCAACCAATTTGTAGGTTACTGCTGTTTTTAATATTTTAATTAATTATTGGAATTGGTGCAGCATGGCCTGAGTTTCTCATGTGCCAAAAAAAAAGCTCAAATCACTCACATAGCCTGCTTCATTTGGTTTTGTTAACATCAAAAAGGAAATGTGCAAATTTTTATTTTAAAGATTACAAATAACATTGCATGTTATTGCTTTAACTTAACTTTAAGTAGTGAAAGCAGCAACAGTGTCTATTAAGCTGATATATATTATTTGCTTGCACATTTCTTCTAGCCAACCAGAATGCATAGAATGCACACTATTAACATACAATTTTAGTGAAATATTACTTGTTTAAAAATATTAAAACAATAAGCTTTTTAATTCTTAATTCCATTTTTATATGAACGAATTTATTTTTTATACCATATTAAATTTTGCAGGTGACAGCAATTAAGATTTTCCAGCTTCAGTTTTATACAGGCTTCATTAGCCATGGTACTCAAAATGTGATCTTTACGAGGTAGGTTAATTTTATTCATCTGTTGTCATATAAATATTTCTGCAAGTGTTTGGTTGGCCCTTCTATTATGAAAGCCTATTTATACCTTTTTTAATGGGTTAACATGGTTTGAATTTCTAGTAATTTTCTTTGTTCGTAGTATTGTGTGACTAATATACTTATTTTAGTAACTGTTGCTAACTAACTATTTTATTAACTTATTTTAGTAACTGTATTTTAGTTCCCTGTTAGAGTTTGATAAACTTCTGGCATTCCCCTCCTTGAAAAACTCCATGTGTGAATGTAGATACAAAATACTCATTCAATTTATCAGCTACTTGAGTAGGATCATCAATAGTCGAACTATCTATGTTAAGTGCACCAATCTCTTTCATCCCCTTCCTTCTAGAGTTTACATAAGTAAAGAACCCTTTGCTGTTTTTCTTTGTGTCCTTTGCCAAAGATTTCTTGTAATCTGCCTTTGCCTGCCTAACTTCCTTTGTGACTTGATTACAGACTAGCTTATATCTGTCATAGGCTTCTGTGTCACCTGATACATTTTATGCATCCCATGCATTTTTCTTCTCTGCTACGAGCCTAATTAATTCATCCGACATCCATTTAGGATGTCGGATGAATTAATTGAACCTGAACCTTTAACAGTATTTCTTACTTGGTATGAAAAGCCTAGTAGCCTCCAAGATTAAGTTCCTGAAAGGTTCCCATTTAGAATTCACCATTGGTAACATCATCACTTGATCCCAGTCTATAGAATTTAAAAAATTTCTGAGACCTCTGTAGTCACCTTTACGAAAACAAAAATCCTTCCCTTTACCCTTAATCATAGTTACATCTTTAAGTTAATCCCACATCAGTACACTGTGATCACTGTCACTTAGTGGTTCCTTTATCTGCAAATTCCTAATGCATACGTCATCACTACGAGTAATCAAGGGTATTACTCCCTCTGGTTGCCCTTCAAACATGTTGCTGTAGAAAACAGTCCTCCAATAAATCCACCAAAGTCTTGCTAATGTGCGAGTGACCAACTTACAAGTTTCAGTCAATATCTGGAAAGTTAAAATCCCCCATTACAAGACATTTTGATTTACAAGCCCATTCTATTTCCCTGCACAACTGTTCATTGTACTCATTAGCATCATTAGGCCTATAACATACTCCTACTCTCATTTTTCCTTTCCCAGTGTTTATGTCACACCAAACAGACTCAACATTGCACTGTGCACCCATGTCAACTAGATGTTGGCTTAGTTCCATACAATGAAATTCACAAAGATTTATCAAGAAAAAGCAAACAAACCCAGATTACTGATTTTTTAAAGAGAGCAGAAGATATACGAAATCTAGAATGGTGTATTTTTATTAGCTTTTGGAACACAACCTTCTTTTGTACATTTTCTTAGTCATGTATAACACAGTTTTGCACAACACGACATTTTATAGGAACCTAACTACCATGTAATACGAGGGTTACATTTACTTCAAATCCCTAAAACAGTCAGAGGATTAAACAAGGTGTGCAATAAGCACACAGTAATGCTGCTGGCCTAGATTGAATATACTATTCTTTTTTACATCACTTGAATGAAATATCTGTATACTGTAGAAGGAAAGTCCATACATGAAATTAAGTATCAAAACATATTAAAATTATATTTTTTTCACACAATGTCTATCAGAACAATATGTAATTGGAAAGTATCTAAGAAGCATATAAGATTAATTCATTGAGAGATATTATTAGTTTTGTCTATTAATAAATAATCTGTGTTAAAAGTCAGATAAATTTCTGATTGTTGTAAAGGACATTGTTTACCTTGAAAGGCATACCACTGAATTAATTAGTTGTGCATGACAAGCATGAGCGGTAGTTTTTTTTTTTTTTTTTTTTTCCCACGTGAACAGCTACTACAGTTAGTAGTGGCAGGAAGACAAGCTTACACAGTATCAGCAAAAAAATTGCACATATCACTACCCACCTTATCTGTCCATTCCCTCCATTTGTTTAATATTTTTAAATTTATTAAACTACCCACTTACCCAACACCTGGTAATTTAAACAAAACCCCCTGTCATTGTCTTAGGTTTACTCAATCCATTTAACACCTTAACATTTCAGTCAGTTCTTGCAAGTGACATTCACGCTGGAATTTGCAAAAGTCAAGTCCTTTGTGGTAAGGGTACCCCTTTGTATTCTTAACTGATCTGGTTGCTCGTCTCTCCACCATTTAAGAAGAGAACCCCAGGGACTTACATCTGGTGAGTATGGGCTTGGCACACCCAGGGTCCTGAGCCACCGGATATCATCATTCTTCTCTTTTTTGGTGATTCCTTTCTATTTCTCTCTCTCAGGGTAACTTGGAAATTTTTTTTTTTTTTTGGCTGGTGCAGCATAAGCCTCAGGCTTCCTTGTACTATATGGCTAATAATAATAATAATAAATTTCCTAAAATGAGGCTTCCAGACCTGTGTGCAGTACTCAAGATGTGGCCTAACCATTGCCTTATACAATGGGTTAATCATCTCCTTGTGCCTGCTGGCAAAATTCCTGTACATCATTGACAGAATACCATGAGCTGTTCTAGCAGCCTCTCTGCTCTACTTGGAGAACTTCATACGAGACTCTACAATTACTCATTTGTTTTTTACCACCTTGAGTGTGGTGATAGCAAATTGGCATATTATTCTGGGATTACCTACCCATATGCAGTATAGGCTGCATATGGCCAGGTAATGTTTATTACTGGCCTTTTTTTGCCAATAATGAACATATCAGTACTTGCTTGTGAACTTCACTGAACACCCCCTGCTGATTATTTTTAGTTGTAATAAAATATAATCTGGCAGATGCAATATGGCTACATTGCAATAGGGCCTTTGTGCCAATAAAAAACATACCTGTACCTGTACGTAAACTTATCTGCTCATACTTTACCACCTTGATTATCAGCAACATCAAATTTTTCGTATTAAACCTTGGCAGAAAGTTAAAAATCTTTGAGCTAATGAAAATGACTAGTATATTTAAATTTCATAAAATTTATACATACTACTTGTCATTTCCTTTTCTTCACTGATATGCTCAGTATTTTGTTAGAAATCATATTTTTTCAATCAATATCCTTTTCTTTTGTTTTAATTTCATCTCTATTGTTGCCAGGTGGGCAGGAGCAGCAGTGCGTAGCACACGCTTCTTGATTAGACCGGGTTTCGAGCCCATGACCACCAAATACGGAGGATGCAGAAAGGTCAGGGAGTGGCCACCGCATATCCCCAGAGCAATATGGCCTTAGTTGCTAATGCTCCTAAAAACCAAATAACAACATAGCAATCTCTGTTGTTTTTGTTTGAGATTCCCCCATCATGAGGTTCTCAATTAAACTCCAAAACGTATTTCTGCCTTTCTGATACGTGTTCTTCTCATCTTTCTCAAAATCTTCCCAAAATTCTTCCCTAGTCTTGCCCACACATATCATAGCCCTCTTGTATTTTTATTTATATTCCAGTATAGATTTAAGATTTATTCTCTAAGAATTTCTTGTACTGATTTGTATTTTGTTTGTAATGGAACCTCTAGTGCAGTGGTTTTCAACTGGGGTGCTGCGGCACCTTAAGGTGCCGCAACAACATTCCAGGGGTGCCACGTAATTTGGGTTTAAGTTACTTAAACTTATTATTATTTTTTTAATTTATATATTTATTTCATTATAAAAAGGTGTACAGTATCTTTTTAATTTTGTGGTGATCTATAATTGATGTTTACTTAGTACCTCTATATAAAGAATAAAATTATATACTGTATATATATAATTTGTATTATGAAATGTACTTTTTAATTATATTATTATAATAAATATCATATAACATATATATTTTTTAATATTTTATATATGTATATATATATATATTCACACATACATACATACATACATACATACAGAGAGAGAATCGGATTTAACAGGCAGAAAATTGAGTAGGGGTGCCGCAAAATAAAATAAATTACTTAGGGGTGCCGTTATTAAAAAAAGGTTGAAAACCACTGCTCTAGTGGTTAAAGATAAGTTAAAAAAAAAAATAATAATAAATAAAGTAATTGAAGCAATAGTAATATTAGAATGTAAATTCCATTAAATATTATTTTAAGGACCACAAGATTTTACTTAGGTTTTTTGTTATTTATTTTTTTATTTTTTCCAGGAATGATTTAGATGGCATTGAAGAACTTGATAGGTATCCAGAAGGGTTCTTTGTTTCACTTCAGCTCACTTTCACAGACAAAGAAAAGGCACCAGATAAAAGTCCACCTTGGGAAGGTCTTCCTCAGTTGAATCCAAATCCACGGTTACTTTTCAACACTGATGAGGAATTAGAACAGTGTACAAGTAAGTGATTTAGTCATGATTGAAATTGTAAAAAGTTTGGGGATGAATTAATGTTTGTAAAATGATGAGGCTGACCTGTCTGTTCGGGTGGATGGATCTCTTGAAGTAGTTTACATGACACTATACAGTGATTCGAACACTTCTGAACTTCTGGAGATGTTCCAACAGGTCTTTTGGAGTTCCCAATAGTCGTGTTTTGAATGATTTCCTCAGTCACTGAAAATATGGGATCATTCAAGGGAGCATAAAGCTTGAGGAAACAAAAAAAAAATTACAGGGGGATTTGATCCAGTGATATGGCAGATGGGGGGGGTCTACAATAATGAAATAATTCATAAGAATTTCTTGCATGGAAAGTCATTGCAACAAGTGTGCAGGGCCTTAGTCATGAATTGACATAAACACTAATTCTCTGAAGCCCAGTTTTCCTGCCAATTTTCTTTGAACTGCATTGCACAGTTGCTTTAGAACTATTTATTAGTATTTCTGGCTCACTGTTTAACTGTGTATAACAAATTTGTAATGAACAGTGTCCTGTGAGTGGAAAATATAATAAACATCTTTAATTTCATTAAGATTGTCATAGTTTTTTGAACCCTGCAGAAGTTATTTTCCCTTTTAAAGGACTTTTTTTTTTCCCTTTCTTTCTTTCTTTCTTTCTTTCTCTGGTGATGGAAATAAAGTGTGGGTCAACAGCAGTATATTTATGAAGATCCTGATGTGTGAAATCTCTCTCTCTCTCTCTCTCTCTCTCTCTCTCTCTCTCTCTGCAGATACATGTCCCATAAATAAATAAATTTTTATTTGTCCTATGCCAACATAAATAAGCATTACTTTGGTATTAGACATATTCCCTTCATGGCAATATATGCTGTGGGATTTACATATAATACAATATAAAGGAATATAAGTAGTTTTGATATTTTTTACCGTATTCTTCGTTAGTTATGTTCTACACAATCTACATTGCATTCTATAAAGATATTAAATGGGCTTAGTAGCATTCATTAACTTATTTTTTAAATTTAACTAGTGATTTTTTGTAAGTTACGACTCACTGCTCATACTGATGTTGACGCCAATATTGTTGAACTAGCCACCATTGTTGTAGTATACTAGATTGATACGAAATAGTGTAACATATATCGCTAACTGATAGCGTAAGGTATAACAGAAAACTAGATAGCGTAATACATAGCACTGTATTAGGAATCTGTTAGCTTAGTTTAGTATTATCAATTTTTTTTTTTTTTTTTTTTGTTAGTTGTTTGCACATCGGCTTCTGTGGCCATAATGCACCTTCCAAAGTTTTTGCATTTTACTCTGATCCAAGCCCGAGGCGGGATTCAAACCCGCGACCTTTGGGTTGCCAGGTAGGCACTTTACCCACCTGGCTAGTCCGGTTGGCAGTATTATCAATTAATCAATAAAATTTATTAATCTTATTAAATTTCATTGTTAATTAAATTGTATTTAAACAGAAATCATGACCAAGACTAGAGCTGCGAAACAACAAGCACAGATTAATGGGGGATGCTGTGGTTCGGAGGAGAAATGAAGGGGGCCATTCACCAATGCATCACAGTCTCAAAAAATGTGCAAAATGTTTGTAGACCTTTCTGGAACAGGACATGATCTAGCCTAGGAGGAGGATGTCTTTGTGTGTGCTAGGTGCCTAGAGTGCCAAGAAATTAAGTGCCAACTCAGCATTCTGATGGGCATCTATGAGAGTTTGAGGTGTAGTGTAGATGATTCCCTTGAAGAAATTAATATGGGGGTGCAATCAAGCTCTCATTTGCCCGACCCAATGCCAGAGCTCACTACTGTGCATCAGGCAACACAGCGGCAATCTCCGAGGCAGAATGTGCTGGTCCAACAGAAACTAGTTAATTTTTGTGGCTCTATTGTCAGGGAGACAGGGAATATATTATGCAAAAGTATAGATGGAAAAGGACCAGGGTATGTCTTCTAGGGGCAAATGTTGATGACATTGTAGAGCTGATATCTTTTAAGGGCACAAATGGTGCTATTGTTGTACATGTTGGCACTAATGACATTAAGAGTAAGAGACCTGAAGGCACCTCCATAGCCAGGTGGGCAGGAGCAGCAGTGCGTAGCACACACTTCTTGATTAGACTGGGGTTTGAGCCCATGACCACCAAATACGGAGGATGCGGAAAGGTCAGGAAATGACCACCACATACCCCTGGAGCAATATGGCCTTAGTTGCCAGTGCTCCTAAAAACCAAATAACAACAACAAGAGATCTGCAAATTTACTTAACAAGTGCAGGTCAATGTTGAAAAAAAGTGGTTAGTTAGGATTAAATTTGAAAGTGTCTACAATCCTGCCCAGATATCATAGGAGTTAGTATATGATAAGAACCTTTTCAGTTGATTCAGCCCTGGAGAGATTGTGCAAGGCTCATCGGGTAAAATTTTTTTCAATGTGGTCTATGCTTGTTAACAGGAAAGACTGCTTCTACAGGGATGGGGTACAATAAATAGAAAGGTGCATGAATATTTGATGATGCTATCGAGGCAGTGTTTGGTGGGTCGGAAAACTGCTAGCTTGGGGAGATTCACAGACTAAAAGATTACCAGTGGCCTCAGGCAGAGGCAAAAGTAATTCTTGCACTGCTTCTACTAAAATGAGGAGCAATCTGGAAAGCAAGGTGCTGGAGGTTTCCAGGACTGCTGGGAGTCATCGTGGAACAAGTAAATGCGTGGGCTAACTATGAGTAGGAACAGGTGCATGTATACTTGCATGAACACCAATGCTAGAAGTATAGTTAATAAATTGGATGATTTGAAGTGCTGGTCAAGAAATCAAGACATTGTTGGGATATCAGAGATGTGGTGTCACACAGATATAAGCAGTGCAGAATTGGAATTTGGGGAGTACCATGTGTACAGAAAGGATAGATAGAACAGGAAGGGGGAGGAGTTATGCTGTTAGTTAAGAAACACACAAAAACTAACAAATGAAGTGCATCTGATTGACAGTGGTGGACAATGTAACGTTGAGTCAGTGTGGTGTTACCTAAGCACTGGGAATGTGAAACTAACAGTAGCTGTGTGCTATAGGCCTAATGGCTCTGACAAGTATAATGAACTATTGTGCAGAGAAATAAGAGTGGGCCACTAAACCAGAATGTCTTAAAATCATGGATTTTAACTTTCCAGATATTGACTGAAACTTGTGGCAAAGGCGTAACGAGAGGAACTAATATCCTTGATCTGATTATCAGCAGTGATTATTCATGCATTAAGAATTTGAAGATAAAGGAACCACTAGGTGACAGTGATCACAGTGTCCTGATGTGGGATTTACTTAAAGTTGTAACTACCATCGTGGGTAAAGGGAAGGGTTTTTGCTTGCGTAAAGGTGACTACAGTGGTCTCAGACAGTTTTTAAATTCTATACAGTGGGATCAACTGATGATGTTACCAACTGTGAATTCTAAATGAGAGGCCTTCAGAGATTTAATCTTGGAGGCTATTAGGCTTTTTATATCAACTAAGAAATACTGTTCAAGGTTTAGACTTGAATGGATGTCAAATGAATTAATGAGACTTGTAGCAGAGAATAAAAATGCATGGGATGTATATATTATCAGGCATCACAGAAGCCTATGGCAGATATAAGCTGGTCTGTAATCAAGTCACAAAGAAGGTTAGGCAGGAAAGGTACATTACGAGAAAATTTTGGCAAAGGATCCAAAGAAAAACAGCAAAAAGTTCTATATTTATGTAAACTCTAGAAGGAAAAGGATGAATCAGATTAGGCCAATTAACATAGATTGTTCGGCTATTGATGATCCTGCTCAGGATCATCAATAGCCATACAAACTAAACGAGTATTTGGCATTTATATTCAACATGGGGAGTTATTCAAGGAGGGGAATGACCGAAGTTTATCAAACTCTAACAGGAAACTAAGTGATTTTGTAATAACCGAAAGCAAAGTGGACTGGAAATTATTAAGGTTACATGTAAATAAGACACCTCGAGTGGATGGGATCTATCCAGTTATATTAAAGGAGGCAGCAGAGGAAGTAAGCGAACCCTTAGCCATGATTATGGGAGCTTCCTTGGACTCAGGACATCCCCATGGACTGGAGGTGTGTAAATGTATCCCCAATTCACAAAGTGACTCAAGTAACTGTAGACCTGTCAGTTTAACTTCTGTTAAGGGAAAAATAATGGAGTCACTGGTTTAAGAAGCATTGCAGTATCATCTAGAGAAGAGTACAGTAATAGTTAACACAAAACATGGGTTTGTTAAAGGGAGGTCTTGTCTGACCAATGTGATTGTATGCTATTATGTTGGTCACAGAGGAACTCGCTGCAAAAATAATTTTGATATCATATACAGTCAGTCCTCGTACAAAGGGTACTAGGAAAGTTTTGCAATATGACGCAACAATGAATCACAGGAAGCTGCTTGTTGCTGCATGTTGAGACATGTTCATACGTGCATAGTAGCCACCGCGCCAAGTCGATGGGCTCAGTTATTCATTAGTAGTGAGAGTGTAAAGTGCTTGCGATGGCATCGTGGTCACGAAATGAGATAAGGACAGTTTTGCGGTATAATTTCGTGCGTGGTTTAACCATAGACCAGTGCTTAGAAGAAATGACTCTTGCACTAGATGATGATTGTCCACATCGTACAACGATATTCAGGTGGTATAGAGAATTCCAAAGGGGAAATTTCACTCTGGGGGATTCTGAGAGGCCGGGAAGGCCACGAACGTCAGTTACGGAGGAAAACGTTACTGCTGTGAGGAAAATTCTTGACGAAAACAGGCGAGTGACCTACCAACAGATAGAGGATACTTTGGGCCTAAATGCACCAGCAATTCGTTCGATTCTGCAAGATCATTTGCACGTGAAGAAACTTTGTTCTCTCTGGGTGCCGCATCAACTGACTGAACAGCAGATGACACGACGTGTGACTTGGTGCCGGGAGATGTTAAAAAAGTTTGATAAGGGACAATCTCGGTATGTGAACAACATCGTGACAGGTGACGAGACTTGGCTGTACTATTACGATCTGCCGACCAAGGCTCAAAACAAAGTTTGGGTCTTTGATGATGACGACACCCCCCGTAATTGTCAGAAAATCCCGATCTGTAAAGAAGAAAATGATAGCTGTATTTTTCAAATCGAGTGGAATTGTGGAATGTGTCGTTTTGGACACGCAGAAGACAGTCACAGCTAAGTGGTATACTGAACAATGCCTGCCTAAAGTCATTGGATCTATGAAGAACCTGCGGCGAAAGTCAAGAATGGACACCTGGTACCTCCATCACGAAAATGCTGCAGCTCACCGCGCCAAAGCCTGCACCGAATATTTGACCACGACAGGACTGAAACTTCTCGAGCACCCTCCCTACAGTCCAGACCTTGCTCCCTGCGACTTTGCACTGTTCCCGCATGTGAAAATGAAGCTAAAAGGGAGGCGGTTTTCCAGTGATGAGGACCTTCTACGGGCTTGGGACAACGAGTGTGCTTTACTCCCTAGTGAAACTTGGCAGAACCGGTTTAAAGATTGGTTTCGGAGGATGGAGAGGTGTATTGAATGTAGAGGAAATTACTTTGAAAAAATTAAATAAACTAAGCTGTATTGCAAAACTTTCCTAGTACCCTTTGTATAGCACGATAGTTGTGTTCCTAGAAACTCTCGTGCAATGCAAAATCGTGCAATATAAACAACAGGCCCTATGGGAAAAACAGGGTTAAGTGCCAGCCACGCAAGATTGAACACACATTTGTAACCAAAACATTACCAAACACAATAAATAATCGTAATAAAATGCGTAAGTATTTTATTACGACTATTACGTAATAAAATAATGCTTTTGCTTCTATCGTAAGCAAACTTGTTTTTTGTTTGATTTTTCTATCCAAACAGATGACAGCCGTTCCATCTCTTCCAATTCTTTGTCTTAATCTAATGGATTTTAATTACACTTTGAGTTGTTCCTGCCGTGAAAGTTGTTTTTATTTTCTCTGCATTCTTTGTAATTCTCGGTGTTGCCTCATTTAGGTCTGTAGCACGTGCAATATCACATGGTCTTTCATTTCGCTCAAAGCGTTTCACAATTTCATATTTTTTCTCTATCGACAGAGGTGGACTGGCCATAAGCCTTACCAGGGAAACTCCCGTGGGCCGGAGGCCGGTGTGATTTTGGCCATAAACCGTAGTATTAGGCCACTATAAATTTTCCCGGGTAAGAATTTTTGACCCAGTCCGCCTCTGTTTATCGATATTGCTTTTCTTTTTCTCTCTGAATCTGCAGTGTCTTCACCAGGACGCTTCCTTTTCACACCTTTTAAGTATTTTACTCATTTTTAGAGAATAAAGCACAATTACAAAAGGAGGAGGCCCGCTTGATACACATAAACAAAGCTGCGCGCGTGTAGCAACTGAATAAACAACACCGTAAAGGCAGAGATTAACACTTCACATTTTACTAAAGCACATTTCCAGGGGTTACTACCATAAAACAATAAAAACAATTTCCAGTTGCATTTCTGCTAGTGGAATCCGTTATAAACTGGTAGTAAACTCGATCTAATTGCATTTGCGATTATACCGATAGCTGGAATTGTTGGTTTTTCCGTTATTATGGTGAAATGTGTTTCCCCTTCACTGATATAAAAAAACAAATACATTTTCAGAATCTCCTCTTCATTCCTATCGTGTTGCGTTCAGTTGGGTGATTCCGCGTTCGACTGCCATTTCTTGTAAACACAAAGGCGAATCGTGCATAAGCGAATTCGGTTCGTGTTATATAAGATATCGTTCCCCTATTTATAAATCGTGTATGATCGAATTTGTGTTGTGTAAACACGTGTTATACGAGGACTGACTGTACTTGGATTTCAGGAAAGCTTTTGATATTGTTGCACATGGAAGGATGCTGTACAAATTAAATCAGTAATGCACTAAGGGCAAATTACTACAATGGAAAAGGGAAGGGATGGTTGAGTGTGAGATGACAGAGAGTGATAATCAGTGGATACATGCTCTTCATGGACTAACGTTATTAGTGGAATTCCCATAGGTTTCGGTGCATTATTGTTTTGTGTATTCGTCAGTGATATTGATGAAGGTACATCAATCTTGAAGTCCAAGTTTGCAGTTGGTACGAAGGTTGGCAGGATTGTTAATGACAGTAAAGACAGTATGCTATTGCGACAAGATCCAGATAATTTGGGCAAATGGGCTGAGAAGTGACAACTGAAGTTTAAAATTGACAAATGCAAATTACTGCAAATGGGTAGCAGTAACCCAAGAGAAACGTACCAACTGTGTGGTACTACACTAAGGGAAGTGGAGAATGAAAAAGACCTGGGGGTAATTGTGCAGTCAGATATGAAGTACGCTGAGCAGTGCAGATTGGCTGCCAGAGCAGCTCATGGAGTCTTGTCAGTGATATATAGGAATTTAGTTAGCAGGTATAAGGAGGTGATTATATCATTGTACAAGGCAATGGTCAGGCTACACCTTGAGTACTGTATACAGGTCTGGAGGCCTCATTCTAGGAAGTTTGTAGAGTTGCTAGTACAACTACGAAGAAGGGAAACAAGATTGGTGAGGGGAACATAGGGGTGCTCTTGACAAGAAAGGCTTATGTTCTGCAATTGCAGCAACTGGAGACTAGGCACCTGTGCAGTCATCTGATTTATAAGGCCTTGAATGGGTTGAGCAAGCTCAATGCTGATGAGATTCTTCCTCTTGCTGGAACAGACTTCCATCTCTTGTTGTGGAAGTTGATAGCTTAACTGATTTTTAAGGCTGAGCTAGACAGATGTTTGGAGTGAATGGATGTGTGAAATGGGAGTTTTTTTTTTGACTGATACTGCATGGGCTTGCTTTCTTGCATTGTATGCCTGAACTAATGCCAATATAACAACACCACCACTGCATACACTATAGACAAGCATTGAGTGAACCTGGGCGAACCACATCGCAGTTTGTTTCCTGTACTTCGGATCTTCTATTGGCCTTTCAAGGTCAATTCCAATTTGAGACTAGCTGTCGATTGATTCCAATGCCTTGGCTTGTATGAACCTATTGGCCATTTTCAGCCTGTTAGCTTTCATTTTCAGGGATTTGATGCCTCTGAAGCCAGATGGCAGGATGTGTCACTGATAAAGCTGCCAGAAACATGGTGATGATATCAGTCCAGTCGTCATCTTGATTGTAGTTATCAGTCGCTTCCAAGCAATAAGTGCCAAGCGATAGTAATAAGCGATTTTCTTACTGTGATTATAGAATGCTCTCCAAAGTGATATTGTTTTGTTTCTTTTATAGTGTGCTTATTGTTTTGTTTACTTAAAGTGCTTCTGCACTTAGAGGTCAAAAGTAAGAACCAAGAAAGAAAATGCACCTTTTTCTTAGTCTTTATATTTATTGCTAACCAACTCTACAATTTAAACAACTGCTTGGTCACTGGTGGCACCGCTCCTGCCCCCACGTGGTGGGGCCTGTAACCTGGGGAATAAACCAACCCTTGGGGCTAAAAGGAGCTGAGATGGAAACAAATCAATTTCCACGTTTAGAGCCAAAGAGCTCTCAATGAAATCACGACACTGACCATGACTTCTGTCTCTCAAATGAAATGAAAAAAGACACTGGCAGAGAGGAATTACCAGCATTCCTGATAATACATTATCTGTCAACACAACATGTGGGCAAGTTCCCCCCCCCCCCCTTCATTGTTCAGAGATGACTCGAACATGCTGCAGATTCACCAAAAATGGTGAAACTCCCCTAATCGGGAGATTTATTAATAGAGACCACCAATCTTCGACACTGAACTATTATTACTTCTGACAACCTTGAGTGGAATCCCAGTTCAAATCACACCACATACCACTCTCAATTCTTCAAAGGGAAAGTTCAAGGGCTGAAGATGAAATAGTCCAGGAACTTAAAAATCAAAAAGGCACTCGGGCAAAAAGGATCATGATCCGAAAAGATGCAGTTTAGTGCCTACCTGGAGTATAATTTTAATAACTTTCAGTTCTCCAAACCTACCAGCTTCAGGGCCCCGGGTACCAAGTGTTCCGTGACCAAGCGATTTCTTTGCGTATCTCAAAGCGTTATCTCTAAAGAGCCTTCAAGTGAGAGATTATATTTTGTTTCAACAACCGTTTTCTTTATTTATTAATTAGTGTAGCTCTTTTGCACTAGAAGAAGTAGGCAAAGGCCCAGAAAGGAAAGTTACCTTTCTGTTTTTTATTTCTAATAGTACTAACTAACTAACTTAGCCGCTTGGTCACCTTGTGGCACTGCTCCTGCCTCCCCGTGGCGGAGCCGGAAATCTGGGTGGTAAAACCAACCCCCAGGGCCAAAAGGAGCAAAACATGGACTGTGACAATTTTCCACCGATTAGGACTGCAAATCCAAATACATTGGATTTGAACATACCCGATAATGACTTATCCAATCCAAAGAGACTGAGGACGGATGCTCCCCGAATGGAAAACCCAAGTTTTCTGATTCTGCATTCGCTAACTAACCAATCCTTGGGTAGTTTATCACCATTCCTCATTCAAAAATGTCTTGAGAGCGTAGCTGGCTCCCCTAAAATGGTACGACGACTGAAATCTGGCGACCTGCTTGTTGAGACCACCAACTCAAAACACTCTGAGTCTCTACTCAGACTCACCTCATTTGGTGGAGTCCCAGTTAAGGTGTCCCCCACATGCCACACTTAATTCATCCAAAGGTGTTATTTCTGAATGGGACCTAATGAATGTATCAGAATAAGAAATTGTTCAGGAACTGCAGGATCAGAAAGTCACACAGGCAAAACGAATTATGATGAAAAAAGATGGCGAACTCCTTCCAACTCGCAGCATAATTTTGACATTCAGCTCACCTAATATACCTTCATCCGTAAAAGCAGGGTATTTGCATTGTCGCATTCGCCCATATATCCCGAACCCAATAAGATGTTACAAGTGTCAGAAATTCGGACACTCACAAACAGTCTGTCGAGGCGACCCCGTATGTCCTAACTGTGGTTCAAAAGATCATTCCCAGGCTGACTGTAAAGCCCAGGCTCCACTCTGCCCCAATTGTAAAGGTAACCATCCAGCCTTTTCTAAAAATTGTGAACAATGGAAATATGAGAAAAAAATCCAGAAATATAAAATAGAAAAGAAAGTTTCATTCCCAGAAGCAAGAAAGCAAATACAACTAATCACACCTAGACGCACGTATGCTGAAGCCGCTAAAAAGTTTCATTCAGTATCAGTGCAGACTGATACATCAATACCTCCAAATACCTCTATTTCAGAATGGGCTCGTTCCCTGCTCAGTTCTGTACCTCAACCTTCAAAGCAACAGATTTCTACTAGAGCTAACAATACACCAGTCACGATACCACCTTCTGCCGATGCAGATCCCGTAAGATCCGTCCAAGCAGATAACGCAGATTCTAATCGAAAACAGACATTTGACTCCTCCCTTATGGATACTAATGAAATTTCCAATCAAGATGATACCGAAACCATTCTGGAGATCCATCCAGAGGATGAAATAGACCAAAGACCAGTTTTCTCAAAAAGAGATAGGATTAAAATTGACCGTGCCAAACAGACTTCCAAAAAGCAGTCAGATTCAGTTCCTTCATCTAAATTGAAACAATGAACAACGTTATCCAATGGAATTGTAGAGGCTTAAGGAGCAACATTGATGACATATACGACATAATTAAGCAGCATAAACCAGTGGGCATCTGCCTACAGGAGACATATCTGACTCCTCAGGTATCTCCTTTGATAAAAAACTATACTCTTTTCAGACAAGATAGACCTATTGCAAATAATGCTCGTGGTGGAGTAGCCATACTCATAGATTCGCGAGTCCCATGCAGACGTATTTCTTTACAAACCTCTATAGAAGCCGTTGCTACCCGAATAGCAATTGGCATCACTCTGACTCTTGTTTCGATCTATCTACCACCCAATCATCCGTGTACTATTCACGAACTTGAAAATCTTATAATGCAGTTGCCAACCCCTTTCTGTTTATTGGGCGACTTCAATGGACACCATCCATTGTGGGGTTCTCCCAATGCAGATGGACGAGGGCAACTCATTGAAATGCTCATTGACAGACAAAACTTAACCATCCTAAATACTGGTTCACCCACTTACATCCATCTCCCAACAGGAACAGTGTCTGCAATAGATCTATCAATATGCTCTCCGATCCTCTTTCCTAATATTGAGTGGACAGCTCTAGATGATCCACTAAACAGTGACCACTACCCATTAATCTGTAAGATCCAAACATCACACTCTTCAACTGCAAAAAACCAAATAAAATGGAAATTTACCAAGGCAGATTGGGCCAAGTATACCTCTCATGTTTCATTTGATAAACAGATCATTGAATCCTTCCCAATTGACACAGCCACTGATCATATCACCAAAGAAATTCTAGCAGCTGCATCTATTGCCATCCCACAATCACAATCAGACACCTACAGACCCATAAATTATTGGTGGAACGATGAATGTAAGAATGCCAAAAAAGAAAAAAACCGAGCGTGGAATATATTTTGCAAATACCCTACTACCAACAACCTTATAAATTATAAGAAACTAAGAGCCAAAGCCCGACACATCAGAAAGGAAGCTAAAAAAAACTCTTGGATCCGATTTGCGACTTTAGTAAATAAAAATACTGATGTAAGAATAATATGGAAAAAAATAAGACAGCTAAATGGCAAATTTCCTCCATTATCCTCGCCAATATTCAACTGGAATGGACAGGAGCTCTCTACTCCTGCAGAAATTGCGAATACTCTAGGGACAGTATTCTCCCAGTTGTCTGCCTCGAACTCGTATGATCCGTCATTTCAGAAGATCAAAGCCTCAGCCGAAAAATCAAAACTTAACTTCAAAACTGCTGCTTCTCTACCATACAATCAGACACTTACTATGACTGAACTTCAAAAAGCTATATATTCCTCAAAGAACAGTGCTGCTGGTCCAGACGGAGTATATTACATAATGCTTCAACACTTAGACAATAAATCACTATCCTTGCTGCTGACCTTTTACAACCGTATATTCATTGAACATTCATACCCCACTCGCTGGCATCACTCCTATGTACTGGCAATTCCCAAACCAGGGAAAGATCATTCTATCCCTCACAATTATAGACCCATCTCTCTTACCAGTTGCTTGAGTAAAACATTAGAAAAAATTATACACCACCGATTAACATGGTATCTGGATTCAAAACATCTAATCTCTGATAACCAGTTTGGCTTCAGAAAAAATCGCTCATCCCTAGATCTTATGGTTAAAGCTGAAACAAATATCAGGAATGCATTCATTCGAAATGAACATCTTGTCATGGTCTGCCTTGACATAGAGAAGGCCTTTGACACCACCTGGCATTTTGGTATCTTAAAAGATCTTCATTCCTTTGACCTGAGAGGTCACTTACCATGCTACATACAAAACTTCCTTCAGTATAGATCTTTTCAAGTTCGCTATAGAGAAGTCTTCTCACAAATCTATATACAAGAGCAAGGAGTACCACAGGGCTCAGTTCTCAGTGCTACTTTATTTGCATTGAGAATAAATCATATTACCAAATGTATTCCCAACACTGTGAATTCATATCTCTATGCTGATGATCTGACTGTTTCCTGCAGTTCGCCGAATATGAACTTCATTGAAAGGCAACTACAAATCTCACTAAACAATATTGAACTATGGATGACACAGAATGGTTACAGACTATCTCATCAAAAATCTAGTGCCATTCACTTTTGTAACAAACGAGGGATGCATCCTGACCCAGAGCTACACCTAACAAATCATCCTATCCCAGTTATGAGTAGCATTCGCCTCCTCGGTCTAATTTTTGATAGGAATCTTAATTTTTTAGAACATATCAAATATCTCCGGACAACCTGCCAGAAAAAAATGAACATTCTCAGAGTTCTTTCTTCTACAACATGGGGTGCTGACCGTTACACCTTACTTCACCTGTATAGAACTCTAATTAGATCTCGTCTTGATTATGGAGCCCCGGTGTATGACTGCTAGGGAGAGTGTGCTAGTACGGCTTGCTCCTGTACAACATTAGCATTAGCATTAGTAGAGGCATTTGATGCAAGAAAGCAAGCTTATGCAGCATCAGCCAAAAAAAAAAAAAAAAAAAGTAACATAAATAAATAAAAATAACCACTTCCACTTCACCCCTCTGTTCGTTCGAAATACCTGTCCAGCTGAGCCTTAAACTTATTTAGGCTATCAACTTCCACGACAAGGGATGGAAGTCTGTTCCACCCACCAACCACCCGCTGGCTAAAGGCAAATTTCCGCACATCTATCCTACATCTGTCTTTCCTCAATTTGAATTTATGCCCTCTCAGGTGATTTTTCTGAGCTACAGGAAGAATCCCATCAGCATTGAGCATGCTCAAACCATTCAAGGCTTTGTACACCTCTATCAGATCACCCCGCTGGTGCCTAGTTTCCAGACACTGTAATTTGCAAAACTTAAGCCTTTCTTCGTAAGAGAACCCCTTTGTCCCATTCACCAATCTAGTTGCCCTTCTCTGTACTCGTTCCAGCAGCTCTACATCCTTCCTGAAATGAGGCCTCCAGGCCTGTATACAGTACTCTAGGTGTGGCCTGACCATTGCCTTATACAAGGGAATAATCACCTCCTTATCCCTGCTAGAAAAATTTCTATATATCATTGACAATACACCATGAGCTACTCTTGCAGCTCGTCTGCACTGCTCAGAGAACTTCATATCTGCCTGCACCACCACCCCCAGGTCCCTTTCATTCTCTACCACTGTCAGTGTAGTACCACAGAGTTGATACGTTGCTCTGGGGTTGCTGTTTCCCATATGTAGTACTTTACATTTGTCAATGTTAAACTTCATTTGCCACCTCGAAGCCCATCTGCTCAACCTTTCCAAATCCTGTTGCAGCAGCATAGTGTCAGTAGTGTCCTTGACAACCCTGCCAACCTTTGTATCGTCTGCAAACTTGGACATTAAGCCTGATATACCATCATCAATATCATTTATAAATACAGAAAACAATAAAGGCCCCAATACTGAACCCTGAGGGACTCCACTAATAACATTAGTCCACGATGAGCAGTGTCCATTGATTACCACTCTCTGTCTTCTCCCCCTCAACCACCCCTTTATCCATAGCAGCAACTTGCCTCCAATGCCACACTGCTCCAATTTGTGCAGCAGTCTTCCATGTGCAACAGTATCAAAAGCCTTTCTAAGATCCAAGTATATAATATCAAAGTTATTCCCTGCATCCAGTTCTTTTGTGACTGCATCATAGTATCCAATCAAATTGGTCAGGCAAGACTTCCCCTTAACAAAACCATGCTGTGTCCTAGCTATAACTGAAGTCTTGTCTAGATGATCCTGCAGTGCTTCTTTCACCAGTGCCTCCATTAATTTTCCGGGAACAGAAGTTAAACTCACAGGTCTATAATTACTTGTGTCAGCCTTTGATCCCCCTTTGTGAATTGGGGTCACATTTGCACATCTCCAGTCAATGGGTACCTCCCCTGAGTCCAAGGAAGCTCTCAGGGGAGGTACCCATTCTGCCCTCAGGATTGCTACAGGTGCTTATAGAACATCGCCAGTACAAAGTCTCTATGCCGAAGCCTATGAAGTTCCACTCTGCCTCAGAAGAAAGGTGTTACTTTTGAATTATGCCGCTAAAATTCAAAGCATGCCTACCCATCCAATTTGGCCTATACTTAGTGATCCACAGTTTAAAATGTTCTACAGAAATAAACCCAGATCAGTCCAACCTACTGGCATCAGATTGCAGGCTCTATCTGAAAGCTGGAATGTGCACCTTGGAAAAAGTCCTCCAAGATCCAAACACTTCAGTTCCCCCATGGTCCTGGGTTAATCCATCCTGTGACAATTACTTCCTGAACTGGGGAAAAGATTCCCTTGCAAATATTAACATGCGACAACTTCATACTTCTCACACACAAAATTATCCGCATTTCATGAAAATATACACAGATGGGTCAAAGTCTGATAGTGGAGTAGGTGCTGCAGCAGTTTTCCCTTTTAACACCATCTCTGTATCTCTGCCTACTGAATGCAGCAGTTATACAGCTGAGTTATTCGCCATTAAACTTGATCTAGAAAATATTATTCATTGATCCATTAAAAAAAGTATAATATATACCGACTCGCAGAGTACACTAGTAGCCCTACAAAACATCTCCTCACCAACCAATCCTTTAATAAAAACCATAAGAAGTAAGATGATTCTTATTCAGGAACGCCAGCAAGTAGTCATCTTCTGCTGGATCCCAGGTTACACTGGGATCCCAGGAAACGAATGCGCAGACCATGCTGCAAAACATCCATCTAACCCATTATCTTCAGGCTTTTGTGTTCCATATGTTGATTACAAACCTATGATACGAAGGACATGTAAGGAACAATGGACACTTCTATGGCAAGCTCAAACGGGTAATAAGCTATTGGAAATAAAATCAGAACCACAGTTATGGACCTCTAGTTTTCGTACTAACAGAAAGGAAGAAGTCATCTTAACCAGAGCACGAATCGGCCACAGCCAGTTTACTCACCTATTTCTCCTCACAGGAAATGATCCTCCACAGTGTTTTCAATGCAACTGTCAGCTAACAATGAAGCACATTCTTGTTGAATGCACTCTGTACAAACATGCTCGGCAATGTTCATTCAGCTTCCTTCCAAATCTAAAAGAACCTCTAAAACTCTCTCATATCATAGGCAACGATGCTAATCCCTTGGAGTTATTCTGTTTTCTTAAACGAATAAAACTATATGGACATGTGTGGACATGTGTATATGTAAGGGCGGCACCTAGAACGTTTGTTCAACTCCGCCTCATATCTCTGTGAAGAACAGTATCACTACAGATGGGCCAGATGTGTGTGACGTCGGTTTGTGTGTATTATGTGTGTGTTCTGTTGTTCTGTTCTGGCCGCTTGGCTACCCAGAAGCATCAGTCACCTGGACAGATGATTCTGGGTACTCGTCCACACCACGGGAAGGTGGGCCAGTCCCAGTAAAACACGTACCATCTCGAAAGAGACTCTGACCCACCTGCTGTTGTCAGCAGGTGGGCCAGGAACCTCTGGGGGCCCATTCCAGAGGGAAGAGAGGAGATAAAAAAAAAAAAAAAAAAAAACTACCCGTGGTGCAAGTTGTAAAAAAAAAAAAAAAAATAATAATAATAAAAGTAATCCATTGTAATATATTATAATAATACAGTAATATATTTATGTATGAGAAAAAATAAATAAATAAATAAAATAAAATAAGAATTGATAGTATGGCAAATTTAGCAAAAAAGAAATAAATAAAAAAAAAAAAAAATTATAATAAAAAAAATAATAAAATAAAATAAATAAATAAAATAAAATAAAATAAAAATTGATAGTATGGCAAATTTAGCAAAAAAGAAATAAATAAAAATAAAGTAAAATAAAACAAAACTATATGATCGTCTCTGACTGTTTCCATAACAGTCACCATTGATAACTTTCATATCACTGATAGGCGCAATATGGTCTAAGCAGCCCTTGCGCCAAAAATAACAATAACAACAACAACCAGCTTCAGTCAAGGCAGAATATTTAAACTTTCACGTTCGGCCATATATCCCAAACCCCCTAAGATGTTTTTAATGCAAGAAATTAGGCCATTCCCAGACAGCATGCCATGGAGATGCAACATGTGCAAACTTTGGGTGTAAAATTCATACCCAAACAGAATGTAAGGCACCAACTCCACAATGTCCCCATTGCAAGGACAACCGTCCGGCATACTCCAGAGACTGTGACCTCTGGATGTTTGGGAAAAAAATTCAAAAATATAAAATTGGAAATAGTTTCCTACCAAGAGGCAATAAAACAAGTAAAATTAAGTATACCAAAATGCACTTATGCTTCTGCTACTTACAGTCACACATCAGTAGCATGTCAAACAGAAGTGTGTCCATCCATCCAGCATCCATCTCCATCAAAAGTAGACCAATACAGTAATCTGCAGCAGCATGTTCGAGAGGCAACCAGAGAAAGTAATACTCTTGATCTGGTTATCAGCAGTGATCATTTGTGTATTAAGAATTTTCAGATAAAGGAACCACTAGGTGGCAGTGATCACAGTGTACTGATGTGGGAATTACTTAAAGATTTAATTACCATCAGGGGTAAAGGAGGGGTTTTTGCTTCCGAAAAGGTGAGTACAGTGGGATCAACTGATGATGTTACCAACAGTAACTTCTAAGTAGGAAGCATTCAAGGAATTAATTGTAGAAACTACTAAAAGTTTCATACCTATTAAGAAATATTGTTCAAGGTTTAGGCCTAAATGGTTATCTAATGAAACTCGTAACAGAGAAGAAAAATGCATGGGATGCATATAAATTATCAAGCGACTCAGAAGCCTATGGCAAATATAAGCTAGTCTGTAATCAGATCACAAAAGAGGTTAGGCAGGCGAAGGCAGACTGCGAGAAATCCTTGGCAAAAGATGCTAAGGAAAACAGCAAGGATTTCTTTACTTATATAAACTCTAAAAGGAAGGGGATGAATCTGATTGGTCCACTTGACATCGATGGTTCGACTTTTGATGATCCTGCTCAGATAGCAAACAAACTGAATGAGCATTTTGCATCTACATTCACACATGAGGAATTATTAAGGTTTGAAAATGGCAGAAGGTTATCAAATTGTAGCAGGATACTTAATGATTTTGTAATAACTGAGAGAAAAGTGGAGGAGAAATTGTTGAAGTTAAACAAAAGAAAAGCACCTGGGGTGGATGGGATCTATCCAGTTATATTAAAGGAGACGGCAAAGCAACTAAGAAAACCCTTAGCCATAATTATGAGAGCATCCTTGGACTCAGGGGAGGTTCCCACGGACTGGAGATGTGCGAATGTATCCCCAATTCACAAAGGGGGATCGAAGGGTGACACGAGCAATTACAGACCAGTTAGTTTAACTTCTGTTCTGGGTAAAATAGTGGAGTCACTGGTTAAAGATGCATTACAGGATCATCTAGACAAGACTGCAGCAATAATTCAGACGCAGCATGGGTTTGTTAAAAGAAAGTCTTTGACAAATTTGATAGGATATTATGATGTGGTTACAAAGGAACTGGATGCAAAAAATAATTTTGATATCATATATTTGTATTTCAGGAAAGCTTTTGACACTGTTGCACATGGAAGACTATTGTACAAATTGGAGCACAATGGTATTAAGGGTAAGTTGCTACAATGGATAAAAGGATGGTTAAGTGGGAGAAGACAGAGGGTGGTAATCAATGGGTGCTGCTCTTCGTGGACTAATGTTATTAGTGGAGTCCCACAGGGTTCGGTGTTGGGTCCACTGTTGTTTTGTATATTTATCAATGATATTGATGAAGGTATATCAGGCTTAATGTTGAAGTTTGCAGATGATACAAAGGTTGGCAGGGTTGTTAATCACAGTAATGGCAGTGTGCTAATGCAACAGGATCTAGATAATTTGGGCAGATTGGCTAAGAAGTGGCAACTGAAGTTTAACCTTGACAAATGCAAAGTACTGCATATGGGTAGAAGTAACCCCAGAGAAATGTACCAACTGTGTGGTACTACACTTAAGGTGGTAGAAAATGAAAAAGACCTGGGAGTAATTGTGCAGTCAGATATGAAGTTTTCTGAGCAATGCAACGGGCTGCCAGGGCAGGTCATGGGGTTTTGTCAATGATATATAGGAATTTTGCTAGCAGGGAGAAGTAGGTGATTGTCCCTCTGTATAAGGCAATGGGCAGGCCACGCCTTCAGTACTGCGTACAGGTCTGGAGGCCTCATTTTAGGAAGGATGTAGATTTACTTGAGCGTGTAAGAGAAGGGCAACAAGATTGGTGAGGGGAACGAAGGGATCCTCTTACCAAGAGAGGCTTAAGTTCTGCAAATTGCAGTGGCTGGAGACTAGGCACCTGCGCAGTGATCTGATTGAGGTGTGTAAGCCCTTGAATGGGTTGAGCACGCTGAATTCTGATGGGATCCTTCCACTTGTTCAGATTACAAACCTAAGGGGGCATAAAAGGACAGATGTAGAATAGATGTGCAAAAATTTGCCTTTAGCCAGCGGGTGGTGAATTGCTGGAACAACTTCCATCTGTCATTGTGGAAGTTGATAGGTTGAATAAATTTAAGGAGGAACTGGACAGGCATTTGGAGGGAATGGTGTGATTTTTTTTATTTTATTTTTTATTTTTTTTGGCTGATGCTACATAAGCTCATACACTTGCTTTCTTGCATCACATGCCACTACTACTGTTACTACTACTACTACATTACTTATAGTTCCATCCCAGAGACTTCACTATTGTCAAGCAATGGAGAATTCGCAAAAATCAAATCCAGTTGAGGTGAAGCAATTTCACCTATCAAGTATGGACACAGATGACACCACCGACTCAGAAAATCTGTTTGAAATACATGCAGATGGTGATATGGAAGAAATTCAGAATGCCCAAATTGTTCAAGAAAAGAAAAATCAAAACTCAACAGATATAAACAAGCCACTGACAAAAAGTAGACAGTCTTATCTTCCGTTTACAAAACAAAATAATGGAACAAATCATACAATGGAATTGGAGATATTGATGCATATCTATGAACTAATTCACCATTTAGAATCCTTCTGTCATATGCTTAACAAGAAACAAAGTTAACAACAAAAATATCTGTTTCTTTAAAAAAATTATACTGTTTTCGACAATATCGATGTGATACTAACAGCCTCCTTGGAGGAGTAGCTGTACTCATGGATTCACGAGTCCCCCCAGATTCATTCCAATGCAAACACAAATGGAAGCTATTGCCACATATGTAGTAATTGGTATCACTTTGACACTGGTCTCAATATATCTTCTGCCGAACCAATCATGTACAATTTAGCAACTAGAAAATCTTATTTCTCAATTAACATCTCCTATTTGTGTATCAAGAGATTATAATGGACATCGTCCATTATAGAATTCTCTGGTCTCAGCTGGACTTGCTGAGCTTATTGAAATGTTACTTGACAGAAAGAATTTGACGCTATTGAATACTGACTTGCCCACTTACATCCATTTTCCTACTGGGTCAACCACTGCAATAGATCTCAATTTGCTCTCCAATCCTCTTCTCAACTATACAGTGGGCAATACATGACAATCCTCTAAACAGTGACCACTATCTGCTCCTCTCTAGTATTCAAACCACCCATTTCAAACAAATGAGACAAAAGCAAAATAGAAATTTTCCAAAACAAACTAGATAAATTTACCAGTCATGTTTCTTTTGATGATGACATCATAGACCTTTTGCTGTTAACACTGTCACCGATCATATTGCAATGCAGATACCATCAGCACAACAATCACTGGTGGAATGGTGATTGTAACAAAGCAAAATGAGAAAAAAATGCATCTTGTCATTGCTAAACTTTTACAATAGGATATTCTCAATACATATATTCCGCACTTCCTGGCGACATTCTTATGTAATAGCCATACCCAAATCCTGAAAAGATTTTTCGATTCCTAACAACTATAGACCAATTTCTCTAATCAGCTACCTGAGTAAGACTTTGGAAAAATGATTCACCATCAACTCACCTGGTACCTTAAATCCCGAAACATAATCAGTTTGGCTTTCGGAAGAATAGTTCTTCCCTAGACCTCATGACGAAAGCCAAATCAAACATAAGAAATGCATTCATCAGAAATCAAAATCTCGTCATGATATGCCTCGATATAGAGAAGGCCTTTGATACCATGGTGCCACAGCATACTTAAACATCTCCATTCTGTTCATGTGAGTGGCCATTTACCATATTTTATTCAAAGCTTCCTTCAGCACAGATCTTTCCAATTTAGGTACTGGCAGATTTTATCTCAACTCAAACATACATACAGGAAGGAGTCCTACAAGCTCTGTTCTTAGTGCCACTCTGTTTTCAATATGAATAAATATCACAAACAGCATTCCAAACACCGTTGACTCTTATTTTTATGCAAATGACCTTACCATATCCTGCCATTCCTAGAATTTAAACTATATTGAGAGGCATCTACAAATATCCATTAATAACATTGAATTATGGATGGCACAAAATCGATACAAACAGTCAAGCCACAGATATACAGCCATACATTTTTGCACTAAGCGCAGAATTCATTCTGAACCTGAGTTGCACTTTGTCAATCATCCTCTACCAATTGTGAACAGTATTCGACTCATAGGGCTAATTTTTTGTAAGAAATTAAACTTCCTGGAGCACATCAAATATCTACAAACCACTTGCACAAAGAAAATGAATATACAGGTCGACCGTCACTAATCTGGCAACGTTGAGACCTGTGGGATGTCGGATTAGTGAGTTTGCCGGATCACCGGTGGTTATTTTAGTACATACAGTTTACCCAACACCTTTAGCATGCTGACTACCAATCCAGTTTAAGAAAAAAAATTCCCCAGGGCCAAAAAAATATTTAGCAAATAATTTGATTAGTGATTCAAAAATAAATATTGTAATGTAAATGTTGTCGTTTTTTCGCTTAAAATATATATATATATATAAAAAGACTTTATGTCGCATATATGTGGCCCTGTAGGTTACTTTATTTCTTGAGAAGCCGTGTCAGCCACATAACGTGTGACGCTATTACGGCATGCATACGAAGGTCGTTTGTGATTGGTTTATTGCACATATGGCGAGTACTGCAATAAAACTAATTGCGATAAAATAAACTCTTAAATGTCGCTATACGTTTGTCAGTATTGTTAGAGATTTTGCGAAAACAACTACGTTAGCACGCTGTATTATCCATCGTATTGTGTTGTGTTTTTCCGCAAGTTTGTTCAAGGTTGTAAAATAAATCTAAAAAGGAATGGCTAAAAGAAAATTAGTAAAATAAGAGGAACTGAGAGAAATTGCTGGAATTTACAATTAAGCAGAGTTGAACTTCTCACAGGACACACCGCTGTTGAGTTTTTTCAGAAGTTCAACTTTATCTGTTATGGACAATGTACGGTGTTTGTGCTTTACACCATGAGAGGCACTTCCTTTATGCATTGGAACCATGGCTGGAGCTAAATGTGAGCAGGTTATAATAATAATAAATGCAGAAAAACAAGTGGGAATGGCTTGCCAGTGTTTACGAGTTCGCGCCAACAGCTGATGCTGCAACCAACACCACCAAAACAGTAGCAGCAGGTCGGTGCACCGACCCGGGAAATTTGAAATTACGTTCACAGAAATTATGTCCAAATTACCGATGGAACCAGATTACCGGTGGCCGGATTAGTGATGGTCGACCTGTACGCCGTATTATCTCCAGTACATCTTAGGGTGCACATCATTATACTCTTCTTCATTTGCATAAGTCTCGGCTAGATTACAGAGCACCCATTTATGACTCAGCTAGGGAGAGCACCTTGGCTCGTCTTGCGCCCATCCAACATTCTTCTCTTAGGATAGCTGTAGGTGCATACAGAACATCACCAGTACAAAGTCTTTATGTTGAGGCTTATGAACCTCCACTTAGCATTTAGCATTAAAAGAAAGATGTTGTTGATGATCTACTCAGCTAAAATTAAAAGCCTGCCTACTCATCCTATTAGACCACTACTGCGTGATTCTCAGTGGGAAACTCACTATGCAAATAAACCCAGAACAATTCGGCCTACTGGTATCAGACTGCTGGTAACAGAAAGCTGAAACATTCAACTTGATAATATCCTCAGGGAATCAAAAGATCCGGATCCCCCATGGACTACCTTCACACTTTATTGTGATGAATACTTTAAGCAATGAGGTAAAGTGCATTGTGATTTCTTGCTTGCCCCGACCAAATGAAAAGAACTTAATTAGTAAGTGAGAGAGTAAACACAGTAACATAAAACTGACACAAGGCACAGATATTTAGGAGATGACATATATTAAATTTAGCAAATACAGAACATACATAGAAGCTTTCGGCTACTGTGCGTATCCTTTTTCAACTAATTGAGCACTGGCAAGCAGTTGTTTTTATGCGCTATAGCTGAACTTCGAGTAAGTACGTGAGGTCACAGAGAAGGGGAGAGTGGATTATGGGTAGTTTCGAATGGTGACGTGGGCCAGGAAGAGTGAGGTCAGGAGAGGGGAGTGGG
This sequence comes from Mastigoproctus giganteus, assembly GCF_048544385.1. Lineage (NCBI taxonomy): Eukaryota > Metazoa > Arthropoda > Arachnida > Uropygi > Thelyphonidae > Mastigoproctus > Mastigoproctus giganteus. The sequence goes on from NC_143587.1 coordinate 144,468,980, forward strand.
AGAAGCAGGAAGGGAGATGGGTGACTGCTATCGTCGGCGGCTGCTGAGCTCATGAACTGTAAAGTGTAAAGTGTGTTAGTTTTCTGACGGCACCGGGCGTTTCCCCCATCTCCACGTTGTATTCTTTGTAAGTGACACAGAACTCTATTGTGACCAGAGATTTAAAAAGTGTGTGGGAATGGTTTGTTGTGTAGTGTTATTCTAATGTTACTCTGACCATTTATCTGTTGAGCCCCTATTTGGGACCCACCGTTGCTCACACCTTGCCATGGGGAGGCAGATCAGGCTCCCAGTAGATTATTTAAGTACTCTGCAGGCTCTATCACCTAATTTCCAAGGATTACAAGAAAGTGGTAGAATTTAGACAGTGATTAGAATTTGGCAGCATTGTTAAGGGAATTGTTACTCAGTCGGTTTAGTGAGAGGGGGGAGAGAGAGAGAGAGAGAGAGAGAGAGTGAGTGAGTGAAGACTGGGGGGAAACAGGTAGAAGGATGGGAACGATAGAGTAGGCATCCCCAAAAAGGTCAGGCCGAGCCCCACCAGGCGAAGTATGGGAGAAGCACAGAGAGGAGGAGACAGAAACCCGCCTCTTCCCCTCCCTGCCTGGGGATGGGGTTTTAAAGCGAAACCGGGTTAGAGTACCCAGTTCAGATCGGCAGTGCCATGTTGTTTTGATTCCAGTAGCATGGTCAAACTGCCCATCTTGCTCGGGGGGGTAGGATATGTTAGCTGGCAGTGGAGGGGTGGGAGAGAAACACATTTACTTCATTAATAATCTGCATTCTCACCCTACTTGCGTTCTATTTTTATACTTTTTTTCTTATATTTTATATATATATATGTTTTTTTTTTCTGTTAGGTTATATATATACGCATATATAATTATTTTTTATTTTTATTTTTTATATATATATAATTTATTTATTTGTTTTATTTTTATTTTATTTTTTTTTTCCTTTCACTCACTCATTCACTCTCTCTTTCTCTCTTGTTGTGCCACTCTTTCTTTCACCAAAGCTGACATTTATTCCCTTTTACCATAATTCCCAATTCACTCTGTGTCCAGACTATTCATTCTCATTCTTTCTTCTTTCATTCTACATTTCATCCCATTACTACTAGCTTACTGATATTTTTCATCATCTGCTTCTCTGGTTGCCTGTACATCTCTCTCCCCTACATGGTTGCTTATTTGGTGTTCCCCAGGTTCCTACACATGGCAGGGTAGTCCTTGGGGGGGTACCCATGTCAATCAAGTTTTGTCATGTCAGGTTTCCATCAGGGTGCAGAATACTGCTATCCTGACAGTTTTTATGTAATCGTCTGGGCGAGGTGGGAAATGTGGGCAATTTTTTACTATTGATTATTGTTCAATTGCTGGGGGGCTGAATTGCCCTTCTTTGGATAATTCTACGCATTTTGAATGCTTTCTGTGTGAAGGTTGTAAAGGATTCATAGTTTTCCTCTTCTTTAATGAACATATGTTCTTCTCCTCTGGGAAGGGACAAATCTGTGCTATTAGCTCTGTTCTGGGGGTGTTGTAAATTATACATTCATATAGAATGTGTGCCCAGTCTTCTCTCGACACAGGTGCAGTTTGGGTCATCAGTCAGCGCTACCCCTCGATGTGGGCACCTGTACGTGGTGAGGGGACCTCACAGTGATGTTGCTGGTCTTCCAGGTTAGCATCACTGGGATCCAATGCCCATACCTTGGTTCCAGGGTTACATCATTGGAATCCGATGTGTGCAGCCGTGTGCCGCGACCTGTGGAAACTCGGAAAGGGGATCCTGGTGGTTGAGGGACCCAGCCTTTATACACCACTTTGGCCCCTGCTTCAACAAGACAGGTGGTCCTGGACCGGCCCGACTTGGATCAATCGGCAGGTGGTTCTTACTGCTGAGGTCAACTGCGTTCCAATAAGTCTCCCTCCCTTTAGTCCTGGGACGGGATCAAGGCTTATTGGAAACGTGGGTATGGTGCTTCTAAGCGAACTTGGCATCCCATTCGTGTACGCAGTACCTGCTAGTTCACAAGTGGGCGTCCCCTCGTAGGGCTCCGTGGTGGGTGAGGTACTTAGGGCATTGGAAATTTTTATCTTACTCCTATGAGTAATTTAATTCCTATTTCTTCTGGGGCCTTAACAAGGCCCCTACCTGATCGAGATCATAACACAGAAAACACCTCTGTCAAAAGAGCCAGAACTGAGGATACACCACCATCAGTGACATCGCTCTTCCTCGTTGTCTATTCCACCGGAGAGCAGTCAATTGGGAAGATGTCACCCGTCTTTTTCCAGAAAGGATTAGAAGGGTTGTCAGGATCACCTAAATCTGTAAAAAGACTGCATTCGGTGACGCACCTAAATCTGTAAAAAGACTGCATTCGGTGACGCACCTAAATCTGTAAAAAGACTGCATTCGGTGACCCACCTAAATCTGTAAAAAGACTGCATTCTGGCGACCTTTTGGTCGAAGCTTCCACCACAAAACAAGCTGCAAAAATCCTGAACTCTACATCCATAGCGGGAATACCTATCACCGTAACTGCCCACAAAACTGAATTCTTCACGAGGTGTTATATCAGAGTAGGAGTGGTCAGTGTTGAATGATCCATTTCACAGTGATCATTTTCCAATTATCAGTTCAATTCAAACACAGGTCGTGTCATGTCCTAAAGGCCATACTTCTTGGAATTTTCATAAAGCTGACTAGAAAAGCTATTCCACTTGTGTCCTAATACAAACTATATTTACAGAAACAGCATATCGATGACTTAACTGATCATATTATCAGCCATATATTATCGGCAGCAGAAATTTACATTCCAAAATCTAACCAGTGCAAGTGTGTACACCAAAATCCGTGATAGAATGAAGGATGCTCCAAAGCGAAACGAGAAAAAAACCGTGCTTGGAACCAGTTTCGCAAATTCCAACTACCACTAACCTAATTGCTTACAAAAAACTCAGAGCAATAGCAAGACAAATTAGGATGAATGCAAAACGTGATTCCTGAATTAACTTTGCCTCGACTAACAACAAAAATACTGACTCTCGAATTATCTGGAAAAAAATGCAAGCTCTGAATGGGAAATTTCTACCGCTACAATCTCCGATAATAAAATGGAATGGGCATGACTTATCATCCCCAACTGATATTGCAAATGCTGTATCAGAATCTTTTTATCACATTTCTGCCGCCTCCTCTTATGTGACCTTTCAATGTATTAAAACTGATGAAGAACGCCATAAATTTAATTTTTCAACTAGACTCTCACTTCCATATAATCAGCCCTTTACTTTATCTGAACCCAGATACTCCTTAAGCAAATCCTCAAATAGTGCAGCCAAACCAGATGGCATTCACTATAGTATGCTAAAACATCTATGTGAAGTCGATCTCTACATACTATTACTCTTTTATAATCAGATCCTCTCAGAAAATACATATCCTCTGTCATGGCGTCATTCCTACATTTGTGCTATCCCAAAACCAGGCAAAGATCATTCTCTAGTTCAGAATTACAGACCAATATCATTGACAAGCTGTTTGGGTAAAACTTTTGAAAGAAAGGTGCATAAGAGGCTCACCTGGATTCTGGACTCCCAAAACCTTCTTTCTGATCACCAATATGGCTTCTGTAAAAACAGATCTACCCTAGATTTACTTGTCAAAATTGAATCGAACATTGTAATGCCTTCGTCATGAGGCAACGTTTAGTGATGGTGAACCTAGATATTCAGAAAGCATTTGATACCACTTGGTGTCATGGCATTATTAAAGATATGCATCAGTTAGGGCTGAGAGGCTACCTTCCTCAGATCATTCAGAACTTTTTAAGATTACGCATCTTTCAGGTCCAATATCGAAACATGCTGTCAACATCTCACATTCAAGAAGAGGGTGTCCCACAGGGGTCCATATTGAGTGCTTCACTATTTGTGATTTGGGTCAACAACATATTGGAAGATCTTCCAAAAGCTGTTCAAATATACATGTATGCGGATGACCTTACCATATCCTGTCACTCACAAAGTATGAATGCTGTTGAAAGACAGTTACAAATTGCTCTATCCAGAATAGAATCCTGGTCCTTACGTAATGGATATCGTCTTTCCGAGCAGAAATCCACCACTACTCACTTCTGCGAATTACGGTCACTTCATCCTGATCCTGAGCTAAAGATCAATAATGTTTCAATACCCCTTGCTAGCACCGTCTGATTTCTTTGCATGGTACTAGATAGAAAGCTGAAATTTCAAGCACATGTGGCCTATCTTCGAACCATCTGTTTAAGAAATTGAATATTCTCAGGTGTGTGTCATCCATGTCATGGGGTGCTGATCGACATACATTGATCCATCTTGATAGGGCTCTTATCAGTTCCCGCCTGGACTATAGCTCTCCAGTGTATGACTCTTCGAGGAAAAGTACTTTAGAGAGGCTAAACACCATCCAGCATAGTGCTCTTAGAATTTTCATAAAGCTGAAAATTCTCTAGGGGCTTTCAGAACCTCCCCAGTTCAGAGTCTTTACATCGAAGCTCACGCACCTCTGTTACATCTACGCAGGAAAACATTACTTCTCTTGTATGCTGCTAAGATCCACAGTCTTCCTTCTCACCATAATTGGAGATGCCTATACAATACCGAATGGGAGTCATTTTACAATAGCAAACCAAATGAAAACCAACCCGCTCACCCTTAGACTTAAAGAACTAGCTGAATCATGGAATATAGAAATTGGTAATGTATTTCAGGACATGACACCATCACATCCACCTTGGACAAATATCTCTTCAGTTTATGATGATTATTTTCAACAATGGGGAAAGAACACTTTATCTCCTTCCAATATTGTACAGTTACATGCAACTTACTCTCTTTCTAACTCAAAGGCATATGAAGTATTAGTAGTAGTAGTAGTGGCATGTGATGCAAGAAAGCAAATGTATGAGCTTATGCACCATCAGCCAAAAAAAAAAAAAAAAATCACACCATTCCCTCCAAATGCCTGTCCAGTTCTTCCTTAAATTTATTCACCCTATCAACTTCCACAACGACAGATGGAAGTTTGTTCCAGCAATTAACCACCCGCTGGCTAAAGGCAAATTTCCGCACATCTAATCTACATCTGTCTTTTCTTAATTTGAATTTATGCCCCCTTAGGTTCGTAATCTGAACAAGTGGAAGGATCCCATCAGAATTCAGCGTGCTGAACCCATTCAAGGCCTTATACACCTCAATCAGATCACCGCGCAAGTGCCTAGTCTCCAGCCACTGCAATTTGCAGAACTTAAGCCTCTCTTGATAAGAGGATCCCTTCATTTCCCTCACCAATCTTGTTGCCCTTCTCTGTACACGCTCAAGTAAATCTACATCCTTCCTAAAATGAAGCCTCCAGACCTGTACGCAGTACTGAAGGCGTGGCCTGACCATTGCCTTATACAGAGGGATAATCACCTCCTTTTCCCTGCTAGCAAAATTCCTATATATCATTGACAAAACCCCATGACCTGCCCTGGCAGCCTGTCTGCATTGCTCAGAAAACTTCATATCTGCCTGCACAATTACTCCCAGGTCTTTTTCATTTTCTACCACCTTAAGTGTAGTACCACACAGTTGGTACGTTTCTCTGGGGTTACTTCTACCCATATGCAGTACTTTGCATTTGTCAAGGTTAAACTTCAGTTGCCACTTCTTAGCCCATCTGCCCAAATTATCTAGATCCTGTTGCAGTAGCACACTGCCATTAGTGTCATTAACAACCCTGCCAACCTTTGTATCATCTGCAAACTTCGACACTAAGCCTGATATACCTTCATCAATATCATTGATAAATATACAAAACAACAGTGGACCCAACACCGAACCCTGTGGGACTCCACTAATAAGATTAGTCCAAGAAGAGCAGCACCCATTGATTACCACCCTCTGTCTTCTCCCACTTAACCATCCTTTTATCCATTGTAGCAACTGACCCTTAATACCATTCTGCTCCAATTTGTACAATAGTCTTCCATGCGCAACAGTGTCAAAAGCTTTCCTGAAATCCAAATATATGATATCAAAATTATTTTTTGCATCCAGTTCCTTTGTAACCACATCATAATATCCTATCAAATTTGTCAGACAAGACTTTCTCTTAACAAACCCATGCTGTGTCTGAATTATTGCTGCAGTCTTGTCTAGATGATCCTGCAATGCATCTTTAACCAGCGACTCCATTATTTTACCCAGAACAGAAGTTAAACTAACTGGTCTGTAATTACCCATGTCACCCTTCGATCCCCCTTTGTGAATTGGGGATACATTTGCACATCTCCAGTCCGTGGGGACCTCCCCTGAGTCCAAGGACGCTCTCATAATTATGGCTAAGGGTTTACTTACTTCCTTTGCTGCCTCCTTTAATATAACTGGATAGATACCATCCACCCCAGGTGCTTTTCTTACATTTAACTTCAACAGTTTCTCTTCCACTTTGCTCTCAGTTATTACAAAATCATTAAGTACCCTGCTACAATTTGATAATCTTCTGCCATTTTCAAACCTTAATAATTCCTCACGTGTGAATGTAGATGCAAAATACTCATTCAGTTTGTTTGCTATCTGAGCAGGATCATCAACAGTCGAACCATCAATGTCAAGTGGACCAATCAGATTCATCCCCTTCCTTTTAGAGTTTATACTTTGTATAAGTAAAGAAATCCTTGCTGTTTTTCTTAGCATCTTTTGCCAAGGATTTCTCATAATCTGCCTTCGCCTTCCTAACCTCCTTTGTAACTTGGTTACAGATCAACTTGTAGCTATCATAGGCTTCTGTGTCACGTGTTAATTTGTATGCATCCCATGCATTTTTCTTCTCTGTTACGAGTCTCATTAGTTCATTTGACAACCATTTAGGCCTAAACCTTGAACAATATTTCTTAATAGGTATGAAACTTTTAGTAGCATCCACGATTAATTCCTTGAATGCTTCCCACTTAGAATTTACTGTTGGTAACATTATCAGTTGATCCCACTGTACAGAATTTAAAAACTGTCGGAGACCACTGTACTCGCCTTTACGGAAGCAAAAACCTTTTCCTTTACACTTGATGGAAATTAAATCTTTAAGTAAATCCCACGTGAGTACACTGTGATCACTGCCACCTAATTGTTCTTTTATCCGCAAATTCATAATACATGAATGATCACTGCTGATAACCAGATCAAGAGTATTACTTTCTCTGGTTGCCTCTCGAACATGCTGCTGCAGAAAACAATCATCGAATAAATCCACAAAAGTCTGACTTGTGTGTGAGTGACCAACCCACAAGTTCCAGTCAATATCTGGGAAGTTGAAATCCCCCATTATAAGACATTCCGATTTACTAGCCCACTCTATTTCTCTGTACATTTGTTCATTGTACTCATTCGAGTCATTAGGCCTATAACAGACTCCTACTCTTATTTTTAGTATTAGTATTAGTAATGGCAGCAAGGTGCAAGAAAGCCTATGGCTTATGCTGCACCAGCAAAAAAAAAAAAAAAAAATCCGAACAAAACAATGATAAAAACAAAAAATAATAATAATAATTAATAAAAAAAAAAAAAAAGGCAATTAAACCTATCATCCTATGCGCTTCCCTGACCCGAAAACACTATCCAGATGACCTTTGAATTTCCCCAAACTGTCGGCCTCTACCACCCATGAAGGCAACTTATTCCAGTAATTTATAACTCGCTGGCTAAAATAAAACTTCCTGCAGTCCAATCTAAACATTTCCCCCCGTAACTTGAATTTATGTCCCCTAGTTCTAGCATCATTTATATAAGGCACCTCCGTAGCCAGGTGGGAAGGAGCAACAGTGCGTAGCACATGCTTCTTGATTAGACCGGGGTTCGAGCCCGTCACCACCAAATACGGAGGATGCGGAAAGGTCAGGGAATGACCACCGCATATTTCCGGAGCAATATGGCCTTTGTTGCTAATGCTCCTAAAAATCAAAAAAACAAACAAACAAGCATCATTTATAATCTTTAAAATTTTGTCCTCATTCATTTTACTGATGCCTCTCAGAGCCTTAAACACCTCAATCAAATCTCCTCTAAGGTGTCTAGTTTCCAAACTCTGCAACCCACATATTCGAAGTCTTTCTTCATAAGGATGCCCTTTTGCTGATCTCACCAGGCGAGTTACCATTCTTTGCACCCTTTCAAGAAGCTCGATGTCTTTCATCAGGTGCGGTCTCCATACTTGAACACAGTATTCCAAGTGTGGTCTAACATAAGCCTTATATAATGGGATTATCACGTCCCTATCTCTACTTGCAAAAGTTCGAAGATCATCGATAGGACACCATGGGCCTTCCTTGCAACCTGTTTACAATGCTCAGAGAATTTCATGTCTCACCGTATCGTAACACCCAAGTCCCTTTCCTTCAGAACTGAGTTTAGTTGAACTCCACCAAGTGAATAAGTTATTTTGGGATTACTGTTTCCCAGGTGTAACACCTTACACTTTGTTGGATTAAAGCATAGCTGCCATTTTTCTGACCATTCCTAAAGTCTATCTAGGTCTCTCTGAAGAAGCTCAGCTTGACAGTGATCATTAACTACTCTACCAATTTTAACATCATCTGCAAATTTAGACATCACGCCCTCTATCCCTTCATCCGTGTCGTTTATGAAAATTAAAAACAACAGTGGCCCTAATACTGATCCTTGGGGAACCCCACTTCTTACATCAACCCAATCTGAGGAATAGCCATTTATCACAACCCTCTGCCTCCTGCCCTGAAGCCATCCTTCTATCCATCTAAGGATTTTCCCAGTGATTCCAACCTGTTCCAGCTTATAAAGCAACCGCTCATATGGGACTGAGTCAAAAGCTTTGCGGAAATCTAAATAAACAATATTGAAATTATTCCCTAAATCCAGCTCGTGAGTGACCCTTTCGAAAGTGTATACAGATGGATCAAAAACTGATATCCAAGTAGGTGCTGCATAAGTCTTCCCGTCATTCACCACTTCTGTCTCATTGCCAGTGGAATGCAGTATCTTCACTGCTGAGCTTTATGCTATAAACATGGCTTTGGATCATATTATTGTGACATAAGCATTGGGAGATCAAAATTGAGAGTAGGAGTGTGCTATAGGCCTAATGACTCTGATGAGTATAATAAGAAACTGTACAGGGAAATAGAGTGGGCCAGTAAATCAGAGAGTCTTATAATGGGGGATTTTAATTTCCCAGATATTGACTGGAATTTGGGGGCTGGTCACTCACACACTAGCAAGGCTTTTGTGGATTTATTGGATGATTGTTTTCTACATCAGCATGTTCAGGAGGCAACTAGAGGGATTAATACTTTTGATTTGATTATCAGTAGTGATTCTTCATGCATTAAGAATCTGCAGGTAAATGAACCACTAGGTGGCAGTGATCACAGTGTGCTGAAGCGGGATTTACTCAAAGAGGTAACTACCATTAGGGGTAAAGGGAAGGGTTATTGCTTTCGTGAAGGCGACTACGATGGACTGAGACAGTATTTAAATTCTATACAGTGCGACCAACTAATATAACAGCAAATTCAAAATGGGAAGCATTCAAAGAACTTATCTTGGAAGCTACTAGGCTTTACATACCAACTAAGAAATATTGTTCAAGGTTTAGGCCTAAGTGGATGTCAGAGAACTAATGAGACATATGGAAGAGAAGAAAAATGCATGGGATACATATAAATTAACATGTGACACTGAAGCCTATGATAGATACAAGTTGATCTGTAACCAAGTTAAAAAGGAGGTTAGGCAGGCGAAGGCAGATTACGAGAAATCTTTGGCAAGGGATGCAAAGAAAAACAGCAAAGAGTTCTTTACTTATGTAAACTCTAGAAGGAAGGGGATGAATCAGATTGGTCCACTTGATATCGATGGTTCAACTGTTGATGATCCTGCTCAGGTAGCTAACAAACTAAATGAATATTTTGCATCGACATTCACACATGAGGAGTTATTCAGCGAGGGGAATGCCAGAGGTGTATTCAACTCTGGCAGTAAGCTAGATAATCTTGTAATAACTAAGAGTAAAGTGGAGGAGAAATTGTTGAAGATAAATACAAGAAAGGCACCTGGGGTGGATGGCATCTATCCAATTATATTAAAGAAGGCAGCAAAGGAAGTAAGCAAACCCTTAGTCATAATTATGAGAGCTTCCTTGGACTCAGGGGAAGTACCCATGGACTGGAGATGTGCAAATGTGACCCCAATTCACAAAGGAGGATCAAAGGACGACACAAGTAATTATAGACCTGTTAGTTTAACTTCTGTTCCCTTAAAATTAATGGAGGCACTGGTTAAAGAAGCACTGCAGGATCATCTAGACAAGACTTCAGTTATATCTCAGAAACAGCATGGTTTTGTTAAGGGGAAGTCTTGCCTGATCAATCTGATTGGATACTATGATGCAGTCACAAAAGAACTGGATGCAGGGAATAACTTTGATATTATATACTTGGATCTTAGAAAGGCTTTTGATACTGTTGCACATGGAAGACTGCTGCACAAATTAGAGAAGTGTGGCATTGGAGGCAAATTGCTGCTATGGATAAAGGGGTGGTTGACGGGGAGAAGACAGGGAGTGGTAATCAATGGACACTGCTCATCGTGGACCAATGTTATTAGTGGAGTCCCTCAGGGTTCAGTATTGGGTCCATTATTGTTTTCTGTATTTATAAATGATATTGATGATGGTATATCAAGCTTAATGTCCAAGTTTGCAGACGATACGAAGGTGGCATGGTTGTCAAGGACACTACTGACACTATGCTACTGCAACAGGATCTGGAAAGGTTGAGCAGATTGGCTGAGAGGTGGCAAATGCAGTTTAACATTGACAAATGTAAAGTACTACATATGGGAAACAGCAACCCCAGAGCAACGTATCAACTCTGTGGTACTACACTGACAGTGATTTTTTTTGATTTGGTAGTTGTTGGCGCGTCGGCTTCTGTGGCCATATTGCACCTCCCAAGGTTTTTGCTGTACTTTGATCCAAGCCCGAGGCGGGAATCGAACCCGCAACCTTTTGGGTAGCCGGGCAGGTACTTTACCCACTCGTCTAGTCCGGTTGGCGCACTGACAGTTGTAGAGAATGAAAAGGACCTGGGGGTAATTGTGCAGTCAGATATGAAGTTCTCTGAGCAGTGCAGACAGGCTGCAAGAGTAGCTCATGGTGTCTTCTCAGTGATATACAGGAATTTTTCTAGCAGGGATAGGGAGGTGTTTATTCCCTTGTATAAGGCAATGGTCAGGCTGCACCTTGAGTACTGTATACAGGTCTGGAGGCCTCATTTCAAGAAGGATGTAGAGCTGCTGGAACGAGTACAGAGAAGGTCAACAAGGTTAGTGAATGGAACAAAGGGTTGCTCTTACGAAGAAAGGCTTAAGTTTTGCAAATTACAGAGTTTGGAGACTAGGCACCGGTGAGGTGATCTGATAGAGGGGTACAAAGCTTTGAATGGGTTGAGCATGCTCAATGCTGATGGGATACTGCCTCTTGCTCAGAATAATCACCTGAGAGGGCATAAATTCAAATTGAGGAAAGACAGATGTAGGATAGATGTGCGGAAATTTTCCTTTAGTCAGCGGGTAGTGGGATGGTGGAAGACCTCCATCCCTTGTTGTGGAAGTTGATAGCCTAAATAAATTTAAGGCTCAGCTGGATAGGTGTTTCGAATGAACGGAGGGGTGAAGTGGAAGGGTTTTTTTTTTTTTTTTGGCTGATGCTGCATAAGCTTGCTTTCTTGCATCATATGCCTCTACTAATGCTAATGCCTGTAAGGAATCAAACCAAACTGTGACATTCTGCTGGATTCCAGGACATTGTGGAATATCTGGAAATGAAAGAGCAGATCTTGCAGCCAAACAACCAGATAGATTATACTCTTTTGCAGACTTTTCAAACTCCATATACCGATCATAAACATTATCTGTAAAGCATGCTACAATAGCTGGTCACTAATCTGGAGGGTTATCCAGGAAACAAACTATACAAAATAAAACCCGAATCAAAGCTGTGGCTCTCCAGCTTACGGGACAATAGACGAGAAGAAGCCATTTTAGGAAGTCTAAGAATTGAGCATACGCACCTCACTCACCTGTATCTATTGACGAATGACAACATTCCCCAATGTACATCTTGTCATGTACAACTGACCATTCGCCATTTGTTAGTGGACTGTTCCCTCTTACAAAATATCCGTTTGAACACCTTTAAATCGATTGCTAATACACAGTCATCAGTAAATTTATTGCAGATTCTTGGAGATGATCCTAATAAAACAGAATTATTTACTTTCCTAAATTGCATAAGAATATATCATAAAATATAGTTATTATTTCATATTCACCATTAGAAAGACACAATATGGTCCTAGCAGCCTATGTGTTGTTAAACTCAACAACAGCATGGTATATGATTGCCAAGGTCTTTCTTTTGAGCCCCTAGTCTGCTTGACTGATCCTGGCAATCATACCTACATAATTTGTCACTTTCTTCATCAAGTAGGTCAAATGGGGATAAAGAGTTAATTTTGAATCGAAGACTACTCCAAGATATTTTAGTTCTGTTACCATTTTTATAGTGCTTGTATTAATTTTGATTTGTGGATGTTTGGTTTTGTCAGGCGATATTTTGAGAATGTGCATTTGTGCCCATCCCTTCAGCTGCAAGAGGGCAGCATTTGATATTTGCCCTACAACCACTCGCATGTTACCTTTTACAAGGAAAATCATGTCATCTGTAAAGGCCAGAAATTCATTCAGAACGATGTTCCAGAAGAAAGGGCCAAGGATTGAACCCTGCGGGCAGCCTTTATTCACAGGGCATGTCAATTCCTGAACCTTGTGCATACCGAGACACTTCTCTCTGTAAGGTAGCTGTTTATTACCTTATAGAGGTTTTCTGGGGCATTTACCTGGTGGAGTCTTCTAAGGACACTAGGCCACCAGAGTGAGTCAAATGCCCCAGCAAAGTCAGTGGAGATTGCCAGCATATATTTATCCTCTGAGTTTTTAACTGTTGTCAGTAGGTGGTGCATAGCATCCTCCGTTGAGTTGCCCTGCTTCTGTGTAGTATTGAGCTAATCTGCTATATATTAGTCTTTTGTATATTTTCCCTAGTACAGGGAGAAGGGCTATTGGTCTATATGATTTGGAATCAGTAGGTGGTTTCTCTGGGTTTTTGAAAATTAATCTTAACACAGCTTTTTTTCATGTTTTTGGGAATATACCATCTGTCATACAGTTATTATATAATGCTATTAATTTGTCTGCTGCTATTTCTGCTAATTTTTTGATGATCTCAACCTCTAATAGGTCAAATCCTGGGCATTTATTGTTTTTGATTTTAGATAGTGCTATTTCCAAGTCTTGTGTACTAAACAGAGGTTCAATATTGGCATTTTCATATTCAGTATTTTCTTTTATAATGTCCAGCTGGCTGGGAGAATGATCTCCAGTTTCATTCTAGGATGTAAATAACATCCTAGACAGTACTACAGAATAGTACTGTCTAGGATGTTATTTACAGAATCAGCCAAACACAGGGTTGGGGTTCCATCTGGTTTTACAGTGGTTTCCAAGACATCACCTCTTGGCAGCTTATTGGTCACTATTCTGTAGATAACTCCCCAAGGTTTGTTGTCAGTAGTTCCCACCAATTGCCTCCAGCATTCCTTTTTCTTGTCTCTTATTACGGGCTGTGTACTGATTCCTGAGAGTTCTATAAGAATCTCTCAGTGCATCCACCTCATTTTGTGGCCAAGATGTTATGGCTCTTTGAAAATTTCTCCTCGCCTGGTGCACCCTTCTCCTGAGTATAGTCAGTTCAGGGCACCATCAGGCGACTGCCTGCTTCCTCTTGGCTTTTTCTGTGGGATAGACAGGTTTGCTGTTTTTGTTAAAATGTTTGTCATAGTTAGTGCTTGCTCATCCAGACTACAGTTGCCTGATCTAGACCACTCATTTTCCTGTTTTTGCAGCTCAGCTACTATATGTTCTGCAAAAATCTGCCAGTTTGCCTTTTTAAGGTCATGCCTTTTTGATATCCAACAAGGAATGTTGGGTTGTTTGTAACTGCCTGTTTAGTTTTAAGGTGATGCCACTATGATCTAACGTAGTCCAGGCTGACTGGACATACCAGTCTGTAATTTTATAGGCTATTGAATTGGTGGCAAGAGTGACATCAATGTCATCCTCCCACATGGTACTGCTAAAAGTCGGTAAGTTATTAGGTTGATTTATCACTTGAAAGGCCTCTTCACGTGGGCACCTATACGTGGTGAGGGGACCTCCCAGTGATGCTGCTGGTCTTCTTGATTAGCATCGCTGGGATCCAATGCCCATACCTTGCTTCCAGGGTTATATCATTGGAATCCGTCGTTTTTAGCGGTGCGCCGCAACCCGTGGAAACTCGGAACGGGGGATACTGGTGGTTGAGGGACCCAGCCTTGATACACCACTTCGGCCCCTGCTTTGACAAGACGGATGGTTCCGGACTGGCCCAACTGGGATCAAACGGCAGGTGGTTCTTACTGCTAGGGTCAACTGCGTTCCAATAAGTTTCCCTCCCTTTGGTCCTGGGACAGGATCAAGGCTTATTGGACACATGTGTATGGTGTTCCTAAGCAAACTTGATACCCCACTCGTGTATGCAGAACTTGCTGGCTCATGAGTTGGTGGCTCCTTGATGGGTGAGGTACTTAGGGAATTGGAAATTATCTTACTCATAAGAGTAATTTAAATACTATTTCTTCTGGGACCCTAACAAGGCCCATACCTAATCAACATGATAACACAGAAAACACCTTTGTAAAAAGAGCCAGAACTGAGGATACACCACCATCAGTGACAGCACTCTTTCTCATTCTCCATTCCACCGGAGAGCAGTCAATTGGGAAGATGTCACCCTTTTTTCTCCAGAAAGGATTAGAAGGGTTGGCAGGATCACGTAAATCTGTAAAATGACTGTGTTCTGGCGACTTTTGGTTGAAGCTACAAATATGAAACAGGCGGAAAAAATCCTGAAAGCCACATCAATAGGAGGAATAGCTATCACCATAACCTCCCCCCCCCCCCCCACACACACACACAAAACTTGAAACTGTTCACAAGGTGTCATATCAGAGTGGGATCTTCTTCATGTCTCTCAAGAAGAGATCCGCTCTGAATTGAAAGAACAAGGAGTGACAGCTGTCTATAGAATATTGATGCAGAAGGATGGGAATCTCGTCTCTACCCGAGTTCTAATCCTAACATTTAACACCCCATGGTCTCCAAGTTCCATCAAGGCAGGGTACTTAAACTGCCCGGTGAGGATTTTTATCCTACAACCACTTAGGTGTTTTAAGTGTGAAAAATACAGCCATTC
This sequence comes from Mastigoproctus giganteus, assembly GCF_048544385.1. Lineage (NCBI taxonomy): Eukaryota > Metazoa > Arthropoda > Arachnida > Uropygi > Thelyphonidae > Mastigoproctus > Mastigoproctus giganteus. The sequence goes on from NC_143587.1 coordinate 144,484,397, forward strand.
ACAAGCAGCTTGTCGTGGTAACCCTGCCTGTGCTTGATGTGGTGTGAAAGACCACGAGAGCAAGGAATATTCAGCTTCCAAACCGATCTGTGTAAATTGCCAAGGAGAGCACCCTGCCTACTCCAGAGCTCTGCTGTGGAAGGATGAAAAACAGATCTAAAAACAGAGCTGAATATCTCCTACCCAAAGGTAGAATACGCATCCAACCAATAAATAACGGTAAGCCTTCATATGCTCAGAAAGTTTCTGCAAAGTGCACTATCGGTACACAAACTGAGATGACTATACCACCAAGAGAGTCATTCACTCCGATTGCACGCTATTTATTGAGTTCACAAAAGCCCACCAAAAAAACACAGTCAACTGCCACTCCTATATCCATACCTCCTGGTGTTCCACCACTACCAAAACCAAGTGGTAAAGGAAAGACAAAAAATATCGGAAGAGCCACCTGAAATACCAGCAACAATGGATGTAGAGGAGAAGCAGATACCAGACGAATCAGTCTTGGGACTCTTTGCGGAGGAAGAAATGGACACAGGTCAGTGTCCATACTTCCGCAAAAGAGATAAATCCAAGACTGACAAAAGTAAGCCCTCCACACCTTGGATGCTGCCTGATGGAGCCACCAAGCCAGAATAATGGCTTGGTGGATTAGATTAAAGGATTAGAAGGGTTGGCAGGATCACCCAAATCTGTAAAACGACTGCATTCTGGGGACCTTTTGGTCAAAGCTCTAAATATGAAACAGGCAGAAAAAAATCCTGAAAGCCACATCAATAGGAGGAATACCTATCACTGTAACCCCACACAAAACTTAACTCTTCACGAGGTGTCATTTCAGAGTGGGACCTTCTTCATGTCTCTGAAGAAGAGATCTGCTCTGAATTGAAAGAACACGGAGTGATGGCTGACAAAAGAATATTGATGTGAAAGGATGGGAATCTCGTCCCTACCCGAGTTCTCATCCCAAAGTTTAACACTCCAAGTTCCATCAGGGCAGGGTGTGGAATATAAATCCTCACTGCCCAGTGAGGATTTATATTCCACACCCACTGAGGTGTTTTAAATGCCAAAAATACAGCCACTCACAAACAGCTTGTCGTGGTAACCCTGCCTGTGCTCCATGTGGTGTGAAGGATCACGAGAGCAAGGAATGTTCAGCTTCCAAACTGATCTGTATAAATTTCCAAAAACAGCACCCTGCCTATTCCAGAGCATGCCAGCGGTGGAAAGATGAAAAAGAGATCCAAAAACTTAAAACAGAGCTGGATATCTCCTACCCAGAGGCTAGAAAATGCATGCAACCAATAAATGGCAGGAAGCCTTCATATGCTCAGAAGGTTTCTGTGAAGTGCACTATCGGTACACAAACTGAGATGACCGTACCACCAAGAGAGTCATTCACTCCGATTTCACGTATTTATTCAGTTAAGAAAAGCCCGCCAAAAAAAAACACAGTTAGCTGCCACTCCTATATCCGTACCTCCTAGTGCTCCACCACTACCAAAACCAAGTGGTAAAGAAGAGCAACCAATAATAACAGAAGGATATAGAGGACAAAGAGGTACCGGACGAATCAGTCATGGAACTCTTTGCGGAGGAAGAAATGGACATCAGACAGAGTCCATACTTCCCCAAAACAGATAAACCCAAGACTGACAAAAGTAAGCCCTCAGCACCTTGAAAGCCGCCTGATGGACCCACCAAGCCAAAATAATGGCTAAAATTCCTAGAATAGAATTGTTGTGGATTCCAGCAAAATACTGATGACATCAAGGCCCTCCTGCAAATGCACAAGCCAGTTTGCTTTTGCTTGCAGGAGACTTGCCTAAAGGCAAATGATGATCCCACCATGCATAACATCTCAATTTTTCATAAGGATAGAATTGCGGATGGTCCTGCTCATGGAGAAGTCACTATCCTTGTGGGCAACCAGACCCCAGTTCAGCCCTTCCTAATTACAACCAGTATAGAGGCTGTTTCAATTTACCTTACAGTGTGAATTTTATTAACCGTCTGCTCTATTTATTTGCCACCTGGGACTGACATCTCCCAGGAAGATCTTGATGATCTTGTAATGCATTGCCTTCCCCTTTCTTCTCAGGGATTTCAATGGACATAATACCCTGTGGAGTAATACTAGCATCAATGGAAGGGGACGAGTCATAGGGCATATGCTAAATGACAATGACCTCTCCCTTCTAAATATTGGAAGAAACACCTTCTTCCACATGCCTACCCGTACATTTTCTGCCATCGATCCATCTGTCTGCTCCCCTTCTCTTCTTCCTTCACTCACTTGGGAAGTGGAGGAGAACCCATATGGAAGTGATCACTTTCCGGTGATAACCTGCTTACACACTGGTAGACCATGTCCGCCTTTTAGGTTACCACGGTGATAGTTTGAACAGGCTGATTGGAACGGCTTTCAACATCAGGCAATTTTGAAATCACTGCGGTCGGTCAGGAATCTATCAATGATGCAGTCACGTACATTGCAGAAAACATCATCCATGCAGCTGCCATCGCAATCCCAAAAACATCTGTCTGGTGTCCGCCTTTTCCCAAACCATGGTGGAATTCACAATGCACAAAAGCTAAAAAGGCACAAAACAAAGCATGGGGGATATTCCGACGATATCCCACCACGGCCAACCTTATAGCCATTAAACGCACAAGAGCGAAAGCTTGGTACACTTGCTGGCAGAGTCAGAAGTAATCATGGATCTGGTTTACATCATCGATTACCAAGTCTGCCAGTGCTAGGATGTTCTGGGATAAAATCTGAAAAATGAAGGAAAAATATACATCCCACTCCTCATTGATCCTAGACTATAATGGATGCACTATTGCAGAGCCCACTGCAATAGCCAATGCTCTTGGGGAAACATTTTCAAACATCTCTGGGATATCATCCTATTCCCCAGAGTTTCTGGTCCTGAAACATAAAAGAGAAAAACAGGAACTAAATTTCACACTAAAGAGCCTTTGTTCCTACAACGAACCATTCACTGTGCAGGAATTAAAAAGAGCTCTCTCACTTTCTAAAGCAAGTGCTGTTGGACCAGATGGAATCCATTATAAAATGGTTAAGTACCACTCCCCAACATCTATGGGGAGTGGTACTTAACCCCAACACCTGCTCCTTTTGTATAACAAAATCTATACTGAAGAGCAGTTTCCGGATGCCTGGCGGATGGCAATTGATCTTGCCTTTGCGAAGCCAGGAAAGGGTCCTAAAATACCTACTAATTATTGTCCTATCGCTCTGACCAGCTGTCTGCAAAATCATGGAGAGAATGGTTAGTCTTCCTTTAATGTGGTATTTAGAATCAAACCACCTTCTCTCCAATGTTCAGTGTGGCTTCCGCAGAAACAGGTCCACTCTGGACCATCTTATTAGACTGGAAACATCCATCCCAGATGCTCTTCTAAAATGAAAATGTTTAGTGTCAGTGTTTTTTGACACGGAGAAAGCGTATGACACAACTTGGAGATTTGGCATCTTAAAAGATTTGCATGACTTTGATCTTATAGGGCATCTCCCCATTTTTATTAAAAACTTTCTAGCCAAGTGATTCTTTCAAGTTCATGTAGGATCCTCACTCTCTCGTCCATTTTGCCAAGAGGAGAGAGTACCGCAAGGATCAGTATTAATTGTCATGCTTTTTGCCATCAAAGTAAATTCCATCACAGAACAACTTCCTCCAACTGTAAACAGTGCCCTCTATGTTGATGACTTTAGCATATTTTGTCAGTCATGCAACATGAGGGTTATTGAAAGACAACTGCAATATGCCATTAATTGCCTTTATTCCTGGGCACTTGCTAATGGATTCAAGTTCTCACTGCAGAAGACCGTTTACGTACACTTTTGTTGTAAGCATAATCTTCATCCTGAACGTGAATTAAAGCTTGGACAAAATGCTATTCCAGTAGTGTCAGATACAAAATTCTTGGGACTCGTATTTGATAAAAAGCTGACCTTTCTAGATCACATCCATCAACTTCGTACAAAGTGCACGAGAGGTCTTAATATTCTTCGCTCTTTGTCCTCTACATCTTGGGGTGCAGACCGTTGCACCCTAAGATGCACCCTAAAACTAGCAACCAGGTATACAATTCAGCTAGGGACAGTGTACTCCAATGGCTGGATCCTATCCATCATCAGGATATCCCTATTGCTACTGGGGCATATCGAACATCTCCTGTCCAGAGCCTGTACGTTGAAGCAAATGAACCACCGTTATCGCTTCGACATAAGCAGTTGTCTCTTCAGTATGCTTTAAAACTGAAATCCCTGCTAGACCATCCAACATGGCCATCCGTTTTTGAGCCACGATGGGAAAGTTTGTACAATGCCCGTCAGACTGCCAATCATCCTTTTGGTATTCGTGTCCAAATGCTACTCAAAGAACTTAAAATCAAGGTAGACAAGGTTTTCAAACACCAAATCAGCCCCATTCCACCCTGGCATGCTCACATTCCAACATCCGACTTCTCCCTTAAAATCTGGGAAAAGTCGGACACTATTGTCTGTCTACCTGCAGCTTTTTTCAGCACACAGAGCTGAACATTGAGTTCACACCAGTTTACACAGACGGCTCGAAGTCGGAATTCAATGTAGGATCTGCTGCTGTCTTTGCAGACACCACTATATCAGAGCAGATTCTCCCTGAATGCAGCATATTCACTGCAGAGCTGCACACTATACAGTTAGCCTTGGATTATATTAGTAAATGCCAGCAACAACGGTTCCTTTTATATTCGGATGCTTTGAGCGTTTTACAGGCTTTATTATCTGTCAGAATATAATCCTCGCCCAGTTCTGTCTCAAGTTCAGCAGAAGATTCACTCTCTCCATGAACGTGAATACGATATTTGCTTCTGCTGGATTCTCAGCCACATTGGGATTAGGGAAAATGATTTGGATGACATTACAGCCAAATCAGCAATTCCTTCTAATAATTGTTGCCCCTATACTGACTACAGGCAAGTAATACACAAAAAGATTCACACCTTGTGGCAAGATACATGGAATAGACAGACAACCAATAAATTACATCAGATAAAGCCTGTAATTGAACCGTGGCAGTCTAGTCTGCGCTGAAATCGTAAGGAGGAAGTTGTTCTGGCACGGACCCGCATAGGGCACAGTCATCTGACACATTCTTTCTTGCTGAGGGCTGATGACCCTCCTATGTGTGAGTTCTGTGATACAGTTTTATCCCTGAAACATATTTTAATCGAGTTCCCAGATTTTAATAAAATGCGCTTTACCGCTTTTAACCATCTGACTGAACCTTATGCACTCAGTCAGATTTTATCCGACAATGACAAGGTGTCAGCTCTTTTTAATTTTTTGCAGCTTACTGATTTATATACAAGTATATAAAATAAGCTTTATATGTTTTTTGGATAAATACCACCTTTTAAACTTACGCTTAATCTTTTGACCAGGTAACCTCTTTTAAATTTACCAGAATCTATTTTTATCTTTTTTCTTGGCGCATAATAGCCACTGCTGCTAATGTTCCATTAAAATTTTAAACCAAACCAAAAGAATCACTTGAAAGGCTGAGGTGGCTATAAAATCTGAAAATATCTGGCCATTGTGTGTGTGTGTGTGTGTGCCTGCTCTGTCTACAGCTATGCCATAAGGCTGATCGGCAGTTGACATCAGCACACTATGATATTTGCAGTAGGTAACAAATTTATGACTGATTGTAAGTAATCTATAGTAAGGTTTATGCCTTCACCTGGTCTTGCATAAAAAGATATAATATAGAACTGTCCAACTGCACTAGTGATATGGGCACACACTGCCACTGAAGAGCAGAGGTGACCCACTTTTGTGACTATGAGGTTAGTGTTTCTGATCACTATTGCTGTAGAAGGTACACCGGGGGTGTATTCTCTTTTTTTATAGCCTCTTGGGTATCCTTGAATCCTACCCATATGTGTGTAGGGCTCCTGGAGTACCAAGATATCTATATTATTTTCTTCTGATTTGAGTTTGATCTGATCTATAACAGTTCTTGCTCATTGAGCATTCAGTTGGACAAGATTTCTGACTGCCCTAGTCACATTTATATTTTCAATCTGGCCCATAATTGGTCCTAGATTGTATTTCTTTTGTCATTTTCTTATAGCAGGGGCATTTTTCATCCCTGATGCTGTGTGCATAGTCAGTCAGCCATGCTGCCTTGCGGGTAGCAAATTTTGGCTACTGATTATAATTTCTACAGTTTTTATAGTCATGCCCAACTACTGCACAGTGACCACAGACAGGTTCTTTCTGACTGCAATCCCCGGCAGTGTATCCAAATTTATGACAATTATAACACCTTGTTACAGGGAAGTTCCCTATGACTGGTCCAGCCAGCATAGATTCTTTGCAGCCCTGTAGATGCTTCCAGATTTTTGAGGAAATCTCCACTATGAAATTTATCTGACAATTTTTCCTGCTTTTTGTGGCTCCTTTGAGTTGGAACTGTTCAGCAAACTCTTCTATGTCCATTATTTTTTGGAAATTTTTATGATATATATCTGTCATTAATTCCTTCTTAGGAGTAAATTGTATTACATCAAATAGTAGAATATGTCGGTTCTTTCCCTTTTGTTTCTCAGGTTTTAAACCAAGTTTTAAGATTTCGGGGTTAGTTTCTACCTTTTTCAAATCTTCTTTGTTTGCTACTTCCAGTAGCACCCCATTTTCTCTCACTTTCCTCATACTTCTTATTCTGATCTCCTTTAGGTGGGGTTTCAGTTGAGCCATAACAGCTTCTCTGACTGCCTCACTAGTCTTGTAGTCACTGTCTGGTTTTGCTTTTAATATTACTATATTGGTTTCTTTAGTCCTGAGTATTTCCATTGGTTTCTTAGGTTGGGTATTTTCTGTTTTACTTGCCCTAGCTACCTAGGCATAACTTAGGGTGTTCATTTCTTTGTAGTTATTCCTTTCCTCAGTTACATTGTCTATCCTAGATCTCAGCACTATTTTCTATGTTGAGTTTTATCACCCTTTGCTCTAAGACTGTCCAACAGTTTATAATCTGAAGTCTAACCACAGATGTTATTCTGTTAGTCTGGTTATGGAGGAAGTCCTCTAAATACAGTTTCAACTTTTATTTTTTTTAATTGGATCTGCCAATTCATTTATTGCTTGAAACCTTTTTTCCTCTTCTGCCTTGTTATCAGTATTTTCATTGTTTTTCTTCACTTTATCCTCTTGGTTCTCAGCTTGGTACCTCGCTTTTTTGGCCATTTTCATACTCAAGAGGCCTGGAGGACATGCATCTAAGTCTTTATTATTACTTTCATCGCCATTTTTGGGAGTCCTCTAACTTAAAATTCTTATTTCTAAGCCAGGGTTTGTCTCTGTCTAAATTGTTATTTCCAGATTTTTGCCTTTTATCCTCAGTATTTTGTTCTTGCCCAGTCGTTTTGTCCATTTTCATTTGTTCCTTATGTTGGGGGGAAATAATTTAATGTATCTAATTCCAACGTACAGCTATTTAAACTGGAATATCACGATTTCCCAGTTTTGGCAGGAAAATCGCTATAAACAAAGAAAACTAACTCGAGTTCTGAGAATACATTATAACTATTGTTATAATCAGATTCCCCATTCAAAATATGCCTAATATAGCTAGTTTTATTTGTAATATACTCAAAACTCTTGCAATCAGGTCAACAACAGTAACAGTGAGATCGCTAGCGCTGTAGCGATCCTGCTGCACGAAAATACTTTAAAAGCCAAAAAATTGGTGAGAACTATAATAAGTAAAACTCTTACTTGGAATATATCACTTACCTCCATTTGCATATACCTTAAAATACAAAAAATCCATGGTAAATCCTAGTATTGATTCAAAACCAAACGAAGTTAATCTACGATCCCCGTCATCCATCAGCAATCAAGTGCATCTCCATGTAGACGTATCAGTTCACTACCACAATGGGAGCACTCTCTCTAGCTCGTGGAGTATGAGAGGTTCAAAGGTTGGATGTATGCGGGTGCCACAGTCCCTGTTGAACGTATTCCCGGTAACACTGGCATGTGCTGATTCCTTGCAGCCAATGGCAGATCCTGAAATTGCGAGAGAAGCCTATGCTTTTTGCATCCCTGAGTGTGATATCATAGCTGTCCTGCCAATAGTGAGCAGCTATCGCTGAATGGATAAAGTCAGCTTTAGTGTGATGGCAGTTTGTTGGTCCCTCAGCTGGTTTTCCAAATGTCGAATGGCCTCCCCGATGTAGCTTGTGTGGCAGTCCCGGCATAGTATGAGGTAAATGATCCTGCTCCACTTCAGAAGTAGGGGGGGGGAGTATGTGGATTGGAGTTTCGTTCTGGGTGTTTGAACAATGTGGATGTTGTAGCTGCAAAGGATTCTGGTTATGCCATGCACTAAAGCAGGGTAAAATGGGATGCGGGCGATGCCTGAGGACCACCATCACTAAAGCTAGCTTTGCCCATTCAGAACTAGCTGCTCACTATTGGCAGGAGAACCATGATATCACATCTAAGGGTGAACGAGTTTTTACCTGCCTTATAGTTTAACTTCTGTTCCTGGTAAAATAATAGGGTCACTAGTTAAATATGCATTGTATGATTATCTAGACAAGACTGTAGCAATAATTCAAACACCGCATGGGTTTGTTAAGGGAAAGTCTTGTCTGACAAATTTGATTAGATACTGTGATGTGGTTACAAAGGAACTGGATGCAAAAATTAATTTTCATATCATATACTTGGATTTCAGGAAAACTTTCGACACTGTTGCACCTGGAAGATTACTGTACAAATTGGAGCTGTATGATATTAAGGGTAAGTTGCTACAATGGATAAAAGGAAGGTTGAGCGGGAGAAAACAGAGGGTGGTAATCGATGGATGCTGCTCTTCGTGGACTAATGTTATTAGTGGTGTCCCACAGGGTTCGGTGTTGGGCCCACTGTTGTTTTGTATTCTGAGAGAGAGAGAGAGAGAAGTAGAGAGAAATCATCATCAAGAAAGAGAAAAATTATGATATCCAGCTCAGGATCCTGGGTTGGAGAATCTATTGATGTGGTCCATCCAAGCTTCACTGTAAATTTGCTGATATGTGTCATTCCTATGCCTACACTGGGTAGCTTTCCTTTGTCAAGTATATCTTTCATGTAGCGATCGATTGCTTTAGATTTTTCCCTGTTAAATCTTGTTCTGGCCAATGAATAGTTAATTCTGTCTTGTATATCATTTGACAGGTTCCATTTCCTGTGCAGAATTTGCTTTAATTTAAACAGGACAGTTAGGCTTTGGTTCCACCAGGTTCTTGATCTTGATGAGATCCTTACAAGTTTGGAAGCCGCAAATTCTGCAACAGAGTTGATCTAACTGTTTAAGAGAGTTGTTGTGAGTAAGGTGTCACATGTGAGTAGGCAATTCCATGGGATACAATTAGCAGCATATAAGCATTTATTCTTGTCCAGAAAGGCTGGCAGTGTCACAAGCTGGCTCTTGCATTTGTCGTTAACATTGAAGTCAATCAATGCACAGTAGCATTAATAGGACAGCGACTGCATTGTGACTGGATAGAAAAAATGTTTCTGGAGGTACATTAATTAGACATTTGCCAGATGACAGAATCAGGTCTAGTTGTTTTCAACTCTTGTAGGCTGGTCATTGATAAGAGAGATGGAGCATGGCTGCAGCCTATTTAACATGATGTCCAACAGGTTATTGGGCTGTGGCAGAAGATTGAAATCTCCACATATTATATGGGTGGCTGACACATGTCAGCCAATCTACTACGTTATTTATCAATTGTAGATTACTAACAGGAGGGATCTAGGTGACTGCTATATCCACAAGTGCAGTGTGGACTTTAATGTGACAAATACTGCCTCATAAAGCTCTGCATCCGAGTAGGAGGCAGAGATCATCTGAAATCCGTTCACTTGCAAATAGGATTACTCCTCTATCCCTCGTACTAATTCTTGATTTGAAATAGGCCTTGTATCCAGCAGGGATTCTTGATGTGCCATAGCCAGGTCTCGGTGTGACAGACAGTATCCGCAGAACACAACAGGAGTATTTGTTCTAACATGTCTAACTTGTTCCGATTGCTTCTAACATATTGATAGAATATCTTTCCCATGGCTGCTAGTTTTATGTGTATCCTTGTAGGTCTTCTAAGAGATATAGGCATGTGATGTATCATATGTAGTGTCGCAACTACTGTAGTAATTTTACTGACATTTGACTGACAATCAGACAGAGGATGATCGTCCTGCATAACTGATAGGGGATGGATATTCTCTGATGGCTCAGTTTCAGGCCTGTGGCATCATTCTTTAGCATTTTCATTAGTAGAGGCATATGATGCAAGAAAACAAGCTTATACAGCATCAGGCAAAAAAAAAAAAAAAAACCTTTCTATTTGCTCCAAATGTTTGTCTAGTTCTGTCTTGAATTTATTTAAGCTGTGAACTTCTACAACAACAGACGAAAGTTTGTTCCAGCAGTTAACCACACACTGGCTAAAGGCAAACTTCCGCACATCTATTCTACAACTGTCTTTCCTCAATTTGAATTTATGTCCCCCTCAGGTAATTAATCGTTAGACACTGTAATTTGCAAATCTTAAGCCTTTCTTTGTAAGAGCAACCCTTTCTTCCATTCACTAACATTGTTGCCTTTCTCTGTACTCGTTTCACCAGCTCTATATCCTTCCTAAAATGAGGCCTCCAGACCTGTATACAGTACTCAAGGTGTGGCCTGACCAATTCCTTATACAAGCGGATAATCACCTTCTTATCCCTGCTAGAAAAATTCCTGTATATCATTCACAAGACCTTTTGAGCTACTCTTGCAGCCTGTTTGCACCGCTCAGAAAACTTCATATCTGACTGCACAATTACCCCCAGGTCCTGTTCATTCTCTACCACCTTGAGTGTAGTACCACAATATGTTACTCTGGGGTTACTGCTACCCATATGCAGTACCTTACATTTGTCAATGTTAAACTTCAGTTGCCACCTGCTCAACTGAAGCAGGTGGCAACTGAAGATTCTAGATCCTCTTGCAGTAGCATACTGTCATTAATGTCATTAACCCTGTCAACCTTCATATCGTCTGCAACTTCGACATTAAGCCTGATATATATACCTTCATCAATATCATTAATAAATACAGAAAACAACAAAGGACCCAGTGCTGAATCCTGGGGGACTCCACTAATAACATTAGTCCACAAAGAGCAGTGTCCATTACCACTCTGTCTTCTCCCACTCAACCATCCCTTTATCCTTGGCAGCATTTTGTCTTAAATGCCACACTGCTCCAATTTGTACAGTAGTCTTCCATGTGCAACAGTATCAAATTTATATATTTTTCTTTTAGCAATCTCTAAAAGGCAGGAACAAGCAAGTTGTGAAGGAATTGATGACGAGTCAAAATCAGAGTTCATGTCTTCTTTGAACTGGCAAGATGAGCATTCAGAAGCTGCCCAGGAAGCAAAATTTGTAAGCATAATTTATATTTATTCTTGGTGTTTTATCTCAAAAACATTACAAATCATATAATCTACCCCAGACTGAATTTGAAAATTGAGTGCATAATCTGAACCCTGTTTTTCTTCATATGAAGTCTTTTTGTCATGAAGTGGTTAGAAAATAACTTAGGTGATAAATTCATCATCAGTACATGTGTATATATAAACATACAAGAAGGGTCTCGCCAGAATTGGGAGTGAGTTTTACTTAAATATCTATCAAAAAAACTGAAAAGTTCAAATGAACATAGATTTGGAAATGCTTCCTAACTGAATAGCTGGGTTTCTACTCCTAGTGGTAATATTATCAGCTCTGTATTCAAGTTTTTGATACCATTTCTCATGACACTGCTGTACAGATGGGACAGAGTGGCATTAGGAGCAGGTTATTATTGACCACTGCTCTTCATGAACTAATGTTAGGCGAGGAGCCCCCTCAGAGTTCAGTGATGGACCTCATACTTATTAATGATATTGAAGGTATAAAGTTTAATGTAAAAGTTTGTTGATGAAAAAAAGGTTGTCTTATACTAAGATATATTATTTGGTTAGGTTAGGAAAGGTTAGCACCTTTCCACATAACTATAGGCCAGTTTCACTGATTAGTTGTTTAGGTAAACTCCTGGAGAAAATGGTTCCCTGGTGGCTAACGTGATTCCTGGAAACTAACAACTTGCTAAATAGTAATCAGTATGGGTTTCGAAAGAATCAGTCCACTTCAGATGCGATGATAAACACAGAAGCAAACATCCATAATGCCTTCATAAGGGGACAACATCTGGTCACGATTAATCTCGATATTGAGAAAGACTTCGATATTTTCATGATCTTCATTCTTTTTCGGCTTGAGAGGTCAATTACTCCGATTTATATCTTACTTCCTACACCACCGAACATTTCGGGTTAGATACATGAACAATTTATCCAAATCATTTCGACAAGAGGAGGGTGTACCACAGGTTTTCATTCTCAGTCCTACATTATTTCCAATAAGAATTACAAACATGACATGGGAAGTACCAAATATAGTAGAATCATACATGTTTGCTGATGACCTCATTATCTCTTGTCATTCCCAAACTTCCTCAATGTGGGCTCCTGTACATGGTGAGGAGACCTCCCAGTGATGATGCTGGCCTTCCAGATTAGCATCACTGGGATCCATCTCCCCTACCTTGGTTCCAGGGTTACATAATTGGAATCCAGCATGTGTAGCCATGTGCCACGAACTGTGGAAATGCATAAATGGGATATACTAGTGGTTGAGGGGGCCCAGTCTTAATACACCACTTTGGGCCCGACTGGGATCAATTGACGGGTGGTTCTTACTGCTAGGATCAACTGCATTTCAATGTCTCCCTCCCTTTGGTCCTGGGATGGGATCAAGGCTTATTGGAAATGTGGGTATTGTGCTCCTAAGCAAACTTGCTGTCCCGTTTGTGTATGCACTACCTTCTTGTTCATGAGTGGGTGTCCCCCTCGTAGGACTCCGTGGTGGGTAAAGTATGTAGGGCATCTGAAATTTTTATTTTATTCCTATGAGTAATATAAATCCTCTTTCTTCTGGGATCCCAACAAGGCCCTACCTAATCAATCAGATGATAATGACACCAATTCTATTAAAAGAGCCAGAACCGAGAATAAAACACCATCTGTGACACCACTCTTCCTCATTCTCCATTCCACTGGAGAGCAGTCATTCGGGAATATGTCACCCTTCATCCTGAAAGGATTAGAAGGGTTGGCAGGATCACCTAAATCCATAAAGCGGCTGTAATCTGGTGAGCTGTTGGTCGAAGCTTCAAGCTCAAAACAAGCTAAAAAAATCCTGAAAGCCACGTTGAAAGAAGCAATTCCTATCACTGTAACCCTCACAGAACTCTGAACTCTTCTGGAGCTGTCATATCAGAGCGGAAACTTCGTGTCTCTGAATTGAAAGACCAAGTGATGGCTGTCAAGAGAATATCAATGCGAAAAGATGGCAATCTTGTGCTACCCGAGTTCTCATTCTAATGTTCAATACCGATCGGTGTAAATTGCCAAGGAGCACTCTGCCTACTCAAGAGCATGCCAGCGGTGGAAGGATGAAAAAGTAATTCAAAAATAAAAACAACAGAGTTGAATATCTCCTATCCAGAGGCCAGAAAATGCATCCAACCAATAAATAGAAGGGAGCCTTCATGCACCAAGGTTTCTGCAAAGTGCACTATCGGTACACAAACTGAGATGACTTATAAAAGAAGTTTACCTCAGTATGATACATGAACACTTCTGTATGATATTCTCCAGAAATTAAAATAAATATAACATTACAATAAAAAATTAAATTGAAAACAATTAAAAAATCTAAAATATTACATTACAGTAAAAAAAATTCAAAACAATTAAAAAAATCAATTGAACACAATTAAAAATTAAGAAAAAATTAACGGAAAATATGCACTTTAGTCAAAGCTTAAATAAAAATTAACTAAAAGAATTTAACATAAATGTTGCAAAATGATTTTCCTTCCTGAATCTTATTCTTTTACAAATATTGAGATCAACATAGAACATATTGAGCCTCACAGCTCTGGTTTATACTAACAAACTAAGATGACTGTACCATCAAGAGAGTCATTTACTCCAATTGGATGCTATTTATTGCATTCACAAAAGCCCACCCAGAAAACACAGTCAGCTCCCACTCCTATACCTGTACCTCTTAGTGTTCCACCACTACTAAAACCAAGTGGTAAAGAAAGGCTACAAATATCGAACGAGCCACCTGCAGTACAAGAAACAATGGATGTAGAGGATAAGGAGGTACCAGATGACTCAGTCCTGAAACTCTTTGCCGAAGAAGATATGGACACAAGTCAGTGTCCTTTCTTCTCAAAGAAAGGTAAGTAGGACAGAAAACTAAGCTCTCAGCCCTTTGGAAGCCATCGGATGTACCCAACAAAACTAAATAATGGGTGCATTCAAATTTCTACAATGGAATTGTCATGGATTCCATCGAAATACTGACCTCATCAAGGCTTTCCTGAGTAAGCATATGCAACTTGCTTACTTCCATAAGTGTTCAGTTATTCAAAAAGAGACAGTTGGGGATGGACCTAACCACAGAGGGGGTCACCATCCTTGTGGGTAACCACACCACATTTCAAGCTAAGCTGCTTGCCACCAACCTAGAGGCTGTAGCAACTCGCCTTACAGTAGGTTCCTTTTAATTGTCTCCTCCATCTATTTGCCACCTGGAAACATCTTCCAGGCAGACCTTGATGATCTCATTAAGCAACTGCCACCCCCTTTTCCATTATTAGGGGACTTCAAGGGACATAATACTCTGTGGGGTAGTTCTCACATGAATAGAAGTAGGTGAATTATCGATCGTATGTTTGAAAACAATGATCTGGCCCTTTTAAACGTTTGTTCTAACACCTTCCACATGTCTACCCATACCTTTACTGCTATAGATCTTTCTATATGCTCCCTTTCACTTCTTCCTCTCGGTACATGGGAGGTGGAGGACAACCTTGATGATAGTGATCACTTCCGCGTGTTATCCACCATTTCTAATTAGGGAGACAATGCCACCAGTCGAGGATACCACATTGGAAGACCGGTCACGCTGACTGTAATGCCTTTAGACATCTGGCAACATTCAATACCACTACAATCAGCCAGGGGCCAGTTAATGAGTCAGTAAAGCACATCAATAAATCATGGTGGGGAGTATACATTGGTTCATTATTTTACGTTTCAGACAAATTAGGATGTTGTTCCTCAGTATGTGACTATATTTCCTGAATGCTATTCTGCATTTTTCAAGGGTTGTGGAAGATATCAGGTTTCCGTGGAAAATTTAGATTTGCAAATGCATCCATGGAAAGACTTAAATATACAACAAAAAGCTTGAAAATCCTTGTTCTGCATTATTCAAATGCATTTTTCTGAAAACCACTAAATAACTAGAGCTAAAAGAAAAAAATTGCAAAAGCTTAACTAATTTCAAGGAGACCAGATCTTGTGTTTTACTTGTAAATATAATACTTGATAGCCTGCTGTTGGAAGTTTTTTCATTTTAATTATTTAGTTATCAACATATAAATGGAATATTTTTTTTATTATTGATGACTTTTTTTTTTTTTGTTGTTGTTGTAGGTAACCGGAGACTCAGAAAGTGATCATTCCCCTAGTCCAACTCCAACACCTAGTCTAATTGAAGATTCCAAGGGCAGATCAACTTACACACCATTCCACGAAGCAGATTTATTAAACTTGGGAGAAAATGCTCTTAATAAAACTCAGAACTCCGAAAATGATTCTCCTCAGTTGAATCTCTTAGACATTTCTGATAGTGATATGGTTCGCTCACCTAGTAATTTCGACCTCCTTAACAATCCTCAGACCGTTCCTCTAATAACTACTTCAGATACTGGCTCCTCACTAAATAACTTTGATATCTTTTCCAACAGTGCTACACTGTCGACTCCATCCAAAGCTGAACACATTGACAAAACCAATTTATTTGACATGGTGAGGGAACAGACCTGCTCTACACCCAATGCAAGAAAATTCAGTAATGAAGGTTTAGCAGAGGAAGAGGAAAATATTTTTGATCCATTTGGTACAAATAATGGTAATTCAATTCATTTTAAGAGCAGTGCTAGTGCATCAAATACTCCACAGGTAAGTTTCTAGGCAGATCTGTTTGTTTTAGTTTGTGTTATTACATGCAATAAAGAAATACTTACTCCCACAAAGAAACTTAGTTTAATATACTAGTTTGTTTTTTGATTATTAGTTAAATAATGGATCATAATTAAAGTACATTACATAGAATATTAATAAATTATTCTATTTATTTATTTATTTTTATTTTTTTTTTTTGAATTATTAACCACACTAATGTGGTTAACTAGGATGCTGTCTTCTGCTTTTTAATTCTTATGAAATTTTAACATTACATCATATTGGGGAAAGTTTTTTTTTCAAATGTCTAATTATGACTTTTAATATTATTTTATCTTTCACAAGTCCTTTATTAATATTAGTAGTGGCAAATAATGCAAAAAAGGGCAATTTCACTTGATATCATAAAATCTTGGTTGCATTCTTTCAACCTCAATCGTTTGAGTTCTGATAAAAGAATGGTTTACTTTCTGGGTAAAATATATTGTATTACACTATATTTTAATATCTTCTGCATGGGGTAGTCATCTTATTTATTCATTCTTTCCGAGAGTAGGTGACTCTCCTATGTGTCGGGAATGTGACGCCTTTTTAAACACACATCATATTTTAGCAAGGATCCAAATATAGAAATTATGTTTTATTTTGTAATGCTTTTACTCATCTGACTGAGCCTTATACACAGTCAGATTTTATCTAACAATGACAAAGTCAGCTATTTTTAGATTTTTTAAAATCAATAAACCTTTTCTCTTCTGGTGAGTATGGGCTTGGCACACCCAGGGTCCTAAGCTGGATATCATCATTCTTCTCTTTCTTGGTAATTCCCTTCTGTTTCTCTCTTTCTCTGTCTGAAGTAACTCAAATGTTCTTTTGGCTGTTGCAGCAAAAGCCTCAGGCTTCCTGGCACCATAAGGCTAATTATAATAATAATAATAATAATAATATAATGTAACTTGATACCGTTTTACATATTTATATTTCTTATACATTGACATAGTAACCTAATTAGTTAGGTCACTGGAATTTTGCTGTTATCTTTTATGGGATGTGGTTTTGGTGCATTATAGTCCTAGTTGCTGATGTGCCAGTAAAACTCAAATAATATCAAAATATTTTAATGTCTTCTTTCAGCATAAGCCAGGTATTCCTTCAAGTACATCAGCTTTTAATGTAGTTGGCAGTGCAATGCAAGATCCTTCTCTACTTGGTAGCTGGGATTCAGTTTTTCAGTCAAATCCTTCTCCTGCTTTAGGACCTCAGAGCCAGCGTCCACTTTCAACTAATATCCCTAGAAATGCCTCCACTCCAAACCTAGAAGCTCTAAATAGTGCCACTAAAGCTGATCCTTTTGCAGACTTAGGTAAGTACCAGACAATTATAATCTTTAAAAGTTAATCTGTAAAATCTAGATGTAACTCAGCCAGGATTAATCGGCTAGTAGGTTTCCTGCAATGGTCAACCATGTTGATGCCATGTCCCTACTCTCATGGTCCGAGAGACAGGATTCAGGCTGGTGGAGGTGCGAGTATAGTATATGGGTAGCCCTGGTGTCCCACTCCCAAGCACATTTATTGCTTGCCGGCTAGTGGGCGTCCCATTTGGGCTCCGTGGTGAGTGAGGATCCCAGGCACTGAACCACTCCAAAAACACTTATGAACCCTGAAACTCCAAACTTTTCTAATGGGGCCCCAAGAGATCAAAATACAGATGAACAGAATATGACTAATGCAGATAAACGGCCAAGAATGGAAGAAAAACTAGGACCAATCCCACGCTTTCTGGTTATCCATTCAACATTTGAAAGACCCATTGAAAAGATGTCTCCCTTCTTTATTCAGAAGGGACTGGAAGGGTTGGCAGGGTCACCGAAATCAGTCAAACAGCTACGCTCCGGCGATATCTTAATAGAAACAAAAAGCACTCAGAACAGTTTCTTCGAGCCACTTGTATCGGGGGAATTCCGATTACAGTTACCCCTCACAAGACATTAAATTCCTCTCATGGCATGATCTCCGAGTGGGATCTTATGGAAGTATCAGAGGAAGAAATCTGTTCTGAACTTAAGTCACAAGGAGTGGCAGCTGCCAAGAGAATATTTGTACGTAGGGATTGGAATCTAGTATTTACTAGAAACCTGATCCTTACCTTTAATATGCCAATATCTCCTAATGAGATTAAAGCTGGGTACCTGAACCGCACAGTAAGGCCATATGTACCAAACCCCTTAAGATGCTTCAAATGTCAAAAATGCAGACACCCACAAATGTCCTGTTGTGGTTCTCTTGTATGCATTCAATGTGGTGCAAAGGACCACGAAGTAACAGGATGTTCAGCTACAAAACCTGTATGTATCAACTGCAATGGATATCCTGTGGATATTCTGTGGCACCACTGGTATGCTCTTGAATCACCCTGTGTATTCAAGAGCATGCCAGTGGTGGAAGGAAGAAAAGGACATACGACTAAAGGCAAAACTTAACATCTCATACCAGGAGCCCAGTAAAACCAGTAAGTAGCGGCAAAGCAACATACGCTGAAAAGGTATCCAAGAAATGCTTGATTGGGACTCAAATGGATATGACTGTACCACTGAAAGAGTCATTCACTCCCATTGCCCACTGTTTACTAAGTTCAGTAAAATCAGCACAGAAATCTGTCAGCTACCACTCCAATATCGGTGCTCCAGCACTATCAAAAGCGAGCACTAAAGTAACAGTACAAAAAAACTCTACAGCCCATGTCAGGGCAAGAAAAACTGGATGTAGAGTATAAGGAGGTACCAGACGAATCAGTCTTGGAACTCTTTGCGGAGGAGAAAATGGACATGGGTCAGCATCCATACTACCCCAAAAAAGAAAAATCCAAGACTGAAAAAGTAAGCCCTCAGCACCTCAGAAGCTGTCTGATGGGCCTGCCAAGCCAAAATAATGGCTAAATTTCTACAGTGGAATTGTTGTGGATTCTGACGAAATGCTGATGACATCAAGACACTCCTGCAAAAGCATAAGTCAGAATGCTTTTGTGTTCGGGAGACTTATTTGAAGGCAAATGATGACCCCACCATGTGTAACATTACCATCATTTGTAAGGACAAAATTGTGGATGGTCCTGCTCATGGAAGAGTTGCAATTCTCGTAAGCAACCAGATTTCCTATCAGCCTTTGCAACTTACAACTAGCATAGAGGTTGTAGCAATTCGCCTTACAGTGGGGTTCTTATTAACCGTCTGCTCTGTTTATTTGCCACCTGGTATTGCATCTTCCAGGAAGACCTTGATGATCTTGTCATGCAATTGTCTGCCCCTTTATTACTTCTAGGGGGTTTTAATGGACATAACACTCTGTGGGGTAGTGCTAACATAAATGGAAGGGGATGAGTCTTAGAGCATATGCTCACTGACAATGACCTCTCCCTCCTAAATGTGGGAGCAAACACCTTACACATGCCTACCCTTACGTTCTCTGCCATTGATCTTTTTATCTGCTCCCCTTCTCTGCTTCCTTCACTTACTAGGGAGGTGGCGAAAGCCCACATAGAAGCGATCACTTGCCCTGATAACCACCATAATTAGTGGTAGACCAAGTAATCCATTTAGTTTACTGCTGTGGAAAATTGATCAGGCTGACTTGAATGCGTTTCAGCATCTGGCAAATCTTAACATTGCTACAGCCAGTCAGGAGCCCATCAGTGATGCAGTTGCGTACATCACAGAAAATATTATCCATGCAACTGCAATTTCAATCCCAAAAACATCCATCCAGTTTCCACTTTCCTAAACCTTGGTGGAATTCAAAATGCACAGCAACAAAAAAGGCATAAAACAAAGCCTGGGGGATATTCTACCGATAATTTAATATCATTTAAACATGCATGAGCAAAAGCACATTATATCTAACATCAGAGCCATTGGATCCATTTTACATCCATAACTAGACTGCTAGCCCAAAAATAGTCTGGGATAAGATCCGGAAAATGAAGGGAAAATATCCACCATGCCCTTCGGTGATCCTCGACCACAATGGATGTCCATTTGCAAACTTCTCTATGCAATAACATCATCCCCCCCCCAAGAAATGTGAGAAATATCCATTAAACTTTTTTTCAAAAGGGGCTGAACCATATAACAAGCCCTTTACACAGGAAGAGTTAAATGCAGCACTCTTTCTCATGTGTGCAAGTGCTATGGGGCCAGATGACATCCACTACGAAATGATAAAACACCTGTCACCACAATCTAATGATCACCTATTAATTTTATTTAATAGAATTTTTCTTAACAAACAATTTCCGGATTCCTGGTGAAACACCATCGTTCTTGCTTACCAAAAACCAAGAACGGATCCTAGAAATCCAAATAACTATCATCCTATTTCTCTGACAAGCTGATTGTGCAAGATCCTGAAAAGAATAGTTAATGCCTGCATTGTGTGTGGTATTTGGAAACAAACGGTCTGCTCTCCAGGACACAGTGCATCTTCCGAAGAGACAGATTAACTCGGGATCATTTAATCCAACTTGAAGCATACATTTGTGATGCTTTTATTAAATCCGAGCATTTGGTAGCAGTCTTCTTTGAAATTGAAAAAGCGTATGACACAGCCTGGCGATTTGGAATATTACAAGAACTCTAGCTTTGGTCTTATGGAGTAACCTCCCTCTTTTTATTAAGAACTTTTTTTCGAATCGCCAATTTCAAGTCCACTTAGGATCAACACTCTCTCGAGAGTTTTGTCAGGAGGGAGTCCCACAAGGATCCATTCTAAGTGTCATGCTTTTTGCAATCAAAATAAACTCTATGACAGAATGACTTCCACTCACGGTAAACAATGCCCTCTACATTGACGACTTTACTCATTGGAACAAACTTCCATCTGTCGTAGAAGTTGATAGCTTATATAGATTCAAGGCAGAAATTGACAAACATTTGGAGCAAGTGGATGGGTGAAATAAGTGGTTTTTTTTTTTGGTTTTTTTTTTGGCTTATGCTATATAAGCTTGCTTTCTTGCATCATGTGCTAATGCTAGATAAGTCAAATTGAAATTCCTTGGACTCATTTTCGACAAAAAGCTAACATTTGTACAACATATTCCTCATCTTAGGACGAGGTGTGTTAAAGGGCTTAACATCCTTTCTGCCCTTTTGTCGACTTCATGGGACACAGATCGGTCAACCCTTTGTCTCTATCTGGGATATGTGAGTCCTTGTCCGTTCCAAACTCGATTATGGAACTCGGGTGTATGGATCTGCTAGAGATAGTGTACTTCGGCGGTTAGATCCAGACCACCATCAGGCCATTTAGACAGCCACCGGAGCATTTTTCACATCTCCTGTCCAAAGCCTTTACGTTGAAGCAAAGGAGCCATCGCTGTCTCTTTGACATAAGCAGTTGTCTTTACATTATACCTTTAAATGTAAATCCCTGCCCAATTATCCAATTTTTGGATCAGTTTTTAAGCCACATTGGGAAAATCTCTACTACATCCGTCGGACTGCCAACAAACCTTTTGATATTTGAATCCAAGGGCTGTTAAAAGAATTAACTGATGGTAGACAGCGTTGCCCAGTCTCCAAGGCAATTCCTTCCACCTTGGCTTACCCATCTTCCAACTTGTGACTTCTCCCTTAAGTTCTGGGAGAAAGCTATTACGCCACCAGCCATCTACCGGCAATTTTTGTATCACTAGAGAGCAATATTCTGATTTTCTGCCAGTCTATACAGACTGCTCGAAGTCAGAATCTTATGTAAGATCTGCTGTTGTATTTCCTCACAAAACATTATCATTTAAGATCCCAGAAGAAACTAGCATTTATACTGCAGTATTATGTGCAATAAAAATAGCTGTTGAGTTCATTATAAATAGCAATTACCAAAGGTATATGATTTATAATGACTCCTTAAGTGTGTTACAAGCTCTACTATCAATGAGATTCACCTCTCATCCAGTCCTGTCCCTGATAAACTGAAATCCCTGCCAGACCATCCTACGTGGACATTGGATTTTTGAGCCACATTGGGAAAATTTGTAAAATGTCCGTCAGACTGCCAACTGACCTTTTGTTATTCGTCTCCAAGAGCTACTCCGAGAGTTTAACATCATGGTAGACAAGGTTGCACAAACACCAAAGCAAACCTTTCCACCCTGGCATGTTCATTTTCTATCATGCGACTTTTCCCTTAAAAACTCTGCAAAGTCTGAGACTCCACATCTGTCTACTTGCAGCTCTATTCAGCACACCAAGCTGAACATTCCAACTTCCTGCCAGTTTACACAAAACGGCTTGAAGTTGGAATCGTGAGTAGGATCTGCAGCTGTCTTTCCGGACACTATTATATCTCAACAACTTCCTGAGTCTAGCATATACACTGCAGAGCTCCGTGGTATAGAGTTAGCCTTGGATCACATTAGAACTAGTCAATACCAAAGGTCAATAATATATTCTGATTCTTTGAGTATATTACAGGCCATATGATCTTTGAGACAACTCTCATCCAATTCTCATCCAATTCTCGGGTTCAGCAGAAGATACATTCTCTTTATGAACGCAAGGCAGATATTCGCTTCTGTTGGATTCTTAGCCACATTCGGATTAGGAGAAATGAATTGGCCAACACGGCAGCAAATCAGCAGCTCCCACTGATAATCTTTGCCTGCCAGTCCCTTATACAAACTACAGGCAAACAAGATATACTACCAATGGCAACAACTATGACAGAGAGAGAGAGAGAGAGAGAGAGAGAGAGAGAGAGAGAGAGAGAAGAAAATAAATAAATTATACTATTAGAAACATGGCAGTTTAGTCTGTGCAAGAATTATAGTGAGGAAGTTGTTCTTGCTCAACTCAACATAGGACACAGTCATCCAACACATTCGTTCCTGCTGAGGGCAGATGACCCTCCTATGTGTCTTTACACGTCATTTTATCTATAAAGGCTACGCCTCCGTAGCCAGGTGGAAAGGAGCAGCAGTGCGTAGCACATGCTTCTTGATTAGACCGGGATTTAAGCCCGTCACCACCAAATACGGAGAATGCGGAAAGGTCAGGGAATGACCACTGCATATTCCCGGAGCAATATGGTTCCCCATATAGACTACAGGCAAATAATACGATCTGAATTATATTCCCAATGGCAAGACTCTTGGCACGGACAGACGACAAATAAACTACATCACATTAACCCTGTAACCATGCAATGGCAGTTCAGTCTACGCAGGGTCAAAAGAGAGGAAGTTGTTCTTGCTCAGCTCTGCATAGGCCATAGTCATCTAACACACTCCTTTTTTGCTGAGGGCAGATGACCTACCTTTTTTTTTATCACATTTTTCTCATTTTTATGTCGTCACATTTTAAAAATCTCGTCACATTTTTATCGAATGTCCTGTCTTCAGAGAATAATTTTTAGCACTTTTATTAATCTGGCTAAACCATTTACACTCAGTCTGACTTTTGGTGACAGAGACAATACGTCTGACGTTTTTAACTTTTAACAATCTATCAATTTATATACAAAGATTTAATTTTATTTTATTTTTATTTATTTTTATTTTTTTACTTTTTATATAGGCGCCTCCGTAGCCAGGTGGGAAGGAGCAGCAGTGTGTAGCACATGCTTCTTGATTAGATCGGGGTTCGAGCCCATCACCACCAAATAGGGAGGATGCGAAGAGGTCAAGGAATGACCACCGCATAATTCCAGAGCAATATGGCCTTAGTTGCCAATGCTCCTAAAAACCAAATAAAACAAACAAAACAAACTTTTTATATATCTTTTTACCATATAGTGTCATATTTACATTTTTGACATGGTAGCCTATTTATAGGCCAACTTCCTAATTCATTTCACAAATATACGTGGTCTCAATTCTAATCTCAACGAAGTCCATTTCCACTTCCAGTCTGCCAAACCCCATGTACTTTTTCTGACAGAATCTCAGTTATCGGTTGATTCAACTACTGCTCATCTCAGTTGCCCAAATTATTTGCTGTATGATTCCTTTCGCCTCAAAGGTGGTACTTGTGCATATGTCCTTTCCAACATTCCCTGTCAGAGACTTGGTAATTTGGAATCTCCTCTTTTCGATCTTCTCTGGCTTAAAATCTCTCTACCTCATTGTGTCAAATTCATCTATTGTTTCTACCGTTCTCCCAACTCCACTAATCACTTCGGGCTCTTTGACTTCCTCTCTTTGCAACTTGACTTTCTCCAGTCCAACTTTCCTAACAGTGAGGTAATTTTCCTTGGTGATTTTAATGTTCATAACTCAATCCTAACCATACAGCCTACATGCTTGATCTTTTTCTCACAAACAACCCTTCTAAGTACACAGTCGAAGTGAGAGGTCTTTTAGACACATCAGGTCACAACTTGGTGATTGTCTTTTCTCCAATGGAGCCTTTATCTCATGGCTATTCCAAACCTAGTATTGTTTGGCATTACAAGAATGCAAAATGGGATGATCTGCGAGATTTCTTTTCTTCTTTTCCTTGGTCGGATTACTGTTTCAAAACTTCTGATGTCAATGTTTGCTCAGATCGCGTCAGTGAAATTATTCTTGCAAGAATGGAATCCTTTATCCCACACTCCACTTTAAAATCTCATCCTTTATCTAAACCTTGGTTTTCCAATAAGTGTGCTAAGGCTGTTCAAGAGAAGAATGTTGCATATTGTAATTGGCTTGTTTCTAATTCTTCAGTTTCATTTTCTGCCTACACCGAAGCTCGCAACTATTGTAAAGCAGTTATTAATCAGTCTGAATTAGAATTTGAACAGTCTAAAAGTAGAAAACTTGCTTCTTGCCCTAATGGAAGCCCAGCATTCTGGTCTCTTGCCAAAGCTATTGGTCGCAACTTTTGCCCACATCTGCTCCCTCCTCTATCCAAACTAGATGGTTCTGTTGTCACTTCAGCCAAGGATAAAGCCAACCTGCTAGCATCCCATTTTTCTTCCAACTCATATATTAATGATCTTGGTAAAACACCTCCCACCATTCCCAAACTGGCTCCATTCAATGCCTCCTGTGGTCTTCCTTCAAAAGAATGTCAGAAGGATTTTGACGAATCTTGATGCTAAGAAAGCTCCCGGTCCCAATGGTGCTCCTCTCCACTTGTTCTCAAAACCTGTGCTCCTGAACTTACTCCTGTTCTTTGCCGTCTTTTTTCATTTCACTTGCTTATTCCAAAGGTATGTTTCCTTCTTCTTGGAAATTTTCTCATATCGAGCCAGTTCCTAAAAAGGGTGACAAATCCCTCCCATCCAGTTATCGTCCGATTGCAATTACTTCTATTCTTTCTAAAGTAATGGAGAAATTAATTAACTGCCAACTCTTAAACTACCTAGAAACCTTCGTTCTGATCAATGGTCGCCACTATGGAATCCATCAGTGTCGATCCGCTGGTGATATTCTGGCTTATGTCACCCATTTATGGACTAATTCAATGGAAAAGTTCGGTGAAACACAAGTAGTTGCTCTTGACGTCTCAAAGGCTTTTGATCATGTTTGGCATAAAGGTTTTCTAAACAAGCTTCCATCTTATGGTTTGCCAACTGTTTTTTGTAATTGGTTATCCAATTTTCTCTGATCGCCCACTGAGGGTGATGGTAAGTGGCTCTCTGCCTTTTAGCTTCTCCACTAATGCCGGTGTCCCCCAAGGTTCAGTTCTTTCCTCCACTCTTTTCCTCTTGTATATTAATGACCTTTACAGGCCGACAACCAGGGACATAATAGTGGCCTTTCTTGTAAACCATAATCTCACGCTGCTTAACATAGGTCCCACACCTATGTCCATTTTCCAACAGGCTCAACCTCTGCAATAGACCTGTCGATATGCTTACCCACATTAGTTTCAGATAACCCATTAAATAGTGGCCATTTTCCTGTAATCTGTAAGCTCTGGACATGGAAAAACTTACCAGTAAGTGGCCGAACTAAATGGAAATTATCTAAAGCTGACTGGAATAAATATGCATCTAGCATTATGCTAGATGATCATATCATCCTGCATCACTCCATAGATGACGCCCATTAAACACCTTACAGAACAGATTTTTGCAGTTATTGCCACACTGCAAACTTCAGATAAAGTATACAAACATCAACTACTTGGTGGAATTCTGTATGTAGTGCTTTTAAGAGAAAAGAACAAGGCTTTGAATCAATTTTGAAAGAATCCAACCAATGCCAATCTCATAAACTAAAACTTAAAGCACATGCCCATTACATCAGGCAGAAACCTAAAGCAGCTTTGCCCCTCATCTGCCACTAAATACAAGTGCAGGACTAATCTGGTAGAAAATAAGTTGCTCTGCTGGAAAGATTCCATCAATTCAATCGTCATTTATAAAGAACAGGAGATAACCCTTTCTGAAGATGTTGCAAACATCCTATTGAGAAAGGCCTTTGAAACCAAGTGATCATGGCATCCTTCGTGACATACATGCCCTGGAACTAAGAGGACATTTACCGTCATTAAATCAGAGCTTTTTCAGAGATCGAACCTTTCAGGTCCATTATTGAAGTACTCTCTCCAGAATCTCCTTGCAGAAGGAAGGAGTACCACAAGGGTCAGTCCTAAGTGCCACGCTCTTCGCAGTTAGAATACACACTCTAAAGACAATCATCCCAAATTCTGTAGAAACTTATATTTATGCCGATGACCTCATTAGCATAGGCATATGATGCAAGAAAGCAAGCTTATGCAGCATCAACCAAAAAAAAAAAGAAAACAGCTCCCATTTCACCCCTTCGTTCGTTCCAAATACCTGTCCAGCTCAGCCTTAAATTTATTTAGGATATCAATTTCTACAACAAAAGATGGAAGTCTGTTCCAACAATCAACTACCTGTTGGTTAAAGGCAAACTTCCACACATCTATCTTACAACTGTCTTTCTTCAATTTGAATTTATACCCTCTCAGGTGATTATTCTGAGCAAGAGGAAGTATCCCATCAGCATTGAGCATGCTCAAACGATTCAAGGCTTTATACACCTCAATCAGATCACCTCTCAGGTGTCTAGTCTCCAGACACTGTAATCTGCAAAACTTAAGCCTTTCTTCATAAAAGCAACCCTTCATTCCATTCAATAATCTTGTTGCCCTTCTCTGTACTCGTTTCAACAGCTCTACATCCTTCTTAAAATGAGGCCTCCAGACCTGTATACAGTACTGAAGGTGTGGCCTGACCATTGCCTTATACAAAGGAATAATCACCTCCTTATCCCTGCTAGAAAAATTCCTGTATATCATTGACAAGACACCATGAGCTACTCTTGCAGACCATCTGCACTGCTCAGAAAATTTCATATCTGCCTGCACAATTACCCCCAGGTCCTTTTCATTCTCTACCACTGTCAATGTAGTACCACAGTGTTGGTACTACACTGACTGGAGTTACTGCTTCCCATATGTTGTACTTTACATTTGTCAATGTTAAACTTCATTTGCCACCTCTCAGCCCATCTGCTCAACTCTTCTAGATCCTGTTGCAGCAGCTTACTGTCATTAGGGTCCTTTACAACCCTGCCAACCTTCGTATTGTCTGCAAACTTGGACATTAAGTCTGATATACCATCATCAATATCATTTATAAATACAGAAAACAATGGACCCAACGCTGAACCCTGAGGGACTCCACTAATAACATTAGTCCACGAAGAGCAGTGTCCATTGATTAACACTCTGTCTTCTCCCACTCAACCATCCCTTTATCCATAGCAGCAATTTGCCTCCAATGCCACAGTGCTCCAATTTGTGCAGCAGTCTTCGCCTTCCTAAGATCCAAATATATGATATGAAAGTTATTCCCTGCATCCAGTTCCTTTGTGACCACATCATAGTATCCAATCAAATTGGTCAGACAAGACTTCCCCTTAACAAAACTATGCTGGGTCCGAGCTATAACTGAAGTCTTGTCTAGATGATCCTGCAGTGCTTCTTCAACTAGTGCCTCCATTAATTTCCCTGGAACAGGGAAATTAATGGAGGCACTCCATTAATGGAAATTAAGGGAAGTTACACTAACAGGTCTATAATTACTTTTGTCGCCCTTTGATTCTCCTTTGTGAATTGGGGTCACATTTGCACATCTCCAGTCCATGGGTACTTCCTTTGTTGCCTCCTTTAATATAACTGGATAGATCCCATCCAAATCGGGTTACTTTTTTATGTTTATTTTCAACAATTTCTCCTCCACTTTCCTCTTAGTTATTACAAAATCATCTAGCTCACTGCCAGAGTTTAATTCACCTCTGGCATTTCCCTCCCTGAATAACTCCTCATGTGTGAATGTAGATGCAAAATACTCATTTAGTTTGTTAGCCATCTAAGCAGGATCATCAACAGTTGAACCATCAATATCCAGTGGACCAATCTGATTTATCCCTTTCCTTCTAGAGTTTACATAGTTAAGGAACTCTTTGCTGTTTTTCTTTTCATCCTTTGCCAAAGATTTCTCATAATCTGCCTTTGTCTGCCTAATCTCCTTTGTGACTTGGTTACAGTCCATCTTATATCTATCATAGGCTTCCATTCCTTTAATCTTGCCAACAACAACAAGCAAATAGACCTTTATCACTCCTGTCCATGTTAGTAGCTACTAGGACTGTTTCAGGGTCTTTTGGTTGCTTTCCTCTGACTGCGGTTGCTCCTTTGAGTGTGTAGGTCTTATTTGGAGTGCACTTGAAGAACAGGGCTGTTTCATCAGTAGATGAAGTAGCCGAGTGATCAGGAGCGAGAGTGCATAGCATGCATTCTTTGATTGAACCGGGGTTCAAGCCTGTGACTACTAAATACTATAAATATTTGTATTGACGATTTATTGTAAACTCTACTGACTTGGTTGTCGTGCCGGAATATAAACAGGAAATCTATGTAAGTAGGGTAGTATTCTGTTAGGATAGTTTGAAGCTGCTTAAAATGGGTAAGCCATCTATTCCAGGTGGTTCCCAAACTTTTTTGACATGTAGAGTCCCACATCAGAAAGAAAAAAACATTCCAGAGCCTTAATAAAAAAAAAAATTTTTAAAAATACACTAAAAATAGAAACAGTCAGTCACTAGCAGCAGATCTTTACATATATAACATACACATTGACAATCCAAGGTCACTCAGAAAAGGCTAAATTTACTCTTTTACTTTTATGCACAGCGTATTCTGATTCAATTTTATAGTTTTAGAAAAAAATAGTAGCATTCTAAAATTATCTCGTCAAGCACCAGATAACTATGGCGGAGACCAAGGGCTCTGCAGAGCATAGTTTGAAAAGGGCTGATCTATTCAGCAGAGTAAAATTTGTGATGCCCAGTTTTTTGGCAAAATGATCATCCTCTTCTGTAAACATTGCATGCCCATTGGTGAGAGTTCAGTCATTCTTTATGGTGTTGCAGTGCCATATGTACACGGCTTCTTCTGGTTCTGGATCCTTGAAGAGCTTTATCTTCTTGGCCTTAGAATTTATACTTCCACCCTCGTACTGCACCTTAATCTTTGCTGAATTGCCACCCAACCACTCAGTGTGTTGTGTTTGACATTAAATTATTTTCGCTCATCTGCACACTTTTTTTCCATCTTCTAGTGTTTTAATTACCAAATACTTTGTCTCAAGAATGTACAGGCCTAGCTTTCATTTTTGTTCCTGAGCTGCCATTGTTGGGTATACATATTTCAGTACATGCATATAAGAGGGAGGACGTTAAAAAATACCCTACAGAAAGTAAAGTTCACTGTTCACAAGCAAGAAATAGAATCCTTTTAATAAACACACTGGAGCAACGATATCTAGTAATTTTACATCAATAAAACTGAAAAGTCATAAGTCGACATAAGCAATGACAAAAAGTAATAAAATTGTATCTTGGACTGTAAAATCGTGTTGGGATAGGTGAACATGCATCTTAACATCAAGTAATGTGGTCAAAACTTACTAAATGCTAAACAGGTGGACCAGGACTCAGAAAAAGTGCCGACGAAAGTGGGATATTGACGTGAATGGGATTTTCCTAAACAGGTTCTGCTGTACCAGTGTAAACATAAATAGTGAACAGAACTTCAGTGTTCTTATCGAATGTGAGACTATAGCTATAATAAACGAATCTGCAAGGGTGATCTCCCATAACCAACCAAGAAAAGAGAAGTGCAAACAGACAATGTGTTATTAAAAATGGGATTTTATTGGACAGCAATCCACCCACTCCTAGTCGCCAGTTTGATTTTCTGTTGTGGAACTTTGTCTTTGAAAGCTTTCAAAGAAAAGACTGAAATCTCTGGTAAACTAATTTCATTTTTCCAGAACAGGCACGAAATAAATTTATTGAAAGAAAGTGCCTTTTATTAGAGAAATTACCCAGAAAGTGGCTTTAATTGTTAAGGGTGGAGAAGACATCAAAATATAGAGGCATCATTCAAAGTTGCACTGCTCGTAGCAAGAATACTTAAAAGTCACACTATTGCCAAAGAGCTTGTAAGGCCAGCTGCAAAATTAAAGGCAAATATAATTGAAACAAAGGCAAAGTGTGCAGCCCTCATGGGTAAATAGTGATTAAAATGAATGACCTTCCCCCACCAGATGAAAAAGGCTTGTGTTCAGATTTCATCAATGCAAGGAATTTTTGGAGACTTTTATTAATCAATTAATCAGTCTCAGGTGTAAAGGTTCCATGGTTTATTTTCTTGGAAATTCTGTGGTTTTTTTTTTTTTTGTCCTACAAATTGACTGAAGAATACATGCAATTAAAAATGTAGTGATGCTCTTGTAGCTTTAGTGCTTCGTTGCTTAACATAAACATAACCCACCCTAGCAGAAAGATATGTTATTGACAAAATTCCTTTATCGGTTGACATTGCAGCATCATGTAGAATCAACGGTATACAGTGTGGAGGTGCAATTATTGTTGCATCTGGGTTGCCTGCAAATATTTTGCTGTACAGTTGGATTAAACTACTGATGAGAATGAATTATCATTTGGCCAATGTGTTATATATATGCGAGGGAGAAGTGCTTGAGGACTTTTGTTCTGCTTATCACAAAAAACATCCTTCAAAAGGAAAAGACTTTACAATTAGTTAACAATTGTTTTGTTGGCTATGACTGGAAAGATGCATTGGGGTCAGCACCGATAGAGCACCAAATGTGTGTATGGTAAGGAAGGTCATTGCAACATGCATAAGAGACATAAGAGGTTGCACATGAATGTAAGTCCACATCCACACACTGCTGTATTCATGAAGACCATTTGGTGTTCAAAAATATGCATCGTAATGTTAATTTTTTGTTCAAGCAAGTAGTGAAAATTGGGATTATAATCAAATCACAGCCACTGGTTGTATGTCTTTTCAGTGTGCTGTGTGAAGAAATGACCAGTGAGTAGAAGGCATGCTTCTCACACTGTAGTA
Source organism: Mastigoproctus giganteus (assembly GCF_048544385.1). NCBI lineage: Eukaryota > Metazoa > Arthropoda > Arachnida > Uropygi > Thelyphonidae > Mastigoproctus > Mastigoproctus giganteus. The sequence goes on from NC_143587.1 coordinate 144,516,003, forward strand.
ACCAGTCAGTTTGGGGCTGAAATATCATGATTTTTAATGTACAGGATAGGATATCAAGATTTCTTCAGAAGACTGAACTATAATGCAGACAACTTGATTGGCAAGAGCTTACTCTTTCCTAACACTTTTTTATTTTCTTCGTTTGTTTGAGAAACAACTCTATGACATATAGGTTTAAAAAACACATCCATATACTGCAATAGAACATGAACAAACAAACACTTTCTAGAGCCAGTAATAACAAAGGAGTGAATTAGGAGTCTGTTTCCTGGTCTCTCCCAATTGAATTGATCAATTTTCCATTCATGAGTGTGATATGTTCATAATTAGCATCTGATACATACAGTATCAGATGCTACAGAAAGGAGCTACTGGATGTGGAACCTAGCCTACAGCTCAAGATGCCCATTATTGAGCCAAATATAAATACCCTGGTGCAAAGTTTCAAAAGCATCACTTTCACCAATATGAAACAAATTTTATTAATTATATTATATATGATCAAATGATTAATAAATAAAATTATTTAAGTGAAGAAATTGTGATGAATCATTGTTTAAAATAATTTGCTTTAAATTGGTGTATAGAAAAATAGTGGTTTATGGCAACTTTATAATTTTTCTCATTTTCTCGGAAAAAAGCAACATTTCCCTCATCTGTAAAGAGCACTTCCATGCTCTTTACATATATGAGAGGAATGTTATGAAATGTTAATTGGCTCACGTGTGTGTACTGACTGCCCATGTAGAAGTCTTGTGGTTGCCAGACACTTGAGAAAACTGCCTGATAATGATATTTCTGTGTATTTGCATGGATTACTCTGATTAAGTCCAAATTTTCAGAACTTAATTAGAATATTAGAGGCTTTTTGTCAGATTTCTTGTAGATGGGTTAATCCATTGCCCATGTGCACCTGTTCCACCTTAAAAAGTGGTACAACACTACAAATCAGAACTTAGACAATGCATCATATTGTAAAATGCTGGTTAGCATCTTTTTAAGTGTAGTTTAGGTGGACCTGAAGTACTTTGGATTATAAGTGGTTGCATTTACATTTCGCCTGTTTTTGAGCCATGCTGAGAAAATCTGTGCAACACTCCCTGCAACTCTACTCTGCTCACCAAGCTAAACATTTTGAATTTTTGTCAATCTACACAGATGGTTTGAAGTCAGAAGTGTTTTTGGGAAGTGCTGCTGTTTTTCCAGACACTATGATATCCATGCATGTCTCCCCCCATCCCACCCCCAAATTTAGCATATTCACTGTTGAGCTGCACACATTTGAGCTAGCCTTGGTTCACATACAAACCTACCAGCACCAAAAATGTATTATGTATACTGATTTCTTCAGTTCATTGTAGGTCATTGATGAGGTTTATTCTTTTTGTTATTTACTATATACACCATTACTCTTTGCTTGTTTTTATAGATATTAATAACCTGTTTATATATATATATATTGGCATGGCAGCCTAAAAATAGATTGCCATGGCAATAAATATTGCTGTTGGCATCTTAGGCCATAATGCACTCAGATGCATCAAAAAATCAAATCAAATTAAATCCATTCTGGGCATGCTTATGTTCCAGAATGAGATTTCTCCCTTCAGAACTAGGTGAAGTCTGAAAGTAAGTCTGCTACTCCACACCTGCATGCTATTCAACACATCAAACTAAACACTAACTTCCTGTTAGTCTATAGATGGCTCAAGTCAGCATCACATGGTATCTGCTGCTGTCTTTCCAAACACTACTATCTGAATCCTGGGGGAATCAGAACAAACACTGCAGATTTGCACTCTGTAGATTTAGTTTTGGATCATATCAGTACCTGCCAATATAGACATTGTATTGTATACATAGATTCCTGTAATGCCCATAAGGTATCTATGCATATAACATTAACATTATATTATATTCATGGGTTCCTTAAAATATATCCCCTCGACGTGGGCATCTGTACGTGGTGAGGGGACCCCACAGTGATGCTGCTGGTCTACCAGGTTAGCATCACTGGGATCTAATGCCTTGGTTCCAGTGTTGCATTGTTAGAATTCTGCGTGTGCCACAACCCATGGAAACTAGGAAAGGTGGATCGTGGCAACTGAGGGGCCCAACCCTAACCTACCACTTTGGCCCCCTGCTTCTACAAGACAGGCGGTCCCAGACTAGCCCGACTGGGATCAATTGGCGAGTGGTTCTTACTGCTAGGTTCAACTGTGTTCCAATAAGTTTCCCTCCCTTTGGTCCTGGGATGGGATCAAGGCTTATTGGTAATGTGGGTATGGTGCTCCTGACCTAACTTGGCGTCCCATTCGTGTACGCGGTACATGCTAGTTCACGAGTGGGCGTTCCCTCATTGGGCTCAGTGGTGTGTGAGGGCATCGGAAATTTTCTCTTTACTCCTATGAGTAATTTAAATCTTTCAAACCCCTCTGAGGCCTCTACGAGATCCCTATCTGAAATTGATGAAGATAACGTAACATCAAAAAAGAAACACCGAACAGAAGCTGCACCACCTCCGGTACCTCGATTCCTTATACATTCTACCGGTGAAAAGGAAATAGATAAAATGTTGCCTTTCTTCATTCAGAAGGGTCTTGAAGGGCTGGCTGGGTCCCTGAAGCCAGTAAAATGACTTAGATCGGGTGACCTTTTAGTAGAAACTTCCTCAGTGCAACATTCAGAATTGCTTCTCCGAGCAACATCTTTTGGAGGCATTCCAATTAAGGTGTCACCACACAGGACATTGAATACATCACGTGGTGTAATTGCCGATTGGGATCTCCTTGAAACATCTTGAGAGGAGATATGCACCGAACTGAGAGATCAAGGAGTGACAGCCATTAAGAGAATATTTATACATAAGGAGGGAAAACTAGTTCCAACTAGGGTTCTTATCCTTATGTTTAACACTCCTAAACCACCTACTTCCATCAAGGCTGGTTATCTGAACTGTCCTGTAAGGCTGTACGTTCCGAATCCGTTGCGATGTTTCAGATGCCAAAAGTATGGCCACTCTCAGAAGGCATGTCATGGATCACCTGCTTGTGCCTGCTGTGGAGGCAAGGAACATGGCACAAAGGAATGTTCTGCTTCGAAACCAGCCTGCTTGAATTGTGGCAGTGAACACCTGGCATATTCAAGAGCATGCCAAAAATGGAAAGAGGAAAAACAAATTCAAACAATCAAGATGGAACAAAACATCCCACATGCAGAAGCAAAGAAACAGATAACATCAGTAAATTGTAGAAAATCTTATGCACAAGCAGTTCTGAGGAAGGTTTCTATTTCAATGCAAACTGATATTTCAGTCTCACCACGTGATTCTTTTACACCACAAGCCCAATACTTGTTAACCCAAGCACAGCAAGATAAAGCAGTCAGTACTCCCATCTCAATACCAACCAAGGAAGTAGCACCTAAAGAAAAACTTCCTCCAACTAAATCCCAGCCTATTATTAGTGAGATGCAGGAGGAAATGGAGGTAAATGAAGAAGAGGAAAGTGTGGAAGAATCTATTCTGAATCTTCACCCTGAAGAAGAAATGGATACTGAAGAAATTGATAGGTGGAATAGGACCAGGGTATGTCTGCCAGGGGCAAAGGTTGATGACGTTGTAGAGCGTATATCATCTTTTAAGGGCACAAAGGGTGATATAGTTGTACACATTGGCACTAATGATATTAAGAGTAGGAGACCGGCGGAATTACTTAGCAAGTACAGGTCACTGTTGAAAAAAAGCCGTGAATTAGGGTTGAATTTGAAAGTGTCTGCAATTCTGCCCAGACACGATAGGAGGGAGTATATGATGAGAGCCTTGTCGATCAATTCGGCCCTGGAGGGATTGTGCAAGGCTCAAGGGGTAGAATTTTTTTCAGCCTGGACTGTACTTGTTAACAGGAGAGATTGCTTCTACAGGGATGGGATACACTTAAATAGAAAGGGTGCAAGAATTTTTGCTAATGCTGTCGAGGCAGTGTTAGGTGGGTCGGAAAACTGCTAGTTGGGAGGGATACAAGGACTAATAGATTAACAGTAGCCACTGGCAGAGGTGGAAGTGATTCTTGCACTGCTTCTATTGAAATGAGCAGAAGCCTGAAAAACAAGATGCAGGATATTTCAGAGACTGCTGGGAGTCATTGCGGTACAAGTAAACACATGGGTTGTGTTAGGGTAGCTAAGAATAGAAACAGGTGCATGTATACCTGCGTGTACACCAATGCTAGGAGTTTGGTAAATAAATTTGATGAATTTGAGGTATTGCTCAAAACATCAAAGGAAGATATTGTTGGGATATCAGAGACGTGGTGTCACACAGATATAAGTAATGCGGAACTGGAATTTGGGGAATACAATGTGTATAGAAAGGATAGACAGGACAGGAGGGGAGGAGGGGTTATGCTATTAGTTAAGAAACACATAAAGTCCAAGGAAGTGAAGCCAGTCGACATCGATGGACAGGGCAGTGTCGAGTCAGTTTGGTGTGACATAAGCATAGGGAAATCAAAATTGAGAGTAGGAGTGTGCTATAGGCCTAATGACTCTGATGAGTATAATAAGATATTGTACAGGGAAATAGAGTGGGCCAGTAAATCAGAGAGTCTTATAATGGGGATTTTAATTTCCCAGATATTGACTGGAATTTGTGGGTTGGTCACTCGCACACTAGCAAGGCTTTTGTGGATTTATTGGATGATTGTTTTCTACATCAGCATGTTCGTGAGGCAACAAGAGTAATAACATACTCTTGATCTGATTATCAGTAGTGATTCTTCATGCATTACGAATCTGCAGATAAATGAACCACTAGGTGGCAGTGATCACAGTGTGTTGAAGTGGGATTTACTCAAGGAGGTAACTACCATCAGAGGTAAACGGAAGGGTTTTTGTTTTCGTAAAGGCAACTATGATGGTCTGAGACAGTATTTAAATTCTATACAGTGGGACCAACTGATGATGTTACCAACAGCAAACTCAAAATGGGAAGCATTCAAGGAACTAATCTTGGTGGCTACCAGGCTTTACATACCAACTAAGAAATATTATTCAAGGTTTAGGCCTAAATGGGTGTCAGATGAACTAATGAGACATGTGGCAGAGAAGAAAAATGAATGGGATACATACAAATTAATAGGTGACATGGAAGCCTATGATAGATATAAATTGGTCTGTAACCAAGTCACAAAGGAGATTAGGCAGGCAAAGGCAGACTACGAAAAATCCTTGGCAAAGGATGCAAAGAAAAACAGAAAGGAGTTCTTTACATATTTAAACTCAAGAAGGAAAGGGATGAATCAGATTGGTCCACTGGATATTGATGGTTCAACAGTTGAGGATCCTGCTCAGGTGGCTAACAATCTAAACGAGTATTTTGCATCTACATTCACGCATGAGGAGTTATTCAGGAAGGAGAATGACGTAGGTAAAGTAAACATTGGCAGTGAGCTGGATGATTTTGTAATAACTGAGAGGAAAGTGGAGGAGAGATTGTTGAGGATAAACATAAAAAAGGCACCTGGGGTGGATGGGATCTATCCAGTTATATTAAAGGAGGCAGCAAAGGAAGTAAGCAAACCCTTAGCCATAATTATGAGAGCTTCTTTGGACTCAGGGGAGGTACCCATAGACTGGAGATGTGCAAATGTAACCCCAATTCACAAAGGAGGATCAACTTAGTTTAACTTCTGTTCCAGGTAAATTAATGGAGGCACTGGTTAAAGAAGCACTGCAGGATCATCTAGACAAGAATTCAGTTATAGCTCAGACGCAGCATGGTTTTGTTAAGGGCAGGTCTTGCCTGACCAATTTGATTGGATACTATGATGTAGTCACAAAAGAACTGGATGCAGGGAATAACTTTGATATTATATATCTGGATATTAGAAAGGCTTTTGATACTGTTACACATGGAAGACTGCTGCACAAATTGGAGCAGTGTGGCATTGGAGGCAAATTGCTGCTATGGATAAGGGGATGGTTGAGTGGCAGAAGACAGAGAGTGGTAATCAATGGACACTGCTCAACGTGGACTAATGTAATTAGTGGAGTTCCTCAGGGTTCAGTGTTGGGTCCGTTGTTGTTTTCGGTGTTTATGAATGATATTGATGATGGGATATCAAGTTTAATGTCCAAGTTTGCAGATGATACAAAGGTTGGCAGGGTTGTTAAGGACACTACTGACGCTATGCTGCTGCAAGAGGATCTGGAAAGGTTGAACAGATGGGCTGAGAGGTGGCAAATGAAGTTTAACATTGACAAATGTAAAGTACTACATATGGGAAAAAGTAACCCCAGAGAAAAAGTAACATATACTTATCTGGGACAAGTTATTAGCTGTAATAATGATAAATGGCTGGAAGTCAAGAGAAGAATAAATTTTGGATGGATAGCATTCAGGAAATATAGTCACATACTGAAGAGCAATATCCCAGTTTGTCTGAAACGTAAAATAATGAATCAATGTATACTCCCCACCATGACTTATGGAAGTGAAACTTGGGCACTCACCAAAAGAATGGAAGAGAAGCTAAGAACTACACAGCGAAGAATGGAACGAATTATATTGGGAATCAGACTGTTAGATAAGAAGAGAAACACATGGATTAGGCAGAAAACTCAAGTAGAGGACATTCTTATCAAAACTAAAGAACTAAAATGGTCTTGGGCAGGACACATAGCTCGAAGACATTATGACAGATGGACTAAGAAAATAACAGAATGGTACCCAAGAGGAGCTAGAAGAAAACCTGGAAGACAAAGGCGGAGATGGATAGATGAAATTCATGAGTTTTTGAGTAGTAAATGGATGGCCAGTGCTCAATACAGAAGGAACTGGAAAGTTGCTGGAGAGGCCTTCATCCTGCAGTGGATTGAAAATGGCTGATGATGATGATGATGATGAACCCCAGAGCATCGTATCAACTCTGCGGTATTACACTGACAGTGGTGGAAAATGAAAAGGACCTGGGGGTAATTGTGCAGGCAGATATGAAGTTCTCTGAGCAGTGCAGACGAGCTGCAAGAGTAGCTCATGGTGTCTTGTCAATGATATACAGGAATTTTTCTAGCAGGGATAAGGAGGTGATTATTCCCTTGTATAAGGCAATGGTTAGGCCACATCTTGAGTACTGTATACAGGTCTGGAGGCCTCATTTCAAGAAGGATGTAGAGCTGCTGGAACGGGTACAGAGAAGGGCAACAAGATTAGTGAATGGAACAAAGGGTTGCTCTTATGAAGAAAGGCTTAAGTTTTGCAAATTACAGAGTTTGGAGACTAGGCACCGGCGAGGTGATCTGATAGAGGTGTATAAGGCTTTGAATGGTTTGAGCATGCTCAATTCCAATGAGATTCTTCATCTTGCTCAGAATAATCACCTCAGAGGGCATAAATTCAAATTGAGGAAGGACGGATGTCGGATAGATGTGCGGAAATTTTCCTTTGGCCAGCGGGTGGTTGGTTGGTGGAACCGACTTCCATCACTTGTTGTTGAAGTTGATAGCCTGAACAAATTTAAAGCTCAACTGGACAGGTATTTCGAACGAACGGAGGGGTGAAATGGGAGTGGTGTGTGTCTTTTTTTTTTTTTTTTTTTTTTTTGGCTGATGCCGAATAAGTTTGCTTTCTTGCATCATATGCCTCTACTAATGCTAATGCTAATACTGGGTGCCCTCAATTTCCCAAAGGCAGAATAAAATCCAAAGCGGGCCAATCAAAACCCGCATAACTTTGGAAGCAAGCCAATGGTTCCGCTAACTCCAAATAATAATGGCTAAATAATTGCAGTGGAATTGTTGTGGATTCTGACGAAATATGGAGGATGTCAAATATGATGCTAATCAAATAAAACCTGTTTGCTTTGTCTCTAAGAAACATACCTAAAGGCAAGTGATGACCTCATCTTTCAAAATTTTACTGCTATCCGTAAAGACAGAAATGGAGATGGCCCAGCTCATGGAGGAGTCGCAAACCTCGTGAGCAACCATACCCCTTTCTCACAAGTTCAATTAAACACTAACTTACAAGCAGTAGCCATTTGCTTAGCAATAAAGATATGTGCTATATGTTCTTTTATCGCGATATGTTCTATATATTTGCCTCCTGGGGCACACATCTCCCAGGCAGATCTTGATAATCTTATTATGCAATTGCCCTCTCCTTTATTATTTCTTGGAGACTTTAATGGACATAGTACCCTGGTGGGTAGTGCAGAAACTAACAAACAGGTCGTATTATTGAACGTGTGCTCAATAATAACGACCTTTCGTTACTAAATATGGGAATCAACACCTATTTCCATATTTGAACGTGTGCTTGACAATAACAGCCGACCGGGCTAGCCAGGCAGGTAAAGTGCCTGCCTGGCAACCCAAAGGTCGTGGGTTCAATTCCCCCCTCGGGCTTGGATCACAGTAAAATGCAAAAACTTTGGGAGGTGCATTATGGTCATAGAAGCTGATGCGCCAACAACTAACAAGGAGGGAGAGGAGAGCTCAACAATAACAGCCTTTCATTACTAAATATGGGAATCAACACCTATTTCCTTATGCCTACCCATACTTTCTCTCCATCTGCTCACCTACCTATGCTTTCCTGGGAGGTTGAACAGAATCCTTATGGAAGCGATCACTTCCCCATAATATCTACCATAGTGGATGGACAACACTGCCATCCATTCAGAATCCCACAATGGATTCTGATCAAGCAGACTGGAGTAAAGTTTACATTCTCAATTAACCAGATGACCAGTGCTAAAGTCGTCTGGGAAAAAATTAGAAAAATGAAGGGCAAATTTACATCACTTCCCTCATCAGTGTTAGAACACAGTGGATGTACATTAGCAGAGCCAACTGACATTGCCAATGCTCTAGGAGAGGTATTCTCCAGCATATCTGCTGGGACCTCATACACTGCAGAGTTTCTAGTTTTAAAGAAGAATATGGAGAAGCAAAAACTCAACTTTTTTTCAAGCAAAGTCCAGCCTTATAACCTGCCTTTCAGTTAAGTGGAATTAACCATTGCGCTTGCTACCTTAAAGGTCAGTGCTGCAGGACCAGATGATATTCAGTATGAGATGATAAAACACCTTCCATCTCACTCTCTAGAGCTGTTGTTATATCTTTACAACCAAATTTATTTGTAGGATCAGTTTGGAGGATCAAAGCCAGGAAAGGACCCCAAAATTCCTAATAACTATCATCCTATTGCTCCGACCAGTTGCTTATGTAATGTTTTGGAAAAAATGGTGGATGCCCACCTTATATATTACCTTGAAGCAAATGACCATTTGAACAAGATTCAGTGCAACTTCCGAAAAAATCGATCCACTTTGGACTATTTAACCCGATTGGAAACAGCGATTCGTGATGCGTTTGTAAAGCGTGAGCACTTGGTATCAGTTTTCTTTGACATGAAGAAAGCTTATGACACAACCTGGAGGTATGGTGTTTTAAAAGAGCTCTATTTATTTGGTCTTAGAGGTCACCTTCCTATTTTTGTTAAGAATTTTTTATCAAAACAACTCTTCCAGGTCGTGTTGATAAAAAAAAAAAAAAAATCCCAGTGTTTTATAAGGAACCTGAATGCTTTGGAATGCTAAATGCCTAAATGCTTCTTTTTATTAAAAGAAGTAAACAGATCAGTCAATATATCAGTCATATATAGGCATTCAAATTAGTGAACAGTATACATCAGTTTAACTGTGTGCCACAGATAAAATGCAACTGTTCTTCTCAGTATGGGAGTGATTATTTGTAGTGCAACGGTGGGGCAGTTAATGACAGTGCAACCTTAACAGAAAAACACCTACTTTGAGGACTTAAGAATGCCATCCTGCAAAATCCATTTTAGGAAGAAAAAAGAGGTAAATCTACTTTATCCTTTTAACTTGTAATTTGTTTTATAACAAGTTTGGCACATAAATCCTTATGCCCAAATTTTCCTTTAAACATCATATTTAGTGATTTGTCAGTTCTTTTATTTTTGGTGCTAGGTAACGTAAGTGCTAATGCCGGACAAGGCCAGAACAAAACATTTACCTCATGGCAGAAACCACCAGTGTCTCAGAATGATTCTTTAAATGCCAGTCCTCAGAACTTTCCACGGCCTCAGTCTTATGGTGGCACTTCAGCTTCATCTTGGCAGTCACCGCAGAATTCTCAAGGACAGACTGGAACGCCACCTACTACATCATCACCACAAACAAAGCCTGGGATTAATCAGCAGAAATCTGACTATAATAGGAGTCACTTTTCAAGCGTTTTTGGTGAAAGAGAGGATAGGGGTCCGAGGAAATCAGGTGGTAAGAGCAAGATATCTTAAAATGTAATGCCTTGTATATCAATTTAATTAATATTAATAGAGGATCTCTAGCATAAAATTAATCCTCTACATTCATTATTGAAATTGTAATTAAATGGGTTACCACACTTGCCTCATGAGACTTTGTATTTTAATTATATGAGCCAAATTTTACATGTTGGTTTTGGCAAAATGATGCAATGAAGCAAAGTATATGCAGTAACAAAACAAAAAAAAAAAAAAAAAAAAAAAAGAGCTTTTTAATCATTTAATCTGCCCATTTCTTTTTATAATACTGGTCAACAAAACAAAACTCTTTTTATCAAAGCACTTATCTAAACTGATTTTGCCTGTTGCTTTCAAATATGTTCTGAGTTTTTTTTTTTTTTTTTTTTTTCTAGTATGTGTAGTTTCTGTAACATGACAGCAAATAATACCAGAACTAGTTAATGTGATTCCATTACAAAACACACAAGATGTTACAGTTACATTTTTATCACAATTTAAACACAATACACTTTATGCACATAGTTCAAATAATACAATACATTATTGTAAAAAAGATACAGAAACTTGAAACATGTTGCAGTACTCCTTCAAGAAATCTTGGTAGTGATTTTCTATTGACAACCCCACAGCCCACAGGGGCCACTGTTGAGTGCCATCGTATTTGTCATTACAATAAACATTATAACCAAACAACAAACACAGCTCTATGTATAGATGATTTTCAGTATATCCTACCAATCTGAAACATGAGAATTGTTGAATGCCAGCTTCTTGCAACAATAAACAAAGTCCGTAAGTGTACGCAAACAAATGGTTTTTGAATCTCTGCTCTTACCCACCTCCATTTGCTCATGGGGAAAGCTCTCCTCGGTGCTGTTAATATCAAGCACAACTCAGTGGGACCCGGGTGCCAAGCAAATTCAAGGTTAAGTGTTTCCAGTATGAATGATCTAGTGATCTTTCTCTGTGATAAAAGTTCTTTTTAAGTTATATCATTCTCTATCAACTGTTCATTTATAAACTAGTTGTACACTTGGGAAATCACAAGTAAGAACAGAGAAAGGAAATTCACCTTTCTTTTTTTTTATTACATATTTTACTTTTTTTCATTAACCAACCAATTCTTCTAACCGCTTATCCTCCCTGTGGTGGGGCTGGACACCTGGGAGGGAATGTTAACCCCCCCCCAGGACAAAAAGGAGCTAACCATGGACTACAACGACTATCCTGCACTTCAGCAGCCTAGGCACTCATCTAGCACTATCGGCAATTCTGGCCATGAAATTGCCTATGATGCAACAAAGTTTCTACAAGCACTCTATCACCATTTCTTTTACAGATATGCTTAGAAAATTTGTGGTCCCAGGTGCCAAGCGATTGTGACTAAGCGAATTCTCAGGTCAGCTGCAAAAGCGATCTATAGTTCTTTTACATTCCTCTTGTTAAGCAATATATTTATTTAATAACAGCTCTTGTAACATAAGTACATGTATAGGGCAAGAAAGGAAAGCCACCTTTCTTTTTCTGATAGTTCTATTACTAACCCCTACTACTTTACGCTTGGTCACACCAAGCACTGCTTGTGCCTCCCCGCGGCAGGGCCGGTAACCTGGGTGGTTAACACAAATCCCCAGGGCCAAAATTAGCCATCGTAATTATCCATCTTTAGAGCCCTCGAGATCAGAAATTCCTGACAACGACCATGACTCCAATCGTCCGAAGCGACTATGGACGGAAAATGAGAATAAAGATGTGCCAGCATTTCTTATAACGCACTCATTATCCACACAACCTGTTGGCAAACTATCACCTTTTCTAATTCAAAAATGTTTAGAATTGGTTTGTGGATCTCCTAAAGTGGTTTAACATCTCCAATCTGGAGACCTTCTAATTGAAACTTCTAAGGAAACTCATTCAGAGAAGCTGTTAAAATTACCATCATTTAACAGTATTCCAGTGTCAGTTATGTCCCATAACATTTTGAACACCTCAAAAGGTGTTATCAGCGAATGGGACTTACTATCCGTCTCTAAAGAAGAGATGATACAAGAACTCAGGGAACAAAAAGTGACTCATGCATGGAGAATAATGACCAAAAAAGATGGAAACCTACTACCAACCAGGTCCATTTTGACATTTAGTACTCCTACTCTTCCATCTTCTGTTAAAGCCGGTTATTTAAACTCTAAGATTCGGCCATACATCCCAAATCCAATTCGCTGCTTTAAGCCCAGACACGATAGGAGGGAGTATATGATGAGAGCCTTGTCGATCAATTCGGCCCTGGAAGGATTGTGCAAGGCTCAAGGGGTAGATTTTTTTCAGCCTGGACTGTACTTGTTAACAGGAGAGATTGCTTCTACAGGGATGGGATACACTTAAATAGAAAGGGTGCAAGAATATTTGCTGATGCTATCGAGGCAGTGTTAGGTGGGTCGGAAAACTGCTAGCTTGGGGGGAGACAAAGACAAATAGATTAACAGTAGCCACTGGCAGAGGTGAAAGAGATTCTTACACTGCTTCTATTGGAATGAGCAGAAGCCTGAAAAACAAGATGCTTGATATTTCAGAGACTGCTGGGGGCCATTGCGGTACAAGTAAACACATGGGTTGTGTTAGGGTAGCTAAGAATAGAAATAGGTGCATGTATACTTGCGTGTACACCAATGCTAGGAGTTTAGTAAATAAATTTGATGAATTTGAGGTATTGCTCAAAACATCAAAGGCAGATATTGTTGGGATATTTGATGAATTTGAGGTATTGCTCAAAACATCAAAGGCAGATATTGTTGGGATATTTGATGAATTTGAGGTATTGCTCAAAACATCAAAGGCAGATATTGTTGGGATATCAGAGACGTGGTGTCACACAGATATAAGGAATGCAGAACTGGAATTTGGGGAGTACAACGTCTACAGAAAGGATAGACTGGATAGGAAGGGAGGAGGGGTTATGCTATTAGTTAAGAAATACATAAAATCCAAGGAAGTGAAGCCAGTGGACATCGCTGGAAAGTGCAGTGTCGAGTCAGTTTGGTGTGACATAAGCATTGGGAGATCAAAATTGAGAGTAGGAGTGTGCTATAGGCCTAATAACTCCGATGAGTATAATAAGAAACTGTACAGGGAAATAGAGTGGGCCAGTAAATCAGAGTCTTATAATGGGAGATTTTAATTTCCCAGATATTGACTGGAATTTGGGGGCTGGTCACACACACACTAGCAAGTTTTTTGTGGATTTATTGGATGATTGTTTTCTACATCAGCTGTTCGGGAGGCAACTAGAGGGAGGAATACTCTTGATTTGATTATCAGCAGTGATTCTTCATGCATTAAGAATCTGCAGATAAATGAACCACTAGGTGGCAGTGATCACAGTGTGCTGAAGTGGGATTTACTCAAAGAGGTAACTACCATTAGGGGTAAAGGGAAGGGTTATTGCTTTCGTAAAGGCAACTACGATGGACTGAGACAGTAACTACCATTAGGGGTAAAGGGAAGGGTTATTGCTTTCGTAAAGGCAACTACGATGGACTGAGACAGTATTTAAATTCTATACAGTGGGACCAACTGATGTTACCAACAGCAAATGCAAAATGGGAAGCATTCAAAGAACTTATCTTGGAATCTACTAGGCTTTACATACCAACTAAGAAATATTGTTCAAGGTTTAGTCCTAAATGGATGTCAGATGAACTGATGGGGCATACGGCAGAGAAGAAACATGCATGGGATACATACAAATTAACACATGACACAGAAACCTATGATAGATAAAAGTTGATCTGTAACCAAGTTACAAAGGAGGTTAGGCAGGCGAAGGCAGATTACGAGAAATCTTTGGCAAGGGATGCAAAGTTTACTTATGTAAACTTTGCATCTTACTTTTAGAGTTTACTTATGTAAACTCTAAAAGGAAGGGTATGAATCAGATTGGTCCACTTGATATTGATGGGTCAACTGTTGATGATCCTGCTCAGGTAGCTAACAAATTAAATGAATATTTTGCATTAACATTCACACGTGAGGAGTTATTTAGCGAGGGGAAAGCCAGAGGTGTATTCAACTCTAGCAGTAAGCTAGAGAATCTTGTAATAACTGTGAGTAAAGTGGAGGAGAAATTGTTGAAGATAAACACAAGAAAGACACCTGGGGTGGATGGGATCTATCCAGTTATATTAAAGGAGGCAGCAGAGGAAGTAAGCAAACCCTTAGCCATACTTATGAGAGCTTCCTTGGACTTAGGGGAGGTACCCACAGACTGGAGATATGCAAATGCGACCCCAATTCACAAAGGAGGATCAAAGGCTGACACAAGTAATTATAGACCTGTGAGTTTAACTTCTGTTCCAGGAAAATTAATGGAGGCACTGTTTAAAGAAGCACTGCAGGATCTTCTAGACAAGACTTCAGTTATAGCTCAGACACAGCATGGTTTTGTTAAGGGGAAGTCTTGCCTGACCAATTTGATTGGATACTATGATGCAGTCACAAAAGAACTGGATGCAGGGAATAACTTTGATATTATATACTTGGATCTTAGAAAGGCTTTTGATACTGTTGCACAATGAAGACTGCTGCACAAATTGGAGCAGTGTGGCATTGGAGGCAAATTGCTGCTATGGATAAAGGAGTGGTTGAGGGGGAGAAGACAGAGAGTGGTAATCAATGGACACTGCTCATCGTGGACTAATGTTATTAGTGGAGTCCCTCAGGGTTCAGTGTTGGATCCATTATTGTTTTCGGGATTTATAAATGATATTGATGATGGTATATATCAAGCTTAATGTCCAAGACGATACAAAGGTTCGCAGGGTTGTCAAGGACACTACTGACACTATGCTGCTGCAACAGGATCTGGAAAGGTTGAGCAGATGGGCTGAGAGGTGGCAAATGAAGTTTTACATTGACAAATGTAAAGTACTACATATGGGAAACAGCAATCCCAGAGCAATGTATCAACTCTGTGGTACTACACTGACAATGGTAGAGAATGAAAAGGACCTGGGGGTAATTGGTCAGGCAGATATGAAGTTCTCTGACAGTGCAGACAGGCTGCAAAAGTAGTTCATGGTGTCTTGTCAGTGATATACAGAAATTTTTCTAGCAGGGATAAGGAGGCGATTATTCCCTTGTATAAGGCAATGGTCAGGCCACACCTTGAGTTCTGTATACAGGTCTGGAGGCCTCATTTCAAGAAAGATGTAGAGCTGCTGGAATGAGTCAGAGAAGGGCAGCAAGATTGGTGAATGGAACAAAGGGGTACTCTTACGAAGAAAGGCTTAAGTTTTGCAAATTACAGTGTCTGGAGACTAGGCACCAGCGAGGTGATCAGATAACCTCGATCTGATCAAAGCTTTATACACCAGAGAGGTGTATAAAGCCTTGAATGGTTTGAGCATGCTCAATGCTGATGGGATTCTTCCTCTTGCTCAAAATAATCACCTGAGAGAGCATAAATTCAAATTGAGGAAAGGCAGATGTAGGATAGACGTGCGGAAATTTGCCTTTAGACAGCGGGTAGTTGGTTGTTGGAACAGACTTCCATCCCTTGTCATGGAAGTTGATAGCCTAAATAAATTTAAAGCTCAGCTGGACAGGTATTTCGAACGAACGAAGGTTGAAGTGGAAGTGGGGTTTTTTTTTTTTTTTTTTGGCTGATGCTGCATAAGCTTGCTTTCTTGCATCATATGCCTCTACTAATGCGAATGCTGATCTTTATAACTGAATTAATTTAGAGGATCAATTTCCCGATTCTTGGCGTAGAGCAACCATTCTCACTTTCCCAAAGCCAGAATAAGACCCCAAAATTCCTAGCAACTCTGACCAGTTGCTTATGTAAGGTTTTAGAAAAAATGGTGACTGCCTGCCTTATATTACCTTGAGGCAAACGATTATTTGAACAAGATTCAGTGCGGCTTCCGAAGGAATCGGTCCACTTTGGACCATTTAATCTGACTGGAAACAGCGATTCGTGATGCTTTTATAAAGCGTGAGCCCTTGGTATCAGTTTTCTTTGACATGGAAAAAGCTTGACACAACCTGGAGGTATGGTGTTTTAAAAGACCTCTATTCTTTTGCTCTGAGAGGTCACTTTTCTACTTTTATCAGAAATTTTTTATCTAAACGGCTCTTCCAAGTTCGTGTTAAATCCAGTGTGTCCCGGTTTTTTTTTGTCAAGAGGAAGGAGTTCCCCAAGGCTCTTTCCTGATTGTTACGCTGTTTGCAGTCAAAGTTAACTCCATTACAAAACAGCTTCCTCCTTCAGTAAATAGTGCCTTATATGTTGATGATTTTAGTATTTTTTTTCACTCCTGCACCATGAGAATTATTGAACGACAATTGCAACAAGCAGTCAATCACTGTAGTTCCTGGACTTTAACCAATGGGTTTAGGTTTTCTGCCCAAAAGACCATTTGTGTGCACTTCTGCCACAAACGGAATCTACATCCTGACCCGGAACTCAGACTTGGACAAAATCCAATTCCTGTGGTAGCAGAAACGAAATTTTTGGGACTTATCTTAGATCAAAAGCTGACATTCCTACACCATATCCGTCAGCTTAGAGCAAAATGCATGTGGGTTTAAACATGCTCAGTGCTATCTCCTCCAATTTTTGAGGAGCAGATAGAAGTATATTATTGTGTCTATACCAAGCACTCGTTCACTCTAAACTTGACTATGGTTCCCAAGCTTATTCTTCTGCTAGAAATTCTGTACTCCGATGGCTTGACCCAATCCACCATAAAACAATTCAGATTGCCACTGGGGCATTCCGTACTTCGCCTGTCCAAAGTCTATACGTTGAAGCCAGTGAATCACCATTGATGCTTCTACATCAGCAATTGTCATTACAATATGCCATAGAAATAAAATCCCTGCCTGACCATCCTACATGGACATCTGTCTATATGCCACGGTGGGAAAATCTATATAATATGCTTAAAACTGCCAGTCGGCCCTTTGGTATCAGGATTCAAGAGCTGGTTCATAATATTAACTTCACGTTGGATAATATATCCACGTCAGTCAAGCAGGTCCTTCCTCCTTGGAATATACGATCTCCGTCTTGTGACTTCACTCTTAGGATTTGGCTGAAAGCTAACACATCGGCATGTATATATCGGCAACTCTTTGCAGCACACCTTGCCGAATACTTTGACTTCTTGCCGGTTTATACAGATGGCTCGAAGTCTGAAGAGTTTGCAGAATCTGCTTGTGTCTTTCCAAGCAAAACAATCTGCAGTCATATTCCAAGTGAATGTAGCATATACACTGCAGAGCTACACACAATAGAACTGGTCTTGGATCATATAAAAACCCACCAGTACCAAAGGTGCATGTTATATATCGACTCCCTAAGTATATTACAGGCCTTATGCAACGTGAGAAGCACTCACCCAGTATTATGTCAGGTGCAGCAAATATTATACTTCCTTTCAGAGTTAAACTTTGATATTCGCTTTTGCTGGATCCCTAGCCATGTTGGTATTAGAGGCAATGACTTAGCTGATGCAGCAGCAAAATTAGCAACGCCACAAAGTCGCATCCACTTGTCAATCCCCTATACAGACTGCAAGCAACTAATCTACAAAAAATTGTGTGCATTGGCAAGAATCTTGGAATGGGTGCCCTACCAACAAGCTCAATGAAATTAAGCCTGTAATAATGCATTGGCATTTTAGTCAGCGCAGGGTTCGATGGGAGGAAGTAATTCTTTCTCGACTACACATAGGACATTCTCACGTGACGCATTCGTATTTGCTGAGGGCTGATGATAATCCTGTGTGTAGACATTGTAAAGCAAATTTAACTATCCATCATATTTTAGTAATGAACGCCATTTATGTTTTAACCCTCTGCCTGAGCCTTGTACACTCAGGTAGATTTTATTCGACGATGACAATGTCGGATATATTCAGATTTTTACAAATGATTAATCTATATTGTTTTATTTAGATTGCCTAAAGTTTAATATATTATAAATGTTTTATGCCATATTTTTGTTTATAATATATTAACTAGATATGTTATTTTATATTTTTATATATATTTTTACGTTTCTTATATATTTATATTTTATTACCTTAGGCTTGGCGCACAATAGCCTTAGATGCTGATGCGCCATAAAACTCCCAATAACCAACCAATGGAATAAATCACAAAATTTCCATCCACTTATCCCACAAATTAGATCTCAGTTATATCACCTCAGTGAAAATAAGCAGACTGTCATGTTTTGCTGGATACCCAGCCATGTTGGAATTCCAGGAAACAACCATGCTGATGAAGCAGCAAAATACCCTGCTTGCTTCAATTACATCCCAGTTCCTTATTCTGACTACAATCCAATCATACAGTGGATATGCGCTGAGATATGGTCTGAAATGTGGCATAACCAAACAGATAACAAGCTCCTTCAAATAAAACAGAATACCCAGCTATGGACATACAGTTCCTGATTAAACAGGCAAGAAGAGGTTGTGCTTGCAAGAGCACAAATTGGCCATACACAATTAACACACCTATTTTTACTGATAGGTGATGATCCTCCACTTTTCTCCATTGTAGTTCCACACTTATCGTGAAGCATATTATCATCGAGTGTCCATATTACCATTCAGCTAGAATTGCATGTTTCAAATCTCTATTAAATTCACAAAAACCACTGCAACTAAGACATACTTGGAGATGATGCCAATTTATCAGAATTGTTTATTTATCTAAAAATGATCAATGTATATAACCACTTCTGGACCCATCTCTAATGTATTGATGAACACTCAAAAGTAACAGGTGCAATTTGGCCATAGCAGCCCTTGCGCCAATAAATCCGACTACAACAGCATTTTCCAACCGGGGTCCATAGAAGCTTTGAGGGGATCCACAAGAAAAAAATTGTATTTCGGGGGTCCATAATATGAGCTAAGGGGTTCATGATAAAATATTATAAATAAAATAATGTCATAAAAAAGTCCAGAAATTGGCTGTTAGAAGATACTCGTATTTTCTGGAACCTTCTTTAGTTGACGCAAAATAAAATTTCTTTCCATAGAAAATTCTTGAAGAAGAAAACATTATTTAAGCACCAACTAATCTAGAAAGAGTCAGTCAGTCAGAGGCAGTCATTTCATTCTATAGTGAGTAATCGGCATCGTCGTGATGAAATCTATTGTTTGTGTTATTGAACATTATTGTTTTAGTGAACTATATTTCCATTAGTACCAACAAGCATTTCTAACATTAAATATTTGAGGTTAATAATATTATTATTGTTTTCAGATTACCCATGGCTCATGCAAAGAAGAAAACAAGACAATATTTGACTGAATATCTGTCGTATGGTTTTATTGAATCACCAGAGAATATCACAAAACCAATGTGCCTTATATGTATGACTGTGCTGTCTAATGATAGCATGAAGCCAAGTAAGCTTCGTCACCATTTGGAGACAAGGCACAGTGAAAAGAAAAATAAATCAGTGGAGTATTTCCGAAAACTATGAGACAATTTTCAAGGAAGAAACAAATTGGATCAGATTTTTAGTAAACAAACAAGCAATAAAGAAAGCGGTTTATTAGCATCATATGAAATCAGCAAAATAATAGCAAAATCTGGAAAGCCACATAGCATTGGTGAAATTGTCATCTTGCCTTCGATATCAGTTGTAATTTCAACAGTGTTAAACAAAAATGCACGTGAAATTACTGATAACCTTCCTTTGAGCAATAACACAATATCCAGACGCATTGATGAAATGAAGATGTAGAAAATCAACTTATTGCTCAATTACGAGTGAAACAGTTTGCAATGCAACTCGATGAATCAACTTTGATGGGCAATGAAGCACTTTTATTTGAAAATGTAAGATGTATGGATGATAATCAACTCAGAGAGGAAATGCTTTTTGCAAGATTCCTCAAAACAGTTACTAAAGGTAAAACAATATTTAAGGAAGTCCAGTCTTATTTTAGAGGAATAAAATATTCCACTCGAAAATTTAATGACTTGTACTACTGATGGCACTCCTTCCATGGTCGGTAGGTACAGAGGGTTTATCACTCATTTAAAAAATGCATTGCCAAAAGTAATTTGCATACGTTGTGTGATTCACTGCCAACATCTGGTGGCGAAGAGATTGAGTGGACGTCTTCATGAAGTCTTAACTCTTGTAATAAAAGCTGTCAACCTCATTAAGGCTAATGCTCTTCAAGATCGTCTCTTTCGCAAATTTTGTGATGAAAATGAAGAAGGATTTGACAGTCTTGTACTGCATACAGAGGTGTGATGGTTGTCTAAACAATTGTCTTCGTCGTCCTTTGGGACAGTATTGTATCATTTCTAAACGAAAAGGAGATTGGAAAACAGTTGGTTGCCATGAAAACAGACATTTTACCTCTCAGATGGGTTTGAAAAACTGAGTTCTCTTAATAAGCTGCAGCAAGGACATAATTGTGATTTAATATCTAGCAAAGAGCCATTAATGCATTCCTAGGAAAACTCAAATTGTACAGTCTTAATATCTCACGCTGTGCGTTTGACCAGTTTCCAAACCTTGCTTCAGTTAGCCGTGATTTAAAAGATAATGATTGTGTTGTGTATGTTGAACATTTAAAAAAAAATTATTAAGACATGCAAGTTTGGTTCAAGGACCTACTAGAACTGAACATTCCAGATTGGGTGCTGATTCCATTAGAGGTAAATGTTGCTGATGTCGAAATTGATTTACAAGAGGAACTTGTTGAATTGCAGTCTGATGAGACAGTCCGAAGTCTATTCAAAAAAAGGAAAGCATGATGTATGGAAGAATAGTGACATTGCATGTAAATATCCGCTTTTATGGGGGAAAGCTAAAATGTATGTCATTGTTTTCCCATCATCTTATCTAGTGGAATCTTGGCTTTAGTCGTGTAACACAGTTGTTAACAAAAAATCGTAATCGACTTGATATAGTAAAAAGAGGTGATCTTCGTCTGACTCTCACAAAATTGGAGCCAGATATTAAAATGCTAATATCAAAACATCAGCCACAAGGATCTCATTAGTAGGGCCTATTTAATAGCCTTAGGAATAAATTTATATATGTTGTTTGAAATATTATTTTTTTTTTTACTAATTCTGTCATTACAAGTAAAAATATGTTTCAGTTTTATCAATTAAATTTTTCAAAATTTGTAATTTACATTTTTTATATTATGTTGGAATTGTTTAATTATTAGCTTTTACTAACCTACTAATAAATATTTCATTTAGGAATATTACATATGCGTATATGGGGGGTCCACTTCCGTAAAGTTAGGACTCGGGGGGGGTCCACAAGCGAAAAAAGGTTGGGAACCCTTGCACTACAACAACAACAAGCAAACAAGTCTTCAAAGATATTTATAGGACACACATCACTCCATTACCCTAGCACACCTCTTGAATGATAGAGATCACTTTACAGAAGTTTTCAGCTTTATTAAGCTATATCACACCTTTAAAGAAGTAAACACAATCAACAGACTAATCCAATGAAATATGAACTAAAAGGAACAACAACAACCAAAATGAGTCAAACTGAAAGCGAGCACCTCTGAAACACAACATACCGTATGAACTAGTGCATTATGACCCGCGTGGTTTGTGCTTGTGCACCAATAAAGTCCAACACAATCAACAACCTTTTTAACCATACAATATATTTTAACTGAATGTCCATGTCATAGACACCATCATCTTATATTTTACCATATTTAGCCATCTGGCTGAGCCTTATACACTCAGTCAGATTCTATCAGACAACCAGCATGTGTCTGTTGTTTTAAGTTATTTGAAATCAGTTAACATTTGTACTCATATTTAAAATTTACCTTGTTATCCTTCATTGTTTTAATTTATATTTTATATATTTCGTTTTTGTTATTTTTGACGTAGTGACCTAATTCTTTAGGTCACTGAAATTTTACTTGTGTTCACTATACAACTTGAGTTTGCCGCATTATAGCCTCAGTTGTTAATGTGCCAATAAAACCTAAACCAAACCCCTTCAGTATGCAACAGTAAATCTAATGAAAGCTTCCCCACGAAGCTTCAGTTGCAAGAGCTCATACTCAATCCAAAATAACTTACAAGATGTTTCTACTCCCAAACTTCTCTGCACTCAATTTTCACATCTTTGCAACAGTTTCTTTTACAGATGAGGAAAATCCTCCCTAACAAATATTTCAGCAGCTATGTAAAGCACATTACTTGGAGAACTCAGAGAAAGTACATATCTATACTGATGGCTCCAAAACAAATGCAGCTATAGGTGCAGCAGCAGCTTCTTCCACCTTCTCGGTAACTGTGCCTCTTCATACTGAATGCAGTGTCATACTGCAGAATTGTACACAATAAAACTAGTTCTAGATAACATAAACAACAACAATATCAAGCAATCTCTTTATATACAGATCCTTAGGTTCAATCACTACCATTCAGTCTACTTTTTCCCACTCTTATCCCCCTCGACGTGGGCACCTGTACGTGGTGAGGGGACCTCCCAGTGACGCTGCTGGACTTCCAGACTAGCATCACTGGGATCCAACGCCCACAGCCCAGGTTCCAGGCTTACATCAATGGAATCCGGTGTGTTTGCCGTGCGCTGCGACCCGTGGAAATTCGGAAAGGGGGATCCTGGTGGCTGAGGGGCCCAACTTCAATACACCACTTTGGCCCCTGCTTCGACAAGACGGGTGGTCCTGTAAGGCCCGGCCTAGGATCAATCGGCTAGTAGGCTCGCCTGCGAGGGTCAGCCGTGTCAATGCCACACGCCTACCCTCATGGTCCGAGGGACAGGATTCAGGCTGGCGGCGGTGCGGGTATAGTGTCTGGGTAGCCCTGGCGTCCCACTCCCGAGCGCATTTATTGGATGCCGGGTAGTGGGCGTCCCTTTGGGCTCCGTGGTGGGTGGGGAGCCCGGGCACTGAACAATTTAAAAAACTATATGAATCCTGATAAACTTACTTCTTCAGGGGCCCCAACCCGGTCCCTATCTGAAAACATAGATAACGATCCAGATAGCATTATTGCTAAAAAAAGGCAGCGAACTGAAGTACCATCAGGGCCAGTCCCAAGGTTCTTAATCATGCATTCTACCAATGAGACACCGATTGGTAAAATGTCGCCCTTTTTTATTGAAAAAGGGTTAGATGGGTTAGCAGGTTCACCCAAATCAGTTAAAAGGCTTCGTTCTGGAGACCTTTTAATTGAAACTAAAAATGACAGGCAATCAGAACATCTACTCCGAACAACATCAATCGGAGGAATCCCTATAACAGTGACACCACACAGAACACTCAATTCATCGAGAGGTGTCATTTCGGAGTGGGACCTTCTCGACGTAACCGAGGAGGAAATCTGCTCCGAATTAAAACCACAGGGAGTCATTACCGTCAAGAGAATCACTGCGCGAAGGGATGGAAAAATTGTTAAAACCAGGAGCGTTATCCTGACTTTTAACTCTCCTAAACCTCCTGACGAGATTAAAGCTGGATACATCAACTGTTCAGTGCGTCCATACGTTCCGAACCCTTTACGGTGTTTTAAATGCCAGAAGTATGGACATTCTCAAATGGCCTGCCGTGGAGTCCTTGCATGCGCTCGATGCGGTGCAAAGGACCACGAAACAACAGCATGTTCAGCCGCAAAACCCACCTGTATTGACTGTGAAGGCGAACACCCGGCCTATTCACGAGCATGCCAGAGATGGAAAGAAGAAAAAGAAATTCAACGGCTGAAGGCAGAGCTAAATATATCATACCAGGAGGCAAGGAAATCGGTCAAACCCCTGAATATCAACAAACCTACCTACGCCCAGAAGGTAGCAGGGAGATGTTCCGTCGGAACTCAGACGGACATGACCATTCCTCCAAAGGAGTCTTCCACTCCCATCGCGCGTTATCTTTTAAGTTCTCAAAAACCTGCACAGAATGACCAATCAGCTGCCACTCCTATATCGGTACCTCCTAACTCTCCACAAGTAACAAAGGTAACTACGAAAGAAAAGAATAAAAAAGGGGAAGTCCGCCCTAGTACCCAAGAAAAGATGGATGTCGAGCAGAAGGAGGTACCCAAAGATTCAGTCTTGGAACTCTTTGCGGAGGAAGAAATGGACACGGGACAGCGTCCATTCTTCCCCAAAAAAGATAGACCCAAGACTGATAAAAGTAAGCCCTCAGCACCTCGGAAGCCGCCTGATGGACCCACCAAGCCAAAATAATGGCTAAATTCCTACAATGGAATTGTCGTGGATTCCGGCGAAATATTGATGACATCAAGGCCCTCCTGCAAAAGCACGAGCCAGTTTGCTTTTGCTTGCAGGAGACATATCTAAAGGCAAATGACGATCCCACAATGCATAACACCACAATTTTTCGTAAGGATAGAATTGCGGATGGCGCTGTACATGGGGGAGTGGCTATCCTTGTGGGTAACCAGACCCCAGTGCAGCCCTTGCTAATTACAACTAGCATAGAAGCTGTTGCAATTCGCCTTACGGTGGGATTTTTATTAACCGTCTGCTCTATCTATTTGCCACCTGGGACTGACATCTCCCAGGAAGACCTTGATGATCTTCTAACGCAGTTACCTCCCCCTTTCTTACTTCTCGGGGATATGAATGGACATAACACCCTGTGGGGTTGTGCTAACATCAATGGAAGGGGACGAGTCATAGAGCATATGCTAAATGACAATGACCTTTCCCTTCTAAATACTGGAACAAACACCTTCTTCCACATGCCTACCCGTACTTTTTCTGCCATTGATCTCTCTATCTGCTCCCCTTCTCTACTCCCTTCACTCACTTGGGAAGTAGAGGAGAATCCATATGGAAGCGATCACTTCCCTGTCATAACCTCGTTACACAGCGGGAGACCATGTCTTCCCTTCAGGTTACCACGGTGGAAGATTGATCAGGCTGACTGGACTGCCTTCCAACATCAGGCAAATTTTGATCTTAGCACAGTCAGTCAAGAGCCTATCAATGATGCAGTTAAGTACATCACAGAAAATACTGTCCAAGCAGCTGCGAATGCTGTCCCAAAAACATCTGCCCGGTTTCCACCATTTCCTAAACCTTGGTGGAATTCACAATGCACAGCAGCAAAAAAGGCTCAAAACAAAGCATGGGGGATATTCCGCCGATATCCTACCACGACCAACCTTATAGCCTTTAAACGTGCACGAGCCAAAGCACGATATATCCGCCGTCAGAGTCGAAAGGAATCGTGGATCCGTTTTACATCATCTATTAACCAGTCTACCAACTCTAAGGTAGTCTGGGATAAAATCCGGAAAATGAAGGGAAAATTTACATCCCACCCTTCTTCAATCCTAGATTATAATGGATGCGCTATTGCAGATCCAACTGCAATAGCCAATTCTCTTGGGGAAACCTTCTCTAACATCTCTGCAACATCTTCGTATTCCCCAGAGTTCCTGGTCCTGAAATATAAAATCGAAAAACAGGCACTTAACTTTAAATGTAAGAGCATTTATCCCTACAACAGGGATTTCACTATTCAGGAACTGGAAAGAGCCCTCGCTCTTTCCAAAGCAAGTGCTGTTGGACCAGATGGCATCCATTATGAAATGATTAAACATCTTTCACCAAAATCTATGGATTGTCTGCTCCTTCTGTATAACAGAATCTTTACTGAAGGGCAGTTTCCGGACTCCTGGCGAAAAAGGCAATCGTTCTTGCCTTTCCTAAGCCAGGAAAGGATCCAAAAGTCACTACCAATTATCGTCCTATTGCTCTGACTAGCTGTCTGTGCAAAATCCTGGAGAGAATGGTTAATTCTCGTTTAATATGGTATCTAGAAACAAATGACCTTCTCTCCAACATCCAGTGCGGCTTCCGAAGGAACCGGTCCACTTTGGACCATCTTATTAGATTGGAAGCATCCATCCGGGATGCTTTCCTAAAACGCGAACACTTGGTGTCGGTGTTCTTTGACATGGAAAAAGCGTATGACACAACTTGGAGATTTGGCATTTTAAAAGATTTACATAGCCTAGGCCTTAGAGGCCATCTCCCCTTTTTTATTCAAAACTTTTTAGCCAAACGATCGTTCCAAGTTCGTGTGGGATCCTCACTCTCTCGCTCGTTTAGCCAAGAGGAGGGAATACCACAAGGATCAGTATTAAGTGTCACGCTTTTTGCCATCAAAATAAATTCCATCACAGAACAACTTCCTCCAACTGTAAACAGTGCCCTCTATGTTGATGACTTTAGCATTTTTTGCCAGTCGTGCAACATGAGGGTTATTGAAAGACAACTGCAGAAAGCCATCGATAGTCTGAATTCCTGGGCACTTGCTAATGGCTTCAGGTTCTCGCAGGAGAAGACCATTTGCGTACACTTTTGTCGCAAGTGTAGTCTTCATCCTGAACCTGAATTAAGGCTCGACAAAATGCTATTCCAGTAGCAGCGAACACAAAATTCTTGGGACTCATATTTGATAAAAAATTGACCTTTTTGGATCATATTCGCCAACTCCGCACAAAGTGCACAAGAGCCCTTAATATGCTCCGCTCGCTCTCCTCCTTATCTTGGGGTGCAGACCGATGCATCCTTCTACGGCTTTACCGTGCACTTGTGTGATCCAAATTAGATTATGGGTCCCAAGTATATTCTTCAGCCAGAGACAGTGTACTTCGATGGCTGGATCCTGTCCATCATCAGGCTATACGTATCGCTACTGGAGCATTTCGAACATCTCCTGTCCAGAGTTTATACGTCGAAGCAAACGAACCACCGTTATCGTTTCGACGTAAGCAGTTGTCTTTAAAGTACGCTTTAAAACTGAAATCCCTGCCAGACCATCCTACGTGGCCCTTCGTTTTTGAGCCACGATGGGAAAACTTGTACAATACCCGTAAGACTGCCAATCGTCCTTTTGGTATTCGTCTCCAAGAGCTACTCAATGAACTTAATATCAAGGTAGACAAGGTTGCCCAAACATCAAAGCAACCCTTTCCACCCTGGCATGCTCGTGTCCCGGCATGCGACTTGTCGCTTAGAAACTGGGGAAAGTCGGACACTCCATCATGTGTCTACCTGCAGCTTCATTCAGCACACCGAACTGAATATTCCGACTTCGCGCCAGTCTACACAGACGGTTCGAAGTCAGAATCATATGTGGGATCTGCTGCTGTCTTTACAGACAGCACTATATCAGAGCAGATTCCCTCTGAATGCAGCATATTTACTGCAGAGCTGCACGCTGTAGAGTTAGCCTTGGATCAAATTAGTAAATGCCAATACCAACGGTTCATTTTATATTCCAACTCTCTTAGCATGTTACAGGCTTTAATATCTGTGAGATATAATCCTCATCCAGTTCTGTCTAGCATTCAGCAGAAGATTCACGTTCTCCATGAACGCGAATATGACATCCGCTTCTGCTGGATTCCCAGCCACATTGGGATTAGGGGAATATGATTTGGCTGACCCCGCAGCCAAATCAGCAATTCCCAATAATAACCGCTGCCTTTTAGTCCCCTGTACAGACTACAGGCAAATAGTACATCAAAAGATACATTCCAATGGCAGGATTCGTGGAATAGACAGACTGCGAATAAATTATATCGTATAAAGCCTGTAATTGAACCGTGGCAGTCTAGTCTGCGCAGGAATCGTAAGGAGGAAGTTGTTCTAGCTCGTCTCCGCATAGGACACGGTCATCTTACACATTCTTTTCTGCTGAGGGCAGATGACTGTCCTATGTGCGAGAACTGTGGCACAGTTTTATCCATGAGACACATTTTAATTGATTGTCCAGATTTTAGAAATATCCGTTTTACCGCTTTTAATCATCTGACTGAGCCGTATACATTCAGTCAGATTTTATCCGACAATGACAATGTGTCTGCTGTTTTTAGCTTTTTAAAATCAATAAATATTTTTAATCGAATATAAAATTTACATTTTTCCTTTATATATTTGTTATACTTTGGACATAGTGACCTAACTTATTAGGTCACTGAAAGTTTAAACTTTTTTATAAATGACATGGTCTTGGCGCATTATAGCCTTAGTAGCTAATAGAACCAATAAAACCAAAACCCAAACCCACTCTTATCTGATTCTTAAAGAGATCTGATCTACATTGTCGCTAACAAACAGCCAACCAGAAGGTTACCTTCTGCTGGATCTCTGGTCATGTCAGCATCCCAGGTAATGAATGTGAAGTGTCCAAACCCATTATTAAAACAACATGTAGAAAACAGTGGTCTCAACTCTTGAAAACAAATCAATAATAAACTGCAGCAGATAAAAAAAAGTCACTGCTGTGGGCATCTAGTTTCAGGAGAAGCAGTTGAGAAGTACTTCTGGCAAGCCTCTGCATCAGTCATTCCCATTGAACTCGTCTGTATTTACTTATGGCAGAGAACCCTCCTCGGTGGTTTTTTTTTTTTTTTTTGGTCAGTTCCAGCTAACAATAAAGCATATATTCTCATTGAATGCCCTCAACAATCAACTATCTGGAAATCCAGTTTTAGCTCCCTAACCAACTTGCAGGAACCCTTAACTTTATTGCATATTCTTGGCAGTGATGCACATTTCAAAGAACTGTTTAACTATTTGAAATACAAAAAAATTGTATAAGTGTCTCTAGTCATGATAATATGGCCCAAGAGGCCATTGCACCAACATGACAACAACATAAGCGGGATGCTGCAAGGATCAGTACTTGGATAACTGTCATTTTTGATTTTCTTAAATGACTGACAAAGGAATACAGAGTATAATATCAAATTTTGTAGATGAAGTCAAGATTGGTGGAGTAGTTAATGATCAGCACCAACAGTGCTTCTTCAAGACAACTTAGATAGACTTTAGGAATGTTTAGGAAAATGGTAGCTACGTTTTAATGCAGAAAAATGCAGTGCGTTACAGTTGGGAAATCGCAAACCCGAAATAACTTATATACTTTGTGGGAATGAAATAAAAACAGTAGAGGATGAAGGAGATGAGAATTAGGGTATGATCAGATATGAAGTTATCTGTGCAGGGCGGGCAAGGATCCCATGGTGTCCTACCAATGATTTGTCAAGTATTTGATTGTATAAATGGGGTTGTGTGTTAATCCAACTCTATAAGGCAATTGTAGGACTGCTCTTGTAATGTATTCAGGTACGGAGACTGCACTTAAGTGATAAAGCTTCTTGAACGGATCTGAAGATGCACAATGCATATGGTAAGATTGACAAAAGGGCATCGATAGGAGGAAACACTTCAAATATGTTAGCTACAGAGTTTCTTAACTAGGCACCATAGAGAAGACCTGAGGTGTATATGGCTCTAAGAAAAGAAAATGAATGAGGATGAAAGTTTTCACTGTTACAAATGAGGAATTAGGTATTTCTGTGGTTGATTGATGCTGACATCTTGGAGAAATTCAAAGGATCTGCTGGATGGGTACCTACATGAGGAGGTAGGCAAATAGGTAGTTTAATATATTTTTTTTTTTTTTTATTAATTATCATTATTATTATTTTTTTTAATTTATTTTTATTTATTTATTTTTTTTGCAATGTGCATCAAAAAGTTTGGACACTTACTTGCACCATGTGGGTAATACTAAAAAGTGATAAAATAATGAACGGTTGAATTTATATTATTTGACATTGTACTTCTTTTTAGGTCCAAAGCCAAAATTATGTGATGATGATTTTGGAGATCTTTTAGGCAACCTCAGTTTTGGTAAGAAAGAGCTTGGTCCAAAGACAATTGGTGAACTTCGAAGAGATGAGTTGGCTAAAGAAATGGATCCAGAACGTTTAAAAGTAAGGTGGTTTTTTTTTTTATAATTTTAATGGTAATTATCACAATATAAAACATAAAAGGAACATATCATTTGTTTGGAAGCTGATTTTGTGGGTTGGACTCTTGTTTTGTATTAGTATATAATGGGACCTGAAGCTAGTAATTAGTTTATTATATCATTAAATCGTGAATGCCAAAGTTGTTGCTTGTTTTTTACAGTCAAGAAGAGGAAAACATTGTATGTCTCACCTGAGACTTAAAACCACTGCAGCCACTGAAATCCTAGAAATAGTTGGAAGACAGAGAAATTAGGTTAAGCTACTAATATAGATATATGTTGCTAGCCTTCTGACTGTTGTTTATAAATATTTGTGTTTTTGAGCAGTCTGGTAGTGTTGTTTACAGTGCTTGTAGGTTTAGCTTTAATATTTTTTGTTTTATTTTTTACATTCCTGCTGTAATAAAAGTCAAATAAGTCCCCTATCTTAAATTTTATTTAAAGGCCAGTGTTTTTTTCCCTCCCCCTCTGGTTTACAAGAGTAGGTAGGGTTTCATAAAGAGAACTGGAGCATTTGATCCTCTTCCTTCCGACAAAAGAATCAAGAGTGTACCAGGTTTCGTGAATTCTTAGATAAAATCTCTTAACATATTTTATGACATATTATTTTTCTTTCTTTCTTTTTTAAGTATCAGCAAGAAAAATTGCACCAATCTATGCCTGAAACAGCATTGCTGTATCCCACAGTTTTGTATGTAATGACACCTCCATTAATGCGTTTAGATTTTCCACGTTCTGCTTTTTTATGTAAAAATGAAGGTGTAAATGCACCTTAATCTGTTCAGATATTTCAGAGAACTACAGAATAAATTGCAAATCAACCAACTCTTTGGCACATACACAGAGGTTATGAACAAACATAAAACATATGAAAAGTGCCATTGTTTCAAACATGTTTCAAAAGTTTCCATAAGACTGCTTCATTTAACATGTGCAATATTAAGAGATAACTATAATTTAAGCCACTGTTACTCTGTGATAATTATCTTTATAAAGAACATCATGTTCTGAAACCATTATCAATCCCTTGATCACATGCACAACTACTAAGTGTTCAGAGTGTCCAGGCAAGTAAGAGATGAGGGGTAATATCATAAGAGGGATTGACCCAATAACTTATTCTACCCTATAAAGATGGTGAGATCTCTTGTATTTTTTTGTGCATGGTTTTAAACTTAAAAAAAAAAGTAAAATTAAATAAATGTATTCTCTTTTGCTGAAAAGATACATAATGTATGTGTATCTCTCCTCATATTTCCATCTATTCTTTGTTTTTGATAAGAATCCCCTTTCCCCATGATAATTTAAAATTTTTTTTACATTAAAAACTTAGGAGCATTTATAGTTTTGCTCTACTATCTTGGATTTCCTGGTATTCCCCTTTTCTACATGTTTACAATGTTCCCAGCTGTCATTTCAGATAACCTCCCCCTCTTGCTGACATAAATTTTCCATAGCTGCACGTATTTTTGTAAATAATGTGTCTATGTCTGTAGGATACAAAGTTGCTGAACAGATAGACAAATCTATTGCAGCATTTGTTCAGGAAAGAAGGTGATTGCAACCCTCAGAAAATTACCCGTTTTGTTTATTGGTTTAAATACCGCATGAAATCAGTATTTTTTACATATTTACATGGATTTTCTCTACTTTTCTTTTATATTTGTAAAATAATAAGTGAAATTTACGTCAATATGATACGTAGAACACTTCCGTATGATACTCTCCAGAAATTAAAACAAAAACAATTAAAAAATCTAAAATCTTACATTACAGTAAAAAATAATTAAAAATCAATTGAACACAATTAAAAATTACTGGTAAGTAAAAAATTAATTTAACAAAAAAATTGCAAAACAATTTTCCTTCCTGAAGCTGACACCGCTTTTCGACCGTATGTTGTGATCACAGGAATGAAAATTCCTGTAATGGAATGAAAAAATTGATATCAACGTAGAATGTATTGAGCATTTTAGCTCTGGTTCATACTATCGCTTTTCTTTTATGCAAGGTATTATGGCTACTTTTTTTAATTCTCCATTCTGTATTTTTTTTATTATTAAGAGAAGAAACATTCTGATAATTTTCCTTGTATTTGAATTGGTTTTGTTAATATGCCTTGTGAAAACCCATTGTTCGAAAGGGTTATGTGAGATGTATTTACATTTCTCATCCAATTTTTTTCAAATCACCAGCTCTTAATGCTCTCCACATTAGCATATTCGGGATGCTATTTTTGATATTCACTGGATATTTGAATTAAAATTTAATATAACATCTGGAGTCTGTCTTTTTCCTATAGACCTGAGTAATAACACAATTTTGCTCTCACTTCACCAAGACATCAAAAAATGGCAGTTTCCCACCCTCTTCTTGTTCTATTTTGAACTTGGTAGTTCTATGGCTATTGTTCATATACTCATAAAATTATTTTAATTGAGTACCCTTCCCCCTATGTTTCCCAGTCAAAAGAAAAAAAATATATCATCCATATATCCGACCTTTAAGGTAAGCAACCAAAGCTCTCTCTCTTCAAAATCTTCCATAAAAATATCCACCATGACTGGTGAGATAGAGTTGCCTTAAATTTTCCCTTTGAATTTGAAATCCCCAAATTCCAAAACCAATTTTAATAATTTAATTATCTTCATATTAGAGACAGTATCTTATTTGTTTGTGGAATTTTAACTGTTGCTTCTCCCACCAGTATGTTTATAAACATATCTTCTTCATCCATACTCACCATGGTAGTGTTGTTATTAAATATTTCTTTTTTATAATGTTGAAGTAAATCTAATTTTTTACATGATTCTTTTTGAGTGGATTTAAAATACAAACTAATTACTTTGTCTGAATTTTGATCTGGACTGTCTTTACTGCTAACAATGAGCCTAATGGGCATTGTATATGTCCTTTTATTACTTATTCGTTTGTGTAATAAGTCTTTTGTAGCCTTGCTTTTTCTTTCTCTGCTGGCTGTAGGATCTTTTTTAATCTCACGTTATATCATCTCACGTAGAGCTGCTGGAACGAGTACAGAGAAGGGCAACAAGATTAGTGAATGGAACAAAGGGGTGCTCTTACGAAGAAAGGCTTAAGTTTTGCAAATTACAGTGTCTGGAGACTAGGCACCAGCGAGGTGATCTGATAGAGGTGTATAAAGCCTTGAATGGTTTAAGCATGCTCAATGCTGATGGGATTCTTCCTCTAGCTCAGAAAAATCACCTGAGAGGGCATAAATTCAAATTGAGGAAAGACAGATGTAGGATAGACGTGCGGAAATTTGCCTTTAGCCAGCGGGTGGTTGGTTGGTGGAACAGACTGCCATCCCTTGTGGTAGAGGTTGATAGCCTAAATAAGTTTAAGGCTCAGCTGGACAGGTATTTTGAACGAACAGAGGGGTGAAGTGGAAGTGGGTTTTTTTTTTTTTTTTTTTTTTGGCTGATGCTGCATAAGCTTGCTTTCTTGCATCAAATGCCTCTACTAATGCTAATGCTAATCATATTAAGACTAATGAGGTTATTTATTTGGCTTTATTTAAAACCACTACTGTATTCCCCTTATCTGCTTTTTATAAAACCTAATTTTCCTCTCCAGTTTCATAATTTTAAATTATGAAACTTGTTAAGTTAAGCTTATACAGTTCTGCATGGTTTTTTTTTAAGTGCTGCTCATATCCAATATAAGATTGTCTTCAGCTCTATTACAAAATGGAAGGTTTCTTGCTTTGAATGGATTGAGTAAGCTCAGTACTAATAGAATACTTACTCATTGCAGCATAAATTCAAATTGAGGAAGGATGGTCACAGGACAATATTTTGCATACAATTAATGGTAATCTTATTATAAAAAATAGCCTTAACTCGTGTACAAGATGTGCATTACAAGAGAAGTTAATATATATACAGATTCCTTGAGTTCTTTAAAAGTCACGCAAAACATAGGCTTTAGTAGGAGCAGCAGCTGTATGCCCAGATATTACTTTAACACAACTACTGAAAGAGTGCAGTGTATGCATGACACAATTGTACGCAATAAAAATAGCCTTAACTCATATACAGGATAAGTGTTACATGAGAAGTGTAATATATACAGATTCCTTGAGTTCTTTAAAAGCCATGCAAAGCATAGGTACACTCAAACACCCAATCCTTTGGCACATACGACAAATACTAACTGACTGTGTCATAAATGAACAGGACATGACTGTGTCATAAATGAACAGGACATACATTTCTGTTGGATCGCAGGACATACGGGATTGCTGGAAACAAAGCTGCAGAATGGAGAAGAAATTTCAGTACCATATTTCGATTACAAGCCTGTGATGTGGTGTACTTGCCAGTTGCAATGGCAAGAAATCTAGAATCTGCGAACAAACTGTACCAAATAAAGCCAAATATTGAAAACTGGGTTTCTAGCACGCAAAAGTCAAGTAAAGAAAAAACAGTACTGGCTAGACTGGCGCTTCCGTAGCTAGCTGGTGCGTAGCACACGCTTCTTGATTAGACTTTATTGACCACCAAATACGGAGGATGCGGAAAGATTAGGGAATGACCACTGCATATCCCCGGAGCAATATGGCCTTAGTTGCTAATGCTCCTAAACCTAAAAACCAAAACAACAACAACTGGCCAGACTAAGAATCAAGCATACCCATATTATGCACTCATTCTTGTTGCAAGCATAAGAACCAACACAGTGACAGTATCCAGTCAGTTCAACTTATATTAATAGACTGTCCTACATATGTAAATGAATGCCAACAAGCCTTAAAAGATTTATCATCACACATCTATATCACTCTAGTAGACCTCTTGAATGATAGAGATCATTTTACAGGTATTTCTGCCTTCCTTAAATCTATTAATGTATATCACATCCTCTAAGGAAGTAAACAAGCAACAGACTAACCCAGTGAAGTATTAATCAGCTAAATGGAACAATTCAAATCCAAAGTCAACACCTCTGGCACACATCATACCATATGAACTAGCAATTATGACCCATGTAATTCATGCACCAATAAACCACAACACAACCAACCAACTAACCAACCATAGAACTCAACACAATTAGTATTAACTACACTGATAGGTGCAATCTGGCCTAAGTAGCTATTGCACTGGAAAAATCCAAGAAAACAGAGTATTTCTTTGACACAGTTTACTTCAAGCTTTATATTAATTACAAATTTCATTAGTTTTACATTTACAATCTAATATAGTACTGCACCATTTTGCAACTCAGTGCTGTTTATACTATAATGTAACCCAGGTGATCAGAACATGTCACAGTAATAAGCATCCCTTAGAATCATTAATAATTCTTAATGATTTAAGGCCAACTGATGTTGCCTGTCTTTAAGAATATTTTGAAATAATTCTCATAACGAAAGAGGAAACATTTATTAAAAAAAAATTTCTTTACTAGAAAAAAAAAAGAAGAAAGAAATTTTGGTTAATGGTTTTATCAAATAAGAATACAAACTGATATTACTAATTATTGTTTAATAATTGAATCCTTATTTGGAAATAAATATCTATTAAAATGAGTGTTAAAAGTTAGTATTATAATTGTACTCAAAGTTTCAATACTATTAACACAACATATGTATGCAAGGTAGTAATTCTACTTTTAACTGGAAGTACACTGTTCTGTTTTTGACTAGAACTTTTTATTTTCATACAGATATAGTGATACATTTGTTGCAAATAAAGTTAATTTTAATTTCTTATTGTTTTTTTTTTTTTATTAGATTCTGGATTGGACTGACCGCAAAGAAAGAAATATTCGAGCACTGCTTTGCACATTACACACAGTTTTATGGGAAGGTACGAGGTGGCAAGAAATTGGCATGCATCATTTAGTTAGTCCAGCTGATGTTAAAAAATATTATAGGAAAGCTTGCTTAGCAGCACATCCAGATAAAGTAAGTTTATATTATCTTAATCACCTGATCATGTTTTGAAAGTTCACCATGTTCGCTGATAACTGTTAATCTGTTCAAAGTAGGTTTGCTGAATGTATGGTTTCATGATGAGTTTCTTGCTGTGTTTCAGCTTTTTGAATATTTTTGTAGAATTTTGAAAAATTAAAACTTCATGCATAAATACATTAGTTTTTTTCCTTCATTTTTTTATAATATTAATTGCTTTTATCTTGGTTGCATAGCATTAGAGCAAAAATATTGACAAAAAATTAAATCGGAATAAACAAAAAAAAATCATAAGAAATAATTGATAGTTTATTTTTATTTATGTATCACTTGATTCAATTTCATCACTTTTTAATCTGAATTCCAGAAACGTTTTGCTTTTTGAAGCCCATATCAGACAAGAAGACCTTAAGAGTTCTTATCTGTTACCCCAACTGGACGTATTATCTAGATGTTCTGGGGGCAAAGACGTTTCACGTGAGCGGGTAGCTAATATCAGGGAAGAGAGCCTAAAAAACTTCAAGGGTTGTGTTAGGGTTGTTAAATATACAAGAATAGTAAATCTTAATTGTTTATACAGTAACGTTAGAAGTGTCGTCAATAAAATGAGCGAATTCGAACTGCTGGTTAAAACAAGTAACGCGGACATAATAGGGCTTACAGAGACGTAGTGCCACCCGGAAATTGGGGATAATGAGTTTCAGTACGGCTTGTATAATGTATTTAGGAAGGATAGAGTAGATAGTAGGGGTGGTGGGGTAATGCTTCTTATCAGAAGCAGCCTGAGTGCGACGATAGCTTTCCCGGATTCGGACATTTCACATGCTAGTATAGAGTCTGTATGGTGTGAGATAGTTGGAAACAAAGGTATAATGCGAGTAGGAGTAATCTACAGACCAGGTGATTGTGAAGATTATGACAAAAGCCTCTACATGCAAATGGAATGGGCAAGTAAGCGTCAATGCCTTATTATGGGTGATTTCAATTTGCCTCTAATTGATTGGAGTAAATGGGAAGGAAACTAGATGACTGTTATTTGTATCAACATGTCAGGGAAAGTACTAGAGAAAAGAATATCCTAGACCTCATCATCACACATCAATCAGATGACATAACAGGGCTGACAGTAGAGGAACCAGTAGCAGGAAGTGATCACGGAGTTCTACGGTGGATGATGACGAGAGAGGTAGCAGAAGTAAATGGCAAAGGAATGGGTTTTAATTTCAGAAAAG
The DNA here is from genome assembly GCF_048544385.1 of Mastigoproctus giganteus. Classification (NCBI taxonomy): domain Eukaryota; kingdom Metazoa; phylum Arthropoda; class Arachnida; order Uropygi; family Thelyphonidae; genus Mastigoproctus; species Mastigoproctus giganteus. The sequence goes on from NC_143587.1 coordinate 144,553,338, forward strand.
GAAATTACGATGCCTTAAGGTACTACATGGCCTCTATTAACTGGGTAGATATCGCGCTGAGAATGAATACAATTGAACTGTGGTACGCTTTTAAAACATTAATCACAGATGCCTTGAATGCGTATATACCATTAAAAAAATACTCCACGAGAAGGGTTCCAAGTTGGATGAATAGTGAAGTTGCCACATTACTTGAGCAGAAAAAGGTGGCATGGAAAGGTTACAGAGCAATAAAAAGTACTGAAGCCTATAACAGCTACAAGGTGATCTGTAATAGAGCCACAGAAAAGGTTCGACAGGCAAAGGCAGTTTATGAGAAATCACTAGCAAACAGAGCAAAGAGGGGGGTAAAGAATTCTTCACATATATAAATGCCAAGAAGAGCAGAACAAACCAGATCGGACCTTTACGTAAGGGAAAGGGGATAGTAATAAATACACCAGCTGCCCTTGCAGATGAACTCAACAGTTATTTTGCATCGATATTTACAAATGAAAAGCCTTTTGTGGTAATGGGAAATTGTGGGAGCGAAGTTAAAAAATACGTAATTAATAATATTGAAATTTCGCAAGATTATTTAATGAAAAAACTTTCGAGCCTACAGACCAGTAAGGCTCCTGGAGTTGATGGAATATACCCTATAATCTTAAGAGAGGTGGCAAGCGAGTGCATTGAACCATTGAGGCTAATTATGCGAGCATCACTAGACTCTGGGGAGATTCCCTTGGATTGGAAAAGTGCAAATGTATCTCCCATACATAAGGGTGGCTCTAAAAGTGAAGTTGGAAATTATCGACCTGTCAGTCTGACTTCAGTAGTAGGGAAAATCATGGAGGCAATGATCAAGGGTGGAATTCAGGATCATTTGGATCGAATTGAAATTCTCAAGGATACTCAGCATGGTTTTGTAAAGGGAAAATCATGTTTAACAAATCTGGTTCGCTATTTCGAAAGGGTCACTCACGAGCTGGATTTAGGGAATAACTTCGACATTGTTTATTTAGATTTCAGCAAAGCTTTTGACTCAGTCCCACATGAGCGGTTGCTTTATAAGCTGGAACAGGTTGGAATCACTGGGAAAATCCTTAGATGGATAGAAGGATGGCTTCAGGGCAGGGGGCAGAGGGTTGTGATAAATGGCTATTCCTCAGATTGGGTTGATGTAAGAAGTGGGGTTCCCCAAGGATCAGTATTAGGACCACTGTTGTTTTTAATTTTCATAAACGACATTGATGAAGGGATAGAGGGCGTGATGTCTAAATTTGCAGATGATGTTAAAATTGGTAGAGTCGTTAATGATCACTGTCAAGCTGAGCTTCTTCAGAGAGACCTAGATAGACTACAGGAATGGTCAGAAAAATGGCAGCTGTGCTTTAATCCAACAAAGTGTAAGGTATTACACCTGGGAAACAGTAATCCCAAAAAAAACTTATTCACTTGGTGGAGTTCAACTAAACCCAGTACTGGAGGAAAGGGACTTGGGTGTTACGATACGGTCAGACATGAAATTCTCTGAGCATTGTAAACAGGTTGCAAGGAAGGCCCATGGTGTCCTATCAATGATCTATCGAACTTTTGCAAGTAGAGATAGGGACGTGATAATCCCATTATATAAGGCTTATGTTAGACCACACTTGGAATACTGTGTTCAAGTATGGAGACCGCACCTGAAGAAAGACATCGAGCTTCTTGAAAGGGTGCAAAGAATGGTAACTCGCCTGGTGAGATCAGCAAAAGGGCGTCCTTATGAAGAAAGACTTCGAATATGTGGGTTGCAGAGTTTGGAAACTAGACACCTTAGAGGAGATTTGATTGAGGTGTTTAAGGCTCTGAGAGGCATCAGTAAAATGAATGAGGACAAAATTTTCAAGATTATAAATGATGCTAAAACTAGGGGACATAAATTCAAGTTACGGGGGGAAATGTTTAGATTGGACTGCAGGAAGTTTTATTTTAGCCAGCGAGTTATAAATTACTGGAATAAGTTGCCTTCGTGGGTGGTAGAGGCCGACAGTTTGGGGAAATTCAAAGGTCATCTGGATAGTACTTTCGGGTAAGGGAAGCGCATAGAATGATAGGTTTAATTTCCTTTTTATTTATTTTTTATTTTATTTTTTTTTATTTATTAATTATTATTATTTAGTTATTTATTTTATTTTTTTTTTTTTTTTGTTTTCTTCGGATTCTTTTTTTTTTTTTTTTTTGGCTGGTGCAGCATTTCTTTTTTTTGCTGGTGCACCATAGGCTTTCTTGCACCATGCGGCCATTACTAATACTAATACTAAGAATGGCCAACAGTTGTGATTTCCTCTTATCAATTTTCTGAGCTATTTTTGTGTTGCTATTACTTTTAAACACCTGGAAACATCTGATGAAAGATTTAGAGAAAATTTACACATATAAACAGACACATTATTTGAAGTCTAATTGCAACAATGTTGACAAACTTCAATATATATAATGCATATATATATGCACTATATATATATATATATATATATATATATATATATATACACAGGGTGTCTCAAAAATATTTGGTACAAACGTTTAGGGAAGGTAGGTAACATCTAAAGGAATGTGAATCGCATAGGAACCCATAACCAGAACCGTCACGGGAAAGTAGTAGCAGAGGCACAAGAAGCAGAAATGACACAAGACAGTAATTAGTGGCAAACATTTATTTGACATAATATTAACAATGGAGTACGAGATGGATGCATTTCATGATGTTACAACAGGTGCTCAAAGGTTCCACCATGAGACACGATGCATGCGTGACACCAAAGCAGCATGGATTGGCGGAGACGGTCGAACACACCTGGAGTTTCTTTGACAGTAGCAGCAGCGCAGATGAGTCTCACCACGAGATCCATTTCCGTCTCCACAGGCAATTCATACACAATTGATTTGACGGCCCTCCACAGAAAGAAATCAAGGCTTGATAAATCAGGTGAGTGTGGGGGCCAGGCAACGGGTCCACCACGGCCAATCCATCGATACCCAAAACGCCTATTCAAATGGTCATGAACACACCTTCCATAATGGGCAGGCGCCCCATCATGTTGAAACCAAATGTTGCGTCTCACATTTGCTGAAACATCGTCAAATAACCCTGGTAGAACATGTTCAAGAAAGGTTCGATATTTAGCGGAGTTCATGCGGGATAATAACAGGTATGGGCCGACTAAGCAGTCACCGACCATACCTGCCCACACATTTATTGCGAAGCGATGTTGTGCCGCATGGGGCGCACACACCGTGTGGGCCCTCTGCTAATCCATACACTAGGTGCATGTGTGCCAGCTCACAATTCGTATATCAATGCATGCTCTTCGTGCGGCGACTACTGCTTGAATGAGTAAACCAGAAATTTTCCCTTTTGCGAACTGATGAACAGCGCCGACTTACTTTGACGTTTCCAGGTATGGGTTCCTATGTGATTCGCATTCCTTTAGATGTTACCTACCTCCCCTAAATGTTTGTACCAATATTTTTGAGACACCCTGAAATATGAGACACTTATATATGAGTGCATATACAGCAGACTCTCGAATTCGTGGGAATGGATTAACCGGGACACTTCAAGACTCCAAATAAAAAAATAAAAAATCAACAAAAAATCATAAAATTCAAGTAATAACTAGAATGGGTATGAACAGGTGTTTTTTGCAAGTCGTAAATAAGTTGCAAGAAGCGGCGTTATAAGTCGTCATTGGGAGATTATAATGTACCTATTATCTTGCAACCCCACTGTCTTCATACCGCCGCTCAAAAAAAAAAGAGAGAGAGAGACCAAATGTTTTAGTGCGTTGCGTCGATTGTTGTGTTCCGTCGCACTGCAAAAAGACAAATTTTGTTTCGTTATTTATGTCAGAGGCTTCTCCGTAGCCAGGTGGGCAGGAGCAGCAGTGCATAGAACATGCTTCTTGATTAGACCGGGGTTCGAGCCCGTGACCACCAAATATGGAGGATGCAGAAAGGTCAGGGAATGACCACCGCATATCCCCGGAGCAATATGGCCTTAGTTGCTAATGCTCCTAAAATCCAAATAACAACAACATTTATGTCAGGGTTGTCAAAAAATTTTTTTTATTTCAAAATCACAAAAATGATCGGTAAATGCAAAAGAGTTGCGCTTTCAGTTAAACAAAAACATGAAATTATTTAAAAGTTTGAAAACGGTGCATCTGTTAAATCTTTGATTAACCATTATAATGTTGGTGACCAAATCATACGCAACATCGCTAAAAATAAAGGGAAACTATTAGATTTAAAATCGAAATCGCAAAAAAGTAAAGGAAAGCATTGTATTTGACACGCAGTAGTACATAGTAAGCTTTTTCGGTTTTTATCTATCGCCATATTTTTAAGTAGATTGCTGAACATTCTTCGATACAGTAAGTCCCTGACATATGCAACTACGGATTTACGCAAATTTTTTTTCACCCTATTCATTGTTTTATACAGGAGGATAAGGAGGTGATTATCCCCCTGTATAAAACAATGGTCAAGCCACACCTTGAATACTGCATACGCGTCTGGAGGCCACATTTTAGGAAGAATGTAGAGCTGCTAGAACGAGTACAGAGAAAGGCAATGAGATTGGTGAGGAGAAAAAAGGGGTGCCTTACCAAGAAAGGCTTCAGTTCTTCAAATTGTGGTGTCTGGAGACAAGGCACCTGCAAAGTGGTCTGATTGAGGTTTTTAAGGCTTTGAATGGTTTGAACAAGCGTGCTGCTGATGGAATTCTTCCTCTTGCTCAGTTTACACACATGAGGGGGCACAAATTCATATTGGGGAAAGATGGTTGCAGACTAGATGTGCAGAAATTTGCCTTTAACCATTGACTTGTTGATTTCTAGAACAAACTTCCATATGTCATTGTGGAAGTTGATTCAGGAAGTTGATTAGTTCTTTGGCTGATGCTGTATAAGCTTGCATGATAGGCAGCTACTAATGCTAACTGTAAAAAAGGAGAGTGCAGATTGCTCAATAGATCACAGTCATGACAAATCAGTAGGCCTTCATTCACTGTTTTCTGCTTCTCACCCATTTCCTTCTTAACAGTTGTATTTCCCACTAGAGTTAATGATTTATCTGGATACTTCGTTAAATAATGTTCTACAAAATGGGATTGTTATGAAGGCTGATGGTATCATAAGGACGTCATTACAAAAGTTCACTAAGAAGTGGTACAAAATATACCATAAAATGTCTAAGAGTAATCTGTAATTCTTGAAGAAATTAAAGGCAGATTACGCTCTACACAGGTTTAAGTACTCGTTATTTCAGCAATTCCAGTTTCAGCAGTTCCACTTGCACACCATGCCACTAAAAGAATATTTAAGATCTCTTTCTTCTAATAGGAGATGATTTCCTCCCCCCCTGCAATACTTACACTGCCATTCTTTACTTGCTGAAAAACATTGTATATTGTACCCAGTATGAAGCTGGTAGAACCCATCATTCTGATCCCTATCTTAGCATTAGTAGAGGCATATGATGCAAGAAAGCAAGCTTATACAGCATCAGACAAAAAGAAACCCTTCCGATTTCAACCTTCCATTCACTCCAAATGTTTGTCTAGTTCTGCCTTGAATTTATTTATTCTTACAACTACCTTTAGAATTAACTCAGTGCTAACTTCAGCGAATTTTTCATCCACCAAAAAAAGGTTCATCTTTATATGTATTTCAAAACATTTTATACTGTATACTGATCATTGTTCCACTGAGATGCAGTAACAAGTGTAACCTGACCATAGTTGTCCTAAGCCAAAAACACCTTATATCAACAATTGGCCATGTGACTGTTAGCCCATGTTTCGTTAGCCCATGAGAAGGTCTTGTTGTGGTTGTTTGAGTTGAAATTAGAGTTTCCTTTTTTTCTGAATGATATTAACTCTGATTTCTCACATTATTTTGAATATCATATGTTGCTTTGCAAGTTAGCATACCTTTGTGACATTTTCAAGCATTGAGATGAAGGGCTCAGTGTAAATATTTTCTATTTAACCCATACATCTTAAACTTTACCATATGTTTTTCTGTTCCATTAAAAGACAGTATCCTGTAGTCCCTGGCAGACCTACCTTAGTCTTATTCCACCTGTCATTATCAGAGTCTTATGAATCACATTGAGTAGCATATATCACTCTCCTTCTGTGATTGTATGAACTGGCTTAGTGCTGTTTGTGTTAATTGCCTTACTTCAGGCATTAGTTTCCACGATTGTAGTGAAGAATATTGTTTCATTTGTATTTCTTATTTATCAGTTGTCTTAGCCAGAAAAACCTCTCAGCTGTAAACTTGGAAAATCTGCTGCCAGTCATGTTTTCTACAAGATTTTGTATCTTCATGCCATGTAAATGTGTAATTCACCAGAAGATATGCAATTAAATTCATTTTATTGCATCTTTATGTGTAGTGCTTTATTTATAATTAGAACTATATATGCTCTGTTTTTCATTAATTCATTTTTTCTTAGTTATTGTTCTTGGTATAAGGAATTCTTCCTTCCTTCAAAAAGTATGAATTTTATTGGTGTATCAGATGAATCGTATAATATCCGTTTGGTCATATTATTTCACCGTTTTCATAATCCACTCCTCATTATCCATCACTTCTCTGACAGTGGAATTAAAAAGATTCAGAACCAGTTTCAGTACAATATTTCATTACATTTTATTTAACTCACTTTGTTTTCAATGATAAAATCAATATAAACGATTAAATGGTAAAACTGAATAACAGAATGAGAAGTCACTGTACAGTCATTCCTCATATAGCACAATAGTTGTGTTCCTAGAAACCCTTGTGCAATATAAACAACAGGCCCTATGGGAAAAATAGGGTTAGGTGCCGACCACCCAAGATTGAACACACATCTGTAAACAAAACATTACCAAACACAATAAATAATCGTAATAAACTTACACATTTTATTACGACTATTATGTAATAAAATATTGCTAATGCTTTTGCTTCTATCGTAAGCAAACTTGTTTTTTGTTTGATTTTCTATCCAAACAGATGACAGCCGTTCTATCTCTTCCAATTCTTTGTGTCTTAATCTAATGGATTTTAATTACACTTTGAGTTGTTCCTGCTATGAAAGTTTTTTCTCTGCATTGCCTCATTTGGGCCTGTAGCACGTGCAATATCACATGGTCTTTCATTTCGCTCAAAGCGTTTCACAATTTCATATTTTTTCTCTATCGACAGCATAGGACTGGCCATAAGCATTACCGGGGAAACCCCAGTGGGCCGGAGGCCAGTGTGATTTTGGCCATAAACGCTAGTATGAGGCCACTATAAATTTTCCCGGGTAAGAATTTTTGACCCAGTCCGCCTCTGTTTATTGATATTGCTTTTCTTTTTCTCTCTGAATCTGCAGTGTCTTCACCAGGACACTTCCTTTTCACACCTTTTAAGTATTTTACTCATTTTTAGGGAATAAAGCACAATTACAAAACGAGGAGGCACGCTTGATACACATAAACAAAACTGCACGCGTGTAGCAACTGAATAAACAACACCGTAAAGGCAGAGATACACTATTAACACCTCACATTTTACTAAAGCACATTTCTAGGGGTTACTACCATAAAGCAATAAAAACAATTTCCAGTTACGTTTCTGCTAGTGGAATCTGTTATAAACTGGTAGTAAACTCGATCTAATTGCATTTGCAATTATACCGATAGCTGGAATTATGTTGGTTTTTATATTATTATGGTGAAATGTGTTTCCCCTTCACTGATATAAAACACATAAATACATTTTCAGAATCTTCTCTTCATTCCTATCGTGATGCGTTCTGTTGCGGTGATTCTGCGTTCGACTGCCATTTCTTGTAAACACAAAGGCGAATCGTGCATAAGCGAATTCGGTTCGTGTTATATAAGATATCATTCCCCTATTTATAAATCGTGTGTGATCGAATTTGTGTAGTGCAAACACGTGTTATACAAGGACCGACTGTACTATGTTAGGCATAGCCATGCACAAACTGGTTTTGCTACTTAATGCATCAATCTTATTTTGTAGAGGTACTTTGCCACAGGTTGCCTTGGTATTGCACAACTCTAAATAAACAGCACTGCTCCAGTGGAGAAGTATATTGCTTTTTTTTTAAAGTATATGTCATTATCAAGACCTGGATTTCTATCCATTCGAAGTTAATGTGGTTGAACTCTCATTCTCAAAACTCGCAAACTTTAGTTTAGTTACAGGTTGACAAGTCTACCCAGACCCAGGTTTTATTCACAATAAGGATTCAGAGTGCTTCCACAGTATGAAATCAGTGCACTAATTAGCAAACTTAATTTACTCGCAGCTAAGTACTGAAAGAGGCTTTTGCCCTAAACTTATTTATGCCTAATAGAATGAGTTAAGTGGACTCAAATTGTTAGAGCTGTTTTCATAATAATGATATTAAAAAGGAAATTTCTCCTGTTTTTAATTAAATTAATATTTTGTTATTTCAGCAAGTTGGTACAGATCATGAAACTCTAGCAAAACTCATATTTATGGAACTGAATGATGCATGGAGTGAGTTTGAGAAACAGAATCAACAAAACCTGAACTAGTCAGTCAAGTAAAGCTCATTGTGATAGATACTGAAATTCCGCACTTCTCAAAATATACTAAATCAAGATCCAGTGGAGACTTCTCATCTGTGCAGCAATCTCAGATATCACATTTAAAAAAATGTTTGTTTTTTTGTTTTTTTTTTTAATTTATTGAAGTAACTCTGAGTGATCAAGCAGTGTACCTGGACCATTTCAGTGCTGTAGATATTCTTCATACTGCTGTAGCTCACAGATAAAGCAAATTATATCCATTAATATTGTGAAGTAATGTTATATTTTAAGTGGCTATTAAATGAGCTGTTATAAATTTTCAAGGTCAAAAATTTACAATGTTGTGAAAAAAAGTTGGCTTTATAAGTTGAATTTGAATAATGCAGTATTTCTTCTTTAATTTTGTTACTTAAATGATTAATTATGATAAAAGAAATTTTATAATTGTAATAGAAAGAGAAATATTTTGGCTTGGGTTTATTTAAATACTTCAACAGATTCTTTTAAAAGGATATGAGGTACTTATATATACCAACTGGTGATATTATACTTTGTAATATATAAAAGATTTTAAGAAGTAGTTTATATAAATTAGGCTAAATGGTGCGTTTTTTTTTTTTTTTTTTTAAGAAATCTTTAGGCTTAAACTACTTTGCAGTTATTTGTTTTCATTGTACAGAAGATCTGAACTGCTTGAGTTCCTATAATGATGTTGGGTAAACGAAAGATTTTTTTTATAGCATGCATTTTATGTGTTGTGTCAGTATACTTGTGGTTTGTGCACTTTCACAGTGTCAAATCCATAAAAAAAGTCTTGAAAAATGTTACTGAAAAAAACATATGTATAGTGCATCTCTTGCATATTTCATTACATACATTTCGTGGATGTAATGAACTGCCACTTGTATTAAGATGTATATTATGTGTTAATGTTTTGAAATATATTTAATTTGTAAAAAAATAAATAAATATATATATATATATATATAAAAATATATATATATAGTTGACAGTGTCTTACATAAGGATGAGTTGTGGAAAGTTTCTGATGTTTGAGGCATGATTGCCTCTCCTTGTACATTCCATTATTTGTGTGTTGTCATGCATTTTAAAATATTTTACACTGTAATATATAAAACTTATCATTTTTGCATAGTGTTTGTCTTACATTCTTCCCTTTCCCATTTTGTCCATCTGAAAAAATGTGCTGCCGCAAATAATATATCCCTCCCTGTATTTTTGTGTGTGTGTACATGTGCAGTTGTTTATGTTATTAAGTGATTTTAACCCTTAACTTTGGATTCATTTATATAGAAGATAATTATGTAATTATGCAGCACATAATCTTTCAGTGTTGGCAATTTATGAAGGAGTCTTCTCTATTTTAGGAATTGGATCTGATTGAATATTTGTAAAGGTAAAAAGTATTTCTGTAAAAAATGATTAATGATTATTAGAGAAGCAATAATTAAACTTATTGTAATTATAAATTTGGCATGCTTGGTAAGTTACATCTAACATTATGTCAAAAAAAAAATTGTATTTATGATCACTTGAGCAGTATGTAGTCAACCATTCTAGAATAAACTTAAATTTCTCTGAAAGAACAAAAAAAATTATTTTAATTAAATAAAATGGCTTTATTTTAATTAAAATTTATTTTTAGTTAAAATTAAAATCTTAAACATCATAACTATTGTTTTCAGGATTCATAAATTGAAATACTGAATACAAAAAGAAAAGAATATTAGGAAAAGGATTAGAGGATGTGAGGAAAACTAATTTAATAGCTTAGGTGCCCAATATGTCCTGTGCACATATATATACAGTGAGGCCCCAACATCCTATGGTAATTCATTCCACAAAACCCACTGTATGTTGAAAACATTGTAAGTTGAAACCAATAATACATTGATTTCCTGTAATTCGTTCCCCAACAACACATAAAATAGGCATTTCTTGCATGTTGTACTTCATTTTTACATTAAAAATTAATTTTTTATGAAGTTTACTTAATAAATAGTAATAAAACATCTTAAAAAAAAAAAAAAAACAGAAAACAGACTTGAAGTGCAGAGCTGATGAAATCAATGGTGGCATAATGGTGGTGGGACTCACATCTTTTCAGTATTTTGTTGCTACTGGCAAAGAAACTCTCCAAATGGACTGATTTTGATGACTTTTTTGTAGCTTCCTGAAGTCCACTGTCACTCGCCGTAATTTTCTCCAACTCTCGTAGCTCCTCTGTTGTTATTTCACACCCATGAGCGTCAATAAGGAACTCCACATCCTCTTCACCAACCTCCAGACCCATTGATTTACCAAGAGTGACAATATCATTTGTCAAAGCACCACCTTCAAATCCGTCAACGTTATGAATAATTAAAGGCCAGATCTTTTTCCAGGCTGAATTTAAGCAACTGGTGGAAATACCATTCCAAGAACTTACAATCAGCCTCACACAGTCCAGCATGTTGAACGTCAACCTCCAAAAATCTTTGAGGGTGAGAGAGCATTTTCACCAGATGCTGCTGCAAAGCAATTTACAAACATTTTCATGGTGTAGATTTTCTTTAAGTTTGCAATCACTTGCTGGTTTGGTTGAAGAAGAGAAGTGGTGTTTGGTGGTTTGACTTGAACAAAGTCAAATTGTACCTGAAGAGATTGAACAAGTTTCTAATCATGCCCTGGTGCATTATCCAGTAGGAGAAGTGCCTTCACAGGAAGCTTATTTTTCTCAAGATAATTCTTCACTGAAGGACAAAACTTCAAGCTCCCATTTATTGAAGACATCCTGTAACCCAGGCCTTAGGCTTATGCCCAGGTAAACTAGCCTCATCCTTAGTGATGTACATGTTCCTGGGCATTTGCTTCCAGAAGAGGCCGATTTCGTAATTGTTAAAAGTCTGCTGGGGAAGATAACCCTCCTGATCAACTAACTCTTGTAATTCAATTTTAAAGGTCTCAGCTGCTTTATTATCAGCACTGCCACTGCTTGATGGAGCTTGAAGTTTGACATCGTCATAGATCTGAAACAATCATACAAGTTACGTTCCGCACACCACACATTGAACAATAACGTTGTTGAATAATAACAAACATGCTAATTGGTTGAGGACAATCATACAAGTGATGTTCTGTTTGCCATGCATCTGAAAATTTCCAGCTATATCGGAAAGCCATCGGTACCTGCATATATCATCGGTCCTTAAAATAAAAGATCATATGGATGGTATATCGGTTCCTGAGAATATTGGTTGTTGATGTCATCGAAAGTCGAGGCCCTACTGTATATTGCTTTTTTCCCTGATTGAACTGGTCTGTTATTTACTTCAAGGTGACATGTCTGTTGGCCTGTACAATTATAGCAAGCTTCCTCGGACCACAAGAGTATTTCTCATTCCATGAAAATTCAGTTCTCATGCTCACTAGCCTATTATAGGCATAGCTTCCCATTGTGTATGGAAGTCAGTGGTGTATAACAAGATTGTTCTGTAGCTTAGTTTGTTCAATGCCCAATTTACTGTATGAACCTGTTTCTATGCCCCTGATTAAACTGGAATGTAATTTCTTTCATAGTATTTCCTGGATTATCTGTGATGAGCTGTGCAGTCTGAGCAAAAAGAATTATATCAGCATTGAGCTTGCTCAATCCATTCAAAGCATTAATCAGATCACCTCACAGGTGCTTAGTGTGCAGACACTGCAATTTGCAGAACTGAAGCATTTCTCAATGAGAGCACCTGTTTTGCCTGCCACACCAACGTAGTTGCTTTTCTCTTTACTTGTTCTAGCAAATCTGCATCCTTTCTAAAATGAGGCCTCCATACCCGTATGCAGTACTGAAAATGTTGCTTGCCTAACCATTGCCTTGTACAATGGGATAATCACCTCCTTTTCCCTGCTAGCAAAATTCCTGTATATCAGTGAAAATCCCATGAGCTGGCCTAGCCGCTTGTTGCACTGCTCAGAGAATTTTATATCTGACTCCACAATAACCCCCAGGGATTTTTCATTTTCCATTACTTTTAGTGTAATACCACACAGTTTGTACATTAATCTAAGATTAGCGCTACCCATGTACATTACCTTGCATTTGCTAATTTTAAACTTCAATATCCATTTCTTAGCCTATCAGCTTAAATTTTCTTGACATTGTTTCAGTAGCATACTAGATTGCTATCATTAACCACCCTGCCAACCTGTGTATCATCTGCAGACTTAGACATTAAGCCTGACATATCTTCATCAATATCATTGATAAGTTAACCATTGATAAGTTAACCAATAAACAATGGTTACTATGGAGTGTTGCATTAAAGGCAGTGATTTGCACTAAATGCCACACTCTTCTACACTACAGTCTTCTATGTGAAACAGTAATAAATGTTTTTATGAAATCTCAGTATATGATGCCCAAATTATATTTTGCATCCATTTCCTTTTTTATTCTTCCATAGTATTGAAACAGATTGGTTAGAGAAGATCACTCTTTAATAAATCCACAATATGAGAGATGCCTGATGGTGTGCGTGGTTTAATCTAAAAAATATTTTTTGGCTGAATGCCTAAAGGGTATGAACAAGTTTACTTATGCATGGGTAATGCGTGCACACATTTCTACTAGCAAGGTTAGTTTTAATGCATTGTTTTCATTATATCTCACATTGTGAATACATTCAAAACAAGTTGCCATGATAGTGCAATTCCATGGCAATTCGTGAAGATATTCACAATATGAGATATAATTAAAATGATGCATTAAAACTACCTTGGTAGTAGAACTGATGTGTGTGTGTGGGATCCCATGCATAAGTAAACTCCTTCATACTCTTAGGCATTTAGCCAAGAAATATCTTTTAGTAAATGCATTATTTCCCCCAGAACAGAAGTTAAGCTAACAGATTTGTAATTATCCATGTCATCGACCTTTTGTTCCTCCCCCACTTTGTGAATTGGGGATACTTTTCATCATGTCCAATCCATGGAGACCTTCTGTGGACCTCCAAAGATGCTCTTATAATTATGGCTAAGCATTTGGATATCATCATCTACCCCATGTATCTTTTTTTATGTTTATCCTAAGTGATCTTTTTCCACTTTCCTCAAATTTGTCACAAAATTATTTAGCTTCCTTGTGTTAGTTTGATTTCCTTCTGGTGACCTGTTTCCTAAAGAATTGTGTGAATGTAGATGCAAAATACCTATTCACTTTATCACTAACCTGAGCAGAATTATTGCCAACAGTTAAACCATTGATATCAAATGGAAAAATATGAATCATCCCCTTTTATTACATAAGTAAAGATAACATAATAGATTGTTGTTAATCACCCTGCCAACTTTTGTATAATCTGCAAACTTAGACATTAAGCCTGACATACCTTCATTAATAAATATAGAAAACAGCAATGGTTCCATTACTGAACCTTTGCTGTTTTTTTTTCACATTATCTGCCATCCCCAGGGGCTCACATCTGGTGAGTATGGGCTTGGCATACCCAGGGTCCTGAGCTGGATATCATCATTCTTCTCTTTCTTGGTGATTCACTTCTACTTTTGACTCTCTCTCAGGTAACTTGGGAACTTTTTTTTTTCCTGGTGCAGCATAAGCCTCTGGCTTCCTTGCACCATATGGCTATTAATAATAATAATAATAAAAAAAAAGACTTCTCAATATCTGCCTTATCATGGCTAATCTCTTTTTTGACTTCATTACAAGTCAAAATCGGCCATAAGCTTCTATATCACCTGATAATTTATATCCATTCCATGCATTAAAATATTCTCTGTCACAAATATCAGTTCATCTGACATCCATTTAGGTCTGAGCCTTGAACAGTATTTCTTAGTTATTATGAAAAGTATAGTTACTTCCCTGAATTCTCATTTAGAATCTGATATTGATATCATTTGTTGGTCCCACTGTAGAGAGTTTAAAAACTGTCTACAACCACTCTACTCACTGTCACAAAAGCAAAAGTCCTTCCCTTTACCCCTTGACGTGGATACCTGTGCGTTGTGAGGGGACTTAGTTATGCTGCTTGTCCTCAACATTAGCATCACTATGATCCAATACCTACACCTAGGTTCGAGGATAACATCAGAGTAATCTGGCATGTTTGCATGTGCTGCAACCCATTGAAATTTGGAAAGGAGATTCTGTTGAGGGGACACACCACTTTGGCCCCTGCTTTGACAAGCTGAGTGGTCCTGGTTGATCCAGCTAGGATCAATCAGCTAATGAGTTTGCCTGCAAGGGCCAACCATGTCAATGCTGTGCCCCTACCCTCATGGTCCGAGGGAAAGGATTCAGGCTGGCAGCAGTGTGGAATTGATGTCTGCGTTGCTCTGGTGTCCCACTCCTGAGTGCATTTATTGCTTGCTTGGTAGTGGGGTCCATGGTGAGTGGGGAACTAGGCACTGAACCAAAAAAAAAAAAAAAACTATGAATCCTGATAAAATTATTTCTGCCGGGGCTACAACCTAGTCCCTATCTGCAAATACAGGTGAAGAGACAGAAAGCAAAAAGTGAACAGAATTACCATCAGGGCCTGTAACAAGTGCTTTAATCATCCACTCAACCAGCAGAAAACCTATTTGGAAAATGTCGCCCTTTTTTTTATACATAAAAGTTCAGAGGGGTTAGCAATTTCCCTAAATCAGTTAAGAGGTTCCATTCTGGAGATCTTAATTGAAACAAAATGACAGGCTTTCTGAGCAGCTACCCCAAGCAGCATCATCCAGAGGAACACTGATAAATGTGACACTACAGAACACTCAACTCAGGTGTCTTTCAAAGTGGTACCTCGAAGTTTCCAAGGAGGACATCTGCTCTGAACTAAAATCACATGGAGTGATTGCTGTTAAGAGAATTTCTGCATGTAGGGATGGAAAACTGGTTTCCACCATAAGCATCCTGACTTTCAATTCATCGACATCTAATGAGATTAAAGCTGGCTACATCAGCTGTCCATATGTCTCAAATCCTTTAAGTGCCAGAAATATGGATATTCAAAAATTGGCATGCTACGGAGTTCTTGCATATGCTCGATGTGGTGCAGAGGACCATGAAACAGCATCATGGTCATCTGCAAAACCCACCTGCATTAACTGCCTACTCAAGAGCATGCCAGAGGTGGAAAGAAGGAATAGAAATTCAATGAGACAGAGCTGAACATATATCAGGAGGTGAGAAAAGCAGCAAAACCTATGCCACTCCCATATTGGCACCTAATGCTCCACAAGTAACAAGCAATTTCCAAAGAAAAGTTCAAAAAGTTTGATGACACCCCCGTACCCAAGAAAATATGCATGTCAAGGAAGAGGAGGTACAAGATTATTTAGTCTTGGAACTCTTTACTGACAAAGAAATGGACACAGGACAGCATCCATACTTCCACAAAAGTTAAATCCAAGACTGAGAAAAGTAAGTCCTCAGCACCTTGGAAGCCACCTGATGCACCCACCAAGCCAAAATAATGGCTAAATTTTTACAATGGAACTGTCGTCGAATTTGGCAAAACAATTATGACATCAAGGCACCTTCTGCAAAAGCATGAGCCGATTTGCTTTTGCTTACAGGAGACACTTTAAAGCAAATGAAAACTCTTCCTTTCGTAATATTACCATCGTATGAACAGCGGGATGGACCTGCTTGTGTGGGTGATGGTGGTGTTCTTCTGGGAAACCATACCCCACTATTTTGCTCTCCACCAACATAGAAGTGGTAGCAGCTTGCCTTACGGTTGGTTTTTTACTAACAGCATGTTTGGGTTATTTGCCTCCTGGGGCTGACATCTCCCAGAAAGACCTTGATCTGTTAACCCCAGGGGCTCACAACTGGTGAGTATGGGCTTGGCACACCCAGGGTCCTGAGCTGGATATCATCATCCTTCTCTTTCTTGGTGATTCCCTTCTGATTCTCTCTCTTTCATACACAGGGTACTTCAGGACTTTTTTTTTTTTTTTTTGGCTGGTTCAGCATAAGCCTCAGTCTTCCTTGCACCATATGGCTAGTAATAATAAACATTATGCAGCTGCATATTCCTGTCTTACTCGTGCCAATTCAATGGACATGACACTGTGGGGTAGTGCTGACATTAATGGAAGGAGATATGTCATGGAGCATATCTCACATATATTGACCTTTCCATTCTAAATGTGGGAAATAACCTTTTTCCACATGCCTACCTGTATGTTTTCTGCTATTGATCTCTGTATGCTCCTACCTTCATTCATTTGGTGAGTGTAAGGTATGTTAGTGTCTAACAGCTCCTGGGATTTCTCCCATCTCTGCGGGTGTACATTGTATCAGGCCAGAAATTTGAAGGTGTTTGGGGGTAATGTGCTGTATATTGTGTTGGTGCCCTTTGTTCCTCCAGTCTATTAGCCGTTGGACCCTAGTGGGACCTGATGTTACAACTGCCATGGGGAGGCTGACCGGGTGTACTACTGATGCTAGAGTACTCTGGCAGGACCTGCCGCCTACTTTCCTGGGCTTGGAACAAATTGATTATTTAATTATTTATATTTTACTCTAATGTACTGGTAAGTTGTCGATTTTTTCGTTTTTTCCGTTTTAATTTCTGGAGGATATCATACGGAAGTGTTCTACGTACTATATTGAGGTATACTCCTCTTATTATTTTACTAATATATATATATATATATACACACACACAGGGTGTCTCAAAAATACATGGCATAACTTCAGGAACTAGTTCCTCATACGTATACAAAATATTTTATATCAACATAGTTCTGGAAATGCTTGGTTTTCGAGTTTTGAAAGTCTGTCTATGACACTTAACTGTTCACATCACCTTATAGTAATTGTTCAAAATGTCCACCTTCTGCCTGAATACAGGCCTCACGTCGACATCTCATGGACTCGCGAAGATGATGCCAAATTCCTGGCATGTTTCGTATTGTCTCACAACCTGCCACAATTCGATTGCGGAGAGGTTCCACATCAACTACCGGAGTCAAATACACCAATGACTAAATGGCCCCACAGGAAAAAACTAGTTTTAAATGAGATGAGTGTGGAGGCCAAGCAGTTGGTCCACTGACCAGGAATCCTTCGATTCAGGTAATTGCGGAATAGGTGGCTGAAATGTGCGGGAGCACCATCGTGCATGAAGTGTGCTTGTTGATGAATGATCAGTGGCGTGTCCAAGAAATCAGGCATGTTGTTTTCCAGAAAGTCTATGCCTGCCCTGTGAGTTTGGAAGTACATGAGGCCCAAATAACTTATCACCAAAAACACTCGCCCAGATATTGAGGCTGAACCTCTGTTGGTTATGCGATGGAGGAATTGCATGTGGGTTTTCCTCAACCCATACATGCTGATTGTGAAAGTTTTGGATTCTGCCTCATGTGAACTGCTTCATCTGTGAATATCAGGCAGGAAAGTGAGAAGTAGTACCACACTACTGCAAGAACCACTGGCAGAACATTACTCGTGCAGGGTAATCTGGTGACAAGGCCTGTACCCGTTGCAGATGGTAAGGATACAGTTGGTGTTCTCACAACTCTCCAAATAGTCGAACGTTGAACAGCCAGTTGCATTGCTATTCTGTGTGTGCTGATTCCAGGAGTGGCATATCCAACAACTTTACTTTGGGAGTTGTAGATCTTGGTCGTCCTCTGTCAGCAGCATGAGGTGTAAAGGTCCCATGTTCACAAAGGCGATAATTAGCATTAGCATTAGTAGAGGCATTTGATGCAAGAAAGCAAGCTTATGCAGCATCAGCCAAAAAAAAAAAAAAATCCACTTCACCCCTCTGTTCGTTCAAAATACCTGTCCAGCTGAGCCTTAAACTTATTTAGGCTATCAACCTCCACTACAAGGGATGGAAGTCTGTTCCACCAACCAACCACCCGCTGGCTAAAGGCAAATTTCCGCACGTCTATCCTACATCTGTCTTTCCTCAATTTGAATTTATGCCCTCTCAGGTGATTTTTCTGAGCTAGAGGAAGAATCCCATCAGCATTGAGCATGCTCAAACCATTCAAGGCTTTATACACCTCTATCAGATCACCTCGCTGGTGCCTAGTTTCCAGACACTGTAATTTGCAAAACTTAAGCCTTTCTTCGTGAGAGCACCCCTTTGTTCCATTCACTAATCTTGTTGCCCTTCTCTGTACTCATTCCAGCAGCTCTACATCCTTCTTGAAATGAGGCCTCCAGACCTGTATACAGTACTCTAGGTGTGGCCTGACCATTGCCTTATACAAGGGAATAATCACTTCCTTATCCCTGCTGGAAAAATTCCTGTATATCATTGACAATACTCCATGAGCTACTCTTGCAGCCCGTCTGCACTGTTCAGAGAACTTCATATCTGTCTGCACAACTACCCCCAAGTCCCTTTCATTCTCTACCACTGTCAGTGTAGTAGCACAAAGTTGATATGTTGCTCTGGGATTGCTGATTCCCATGTGTAGTACTTTACATTTGTCAATGTAAAACTTCATTTGCCACCTCTCAGCCCATCTGCTCAACCTTTCCAGATCCTGTTGCAGTAGCATAGTGTCAGTAGTGTCCTTGACAACCCTGCCAACCTTTGTATCGTCTGCAAACTTGGACATTAAGCTTGATATACCATCATCAATATCATTTATAAATACAGAAAACAATAATGGACGCAACACTGAGCCCTGAGGGACTCCACTAATAACATTAGTCCACGATGAGCAGTGTCCATTGATTACCACTCTCTGTCTTATCCCCCTCAACCACCCCTTTATCCATAGCAGCAATTTGCCTCCAATGTCACACTGCTCCAATTTGAGTAGCAGTCTTCCATGTGCAACAGTATCAAAAGCCTTTCTAAGATCCAAGTATATAATATCAAAGCTATTCCCTGCAACCAGTTCTTTTTGTGACTGCATCATAGTATCCAATCAAATTGGTCAGGCAAGACTTCCCCTTAACAAAACCATGCTGTGTCCGAGCTATAACTGAAGTCTTGTCTAAATGATCCTGCAGTGCTTCTTTAATCAGTGCCTCCATTAATTTTCCTGGAACAGAAGTTAAGCTCACAGGTCTATAATTACTTGTGTCAGCCTTTGATCCTCCTTTGTGAATTGGGGTCACATTTGCACATTTCCAGTCTATGGGTACCTCCCGAGTCCAAGGAAGCTCTCATAATTATGGCTAAGGGTTTGCTTACTTCCTTTGCTGCCTCCTTTAATATAACTGGATAGATCCCATCCACCCCGGGTGCCTTTCTTGTGTTTATCTTCAACAACCTCTCCTCCACCTTACTCTCAGTTATTTCAAGATTCTGTAGCTTACTGCTAGAGTTGAATACACCTCTGGCATTCCCCTCGCTGAATAACTCCTCATGTGTGAATGTCGATGCAAAATATTCATTTAGTTTGTTAGCTACCTGAGCAGGATCATCAACAGTTGACCCATCAATATCAAGTGGACCAATCTGATTCATCCCCTTCCTTCTAGAGTTTACATAAGTAAAGAACTCTTTGCTGTTTTTCTTTGCATCCCTTGCGAAGGATTTCTCGTAATCTGCCTTCGCCTGCCTAACCTCCTTTGTAACTTGGTTGCATATCAACTTGTATCTATCATAGGCTTCTGTGTCATGTGTTAATTTGTAAGTATCCCATGCATTTTTCTTCTCTGCCATATGCCTCATTAGTTCATCTGACATCCATTTTGGCCTAAACCTTGAACAATATTTCTTAGTTGGTATGTAAAGCCTAGTAGCTTCCAAGATAAGTTCTTTGAATGCTTCCCATTTTGAATTTGCTGTTGGTAACATCATCAGTTGGTCCCACTGTATAGAATTTAAATACTGTGTCAGTCCATCGTAGTCGCCTTTACGGAAGCAATAACCCTTACCTTTACCCCTAATGGTAGTTACCTCTTTGAGTAAATCCCACTTCAGCACACTGTGATCACTGCCACCCAGTGGTTCATTTATCTGCAGATTCTTAATGCATGAAGAATCACTGCTGATAATCAAATCAAGAGTATTACTCCCTCTAGTTGCCTCCCGAACATGCTGATGTAGAAAACAATCATCCAATAAATCCACAAAAGCCTTGCTAGTGTGTGAGTGACCAAACCACAAATTCCAGTCAATATCTGGGAAATTAAAATCCCCCATTATAAGACTCTCTGATTTACTGGCCCACTCTATTTCCCTGTACAGTTTCTTATTATACTCATCAGAGTCATTAGGCCTATAGCACACTCCTACTCTCAATTTTGATCTCCCAATGCTTATGTCACACCAAACTGACTCAACACTGCACTGTCCAGCGATGTCAACTGGCTTCACTTCCTTGGTTTTTATGTGTTTCTTAACTAATAGCATTATCCCTCCCCCCCCCCTTCCTATCCTGCCTATCCTTTCTGTAGACGTTGTACTCCCCAAATTGCAGTTCTGCATCCCTTATATCTGTGTGACACCACGTCTGATATCCCAACAATATCTGCCTTTGATGTTTTGAGCAATACCTCAAATTTATTTACTAAACTCCTAGCACTGGTGTACACGCAAGTATACCTGCACCTGTTTCTATTCTTAGCTACCCTAACACAACCCATGTGTTTACTTGTACCGCAATGGCCCCCAGCAGTCTCTGAAATATGCATCTTGTTTTTCAGGCTTCTGCTCATTCTAATAGAAGCAGTGCAAGAATCTCTTTCACCTCTGCCAGTGGCTACTGTCAATCTATTGGTCTTTGTCTCCCCCCAAGCTAGCAGTTTTCCGACCCACCTAACACTGCCTCGATAGCATCAGCAAATATTCTTGCACCCTTTCTATTTAAGTGTATCCCATCCCTGTAGAAGCAATCTCTCCTGTTAACAAGTACAGTCCAGGCTGAAAAAAATTCTACCCCTTGAGCCTTGCACAATCTTTCCAGGGCCGAATTGATCGACAAGGCTCTCATCATATACTCCCTCCTATCGTGTCTGGGCAGAATTGCAGACACTTTCAAATTCAACCCTAATTCTCGGCTTTTGTTCAACAGTTCAAAATGGATACCTTCAAACGTTTTCCTGTCTGGACATCGTTCTGGGAACCTTTTGTGGTACAAACAATGAGGCTCCAGAGCATTGCCATCTGCCAAACCGTACATAAAGTGCATATCCGCTTCTGATTTGAGAATGGAATGGAAAACCAGATTCTGTCAGTACCTCGTGATGAAGGAAATCACCCGCGGGAGATAAGACATTCCAGTTAATAGGAACCAAGCATTTCCGGAACTGTATTGATATAAATTTTTTTCTACATATGAGGAACTCATTCCTGAAGTTATGCCATGTATTTTTGAAACACCCTGTATATATATATATATATAAACCCATTGTGTAAGGGAGGAAGGCAGAAGACTGAGGGTAGGAAACAAAAGGGGCCGACAGGGATGATGGCCCCCTGCTTACAGTGTAGTATGTCCAGTACCTCACCAGAGGGAAGGGTGGTGGGTGGACAAAAAACCACCCCTCCCACACAAAAACGTAAGAAAAAATAAGGGGGTGAGAGGCCGGATGGTAGGAAATTAGAAAGAGGGCGATAGGGCAGATGGCCCCTGCTGACAGTGTGGCATGTCCAATGCCTCACCAGAGGGAAGAGGGGGGGTGGAAAACCACTTCAAAAAAATATAGATATTCCCCCATCATGCAGGGTAGGTACGGCTAGCACTGCCAGTCAGTAGGAGCCGGCAACTTGCTCAAAATCCAGCAGCGTGAGTGTTGCTAGGGTGGATGGGTCATGTTTGGGAAATTCTAGTCCAGGTGTCATTATTGGGACTCCATTTAGTCAGTCTCGCATCCAGACTGTAGGCTGGTCCAGTAATCCAAGATAGGATGGTCAAGTCCAGTAAACGACGTTAGGTCTTCTTGAGACGTGTCACATCCGGTGGGGAGAAGTTGGTCCAGGTGTCAATGATGAGGAATTTGTCAAGATATATGAGGTCCCTGTCTTTGATTGCACTGCTAGTATTGTCACAGCCAAGTGGGGAGATCAGTTGACTACTCGAGATCAAGTTGGGTTCTGTACTCTGGTTGGTTTGTTGGTCCATGGCTCAGCGATGCGCAGCAGCAAATGGCAGCCATGGTTGTTTTGACTTATTTATTTGGATACTATGGTGGTGGTAGTGCTTTCTGCCTGGTAAATAGGTCCACTGCAAATTGAGTCAGGGCTCAGTAAGTTTCTTCATTCTGTACAGTGAGGTGTTCTTGGTTTTGGTAGTTGAAGCATAGTTTAGTTATTAGGATCCTGAAGTCCTCGTAGATTTCACAGATTTGAGCATGGTTCTCCCACGTCTGATCCTCTCCACATTGGCAGTGGGGTGAGTCTGAAATCCCGAAGTTGTAGTTTTTTCTGGAAGGAGCCATGCCAGTGAGGAGGTAGGTAGCATAGAGTCCTAGTGAAAACCAGCCAGGTATGAGGGGCTAAAAGGCCCTGACATCCGGGAGGAACCTTTTGGTGACAGCACCTTTAGTTCAGGTCTGCCACCTTTCTTTCACTTGGTGGGTATTGAAAAACCTCTATTGAAATGATTACTTCCCTGTGATAACCAGCCTGATTAATGGGAGGCACTGTCTACCTTTTCAGTTACCTCTGGAAAGTTGATCAGGCTGATTGGAATGCCTTTCAACATCTGGCAGAGTTTAACATCAGTACAGTCAGCCAAGAGCCTATCAGTGATGTAGTGCTGTACATTACAGGAATGATTATCCATACAGCTGCAACTACAATTACGAAAACAGCTGCCCCTTAACACCGTTTCCAAAACCTTAGTGAAATGCTGAATGGACAAAATCTGGAAATGAAGGGGAAACATACATTGCATCCTTCATTGGTCCTGGAATATAATTTATGTTTTATTTTAGAACAAATTGCAATATCTAATGCTCTTGGGGAGACCGTTTCTACCATCTTGCTAAAATCTTACTCTCAAAAGCAGCTAATTAATTTCAAATCTAAAAATTCTTATCCTTGCAATGGGCCCTTCACCATGGAAGAGTTTAAAAAAAACAGCCCTACCTCTTTGGTACCAAAGCAAGTGCTGAAAGACCAGATCCAAAATCCATTTCAGCAAAATCCATGCACCAACTGCTCTGTCTATATAACAATCTCTCTAGAAGATCAGTTTCTGGATTCCTAGCATAAAGCAGTTCTTCCCTTCATAACCCAGGGAAAGGTGCCAAAATAAGTACGAACTAGCGTCCTATCGCTCTGACTAGCTGTCTGTGTAAAATGAGCGCGTGCAGAGTAGGGCAACAAGATTAGTGAATGGAACAAAAGGTTGCTCTTACGAAGAAAGGCATTCGTTTTGCAAATTACAGTGTCTGGAGCCTAGGCACCTGGAGGTGATCTGATTGAGGTGTATAATGCTATGTATGGTTTGAGCATGCTCAATACTTTTGGAATTTTTCCTCTTGCTCAGAATAATCGCCTGAGAGTGCATAAATTCAAACTAAGGAAAGACAGTTGTAGATGTCTAGAAGTTTGCCTTTAGCCAGCGTGTGGTTGATTGCTAGAACAAACTTCCATCTGTCATAGAAGTTGGCAGCTTAAACGAATTCAAGGCAGAACTAGACAAACATTTGGAGCGAGTGGATGGGTGAAATTAGATGTTTTTTTTTTGTATGATGCTATATAAGCTTGCATCATGTGCATTTATTAATGCTAATGCTAAAAAAAAATCCTGAAGCACTCAGTGGATGCCTTATATGGTATTTGGAGGCAAATTGGCTCCCCATCAGAGTGCAGTGGCTTCCGAAGGAACAAGTCCACTTTCGACCATTTCATCATGCTCGAAACTTCCATTCGTGATGCATTTTTAAAACGAGCACAGCTGTTGTCTGTTCTGTGATATGGAAAACGAGCATGAAAACTTAAGAGATTTGAAATTTTAAAAGGACTTTATAACATCGGCTTTAGAGATCATCTCCCAGCATTTATCAAAAAACTTTATCCAATCGTTTCTTTATTATTATTATTATCCACATGGTACAAGGAAGCCTGAGGCTTATGCTGTACCAGAAGAAAAAAAAAAAAACTTTCTGAGTTATCCTGAGAGAGAGAGAGAGAGAGAGAGAGTCAGTAATAGAAGGGAATCACCAAGAAAGCAAAGAATGATGATATCCAGCTGGGGGTACGAAGCCCATACTCAGCAGATGTGAGCCCCTGGGGAATTCCAAATTCGTGTAGGATCTACCCTTTAGCCAAGGGGAGGGAGTATCTCAAGGATCAGTTTTAAGTATTACTCTTTTTGCCATAAAAGTGAAGTCCATCACAGATCAACTTCCTCTAACTGTAAACTATGCTCACTGTGTTGACTATTTTAGCATATTCTCTGACTCTTACAAAATTAGGGTAATTGAGAGGCAACTGCAACATACCATTGACCACTTGAAATCATGGCTGTGAATAACGGATTCAAGTTCTCCCCGTAAAAGACCGTTTGCTCACATTTTTGCCGCAACTATAATCTTCACCCTGAACCTGAACTGCGGCTTGGACAAAATGCTACTCCAGTAATATCTGAAAAATTTCTGACTAGATTTTTGAAGCTCGTATTTGATAGAAAATTGACATTTCTACAACACCCATCAACTACATGCAGAATGTACAAGAGGCTTGAATATTCTATGTCAAATATCCTCATCAAAATCTTGGGGCACTGTCTAATGCACCTTTTGCCCGTTATGCACTAGTGCGATCTAAGTTAGATTACGGGTCTCAGGTATACGCATCTGCTAGACAGCGTACTCGGATGCCTGGATCCCATTCAGGTAATCAATATTGCCATGGAGCATTCCGAACATCTGTCCAGAGTCTCTATGTCGAAGCGAATTAGCTGTCTTTATCGCTTTGTAGGAAACAGCTATCTCTACGGTAGGCTTCGAAACTGAAATCCCTGCCAGACAACACGACATGGACAGACGTTTCTGAGCCAAGGGAAATCTCTACAACGCTTGCCAGACTGCTGATCGCCCATTAGGTATTTATATCCAAAGGCTAATCAGAGATTTAGACTTCAAATTAAACAATATTGCCCCATCACCGGGGCAACCTCGTCCACCCTGGCATGCTCATGTTCTACCTTGTGGCTTGTCCTTAACAACTGGGGATGGCATTTTTCCATAAATCTGACTGTTGCACATGGAAGACTGCTGTACAATTGGAGTGGTATGGCATTAAGGGCAAGTTGCTGCAATGGATAAAGGGATGATTGAGTGGTAATAAATGGACACTACTCTATGTGGACTAATGTTATTAGTGGAGTTCCCCAGGGTTCGGTGCTGGGCCGATTGTTTTTCTGTGTATTTATCGATGAAGGTATATCAGGCTTCATGTCCAAGTTTGCAGATGTTACAAAGGTCGGCAGGATTGTTAATATAATAAGACATTATGCTACTGCAACAGGATCTGGCCCCGGGTGCCAAGCAATTGTGGCTGCGCAGTTTCTCTATGCTTTCACTACGATTTTCAAAAGATGAATTCTATTTCTCTTTTACGTTCTTCTTCTTAATAAATCCTTTTATTTAATAGCAGCTCTTTTTTCAAAAGTACTGATCGAGAGCAAGGAAGGAAAGTAACTTTTTTTTTTCATATTTAATAGACTAACTTGTACTAATTTCGCTTAGTCACACCAGATACTGCTCCGTTGCGGGGCCGGTAACCTTGGCAGAAAAGTTCATCTGCCAGGGGCTAAGAGGAGCCAACATGGACAAAATATGTTTCCATCTATAGAGTCGACAAGCTGTCGGCCAGATACCAAACATGAACATGATTCGTCACAAGCAAAGAGGTTGAAAACCGATCCCTCGGTGACAGACTTACCAGTATTCTTAATAATGCACTCACTATCAGAACAGCCTCTCAGTAAGCTATCCCCTTTTCTAATCCAAAAACACCTGGAAAGTATTGCAGGGTCTCCAAGACGGTTAAGAGACTGCAATCAGGGGACTTACTTGTTGAAACTCTAAACTACAGGCATTCTGAAAAACTGCTAAAAATTAGAAATTTTGCTGGTATTCCAGTTAACCTAACTCCCCATGCAACCCTAAATACATCAAAGGGTGTAATATCTAGTTTGGACCTGATGAATGTGACAAAGAAATTAAAGAGGAGCTTCAGGAACAAAATGTAATCGCTGTAAAAATAATTATGGTCAAAAGAGACAATATACTCATACCTACAAGAAATATCATTCTCACCTTTAACAGTCCAAATCTGCCCTCATCAGTAAAAGCAGGATATCTACTTTGCCGCACTCGCCCTTTCATACCCAATCCGTTGAGATGTTATAAATGCCAAAAGTATGGCCACTCTCAAACGACATGCAGAGGCCACCCATTTTTCCCCAACTGTGAATCCTCCGATCACATTCAAACTGATTGTTCGGTGAAAGAAATGATCTATCCGAACTGCAAAGGCAACCATCCTGCCTACTCTAAGACATATGAGAGATAGAAAACGGAGAAAAAAATTTTGAAATATAGTTGAAAATAAAGTTAGTTATCAGGAAGCAAGAAAATTAATTGTACCCACTGTCCCTAAACCTACATATGCCAATATTGCAAAAAAATATCAAACAACAGCAACTCAAACTGATGTTACTGTTCCATCAAACAGATCAATCTCCGACTGGACTCGGGCTGTCCTCTTTCAGCAATATTCCAATCCTCTTAAGTACTCACACCAAGCAAGCAATACGCCTCTTACGATACCAGCGAAATCTCCTCCTCCACCAGTGATTGCTACTACTTCAAATAATCATAGTCCTCCTTCGAAAAAGATTATTCAGAATACATCAGTGGATGCAGAGTACCCATCCAAACAAGAAGATCCAATTCTGGAAATATTTGTAGAAGAAGATAAGGACACCAGCCACTCTACCTTTTCAAAAAGAGACAAGCCAAAGCCTGAACGCCATAAGACAGCCACACAGGTACAGCTTCTTCTAAATTCAAGTGATACCTAACATCTTGCAATAGAATTTCAGAGGCTTTCGTGGCAACATTGATGACATTCAATACTTAATTAACCGCTACTCTCCAGTTGGTTTCTCCCTGCAAGAAACCTATTTAACTGCTCAAATTTCCATTTCCATAAAAAAATACTTAATCTATAGACAAGATCGGAATACATCCGATTCTGCTTGTGGTAATGTAGCTATTTTAATTAGCTCAAGGATTCCAGCTAGGCAAATCGCTCTCCAAACCCAAATCGAAGCTGTCGCTGTGCGTCTGATTACTCAGACTGCTTTAATACTAGTCTCAGTTTATCTCCCACTAAATCATACTTACTCTTATAATGACATTGAAGAACTTTTAATACAGCTACCCTCCCCTAACTGCCTGCTTGGGGATTTCAGTGGCCACTACCCTTTATGGGGATCATCTAAATTAAACAGACGCGGCCAACTGATTGAAACTTTACTGGAAAAATAAAACCTCATTCTTCTTAATAGTGGCTCGGACACACAACTTCCTAATGGACAGACTTCTGCCATTGACCTATCGATTTGCTCCCCGATACTGTTTTCAGTCATGCAATGGTCCGCTCTGAATAATCCCATGTGCTGGGATCATTTTCCAATTGTTTTTATTCTGATGAATACACAACCACCAATAGGTCAG
This sequence comes from Mastigoproctus giganteus, assembly GCF_048544385.1. NCBI lineage: Eukaryota > Metazoa > Arthropoda > Arachnida > Uropygi > Thelyphonidae > Mastigoproctus > Mastigoproctus giganteus. The sequence goes on from NC_143587.1 coordinate 144,581,558, forward strand.
CCCTGCAGGAAATGGAAATTCTCTAAAGCTAATTGGGACAAATTTCAGTCAGCAATCACATTGGACAAAAAAATTATACAACTACATCCCATAGATGAAGTTACCGATTATATCACTTCCCGCCTTTTATTTGCAGATAAAAGCTCAATTCCATTATCAAATTCCAAGACAACGCCATTTCAACTGTTGGTGGAATGAGAAATGCACAAAAGCGAAGAAAAAAATAAAGCATGGAATTTATTTCGTCGAACTCCAACTACAGTTAATCTTATTAACTACAAGAAACTAAAGGCAAAGGCGCATCTCATTCAAAGACAAGCCAAGAAAGATTCTTGGACTCTGTTTGCATCGACTATCGATAGAAACACGAACCCACGATTAATGTGGAAGAAAATTAGGCAGCTTTCCGGGAAGTTTCCAACTGTTCCTTCCCCAAATTTTTCCTGCAATGGTCGAGATGTCTCTGCTCCTCTTGATATAGCAAATGCCTTAGACAAAACTTTTGCTCACGTCTCAGCTGCTTCAGCTTACACTCCGGAATTTCAGAAATCTAAGACCACCATAGAAGAGTGACATGTCAACCTTCGAACTTCACTGTTACTTCCATATAACCAGCCGCTCCAATACTGTGAACTTTTGCAAGCCATCAGAACAACACACGACAGTTCCGCTGGGCCAGATGGGATATATTATGTTATGTTACAGCACTTTGATGAGAAAAACTTACAAATGCTGCTAGCCTTTTTTAAGCGAATCTTCCTGGGAAATGTTTATCCCACTTGTTGGCACCATGCTACAATTCTGGCCTTTTTGAAACCTGGAAAAGACCCCTCTAATCCTAATCGTTACATGCCAATATCTGTGTCCAGTTGCCTTGGTAAAATTCTTGAAAAAATGATCCACAGTCGACTCACTTCGATCATTGAAAGCGAACATCTACTAAGTAATAGTTAGCATGGCTTTTGCCAAAACAGGTCCTCCCTTTGATCTGATGATCAAGGCTGAATCTGAAATTCGCAATGCCTTTGTTAAAAACGAACACCTAGTTATGGTCTCCATAGATATAGAGAAGGCATTCGATACTACATGGCGTTATGGCATTCTCCGTGACCTCCATAATCATGGTCTACGAGGCAATCTGCCTATATTTATTAGGAACTTCCTCAAGAGCCGATCTTCCCAGGTCCGATATCAAAATTCCCTTTCTACTACATCCTTGCAGGAAGAAGGAGTACCACAAGGGTCAGTTTTGAGTGCAACCCTATTTGCCCTCAATTGATTCCATCACAAAAGAACTCCCAAATACTGTAGAGGCATACCTTCACGCTGACGATCTCTCTCTTTCTTGCCATTCTCAGAATATGACATCTATCGAAAGGCAATTGCAGATGTCTCTGAATAAAGTACAAAAGTAGGCTGAGCTCACTGGATATCGTCTTTCCCAACAGAAAACAGTTGCGATCCAGTTTTGCAATCAGCGCAAAATGCATACAGATCCTGAACTTCGGATATCAAATTCCACCATTCCGATTGCCAGCTATATCAGATTCTTGGGACTAATCCTGGATAATAAGCTGAACTTCTTTGAGCATGTTAAATTATTAGGTACCTGTCTCAAAAAGATCAACATACTAAGAGCTTTATCTGCTCTGTCTTGGGAAGCAGATCGTATGATTTTGCTGCTCTTATATTGAGCATTGATTAGATTCTGTTTAGTTTACGGAGCTCCAGTTTACGATTCTACGCGAAGGAGTGTACTACGCTGGCTGGGTCCTATTCAACATAATGCACTGCGGATTGCAATTGGTGCGTATAGGACATCTCCAACTCATAGTCTATACATTGAAGCTCATGAGCCCCCCCCCCCCTTATCTCCGCAGAAAAATGCTGTTACTTAAATATGCAGCCAAAATGCAGACTTGCCCTTTGCATCCTATTCGTCCATACCTTTTTAATCAACCACTAGTTAATCTCTATAGAAATAAACAAAGTAAAATCCGACAAGCAGCCGGATTGCTCCTTGAAATATTATAGAACTGGAATGTTCCTCTCCACAACGGGCAACAGATAAGGAATTACTCTCATCCACCGTGGACCCCGTTTCCCCAACTAACTTGTGATACTTATTTTCTACAATGGGGAACGAATCGCCTACCGACACTAAATGTGCAACAACTCCATGCTAGCCATCTTCAAAGCTGTGCTGACTTCTTGCCGATATATACGGATGGTTCCAAATCTCTTTCAACTGTTGGAGCAGCAGCAGTGTTTCCCTCTGCTATTATATCAGCTTCTCTTCCACCTGAGTGTAGCAACTTTTCAGCAGAACTAGATGCAATACAATTAGCTCTAGAAAATTTGACTTCACCCATCTGCAAAATATATAGTTTACACTGACTCTCTCAGCTCAATTAGAGCAATGCAGAATCCTTCTCAAAAGAATCATTATATTTTAATGAAAATCAGGAGTTTGCTAATGCAAATTGATCATTGTCAACAACTAGTGAAATTTTTCTGGATTCCAGCACATTCAGGCATAAAAAGAAATGAACTGGCTGATATATCTGCTAAAAATCCATCGACTTAACTTCTGTCTTCATTCCAGCTTCTGATTATAATATAATTCAAACAGCATACCATGCTCAGTGGACAAAGCTATGGCATAAAGAAACAAAAAACAAACTTTTCCAGTTGAAACAGGACCCAAAATTATGGCACTCATGCACTCAGACAGTTCGGCGAGAAGAAGTGGTACTCGCACGGATTAGAATAGGGCATACCCATCTGACTCACCTCCATCTACTCACAGGTGATGATCCTCCTCTGTGTTCACACTGCTCTGAACAGTCAAACATATTTTGATTGACTGTCCACTATCAACCACATTGTACTTCAATACTTCAAAATCTGGCTAATCTTCAAGAACCGTTGACATTACATTATATCATTGGAGAGGAGGCAAATATTAAGGAACTTTTCTGCTTTTTGAAACAAATTGGAGTGTATAATCTTTTATGAATAGGTTTCAAAACTGAACTGTTTCATTCTTAATTATTTTCTGATATTCCTACGAATAGGCGCACTATAGCCATAGCATCTAATGCGCCAATAAACAACCATACCACACACACACACACACACACACACACACACACACACACACACACACACACACACACACACACACACACACACACACACAACAGGATCTATAAAAGTTAGGAAGATAGACTGAGAAGTGGCAACTAGAGTTTAATATTGACAAATGCAAATACTGCATATGGGTAGCAGTAACCCAAGCGAAACGTACCAACTGTGTGGTACTACACTCAGGGAGGTGGAGAATGAAAAGGACCTGGGGGTAATTGTGCAGTCGGATATGAAGTTCTCTGAGCAGTGCAGATGGACTGCCAGAGCAGGTCATGGAGTTTTGTCAATGATATATAGGAATTTCCTAGCAGAGACAAGGTGTTATACCTTTGTATAAGGAAATGGGCAGGCCACACCTTGAGTACTGCGCACAGGTCTGGAAGCCTCATTTTAGGAAGGATGTAGAGGTGCTAGAACGAATACAGAGAAGGGCAACAAGATTGGTGAGAGTAACAAAGGGGTGCGCTTACGAAGAAAGGCTTAAGTTCTGCAAGTTGCAGCATCTGGAGACTAGGCACTTGCGAGGTGATCTGATCGAGGTGTACAAGGCCTTGAATGGTTTGAGCAGGCCCAATGCTGATGGGATACTTCCGCTTGCACAGATTAACAACGTGAGGGAGGGGCACAGATTCAAATTGAGGAAAGACAGTTGTAGAATAGATGTGCGAAAGTTTGCCTTTAGCCAGCTGGTAGTTGATTTCTGGAACAGACTTCCATCTGTTGTTGTGGAAGTAGATAACTTAAATAAATTTAAGACTGAACTAGATCAATATTTGGAGTGACCGGATGTGTGAAATGGGAAGTTTTTTTTTTTGGATGATTCGCTATAAGCTTGCATTCTTGCATCGTATGCCTCAACTAATGCTAATGCTAAAAGGACAGTACTCCATCTGCTGCATCTCTTTTCAGCCCACCGATCTGAACATTTTGGCTTCTTACCAGTCTACAGATGACTCGAAGTCAAGTGTTGTGGGATCTGCTACTGTATTCCCAGACACCATAATATCTGAGCAAATCTCCCACAAATGCAGTTTGATTACTGCAGAGCTGCACGCAGTTGATCTTGCCTTGGATCATATACAAACCACCCACCACGAAAACTGTATGATATATGCCGACTTATTTAATTGAAGGCCTTATTATCGATTAGATCAATCCTCATGCTATCCTGTCCCGGATATAGCAGAAACTGCACTTCCTTCTATTCCCCTATACAGACTACAGACAATTAATACGAAAGAAATTCGTATCCCAATGGCAACATGTATGACACAGGCAGGCTACAAACTAGTTATACCAGATTAAGCCTGTAATCGAACATGGGCGGTATAGTGTGCACAAGAACCATAAAGAGGAAGTTGTTCTGTATTGGCTCCGCATAGGGCATTGTCACCTGACGCACTGGTAACTGGCGAGAGCATGTGATTGTCCTATGTATAAAAACTGTGACACCATTTTAACAGTCCATCATATTTTAATCGAATGTGCGTGTTTTATTAATAATCGTCGTTTGTCTGCGCGGTAGCACAGTGGTATCGTCACCGTTCTCCCCCCACCGGGTAGAAAAGACCTGGTTTCGAATCCCGTGGATGATGCGAGGAACTTTAATGGGCTTTTTCGACTCCGTAGCTGAGTTAGTCGGTCTCAGACATAGATAGTAAGGTTTTTTTTCCCCAGAAACGGGTTTTCCTTCTAGCAAACAGAAAAATCGACCATAGAACACACGCAATTAATACAGCGCGGCAGATGATTCTTCTTCCTTGCTGTGTTTAATTATTCGGGTGGCCTAAATAACAGTTTTTTTTTTTTTTAATGATCATCGTTTGTGTTTTACTCGTCTGTCTGAGCTTTATACCCTCGGACATATTTAATCGAACAATGACATGTCAGATGTATTTAATTTTTTACAACGTATTAATTTATACAAATAATATACAGTTTTATTATTTTATGCTTATAACTGTTTTATATCATATACTCTTTTATAATAATATATTGAATAGTTATAATATGCTTTTACATCTTTGACTTGCCACATTATATTCTGTGACGCAGATGTGCCATAAAATCACTAAACAATCAATCAACCTTCTCTTTACCTTTGACAGTAGTATATCCTTAACTGCCGTCGAAGGATATAACTACCGTGAACGGTAGTTATGTCCATAACTAAATCCCACATCAGTACAATGTAATCATTGTACTGACATTGTACGGATCATTGCCACCCAGAGCTAAGCCTAAGACTAACTCTCAGTTTAATCAGGATCTGAAAATTCGGCGCTCTGATGTTCAAAGATCAAGACGAGAAGTAGTCCTTTCAAGGGCAAGAATAGGTCATACTTATCTGACCAACTTTCATTTACTCACAGGAGATGATCCACCACAGTGTCCACATTGTTATATAAATCTGATTGACAAGTATTAAGTTATAGAATTCTTATATTACCGTGATAATAGACTAAATATAAAAATAGCGAAATGCTTAAAGTGCGGTACTCACCTTGAATATAATCTGCAATAGTTTTATGAAAAGACTGATGGCTAAATATAAGGTGGAATGGTTAAGTTAATGCATTAAGGTGGGATGAGATTTAATTTAACGGAATTTTAAAATAAGTGCAAGGAAGCAGAAGTGCACTACTCCGTCCCTGGTTGTCATTAAGTAGAAAATTGATCACGATCATAATATCACCAACCCTAAAAATAAACTAGATTTAATCTTAAGAAAACTCAGACAAAATAAAGAAATCAATTTATACACACTGCAACAGATAGGAATCCACAACAACATCCTTCCTCACATATTTGGCATCACCAAACTACACAAACCTGGCCACCCATTAAGACCAATTATCTCTTTCAGTTAGTCAGCTTTTGCAAACCTATCCACCTACTTAGTTAAAATTATATCCCCTCTTACCAGATTCTCAGAATTCAAAATCAGCAACACCAATCAGGCCTTTCAGAAAATAAGCAATACTACAATTTCTGATGGAGATATCTTAGCATCATTTGACGTAATATCTCTATATACTAACGTGCATGTCCCATACACTTTACAGGCTTTACGGAAATTCTTAACAACAGATAACACTTTGACAAAACGTACCTCTCTTTCCATTAATAACATCCTTGAACTCACTTCACTTTTACTAGACGCCCGATATTTCAGATTTAATATTAAAAATTTCCAACAAATATTCATTTTACCCATGGGTTCAGGTATCTCCACCCCCTGTCAGAAATTTACCTCGCCACAATAGAGAACCAAATCTTACAACCCTTCCCCCCAGAAATAAAATTATACACCTGTTACGCTGATGACATACTCATAATAGGCAATAGGTCCACTATAGACAATCTCTTTTTAAAATTTAATTCGATACATGATAGGTTAAAACTCACCCTTGAAATTGAAACCAACAACCAAATTAATTTTCTCAACCTCACTGTTTACAAAACAGGTACCAAACTAGGTACAAAGATTTTCAGAAAAAATACACATACAGGCAAATACCTACATTTTGCTTTGCACCACCCCCTCTGCACAAAAAAAGCGGTTTTATACAACGAAATACATAATACCCTCAAATATAGCATCTCACAAAATGACTTAACCGATGAACTTCAATACCTCACAGAAAAATTTACAGCTAGGAACTACCCAACCCAACTCATTCAACACACTATTTCCACCGCCAAAAGTAAAATTAACAATCCACCAAAACCCACCACCAACGCAAATATACGCATCATCCTCCCACCATAATGAACTTGTCGGACAATTCCGCCGTGTGTTTTTTCAGCTTATAATAAACTCGGATCCTTATTCAACACTTACAAAGACACACACAAATACCCAACCTACGATTTGAACAATATAATTTACTTGATTAAATGTCAACCAAACTGTGATGCCTGTTATATTGGTAGTACTACTACTACCAAGTTTGGTTCTACCAAAATCTCCAACACTCGCGCATAATACCACTATAATAGCCTTAGATCGGGACAAGCTAGTACAGAACTCGCAATTCAAGCTCAAACCCACAATCACACTCCTTTAATTGACTCCGCTATCATCATTATAAACAGCCACAAAATTCTTCAATATGAAGCCCTCATTATCGAATGGTTTCGACACAACACTAATCTCAACATCCTAAACGCAAAACTTCCCTTTCACCTTTCCTCGGCTTGGAATCTCTCACATCTGAGATTCCCACGTGTCCCAAAGAGCACCACGAGAGTATAGAAAATTCCTTAAAATACAGCACGCGTTACTTCTCACTTAACACCGCCAACTGAAGACGTTATAAGTTAACGAATGTCTGTCGTCACGACTATTGGCATTATCAATTATTTTATGTTCCAGATTAACTATTTTCTTCTTTATGACAACCAGGGACGGAGTAGTGCATTTCTGCTTCCTTGCGCTTATTTTAAAATTCGTTAAATTAAATCTCATCCCAACTTAATGCATTAACTTAACCATTCCACCTTATATTTAGCCATCATTCTTTTCATAAAACTATTGCAGATTAATTTCAAGGTGAGTACCGCACTTTAAGCATTTCGCTATTTTTATATTTAATAAATCTGATTGTTGAACACATTCTCATTGACTGCCCCTACTATAAACAAGACAGAGTTTCAACCCTGTTGTCACTGGTTAATCATCTTAAACCAACTGTAGAAAATCTCTGGTGACAAGGCAAATATTTTTGAAATTTTCAACGTCAAGATTAAAAAGTCCAGTTTTCAAGCAAACTGGACTTTTTAATCTTTTTTGATTTCAGAATTTTCTGACTCTGCGAGATTTTCTCACTTCTTTATATAATAAATGAATAGGCGCATAATGGCCGAAGTAGCTTTTGCACCAACAAACAGCAACAACAACCACCATTGTATCTTTTATCTGGAGAATCTTAATGCAGGAAGAATCGCCGCTGATAATCAGATCAAGAGTATTGCCTTCTGTTGTTGCTCTCTAACATGCTAGTGTAGAAAACAGTCATCCATTAAATGCACAAAACTGTGTGAGTTTCCAATCCGCAAGTCTTAGTCAACATCTGAAAAGTTAAAATCCCCCATTATGAGACATTCTGATTTACTACCCCACCCAATTTCTTTGTATAGTTAGTTGTTTGTTATACTCATCATATTCATTAGGCCTATAACACACTCCTACTCCCATTTTTGTTTTCCCAGTACTTTGTCACACCCAACTGACTTAACGCTGCACCGGCCACCCCATTTTGACTGAATGCACGGCCTCAGATTTGATATTCTTCTTAACTGAGAGCATAATTCTTACCCCCCCCCACACTCCCGTCCTTTCTGTACACATTTCTGTACTCTCCATATTCAAATTCTGCATCCTTAATGTCTGCGTGACACCAAGTCTTCAGTGTCTGCATTTGATGACTTAATCAGGCTGCTGCATGTTCCATTAGAATCATTTCCACTTCTGCCTACGGCTGTTGTTTATCTATTAGTTGGTGTAACCCCCAAAGCTAGCATTTCTTTTTCTCACTTAACACGGTTTCATTAGCATCAGCAAATATTCTCGCACCCCTTCTGTTTAAAAGTGATCCATCTCTGTAAAAACAGTCTGTCCAACAACACAGACCATGCTGAGAAGTGTGTATTCATTGTATTCAGTATTAGAGGTTTATAAACACACAAAATTATTCCTTGATAAACTTAATTATATTTTAAAACCTTTGCATGTTCGAGTTTCGTGCTGCGTTGTGCACAGTACTTGCAAGTTGTGTGAATGCATAACTTGAAACTGGAAAAATCAGGACATCGTTGCCCTTACATGAAAACTGGCTTGACTGTGTAATTTTTCCTCTTTTATTGTGTTAATTATTTATTAAAATTTAACTACAGATTACCTTTCTTTTACCTTGTCAGCTATGTAATTGCCAGCAGGAATGATGTAATTGCCCATGTTTGACAGTACTTGCTGGCAAGCATATTTGTGGCCAAGCGTTTCTTATGCAAACTACCCGGTGCGTTTTGATTAGTTTCTAAAGTTCTATTGCCTTTCTCTCTTATAAAATTATTTAACGTTGTTCTTTACTTGAAAAGTTGCAAGTAAGTATCCAGAAAGGACATTCACCTTCCTTTTTTTTTCTTTATAGTTAGAATAAATTTATTTTAGTACATTTATTACTAACTTTAGTAACCAAATTTCCAACTGCCTGGTTATCTAGTGGCCGCCCTGCACCTGCCAAATGGAAAATGTATCTCTCAATGGCAAGGCCACAAACCTGGAGAAGGAAATCACACTTTCTCAGGGACGAAAGAAGCCAATGACAACTAACAGACCACTTATGGATCTTTCAGTTCAAATCTGTTGAAACATAAAATGAATGTATCTAATGCAAACAGGCAGAAAAAAAAGAAGGAACTGAAAGCCCTGCTCTTTTTATAATATGCATTCCTTGAAAAACTATCCACTGAGTAAACTTTCCAGATTTTAAAATCAGTAATATGTTTAAAATGTGACTGACCCTCCAAATTGGTTCGAATACTACAATCTGGAGGTCTCCTAGTTGAAATGACTAAGACTAAACACTCAGAAAGATTTAATGATATTCAGTGGTATTCCCAGAAAGATTTTCTCACTTTGGACTCCTCTAAATAGCTAATAGCAGAGTGGACCTTCTTAATGTATCTGAGGAATATGCGATTTGAGAGAAGATTGAGAGGAGGAAGATCCAAGAGCTAAATGATTAAAATGTAATAAATAATAAAAGGACAGTTAAAAAGGTGGATTACTTAAACTTACTTAGACAATTATTCTCAAATTTAACATGCCAAATCTGCCGTTAACCTGTAAAAGCTGGATAATTATAATCCAGTTCAGTGCTTACGTGTCAAAAATTAGGTCATTTGCAAGCAGTCTATATAGGTGTAACCAACTATGCTCCCTGTGGTTCAAAAGAATATGTTCACACAAATGGCCCAACAGAAATGCACTGCTGCTAAAATTGATTTATTGAAAGGAATGCATCCAATGGAAGAGAGAAAAGAAAATTCAAATATACAAAGTTGAGAACAAGGGAGCAAATCAAAAAGCAAAGACAATTTTTAATGTGTCCTAAATCATCCACCTATGCTTCAGTAGTCAAAGTCAACACTCCATGGAATAAAGAGCAATTGTTTGGTTCCCCCCAAACATTTCAATAGCTGATTGGACCAGATCAGTCCTCTCTTCATTAAAAGAATCAACCCCACAGCTTAACTCATTCTGCAAATACAACCAACGCTAACAATATGTCTGGATAAAAATACAGTACAGCAGCCGAGAGAACAAACCAAAAACTCTGAAAGAAGTAAAATTCCAGTACTGATACTGTTGATATTGATGAAAAACATAGGATCTTCTATTCTTGAAATTCATCCAGAGAAAGACATGAACACCAGCAGACCACTGTCCAAAAATGTGGGGAGGGAGAAGTAAACGGCACAAATAAACCTCATGTAAACAAACTGATACACCTGCTTAGGCCAGAAAATGCGTCTTAGTTAAATGAAACTGTGATGACACTGCGCTAACTTAGACAATGTACGAGGGGGGTGGATTTCAAAAAGATTCCTATTCACCCAGAAGTAGTTGTAATTAAAAGTTGAAACAAACATGGTATATTATACTTGCAACGTATTCACCAGACTATGTTGAAACGGCCCCGGGAGCCAAGCGATTGTGACTAAGCGATTTCTCTGTGCTTTCACTGCGATTCTCAAAAGGTGAATTCTAGTTCTATTTTACGTTCTTCTCCTTAATAAATCCTTTTATTTAATAGCAGCTCTTTTTTCAAAAGTACTGATCGAGAGCAAGAAAGGAAAGTAACCTTTCTTTTTTCATATTTAATAGACTAATCACTACTAACTTCGCTTGGTCACACCAGGCACTGCTCCTGCCTCCCCGTGGCGGGGCCGGTAACCTTGGCAGAAAAGTTCATCTGCCAGGGGCTAAGAGGAGCCAACATGGACAAAATATGTTTCCATCTATAGAGTCGACAAGCTGTCGGCCAGATACCAAACATGAACATGATTCGTCACAAGCAAAGAGGTTGAAAACCGATCCCTCGGTGACAGACTTACCAGTATTCTTAATAATGCACTCACTATCAGAACAGCCTCTCAGTAAGCTATCCCCTTTTCTAATCTAAAAACATCTGGAAAGTATTGCAGGGTCTCCCAAGACGGTTAAGAGACTGCAATCAGGGGACTTACTTGTTGAAACTCTAAACCACAGGCATTCTGAAAAACTACTAAAAATGACAACTTTTGCTGGTATTCCAGTTAACGTAACTCCACATGCAACCCTAAATACATCAAAGGGTGTAATATCTAGTTGGGACCTGATGAATGTGACGGAGGAAGAAATTAAAGAAGAACTTAAGGAACAAAATGTCATCGCTGTAAAGAGAATTATGGTCAAAAGAGACAATATACTGATACCTACCAGAAATATAATTCTCACCTTTAACAGTCCAAATCTGCCCTCATCAATAAAAGCAGGATATCTTCTTTGCCGCACTCGTCCTTTTATACCAAATCCGTTGAGATGTTATAAATGCCAAAAGTATGGCCACTCTCAAACGACATGCAGAAGCAACCCAGTTTGTCCCAACTGTGGATCCTCTGATCACATTCAAAGTGATTGTTCAGTGAAAGAAATGATCTGTCCCAACTGCAAAGGCAACCATCCGGCCTACTCTAAGACATGTGAGAGATGGAAAACAGAGAAAAAAATTATGCAATATAAAGTCGAAAATAAAGTTAGTTATCAGGAAGCAAGAAAATTAGTTGCACCCATCATACATAACCGTACCTATGCCAGTATCGCAAAAAAATATCAGACAATAGCCACGCAAACTGATGTTACCATTCCACATAACATATCAATCTCCGACTGGGCTCGAGCTGTCCTCTCTCAGCAAGAGTCCAATACCCTGAAGCACTCAGACCAAGCCAGTAATACGCCTCTTAAAATTCCAGCAAAATCTCCTCCTCCACCAGTGATTGCTACTACTTCAAATAATCTTAATTCATCTACAAAAAAGGTTATTCAGGACACATCGATGCATTCAGAGTATTCTCCCAAACAGGAAGATCCGGTTCTGGAAATATTTGCAGAAGAAGAAGATATGGACACAGGTCGCCCTACATTTCCAAAAAGAGACAAACCAAAGCCAGAACGCCATAAGACATCCACGTCAGGTACAGCTTCTTCTTCTAAATTCAAGTAATGCCTAACATCTTGCAATGGAATTGCAGAGGCTTTCGTGGCAACATTGACGACATTCATTACTTAATTAACCGCTACTCTCCAGTTGGTTTCTGCCTGCAAGAAACCTATTTAACTCCTCAAATTTCCATTTCCATAAAAAACTACTCAATCTATCGACTAGATCGGAATACATCCAATTCTGCTCGAGGTGGTGTAGCTATCTTAATTAACACAAGGATTCCAGCTAGGCAAATCACTCTCCAAACCCAAATCGAAGCTGTCGCTGTGCGTCTGATTAGTCAGACTGCTTTAACTCTAGTCTCAGTTTATCTCCCACCAAATCATACTTACTCTTATAATGATCTTAAAGAACTTTTATTACAGCTCCCCTCCCCTATCTGCCTGCTAGGGGATTTCAATGGCCACCACCCTTTATGGGGATCAACTAAATTAGACCGACGCGGCCGACTGATCGAAACTTTACTGGATAAAGAAAACCTCACTCTTCTTAACAGTGGTTCGCACACCCATATACAGTTACCTAATGGACAGACTTCTGCCATTGACCTATCGATTTGCTCCCCAATACTGTTTTCAGTCATGCAATGGTCCGCCCTGGATAATCCCATGGGCAGCGACCATTTTCCAATTGTTTGTAATCTGATGACTACACAACCACCATTAGACGAACCCTGCAGGAAATGGAAATTTTCTAAAGCTAATTGGGAAAAATTTCAATCAGCAATCACATTGGATAAAAAAATTATACAACTACATCCCATAGATGAAGTTACCGACTATATCACTTCCTGCCTTTTATTTGCAGCTAAAAGATCAATTCCAATATCAAATTCAAAGACTCGACGCCATTTCAACTGTTGGTGGAATGAGGAATGCACAAAAGCGAAGAAAGAACAAAATAAAGCATGGAATTTATTTCGGCGAACTCCAACTACAGTTAATCTTATTAACTACAAGAAACTAAAGGCAAAAGCTCGTCTCATTCAAAGACAAGCCAAGAAAGATTCTTGGACTCGGTTTGCATCCACTATCAATAGAAACACGAACCCACGATTAATATGGAAGAAAATTAGGCAGCTTTCCGGGAAGTTTCCAACTGTACCTTCTCCAATTCTCTCCTGCAATGGTCTAAACGTTTCTGCTCCTCTGGATATAGCAAATGCCTTAGGCAAAACTTTTGCTGACGTCTCAGCTGCTTCCACCTACTCTCCGGAATTTCAGAAAACTAAGAACACCGCAGAACAGAGACACATCAACTTTCGAACTTCACTGCTACTTCCATATAACCAGCCACTCCAAAAATGTGAACTTATGCAAGCCATCAGAACAACGCGCAACAGTGCCGCTGGGCCAGATGGGATATTTTATGTTATGTTACAGCACCTTGATGAGGAAAACTTACAAATGCTGCTAGCCTTTTTTAACCGAATCTTCCTGGGAAATGTTTATCCCACTTCTTGGCACCATGCTACAGTTTTGGCCTTCTTGAAACCTGGAAAAGACCCCTCCAATCCTAATAGTTACAGACCAATATCTCTGTCCAGTTGCCTCGGTAAAATTCTTGAAAAAATGATCCACAGTCGACTCGCTTGGATCATTGAAAGCGAACATCTACTAAGTAATAGTCAGCATGGCTTTCGCCAAAACAGGTCCTCCTTTGATCTGATGATCAAGGCTGAATCCGAAATTCGCAATGCCTTTGTTAAAAACGAACACCTAGTTATGGTCTCCATAGATATAGAGAAGGCATTCGATACCACCTGGCGTTATGGAATTCTCCGTGACCTCCATAACCATGGTCTCCGTGGCAACCTGCCTATATTTATTAAGAACTTCCTCAAGAGCAGATCTTTCCAGGTGCGATATCAAAATTCCCTTTCTACTACATTCTTGCAAGAAGAAGGAGTACCACAAGGGTCAGTTTTGAGTGCGACCCTCTTTGCCCTCAGAATTGATTCTATCACAAAAGAACTTCCAAATACTGTAAAGGCGTACCTTTACGCTGACGATCTCTCTCTTTCTTGCCATTCACAGAATATGAGATCTATTGAAAGGCAATTGCAGATATCTCTCAATAAAGTACAAAAGTGGGCTGAGTGCAATGGATATCGTCTTTCCCAACAAAAAACAGTTGCGATCCACTTTTGCAATCAACGCAAACTGCATACGGATCCTGAACTTCGGATATCAAATACCACCATTCCGATTGCCAGCAATACCAGATTCTTGGGACTAATCCTGGACAGTAAGCTGAATTTCTTTGAGCATGTTAAATTGTTACGTACTACCTGTCTCAAAAAGATCAACATGCTAAGAGCTTTATCTGCCCATTCTTGGGGAGCAGACCGTACAACTTTGCTGCTCTTATATAGAGCATTGATCAGATCCCGTTTAGATTATGGTGCTCCAGTTTATGATTCTGCCCGAAAGAGTGTACTACGCTGGTTAGATCCTATTCAACATAATGCACTGCGGATTGCAATTGGTGCGTATAGGACATCTCCAACTCATAGTCTATACATTAAAGCTCATGAGCCCCCTCTGCATCTCCGCAGAAAAATGCTGTTACTTAAATATGCAGCCAAAATACAGACTTGCTCTTTGCATCCTATTCAGCCCTACCTTTTTAATCAACCACTAATTAATCTCTATAGAAATAAACCAGGTAAAATCCGACCAGCTGGCCTACGGCTTCTTGAAATATCACAGAACTGGAATGTTCCTCTCCACAATAGGCAACAGATAGAGAATTACTGTCATCCTCCGTGGACATCGTTTCCTCAACTAACTTGTGATACTTATTTTCTACAATGGGGAAAGAATCGCCTACCGACACTGAATGTGCAACAACTCCATGCTAGCCATCTTCAAAGCTGTGCTGACTTCTTGCCGGTATATACGGATGGTTCCAAATCTCTTTCAACTGTTGGCGCAGCAGCAGTGTTTCCCTCTGCTATCATATCAGCTTCTCTTCCACCTGAGTATACCAACTTTTCAGCAGAACTGTATGCAATACAATTAGCCCTAGAAAATTTGACTCTACATCCATCTGAAAAATATATAGTTTACACTGACTCTCTCAGCTCAATTAGAGCAATGCAGAATCCCTCTCAACAGAATCACCATATTTTAATTAAAATCAGGAGTTTACTATTGCAAATTGACAACAGTCAACAACTAGTGAAGTTTTGCTGGATTCCGGCACATTCAGGCATAAAAGGAAATGAACTAGCTGATATATCTGCTAAAAATCCATCAACCTTAGACTTAACCTCTGCCTTCATTCCAGCATCTGATTATAATATCATAATTCAAACAGCATACCATGCACAGTGGACAGCGCTATGGCATAAAGAAACAAATAACAAACTTTTTCAATTGAAACAGGACCCAAAATTATGGCACTCATGCACTCAGACAGTTCGGCGAGAAGAAGTGGTACTCGCACGGATAAGAATAGGGCATACCCATCTGACTCACCTCCATTTACTTACCGGCAATGATCCTCCACAGTGTTCACACTGCTCTGAACATCTAACAGTCAAACATATTTTGATTGACTGTCCACACTATCAACCACATCGTACTTCAACACTTCAAAATCTGGCTAATCTTCAAGAACCGCTGACACTACATCATATCATAGGAGAGGAGGCAAATATTAAGGAACTTTTCTGCTTTCTGAAACAAATTAGAGTGTATAATCTTTTATGAATAGCTCTCAGAAGTGAAATGAATTTGAATTGTTACGTTCTTTATTATTTTCTGATATAACTACGAATAGGCGCACTATAGCCATAGCAGCTAATGCGCCAATAAACAACCATACCACACACACACTATGTTGAAACAACACTTCAATATAGTCACCAGACAAAATGACACATTTTTGCTACCTCTCAATGCAATTCTGCAGGTCAGTTTTGTAGACGTCCTCTGACTGTCCTTCAAACCATGCTCAGCAGTAGCAAGATGTTTTCCGAAAACACGGGACTTCAGGGCAGGAAAGAGGAGGTCTGCAAAACTGGCCTGCAGAATTGCATTGAGAAGTAGCAAAAATGTGTCATGTCATTTTGTCTGGTGACTATATTGAAGTGTTCTTTCAACATAGTCTGGTGAATATGTTGCAAGTATAATACATCATGTTTGTTTCAACCTTTAATTATAACAACTGTGAAGTAACCTTTAGGAATACCCTCTGCAGATTTTTTGGTTAGAGACAGCTATTTTGAGATGACTTTGATATATCTGTCTTGCAAGTCGTTTCTAAATACATGGAACAGTAATCGGGAGCAGTTGGTCTTGTGAGGTCTATTGAGAGCGTGTTCCCACTAAAGGGAGTCTAAAGCGCCCTTGAAGTCAATAAAAATGGCTAATTCAAATTTAGACTCAGAGGTCTCAATGTGATAAACAAGATACACACCGGCATCTCCGCAAGATTTTTCTTACTTAAATCTGAGCTGTTGGGGACAATTTAGATTACTATTTCCAAAGAGGTTTATAATTCTTAGAGCAAGCAGTCTTTCAAGCAAAATATTTCCTTCTGCTGGATCAGAGGCCATACTGGAACACCAGGAAATGAAATCGTGGAACATGCTGACAAACATCCATCCAGCACAGCCCCAACGAATTTCCCACTACTGCACACAGATTACAAAATGAATATCCGAAGTATATATAAAGTACGACGCTTAAATGGCAAGGGCAAATCCATAATAAACTCCTTTAAAATAAATCTGTACCAAAATTATGGACTTCCAGCTTCATTACAAACAGACAAAAAGAAGTAATTGTAGCCAGAACCCAAATTGGCCATACTCATTTAACCCATCTGCTACTTTTGTCAAGAAATGACTCTCCTCAGTGTAATCATTGCCACACATCACTCGCAGTCAAACATGTACTTCTAGAGTGTGCTTTGTCTAATAATTCCCGTCTAGTGTCATTCAGTTCTTTCGGAAACTTACAGAAACTTTTGTCGCTTAGCCATATCATAGGTGAAAACTCAAAACTCACAGAATTTTTCTCCTTCCTGAAACGAATAATATTATATAAGTGGTTCTAACCTCTTCCACCCTTATTCGTACTTTCCAAAGATGTTCTATTCTTTAATTTTGTTTTTTTATCCTCCAAGCACGTGCAATTTATTTCAGAAATTAGTTTAAGCAGTCTAGTTTCACTGATTACATGTTTAATTAGTCGACAAGTATCTAATCATCTTCCGAGGTAAAGACTTAAAAATGTTCGTATTGATCAGCGAAATGCTAATGATGTTGCTTGCTTTTTATCATGAATTGCCTAAAATAATTAGGATATCCACAACTTTCCCTGCGCTTTCTATGTGGTAAACAAGTTCTTTTCTCAATTCACTGCATGAATGCACACTAGAAACTTATCAACTTCAGTATGAGTAAGAAAGAATGTGGTTAATTCCTTTTTTTTTTTACTCTGTTTACTTTCTTCTATTCTACATTAGAGCTGATAAATTTGACAAAAAATTTGTATTTTTTAGCCATATGATCGTCAAGTGTAACAGTACCTAGCAGCATCACTAGAGAAATAGCAACGAAATACGTACTTTCCCAAATATCAGAACCACTATAAAATGCTTAGAACAACGTAAGTATAGTTCAGTTCCTTAAAGCCACATTCCTGAACGCTGTTACATACATTGTAACATCCTTGATGTTATATTTTATGGTGGGAGTCGAGTCCGTCTGTCCATTCGCATGTAACATTCTTACATGCGAATGGACAGACGGACTGTCAGAGTATGAATTGTTACCTTTCTGTTACACTGTGTTCTGTTTTAGTTCTGGATTCCTGTGATGAATTGGGATCCAAGTATTTTAAACATTTTATTTAAACTGTGGCTTACTTTTAAGTAGATATCAACTTAGGGAACAACCTGATCGTCTCCAAATTGTTCATCTAACATGATTAGGACGTTATGCTCAATTAAGTGTACATATTTGTTTAGCCACCGCAGGAATTTTAACCTTTGTTGAGCACATAATCAGATGCTAAATTTTGCATGAATGATGATAAATTAGCCTGTTCATAATAGATGGTGTCGTTAAAGTATGGAACGATAGGGAATGGTTAAAAATATGTTCACTATTTGTCTTGGGATCTTACTAATCTTTCCCCTCATTTCATCTCTTATACTGTTGTTGCTGTTGTGTGTTATGCGCCAAAACAACTAAGGCTATGAAGTGGCAATATATTGTGGCTGTAAATTGCGTGTGCTCTGTGGTCGATTTGTCTGTTTGCTGGATGAAAAGCCCGAGATTCTGGGAGATAAAACAGTGCAATTATCTCATAAGAGCGACTAACTCTGCCAAGTTATTAAAAAAAAAGTCCATAAACAATTCTCACGTCACTGAACGGTATTCTAAATTCGACCTTTTCCACCCTGTGTGGGGAGCTCAGTAGTTATATTTACTGTTCCAACGAGGATCCGTCTCTCAGATTCCAAAACTTCTGTGACTGATCAAGAAACCCTCCGTCCTAGTCTGTGAGAGTGATAGAATTATATCACTCTCACAGACTGGGTATATTCAAATAAAAATTTGTATTTGCTGCATTTTTATATATCCGCAACTTCTTATTGACGTGACCATGAGTGAATCTGTTAAAATTTTAGATTTCCCCTTTTGCATTCCATAGTATCCTGTTCATTTGCAATGCAATCAATTAAAATATAGACCTCACTGTCCAAAAAATTACAAAGCGTTTCCATTTGGCTTAAGCAGGTAATTAAGCTTATATGATCACAAGTTTTGTGATATCGAATAAATACCGTACACTTTCCTGAGGCTTCTTAATCTATCCGGCCATAGGGAAGCCACGTGATCTTTTCAGTTTTCAGAAAGGTGTTATTGTTGGAGCGCGTTTAGCAGGATTCATAATCGAGAAAACAAAGGGAATCACCGGTGTGTCGAAAGTAACAATCTCAAAAGTATAAAATGAGTGGAAGAAAAAAGGAGGATGTATTTCTAAAAGAAGAAACGCGGCAGAAAGATGGTACTCCAAGAACGAGGCTGCAGGAATTAATAGCGAATTGTGTATGAGAATAGAGTGTCCAGTGTGTAGCAAACGACTGAAAAATTCAATTTAGGCAAAGGAAGATCCATTTACAACAGAACCATTTGGAGCGAGCTAACTGTTGGTTGTTGAGATCATGTTGTCTGAAGCGTATCCATTTGTTGAATCTCAAGAAGCCATGCATCGAGAATGTGTCTACCATTCAATGGCTGGAGGTGGTATCGTGGTATTGCTATTAGAATAAAAGATTCAGTTTTGTAGCAAATGCGTAAGAAATTCTGTTCAGAAAAGAAACACTCATTTCTAAACGAACTGTGCGGCAGGAGTTAAAGATTCTTGGATTTGACAGTTGTGTGTGTGTGCACGAAGGCCACTTCCTTCTGTTAAAAATCGATTCGACCATCCCTCCTTCTTATCCGACACCTTTTTGCTTTTCTATCTATGGGGAGTCAACTGCTAGAAGCTCATTAAAGATTATTTTCAGATCATGGTTTCAAAAATTACTTTTAGATCATGGTTTCAAAGATTATTTTCAGATCATGTTTGCTGCATTTAAATAAAAAGGTATATTTTAAAAGGTCGACAGTAAAATGAATGCATTGAAATAGCAATTCTTTGTACAGTCAGTAAAGTTGCGATAATAAAATAGATATCCATTCCATATCAACTAAGAATATTAATTATTCATATATCGGGCGTATGCAATAATTCACTCTGCGAATCTAGCAGGACATATTTAGAAATATAGAGAATGTGCGGTCAGGCAGAAGGAAATTGCTTCCAACTTCGGAATGGTAGAGTAGATGGCGATCTCAATTATGACATTATACATCAGTCGACCGGACGTCGAAAAGGATCATTAAGTGTAATTATATAAGCATCTAGTTAATGTTGCGAGCGAAAGCGTTCATTGAACTCTGGTTCTCCCTAATAACTTCATAAATACGTTTATCCAATGACAGGTGCTGCAACTGATGCGAGTTTTTTTGTATGTGTAGGTAGAGAAGGAGAAAAAGAGAGAGAGAGGCCTCCAGTAAAATACTGTGAACTTGCTGGCTTATCGAAATACATGCGAAGAAATACATTATTATTAATTTATGAGGCAAATTTGAGCTAATGAACACTTTACAAAGCACAAATTATGCTCAATTGTCGCCTTTATCGTCTTCTAGATACTCCGGATAATTAGTAATCGCGTGCTTTCTAAACGCATTGCAGGGTTTAGTATTTTCGAAGATGAAACCTGAATAGAGATAAATGCATGTGGCTTCTCATTCATACTGAAGTGGGTTTATTTTTATTTTTATTTTATTTTATTTTATTTTTATTTTATTAGTAAAAAGATACACAACAGGTAACCATTAACAGTGTATCTGAGATCAGATCAATAAACATAATAACAATAATGTGAAATCCTACAGGACGATAAACATTGATACAAATTCAAACAATAAAGCATATGTACAAAAGAGGATTGTATTAAGTTAAGTTACCGGTAAAACAAGTAATAATTAATCCGTTAGAGAATAGAAAAATAATATAACAAATAATAAGCTACAATAATTAGATGTGAGCTAGTCACTTTGCAGTTTAAGTGAAGAGGCAAACTTGTGGATGGAGTTCATCAGTGATTGGGAGTTGTCAAAGAAGTCAATGCGAGAGTCATTTGCTGATTTGCTGATTCTGTTCAGTGGACTGAACTTCATTAAGTCCGTGTTGGCAGAGTCAAGGCGAAACGGTGTAAGGTTCCTGACCTGTCTACAGGGAGCATTGAAGTTTATTTTACTCAGGATATCAGATGCTTCATAAATTCCAGTGATTACTTTGGCTAGGAGGGCGATGTCAGCAGTAACTCTTCTAGTGCACAGAGGCCTTAGATGAAAGTAATCACACAGCGATTCATAATACACTGAGTGATAGAATAGAGGATTGCGGTACGTAAGGTAACGGATAAAGTTTTTTTGGACTGCTTCAATTTTGTTAGTTAAAGTCTTTGTGTGAGGATTCCAGATGGGTGAACTGAATTCAAGGATTGGCAGAACAATAGTTTTATAAAGGATAACCGCATATCTGTAGTTTTTGAACTTGTATGTGTTCCGTTTGATGAATCCCAGTGTTTTGAATGCTTTGCTGGTGATTTTAAGGACATGGGCATCGAATTTAGCACTGCTGGAAAAGAGAATCCCTAAGTCGTTAACTTGGTCACACCTTTCGATGATCACAGAGTTAATACTATACTCCGTATTCATTAGTTGTGGAGATCTGCAAGATGAGAAAGAGATTACTTTGCACTTCGACGGGTTAGCAGACAAGCCATTCAGAGATAGCCACAGAGAGAATTTATTGAGAGCACATTGAAGTTGTTGAGAATCGGTAGTCTCCTTCACTGCTGAGTAGATCTTAAGATCATCTGCATAGAGAGCAACTTGAACATTGGAGGTGTAGATGAAAGAAGGAAGATCATTTACGAAAACAATGAAGAGAAGAGGACCTAAGGGAGAGCCTTGTGGTACTCCGCTTAGTGGTATAAAACAGTCTGAGTTCACTTGATCGATGATAACGCTCAAGGAACGATGCGTAATATAGCTGCGTAGCCATGAGAGCAAAGGGTCACGGATGCCATACAGCTTAAGTTTTTCCAGAAGTTGTTCGTGCGGGACTTTATCAAATGCCTTAGATATGTCTGTGTAGACTGCATCAACTTGTAGGTGGTTATCAAGAGCTTCAGAGGTGTATTGCCAGAAAGGAAGTGAATTTGTGACTACTGACTTGCCACTGCAGAAACCATGTTGATTCTGATCGATAAAAGGCTTGAAGAATTCGAAGAGATGTTTGTGCACTGCTGTGTCGAAGAGTTTAGCCAGGCTGTTTTGCAAGGTTATGGGTCTGTAATCGCATACGTCATTTTTATCACCTTTTTTGAAAATAGGAACTATACTGACCTGCTTAAAGTGATTAGGATACTTCCCCAGCCTGAGAGACAGGTTGAAGATCCGCAGTATGAGGGGTTTCAATGTAGTGACAGTCCTTTTCCAAAATAGGCCTGGAATGTCATCTGGGCCTCTAGTATAGTCATTTTTCATGCTTTTTAATGCCGAGTTTAAATCTTCATCAGTGATGAAGAGATTAATGAGGATATCATCTTTAACAGGTGTGAAGTCAGGAAATGAGGCAGGTCTCAATGTATCATTTGTTTGAATTCTAGAAAAGTGTTTGGCAAACTCTTGAGCAATACTGAATTCGTCCAATAAGAGAATTCCATCTGCGTTTCGGAGTTGTAACTTTCTACTGGTTACACTCTGATGTTTTTGTACTTTTATGCTGAAGTAACTTCTTTTTAATACATTGATATTCTTAATAGAACACAATTTTTTTGCTGTGTAACTGAAATATCATGAATAAATATGAAACATCATATTTATTACACAAACACATCGTTTATTGTGAAATATTCTTGTTTCCTATCCACAATAAAATATACTCCTTTTCCAAAAACCTTAAATGGCTCCGATTCAACTTCTAAGATTAGGTATTCATTTATTTATCGATTAATCGATAAATAAATGTTTTTACAGATTCGAGTCTGCACTTTATCTCAAAAAATACTTGGTTCTGGTTTCTGGTCTGGGCGACAACCTCAACCTCTGACTACAAGGAGTAAGAGTACCAGTTGAAAGGCGTGATACTGGCTCCTACTTTCTCTCCTTCTTGTCAATGACAAATATATAAACTTCCGATGGATGCACAACATTTGGTACTCTATAGGGGATAGCTTAAACACATCATTAAGCCCCAGATGTGTTTAGGTAAAAACTAACAGCCTAAAGGCCGTGGGAGGATCAAAAACCTTTCAGATGCAACGCTGTCCTCATTGATTTAACCTTTTTGCTTCTATAAATATGTTCTGTTCACCGTAATAAACTTTTCCACCAAATTTAATAATAAATCCTTGTCTCTATTTTCTTTACACCTTAATTTGTGCAATATGACATTCTTCCCACTAATTTCTGCCTTTCCTAATTGTCCCTTTTCTTTGTGAAGAAAATTAAGAAAATTCCTTCAATGAAATTTGTAATTATGCATCTTTTTCAGTATAGAAGTAAAGCGCCTGCTGTCTTAATCACGTCAGGCCGCCTCATTCTTGGTGAAATTATTTTCATAAAATTTTATATTTGTTTGCTTTCGAAAGATCTGTCAAGCCTTCCTATATTTAATTGAAATAATTAAATTAAATAAGAATCTGGCGATTATTATTTGTTTGTCTGTCCGTCTGCATGCAATAACTCGACTCTCATTCAATGGATTTTCCTTACATTTTATATTTGGCTCTAGTAAATCTAATTACCGACCTTCCCCAATTATTGTAGTTGAAGCACTGGATATCATGTTTGTTTCCCTGGGCTGGCTGCAGGAATGAATATAGAAGATGCATAAAAACGAAATGTTCTTGGTTCGCGCATAAAAGCCGTTGCTTTTTTTTGCTCTTTATGTTATAAATCATAAATTATTACTATTTGCTAATGCGCCTGAAATGTAATGTTGACATTTTCCCTGTTGTTGCAAGATATAACAAAAACATGTCGCAGTACGTAAAGGAAGAAATGCTAAAGCTATGGTGTTCACCGAAGCGAAAACTTTCACTGTAAAGAAATAATTAATCCGGTCAGAGTTAAGGAAGTTTTATATTTCGGACATATTAAAGGATAAAGTAATTAATTCGTAATGTGTCACTGGAAAAGAGGTAATAGTTTAAACATTTTTATTTCATCTCGAGTAGTTGTTTTTCTTTCTGAGCACGTTCTAAAAATTCCCTGCCTTTCTGTGCACATGCGTAACGACTCGTTGCGTGCTTTTACGTATTCTTGTCCGATGTCACTCAAGTCCTCAGTTGAATCCAGGGTGTGGCAGACCCGACATTCCGAACCCATTCAACTAAAACCAACTGAGATCACTGTATGTCTGCGTGATGAATCTATCAGGCAAATTGCCATCATTCACGTGGTTTTTGTAGTCTACCCTTGCAAGTATAAAATGACCATCCAGACGGGGTTAACACTAACATTAGTATAATGCAAAAACTGCGAAAGTTTTCTTGTAGCGTCTACTTTTTTTTTTAGTAAGGGATTCTCTAGTATAAGCGAAACCGTTCTGGTAATGACTCTCATTAATGGAATACATCAGTCTGAACGTGTGGTACCTGAGAGACTGAGCCCTCTTACACACACTGTGACTAGAAACAAATATCTGAACTTTTGATGTCCTGTTGTACTTCCCTTGATTTTGACAACAAAAGGCTGTTCATTGTATATTGAAACAATTTGGTTAATGCGTTAGCAAACAGTATTGATTCTGATTTATACATACATATAAATAAATAACCAAAATGCAACAACTTTTATGCTCGAACTGAGTGCATTTCATTATTGTGCATCTGCCATACTGTCCATTCATTCCTCCAATCAGTGCACGGCAGCAAATATAATACCCAATGCTTCAGAGACAATATATGGTTTATGGATAGCTTATATTATAAGTGTAATATGTAGAATCTTACAAATTAATTAAAATAAAGATATGTTTTTTTTTTCCAAGTAAGATTAAAATAGAAGAACGTTTGATTTAGAGATGGGATAATTTAAGTGTGAGAATTAGGAATGGTAACAAAGGGGTAAACTATCAATTCCCATAATACAAAAGAGCAAACAGGGACAGACAGCAGGACTAGGTAAAGGGGTGCCATTTGAGAATAGGCGTGAAAAGGGTTGCTTGAGAACGAACAATAGGACGGGAGACGGGATTAGATGAAGCGCCTCCTTTGATCTACAACACCGTCAGGCCAAAACAGGAAGGGAGTGCTCGTCGAGTGTTCGTTTCAAATTAAAACCGACGTCAGGCTGACTGATATTTGAGTTCTGATACTGTTAGAAAGAAAGGTGCAATAATAAAATGAGTATTTGTGGAGGTGCCGGTTGACATCAAAGGGTCATGCTGCCTGTGAGAAAAAAAATAAGAATGTTCGAAAAAGAGGTTGGTTTGCGCGCTAGGGAGACAGCTTGGGAGAAAGGTGTTAGCGAATGAAACGGAACATAAATTTAAACTGTAAGGGGAGGATTGGTTGGAGTCCTTGGGGGAGGCGTGCCAGTCGAAGTGAGGTTATCGGAAATGTAAGGGAGTGAGAAATTAAGGGATGAACGTTTAAGGTAGTTAAAGGGAGTTCGGTAAACAGTGAAAACGAGAGCAGAAGATTCACATAGATGACCAAGTCCACCGAGGAAGGCGATAATACCCTGAAATAGTCTGTAAAGGCAAAGTAGCAGCCCCGGAACAGAAGGTAGCGGTCCTGACAGGCAGAGTAGCAGATCCCAAAAGCTGAGTAGCAGTCCTGAATGCCGTACGATATTCCCCTGGAAGCCGTAAGATATTGCTCTGGATGGTGGAAGATAGCAGCCCTGAATGAGGAAAAGGTAGAAGACCCTAACGGAGACATCCCGCCAGAAATTAGAAGTAAGTGCCAAGTTAACATAAGCACTCTTTAAATTATGACTATAGGGAATAATAAGAGAATTATAGGGGAAAGTCATATGGGAAATTATACACTAAGATATATGTATGTACATGTAGATAAGTATAGTTGTGGTGTTAGAACATAGTAATGAATGGAGAGTATATGGAGATGGTCAAATTACATATGAATGAATAGAAGTAAAGTAGCTAATATAGACGGGGAAATTTAAAGGGATATTTAAGGTAAATACTGTTATATATGATGATCCAGTTGTACTATGGTGTCCAAGTCAGAAAGTTTTTGTTTAGTGCTGGTATGAACCAGATAATTAAGATAAAAGCAATATTTATTTCATATATTTAATGGATGAAGGATAGGATTCTTCTTACAAATCCTTCACTGCAAGGATGGTGAAGGTGGGAGAATAAAATGTTAGTTGGCCATACTAAAGTTTGAGGAGGAGTAGGGAAATTAGGAAGGAAAATAGGAGGAGTAGGAGTAAAGAAAATTGCTCCCATACTAAAGTCTGGGAGCAATTTTCTTTACTTATAGTCTACTCTGCTCATAGTACTATTTTTATTATACGGAAGGGCTTCTGTAAGGTCCTAATCCGAGGACTGTTTTGAAAAGGGCTGCACCTACTCAGCTATGAAATGATGGCAGCAAACTAATCTAAAATACATATATGCTAAGGCGTCTTTGAATAGTTCTGAGATTTGCCATATTGCCACTGCGGTGGAGTAACATGCATGTCTTGTAGCAATGGTATAAGTACTGAGAGTTAATAAGCATATTGCTCTCTATTAAAAGTTATTTCTGTGATATTTAGTACGCTTCAAGGCAATGATGCACAATTGAGTGTGAAGCTGGGGAAATGTGGCCCAGAGCGGTGGAGCTTATGAACTGGGCACATCAAACAAAACATCTGTGTTCTGGTAGAATGGCATTTTGAACAATGGTAGGAACTGGTTGTTTATTTGTCCTTGACTGTCAACATAACTGTTGACAGTCAAGGACAAATAAACAGTGAATGAAGCACAAGTATTACAGATTTGAACATGGAACAAGCTGGACAGATTTTGACCAGAAGATTCCCATTGAACTTCTGAATATCTGAGCATCGTTTGGTGGATGAAATTTGGGGAAAAACCGTGGTTTTATGCTATAGGTTGGTTGATTGGGGATTTATTTGGCGCATCAGCATCAGCATCTATGGCCATAGTGCGCCATTATGCTGTAGGACATTGCTTTACCGGATGTTGCAAATGTGGAAAGTCTGGAGTTCGAATTCCATCACTCGAGGAATTTTTATGGGCGTTTTTCACAAAGTGGCTGAGTTATTCGGTCCCAAGCGAGTCTTGCATGTTTTTTCCCCTCCCGGAAACTCTGTTTTTTTTTTCGAACAGCAAATAATACACTTAGTTATAAATACAATATACTGACATCTTATAGCCTTAGTTGCTTTGGCTTTTAACACACAATAAGCTCGATTTTGACTCTGTTGTAACGGCCGCTGTAACGAAGAGATTGTCGATATGCTTATTTTCACCGCAGTTTTTTTTTTTTTTCCCCAATATCGCCATAATTCAGAGTTGAGTAGACAAGGAAACAAGTTAATTAATGTACACGGTGCGTTATATTTTAGATCTATTCGATATTTTTTTCTTCTATTAATCAGGGAAATTTTTTTCCCCTGATTAATAGAAGTTAAAAGTAAATACTGTATAGTTATTTCCTTGTGAATTATTTACTAAGATTATAACTTTACAGAACATATAATAAAGCTCTATAGTTTTACCTTCTCGAAACTTAGCCGTTCAGTTTAATTTCTCTCCCATATTTTAATCTAATTTTAAGTCACTGTTAAGCCTCTTTTCTGTCTATACAAATGTGTATCTCTTCCCAAGCGACACCGCTTTCACGAGTCTTCATAACAGTGCACGCGAAGCGTGCACGGACTATGAAAAGCTAATAACATTGCATTAAAACTACTGTACATTTAATCCATGCATTTATTTTTTCATTCAAATTGGATGGAAAAATATGGTGAAGACAATGTATATGCTTGCCGCCTCTTCACAACGTTGAAAATTAGGATAGTCCCTGAAAACAACTTTTGTACACTGCAAAAAAGTTTATGAATTTGCGTTTCAGGGTGTTCGAGTGAGAACACAATTTCAAGACAAGGTTTGAGATTTCAATGTCGAAAACTTGGAAACTACGACTCATTACCTGTTGTTGGAAAGCCTTCAGAACAATCATATTTATACACGGTGAAGTCACCTGGAAGTGTCACTGTATTTTTTTTTTTTTTTGCAGGATGGTATTAGAATTCCGAAACTACCTAGATACTTGTAGAGGGCGAATTTCAATAAACGCCTTGGGCTGAGCACATTAGCCTGCGGTGTGTGCGCGTGTGTGCGTGTTGCGCACGTGCAGTTATCTCGTTTTCACTTGTTCCTTATCTATAGGAGAAAGTTCTCGCTTCAGCAGATGTAATTTTTGCTTAGCGTGCCGTTGTGATACAAAAGCCTGTTGTGTTTCCAAGTTCGCGATAAAAGAGTTGCGAAGAGAAATGGTAAAGCCTTTTGTGTCAACAAGATAGATAGTTTAGAACAGCGTTTTTCCCTTGGGAGGTGGTTCTTTCAACGTTCGAAACAAGCTTTGGCAAACTCAGGAAGAGGTATGACTGTTCCAGAAAAAAATATTACTTAACACCTGAGCTGTATTTTGAAACATGGCCGCTTTCCTAACCGGTGCAGTCTTTATGTACCCTTAATTTTAACCCCCAGTTGGCTCATATTGCGAACAAAATGGGCAATAAAATAAAAATCAGAAGATAGCTTTTTTTTTTTTTTTTTAGAAACGTCATCATTGATTTTTCGGAAGGAAACAAAGTCAATAAAGATTCTCAAAGTAACGGTTTTCAGGGCAAGAAAACGAAGAATGAAGATTTTTATTTTTATTTAGACCCTAGTTGGAACATCTGCAAGTTAAAATATCAATGAAACATACAAGCGAATTTGAAAAAAAAAATGTATAAAATTAATAAGAAATGCACTACTCCTAACATATTTATGTCACACTGCTCCTAATATATTTAAATATCAAGAGCGACAGTCACATGCAGGAGTCAGAAGAATGGGTTTTCTTCGAATCAGGACATCCTGACAAACCCTTGTGATCGTGAGAAGAAACCCAAAATAGGGTGGTGAGGGTAAACCAATGAAAACACTACACTAATAATTAATTACAATTTTATATAATATAGCTTTAAAATCGATGTGTCGATCAATCATCATACTAGTATGAACTAGGGTTTTCTTTGGTCCGATTGTCACCAACTAAATCTTCGAAATGAATACGTTAACATATAAACGGATAATAAAAACGGATTGAAAAGCCCTACAACCACTGACAGAATACGAGAAAAAACCTAAAAGGTTTAAAAAGCAAACAAAAAGTTGTGTGTATTGTGTGTGGGCTAGATTTGTTGAAACCACGTTCTTCAATACTGCTTCTCTTATCTCCAGACCATTCACTGTTCAGGTTTCCAGGTGAGAGAATCCTTTATGTTTCTCTGATAAAAGTGGCAGCCACATTAATATTAATGCACACAACTGATATTTACTAAGAAGGCAATGTTTTCTTTCTTAACTTAAGGAGGCATTGCACGAAGAGCGAAATTTAACGAATGTTTAAAATAATAGGCTGCAATCAATGCCAATATCTGAAGTGTACCACATTAAAAAAAGAACGGGGTTATTATAACATTTATTATAACATAAGGAAATGTTATATTTTCACAATAAAACAACAATACAATTGTCCCCGCACGTAGATAAATTGTCGAAGATTGAGTCTAATACTTATAGATATCAGTTGATGGAGAAAATTAATATATCCTATAGATTCTGCTACTAAAACCTTTTATTATTCTCTAGAATCGTGTTAAAACTTTACGCTTATGTCTCTAAAAGATTCTGCTGCTCTTCATGCTCTTCCCACCTCCTTCTTCTGAAGAAATGTGGTCTGTCTTGTTTCTGTATGATTATTTTAGCCAACTGCTGTCGTCAGTATATTGCTATTCTTCCACTTGTAAACGCGTCCAGGAAAGAGAAGGTGATAGAACCCATCTCATTAGTTATCATCCATTCACTATATTCAAATCTGTCGCCAAGCAACCTTGCATGCAGCACAATGATTACGATCGATGTTCTTCTTTCGTAGGTGTTTAATCCCGTCAGGAGGTGGGGAGCAATAGTTTTCCCAAGGAAATTCCGGTTTTTAATTCTTTCAGCTATCAACTTTGGTCTGCCAACATCGAGCAGCAACTGTTAATGGACACCATGGAGCTTTACAAAGTTCTTAATTCATCTTTCCATCCATTTGACTTAACTCTCTCTCATTTTCGTATTAGTATTATAACGGCTAAATGATTAAACGTCCATTTACTGATTCCCTTTAGGGCCTTATACACCTCTATTATCCCCCCCCCCCCAACGATGTCTAGTTGTCAAGCTTTGAGTTTAACGCTATCTATACCGTTCTTCATATGGACATCGATTAACACTCCTCGCCAATCTGTTTTCCCTTCTTAGAACCCTTTCTAGAAGCTCTGGTCTTTCCTGAACAGAAAATTCTAAATGCGGTTTCTCCATTGTCTTATATAAAGGGACAATGACATTCTCTTAGCTGTTTGTGATGGTCTTCAATAGCACAGAAGGTACACCATGAACTTTCTATCCGCTCGTTTACACTGCATGGAAGATTTCACGTCTGACTGAATCATAAATTGTACATCTTTTTCTTCCTAAATCACTTTTGACTCCTCTCTTCTTTGATAATGCCTGGATTTCTGATTTCAAGGTAAAAAAACTTTAAACATTTAGAAGTATTAAACTTCAGTTGCCATTTTTCAAACCACTAGTGCAGCCGATACAAGTTATTTTGACGCAACGTGGCTTAGTTTTGGTTCTTACCACCCTTACTACCTCTAAATCATCAGTAAACTTTGACAATTTTAATGTAATTAAAGAAAATGAGAAACTCACATGATTCTAATACTGATCCCTCGGGGACTTCGCTTACTACACTGGTCCACCGTGAGTAATATCCATTTATGACTATTTTATGTCTCTTATTTTTTAACCAACCTTTGATCCAACGAAATATCTTACCAATAAGAATATTGGCATTACCAATAATACCAATTTTCTCTAGTTTATGTAAAAAGCCTTTAATGGGGAACCGCATTAAAGGTTTCACTGATGTTAGAGCAAATAAAGCAAAGCTATTTCGTGCCTTCAACTATCTCACGGTTTTGTCATAATAATAAATAGGTTGGTCAGGGAAGTTGTGATACATTAAGGATATCATTCTTCTCGAGTTGGACGCGTATTGCGCTCTCAAGTTAGTAAACTATAGAATAAAATGGCCGAATTCGAACTGCTGGTTAGGACAACTAATGGTGACATAATAGGGCTAACATAAACGAGGTTCCATCTAGAAATTGGGGATGACGAGTTCCACTCTGGTATCAATTAAGTATTTGGGAAGACAGGAAAGATAGAAGGCGTGATGGAGTCGTGCTTCTTATGAAAAGCATCCTGAGCACGAAAACAGCTTTTGCTGAGTCAGAAGTTAGCGTCTGCCAGTGTAGAATCTGTGTAGTGTGAGTTAGTTGGAAGCAAAGATATAATGAGAGTGTGGGTTATCTACAGACCAGAAGATTATAAAGAGTATGACGAGAGTTTCTACATGCAGATGGAATGGGTATGCAAGCGTGAATGTCTTATTATGAATGACTCCACTCTGTCCCAGATTGATAGTAATAAGTGGGAAAGAAACATACCTTGGGGAAATTTTTTAAAAATAAATTAGATGATTATTATTTGTTTGGATTTTAATTCCAGAAGAGGGGGACTACGGCAGTTTAAGGCGCAATATGGCATCTATGAATTGTGCGGATTTCTGAGTGAGGGTGAATAATGGAATACCTTTAAAGCAACCATCACAGAAGCCATGAACGCATGAATATTAAGAAATACGAAGATGAACATTAAGAAAATATTTTACGAGGAGGATGTCGAAATGGATGCCGGTCTAATAAAGCAGAAAAAAAAATATTAGCATGGGACAATTACAGAGCGAAGAAAAGTACTGATGCCTACAACAGCTATAGCACACGCTTCTTGATTAGACCGGGGTTCGAGCCCGTGACCACCAAATACGGAGAATACGGAAAAGTCAGTGAATGACCACCGCATATCCTCGGAGCAATATGGCCTTAGTTACTAATGCTCTTAAAAACCAAAAAATAACAATAACAATAGCCTATAACAGCTACAAATTTATCTGTAACAGTATCTTATAAGGTTAGGGAGAGCAAAGAATGGGGACAAGCAACTGTTCATGTATGTGAACACAACGAAGAAGAAAGCGAATCAGATGGATTCTTGTGCACTGTGGAAAGTCTTAGGTAACCCAACTGATGTTGCCGATGAGCCATTGAGGTTAATTATGAGGGCATCATTGGACTCAAGAGAGGTTCCTTTCGAATGGAAAAGTGCCTGCGTATCATTAATACAAAGAGGTGATTCTAAGAACAAAGTTGGTAACTACAGACCGGTAAATCTGACTTCATTGTTAGGGAAAACCTTAGACGCAGTGATTAAGAGTACCATCCAGGGATATTTAGATAGATATTATCTGAATTTTTTAAAGGAAAATCATGTTTAACTAGCTTACTAAGCTATTTTGATACAGTTACTCAGGAGCTGGATGTAGGGAATAATCTCAACATAGTTTATTTGGATTTTAGCAAGACATTTGACTCAGTCCCTCACGAGACGTTACTGTATATAAGTTGGAACATGTTGGGATTACTGGAAAAATTCTAAGATGGATTGTTGGGTGGCCGCAGCGCAGAATGCAGAGGGTTGTGATTAATGGATATTCTTCAGATTGGTGTAAAGTCGGAAGTGGGGGTTTTCCAAGGATCGATTCTTGGACCACTGTTGTTTCTGGTTTTCATAAATGACATCGACAATGAGATAGATGGCGTGATGTCAAAATTTGAAAATTAACTACTCTTAACTCATAGATTGGGAGTAGTTAATGATCAGTATCAAGCAGCACTCCTTCAGGATGACCCGAACAGGCTGCAAGAATGGTCAGAAAAGTGGTAGCTATGTTTTAATGCAGAAAAATGCACTTGGAGAATAGCAACCCCAAAATAAATTAAACACTGGGTGCTGTTGAATTAAAAATAATAGAGGAAGAAAGGGATCTGGTAGTTACAATATTGGCAGATATGAAGTTTTCTGAGCAGTGTAAATAGGCAGCTACGAAGCCAATGGTGTCCTATCGATGATTTATCGAACATTATATTGTAGACATTTGGAGATCATAGTCCCACTGTATAAGGAAATTGTAAGACCACATTTGGAATACTGTTTTCAAGTATGGAGACCTCATCTGAAAAAAAGACATTGCACTTCTTGAAAGGGTCCAAAGATAGGCAACTCGCATGGTGAGATGGGCAAAAGGTAGACCCTATGAGGAAAGGCTCCGTATATGTTGGCTAAAAAGCTTAGTAACTAGGTACCTCAGAGGTGATCCGACTGAAATTTATAAGGCTCTGAGAGGGGTTAGTAAAATGAATGAAGGATGAATTTTCACTGTTATAAAGAATTCCAGAACTAGGGGCTATAAATTTAAATTACAGGAAGAGGTTTCGACTAGATTATAGGAAGGTTTCTTTTAGCCAGCAGGTAGTCAATTGCTGGAACAAGTTGCCTTCGCAGGTGGTTGAGGCTGACAGAGTGAAGAAACTGAAATTTCAACTGGATAATTATTACCTTCATGAGGAAGGAAGTGCATACTTTTTTGTTTCTTTTTTATTTTGGCTGTTGCATCAAAGCCTGTGGCTTCCTTGCACTATTTGGCTAATACTCATATTATTACTTCGTGATGCCCCCATCAATGAACCCAAAGTCACCAGTCGATATATGCGCATCACGTCTTTCGCATCTCCTTTATGGACTATGGAGACATTAACTCGGGGATTCATCCCAGCGCCAATGGTGATTTCGTTAACAAACCCAACTGGATAATACACTGACATGCAGCCTTTTGTTAGTGTAACAGAATTTGTATCTCCTACTCCTAGAGTCTTACCTTTGCTTGGCTTCGCTAGTTTCTTTTTCCCATATATTCCTCTCCGAGATTGATAGATCACTTAATTTAAAGCTGATTATCCTTGTCGCTGATCTCCTACATTTAAAATGTCCTTTTAACTATGGAGATCGTTGAAAATTGCTTATTCGACTCGTCTGCCACTTCTGATGGATTTTATACGAGTTTTTCGCTTCAATAAAGTAAGTGTTTGCGCAATAAGGAAATCTTTTTATCTATTTTAACTCTCTTTGATAACAATTTCTTGTATTCACCTGTTGTACATCACCGATGGGTTTGTTTTATTAAAGTTTATAATACTCTTATAAATCAATATCTTTCCATAGTCTGTACCAATTCCATGTTTTTTTTTCTTTTTTTTTTTTTCTCAATTTAATCTTTAACTTGTCTTGTAATCCACTTAGATATCTTTCTTTTGCAGCACTTCTATACTGGAAAAAATACAGTTGTAGCTAGCAGGACAAATCCCTTGAATATTCCCAATAATGAATTCGTATCAAAGAGTGCATAGTTGTCTCTTCAGTTTACAGAGCCGAAGAAATATATCAATCCACTATTAACTTTCTCTTGAAAACGAAGCCTTCACCTTTTCCTTTAATCACAGAACAAGATGCCATTTGAAAAGGTACAACGTATGTCTCAAAGCTTTCTTTCAAATTAAGTTAAAAGTATATAATATCGTTGAAAACAGGATAAATATTTCTTGGTCAATGCAGTCTGTTATAAATGTCCTTAATGGTGGATTTAATAACTGACTATCAAGAGCAATATAGTCAGTGCAGAAAAGTAACTTAACGAATGTGCGATCAATTCCAGCGGCGACTAAGAATTACTGTTAAGTATGTATTAGAACGTTTGACTTTTGTATGAATTCAGTTTTTACAGATTAACTTTCCCTATCATTTACTTATAAAAAATATATTAACAATACATTTCGATAACAATTTTGACTTCGTTCTTTGTTTTACGAAAAAATTCTGAAATTTCTAAAACTGCTGAAGTGTTCATGACACTTCAGCAATTTTAGATTCTGTCCACAGCGGATGCTGTTGAAGCAAAATCTCGTGCAGGGGAAAAATATTATTTCCCACAGCACTAAAGTTATTCTACGTTTAATCTTGTTTACATCGCATGCAGTAAGGGAAGAAGGACCGATCTTGACTCTACGATCATGTCGATAAATTTTTCATCAGTGTCATCTCTCCACGGTTGTCTCCATCCACTTGTCAAAATTCTCCTGGGAGTTTCGGCTGGGCATTCAGTGCCTTCTTTAAGTATACCATCTTCTGTAAAGTCTGAAAGCGTGGGAACCAATCTGATGATCAATCATGTCACAAACTACAGGACTGTGGTGCTGTTTTCTTGGTCATGTAAATGATAAGAGGGCTATACCCAGAAGACATGTCGTATACTTGGTTCCCCATGATACAGCTGCAAAAGTCTACGAGGGATTTGATACACTAGAAACTTATCGCCACAAGAAATTCTTGTTTTATGGCGGTTGTCTTATCGAAAACGCCGGAGATATTTTAAGTTCGACTCGAAGGATCAGCTTTATATTTATAAAGCTACAATATTTCAATTTCGAAGAAAAATTATGAACATCGAGAAATTGCTTTATAACAACACCTGAAGATGCATTACAAGACCTTTGGTAGTATTTGTGCGCGTTGGTCTACATTCTTAAACTATAAATTGGTGTTCGCGCAAAAAAAACGAGAAAAACCTTCTCAATTTTTCTGTCTTTGAGCTTACACATACACTGAACTAATATTTATTCAAATTAATTCATCCATTCTGTCTGTTAATGTATCTTACTTATGTATGAATTCCCTGAAGGTTACCACATTTCATAGTGCTTCATAAATACTTGTTCTTCTCAATCCATCTACTTATTCATGGTAATAAGGGTATTGCAGATTACCATAAAATATATCTAGTGTACTTCGGATTTCAACTAACTTAGGTATACAGAATTACAAAATGAAATCAGAGGGTGGTTCACCTTTTCGATGAATAGCAAGATCCGCCCTGGGCAACTTTATCTCTTCGGGTGATGGCAATTATTCATTAATATGTCAGCGATGAGAAGGATGAATAAATATTGTGGACTATAATCAAATTTTCTCACAATTCAAGTTATATAATATCGTAGTTGCTTTTAATCTTGGATTCTCTGCTGTACTTCCAGGTCGTGCAGGGAAACAACATTTCCAGGTTCCATACTAGAAATCCTGTGATGTCCTGGTTTAAGCAAATTTTCAAAACTTAATACTGAACTCAAGCCATGCTACAAAAATAACTTATTTAAATTTTCACGTTATACATCACCTTAAAGGGCCTCATTTGAAAAGTTTTTCTATTTGCCTTAAATGCGCTTGTATAAGTATTTGGTTCCAGTTACATTTTACAGCATATCGTAAGTACTGGTATGAGTTCAATTCGAAACGTAAAAGGCTAGGCAGCGGTTATTGCTCGAATGCAGTAGCCCACGCCTTTGAGTTCAGAGTGGGAGGAGTCCAAGTGCCTACTAATAAGATTACTTATTGTATGCTTGGCAAAATGATTAGTTATAAAATAATTGTTTTCATAAGACCTATTTTGAAGAGATATATTTCTATGGCTACAAATCAGAGAACGATGGGGAACACATACGACAGAGAACACTTTTTTTCCAAGAAGTTTCCCTCAGACCTATGCGATCATGTCGGAGTATAAAGAGAAAAAACAAATTCCGTTATTTTTCAAAGTAATCTTGCTTCCTCAAAACTTGTCACATCGATCCACCATCTTCTAGACGCCTTCCACAAAGAATTCATTCTTTCGTCTTCAAGTCTCACCTCTTATTTTACCTGTTCATCGCCTAGCGAGTAGCATGTGGATATAATCACGCCCCTTCCACATCGGACGGACGGAAATGCGCGGTTTCGAATCCTATCAATGATGAGTGTAATTTATATGAGCTTTTTTCGCAACGTGGCCCGGTTAAATTGATGTCAATTAAGAGTTAGATGACTTTATCACCAGGGAACTCTAATTTTTCAATAGAAAACAGTCAAACTGTCAAATATTTCTAACTTCAAGCTATCCGAAAATGTGATAAAAAATTATCATATTAGGGTTACATGAGAACAACCTTATCCCCCGATGTGTATTATGCTCATAAATTCGACTGACCTGTTTTGTCATCCAATAAAACCTGCCCCTGTACAACTCTTCATTGGGGTTTGTCTGTGTTTTATTCTAGCAAAACGGGCAGTCTAACCTGCCTGTTTTTCTGAATGAAAAACCCAAGTTTCCGTAAGAAAACAAAAAAGGAAAAGATGGTACAGAACGGGACTCAGGTCCCTTCTTTAGGGCTGGCGAAGGTTAGCGCTACTAAAATTTATTGAACAAACATACTCTTTTACTGTGCATGTGTATTTGTATGAGATGAGTTCCCTGAATGTGATCATCTCAGTACATACTGAAAAAACAAGATGTTTTGGAAAAGTTTCTGAATTATAGTGAAATCCGGCTTGAGCCCAATAATGCCTTGGTATGGAACTAAAGGAGAGCTATTTGCAAAATTTC
The DNA here is from genome assembly GCF_048544385.1 of Mastigoproctus giganteus. Classification (NCBI taxonomy): domain Eukaryota; kingdom Metazoa; phylum Arthropoda; class Arachnida; order Uropygi; family Thelyphonidae; genus Mastigoproctus; species Mastigoproctus giganteus. The sequence goes on from NC_143587.1 coordinate 144,619,306, forward strand.
AGTACAAATGCTACCCCAAAACGTTGCCAAAATATCTTGTGGTGCGTGTGTATTAAGATGCTAATTTCAATAAACAACTTATATAAACACACATGCAACAAATGAGTGTATTTTCCAACTGACTTTCGGCTTATTTATCGTACCTTTTTCCAAGAAGGTTTTGAATACACATGCGAGGAGAGATGCATCAGCGGTCTTAGCCCAAACTGAGAAATAGCTGCACATAATGGTACCTCCTCTAGGCTTCATACTTGAGGCCATTCACTTAGGTAAGCGATAATCTTAGAAATTTCTCCTTTTTCTGACCAATGACTCTTAAATGTGTAGCATAATACGTTTTCCATAAGCTCTATTTCCATCCCTTCAAATCCAAGAACTATGGACAAATGCATCACTCTAAACGATGTCGGGATTCATTAACGCTTAATAATGTGTGAGGTTGATGAACCGCAGAAGCCAATGGCATGTAATGACCCGTTTTTAGGGACTAGATCGGGATGATATAACCATTTAGGGATCAACATCGTGCCTTCTCATTAAGTGTTTAGAATTTAGTGTGTGGCTCCTCCATTATCTCCTTTTACCTTCTTTCATTGGCTATAATTCACTTTGAAACAACAAACAGACACGTTATTGATGTGACAACCGACATTCAGACCTAACTGGAATTTCAGAACTTTCCAATTTGCTGCTGCACCGGCTGTTAATGAAATATGTGATACTCGTTTTATACCCTAGTAGTTGTTTATATGTTTCAACCGCGCTGCTTGCAATGGTTGTT